>NC_040229.1:27912653-28515312 GCF_001444195.1 Xiphophorus couchianus | reverse complement strand
AGTTGAACCAGCGACCTAAGGATGTCCACCTTTGTACACTACAGTCCTCCGCTCTACCAACTGAGCTATCGAAGGTCATGCAGCATGTTGGTAGGAAGCGGTCACATGCCGCTACAAAGCTAACTTAGCCAGCACATGCGTCTCCTCTCTTCAGAGTTTGCTGAGCCTCGTTGGCGCAGTAGGCAGCGCGTCAGTCTCATAATCTGAAGGTCGTGAGTTCAACCCTCACACGGGGCATGTCTTTTGCTTAACCCAATTAATTGTCCGTACGCTCCGACCAGTCAGTCGTGGTCCGACACGATGAAAAAGAGATCACTGTCGTGAGATGGGCTAGTGGCGCAATGGATAACGCGTCTGACTACGGATCAGAAGAGTCTAGGTTCGACTCCTGGCTAGCTCGAGAAACATTTATTCTGTCGCCCACACCCGCGGGGTGCCCGTGCGGAGTCCTCGGGTTCATCTCCATCGCAAACCCTCTAGAGGAGGGCCCCTTGAGGCCACCTCTTTATTCCCCAAGGGTGAAGCAAACAATGGAGGAGCAGAGGTTGGAGTAATAGTCATCATTTATGTGACTCAGGTCATTAGAACAGCCCAGACAAATCGTAGCAGGATTTATTGGTAAAAAATGTTCTGACGCAGCTCAGAACAAAGATTTTGGAAAAGACGCGTTTGCTTCTTGACAAAAGAGCACAGAGGCAAGAGGAGGAGGAATGAGATGGGCAGGTCAATCAGACACATTGAATGTATTGTGAAAAGGTTAGCATAGCAGAGGATGGTTTCGATCCATCGACCTCTGGGTTATGGGCCCAGCACGCTTCCGCTGCGCCACTCTGCTTTTACTACAAATGCCGTGACCCGGATTCGAACCGGGGTTGCTGCGGCCACAACGCAGAGTACTAACCACTATACGATCATGGCTTCTTACGTCACTTTCGTCAGCCACTCCTAACAAAGCTTACTGCTGAAGATTTGGCGAAAAGAGAAAAGGATTCCTTCGATGCGGAGTTGAACCAGCGACCTAAGGATGTACACCTTTGTACACTACAGTCCTCCGCTCTACCAACTGAGCTATCGAAGGTCATGCAGCATGTTGGTAGGAAGCGGTCACATGCCGCTACAAAGCTAACTTAGCCAGCACATGCGTCTCCTCTCTTCAGAGTTTGCTGAGCCTCGTTGGCGCTACCTCGCTCAAGTTAGTCGGTGTTTCTCCTCCAATGGCGCTTGCCCCTCTCCATTCTCACATTGAACGGTTTAGCCAATGTCGTACCGCCTCATAATGGACCGAGCCTATCAATGTCCGCGCTCACAATGGAAATCGGCCAATCACCGTGGCGACATGCGAACCTATCAATGTCCGCGCTCACAATGGAACATTGCCAATCACCGTGACCCCTCCCTCCCTCAGACGCCCTCACGCCCCCCACCACCACAAACAAAACAAATTTCGAATTTTATTTTTAAAAATAAAAACCGTTGGAAGATTCTGAAAGTCAGATGTCAGTAGCCTAGCTTCGTTGAAGAAGGATTCGTCATCACATCATTGATCTCTCGACCTAAACGATCTTGCTGTGAGTACCCATTAATATTGTTTATTGTCTGTTGTCGTTCAAACAGATTTCGTATTTATAATTGTACATCAGCTAAAATAATATATTGTGGGTTAAATAAAAGGGCGACATAATGATGTCATGTTCTGCGTGCAAGAGTAAGGACACATTTTATTTTATAATATAGTAGTAACATTTTAAGTTAAAATGTAAATGCATACATAGATATCAACCTATATATAGACCAACCTCGATCGATCGATCGATCGAGGTTTATAGTTTGTTTTTTTTACCTCATCATAATTAGCACAGAAAACTATGGCTTTGATTTTACTTTTAAATGCTTTTATGTCATACCCATTGTTAGTTGTGCACAAAGTGCATCATTAGTTTATGGAATTTGATTCTGCTAATTCCCAATGTTATCTTCAGATGAGCACCAAGCCAAAGAGCCACAAAGGTATGGGGGATGGGGAGTGGATGGCAAGGCTTAAGGCATTTGCCAGCACTGGGGTTTGGCCTTCCAATGCAGGGAATAGACCAGCCCCAAGGCAGAAGAAATGGCCTGATATCTATCAGAAGGTAAAGTGAAGTCACTGTTTCATTCACTTGTGTGTGTAGATATGTTTATAAAAAAGGACAGACTTGAGTAGCTGTCATTAATAAGATTATGTTACACTGTTTCAGATAGAAAAATGCCCCATGCAAGTTCGGGGACAGACCACCCTTTTTGGAGCGTCTGTCACTTGTGACTGTGGCTTTCACACTGTTAAAGTAAGCTGGTTTAAAATAATATCTAATAACAATCACTTCTTAGTCAAATTTGAAGCTATGTCTTGTCTCTTGCAATTCTGGTGAATGGTGACTTTTATACTTAAAATATCTTTGTTTTGGTAGCCTGCACTGCAGCCTCCTTCTGCACCTCCTTCTTTGACCCCACAGTCTGTGGGTTCACAATCTAATTCTGGAGATACAGCAACAGCCACCCGCTGTTTCCTGAGGTCCCCTCCATCTTTGTCAAGGGTAAATGTTCTTGTTTGTTTGCTCAATACTTTATATTATTGATTCTGTCTTGGCAACAAACTATAATAGTTTTTGAACAAAACATTTTCTTGTGCTTATTTTGATGTAGTGATTTATAAAGTATATACTTCACATGATTGTACATTTCTCGTTTCAGTTCACTAAGTCCTATTTTGGGGGTTCTCTTTCGGATTCAGTGAAGCCAAACTTGGTGGCCCGGAAGACACCGAGTCCCTCTCCATCCTCTGTGAGGAGCCCAAGTCCCTCTCCATCCTCCGTGAGGAGCCCAAGTCCCTTTCCATCCTCCGTGAGGAGCCCAAGTCCCTTTCCATCCTCCGTGAGGAGCCCAAGTCCCTTTCCATCCTCCGTGAGGAGCCCAAGTCCCTTTCCATCCTCCGTGAGGAGCCCAAGTCCTTCTCCATTCTCTGTGAGGAGCCCAAGTCCCTCTCCATCCTCCGTGAGGAGCCCAAGTCCCTTTCCATCCTCCGTGAGGAGCCCAAGTCCCTTTCCATCCTCCGTGAGGAGCCCAAGTCCCTTTCCATCCTCCGTGAGGAGCCCAAGTCCTTCTCCATTCTCTGTGAGGAGCCCAAGTCCCTCTCCATCCTCCGTGAGGAGCCCAAGTCCCTTTCCATCCTCTGACACAGCCAATATAGAGGGCAAATTTACTGTCCCTCTAATGAAAGTCTCACTAAAGAGCAGTGGCTGGAACAAATTAAAAAGAAAAAATAAACATTTTCTTTATTTTAAATAACTTCACTGTATATAAGTTTTATTTAGTTCATAGTGTGTTTATTTTGTTTTGGGTTAATGATACAGATATTTATTCTTATTGTCATTGTGTACACAAAGTAATTCAACAAACCATACAGTAAAAGGATTTAAGTCCTTCAGCAAACCACAAATTTCTTGGTTAAGAAAAAGAAATGGGAGACTTCAATGGAAATGTGTTGCACCCAAATGCTACAATGTTTTGGGACTAACTAAAAATGTTTAATTCACTGTCTTAATTGTTGAATAAATATTTGGTTCTTTTAAACCGATAAGGTCTATGGTCTTTTGTGAGTAAATATTAGCTGCTTCAACTTCTGAATTATTGGTAATATAAGCATACACTAGAAAAAAGATATCATTCACTTCACTCAAAGTACTTTAGGAAAGACACTTGCAATTTTAGTTTCAGTCACTGTTTTGCTGTGAAAAATGAAAATAAGCACTGGGTATGATTAAGGACATTAAAATATACATCAAGTATATAGTATACAGTATAATTTAACACATTAATTTGAATATATCAGAATAAAAAAGCAAAATTAATTAAGCAATTCAAAGTTTTAAAAAGAAAGCCTTTTATGACAAGTGTTGGGTTTTAGTTTACAGTACTACACTATCTGTACAAAAAAGCATTTAAAATGTTTTCAAGATACAAAAAAACAGCCGTTACTTCATAACACTTAAACATTAATTGTGGGAAATCTTTTCACTAAAACATAGTATGGCGACTGGTAGGATCGAACTCGCGACTCTGGGATCGGCCTCACTCTTCCCCTTTCTTCTCCCCTCCCTTTCTTCCCCCTTCCTTCCTTTCTTCCCCCCGCCCCAAGCAGACTATTGTTCCCCAACTTTGGCGCAGTAGGCAGCGCGTCAGTCTCATAATCTGAAGGTCGTGAGTTCAACCCTCACACGAGGCATGTCTTTTGCTTAACCCAATTAATTGTCCGTACGCTCCGACCAGTCAGTCGTGGTCCGACACGATGAAAAAGAGATCACTGTCGTGAGATGGGCTAGTGGCGCAATGGATAACGCGTCTGACTACGGATCAGAAGAGTCTAGGTTCGACTCCTGGCTAGCTCGAGAAACATTTATTCTGTCGCCCACACCCGCGGGGTGCCCGTGCGGAGTCCTCGGGTTCATCTCCGTCGCAAACCCTCTAGAGGAGGGCCCCTTGAGGCCACCTCTTTATTCCCCAAGGGTGAAGCAAACAATGGAGGAGCAGAGGTTGGAGTAATAGTCATCATTTATGTGACTCAGATCATTAGAACACCCCAGACAAATCTTAGCAGGATTTATTGGTAAAAAATGTTCTGACGCAGCTCAGAACAAAGATTTTGGAAAAGACGCGTTTGCTTCTTGACAAAAGAGCACAGAGGCAAGAGGAGGAGGAATGAGATGGGCAGGTCAATCAGACACATTGAATGTATTGTGAAAAGGTTAGCATAGCAGAGGATGGTTTCGATCCATCGACCTCTGGGTTATGGGCCCAGCACGCTTCCGCTGCGCCACTCTGCTTTTACTACGAATGCCGTGACCCGGATTCGAACCGGGGTTGCTGCGGCCACAACGCAGAGTACTAACCACTATACGATCACGGCTTCTTACGTCACTTTCGTCAGCCACTCCTAACAAAGCTTACTGCTGAAGATTTGGCGAAAAGAGAAAAGGAGTCCTTCGAGCCGGAGTTGAACCAGCGACCTAAGGATGTCCACCTTTGTACACTACAGTCCTCCGCTCTACCAACTGAGCTATCGAAGGTCATGCAGCATGTTGGTAGGAAGCGGTCACATGCCGCTACAAAGCTAACTTAGCCAGCACATGCGTCTCCTCTCTTCAGAGTTTGCTGAGCCTCGTTGGCGCAGTAGGCAGCGCGTCAGTCTCATAATCTGAAGGTCGTGAGTTCAACCCTCACACTGAGATAATAATTTAATATTTTCTTTCCATCTATTGAGTCTCGAGGATGTTTTATTTCGAAAATTCTTTAACCGGATTCTGTCGGTTACGTCTTGTGCACCAACATTGAGCCCACAAGTAGGAACAGAATGAGTCCTCTCAACGGACCCCCCCACTCCGAAGCAAACTTGCGACGACTTGCTCGCGCATCCTGGCACCCTGGTTTTTGATCGTCCAGTTTTGTTTTTTATGTTTGTCAAACCCTCATTTCAACTCAAACTAGTCTTCATTGCTGACAGAACGAAGGGTATGTTGTCTGTTTTTTAATCCTTGCTTTTGAATCTGAGCTCAGATTAAAACTCAAGATTTTTTCTTCAGGAATAAATCATGTTTTTAAAAACATGTTGAAGTCTCACGAAAGACATCAAGATTAACCACTATAAATGAAAATGAAATATATATATATATATACACACACATACATACATATACTCTTATTTTTAAAGCACTTTTCATAAACAATATTGCTTTATGGGACAAAGTTAAGTTTCTAAAATTACCGGGTTTAAAAATGTAAATCAAAGAAATGTTTGGTACAGCAGTAAAAGATGAACTGAAGGCATGCTACACGTACTCGCCAAGGATGCAAATGTATATGGCAGATAGCCAGCCTGTGAGTGTGTTGCTGTTTTAAGAGATGAATAGTCATTTGTCAAACTTAAAATCACTTTCTTTATTAAGTTTCATTGCTTTATGACTAAAACTTCAAGACATCTCTAGTTGTTTTATACAATAGTCACACTGTTTGATCTACAATATACATCATTGTTTAATTGTTGGCACATAAACTCTAGTAAAACGCCCCAAAAAATACATTTCACATTGTTTACCCTCTCACTCTTCGACCTTGGTGGATGTTATTATTCCAGGAAAGGTGAAATTCCTTAAAACAGTAACACATATTCCCACAGTGGTCTACAAAATGTCTGGACTGCAACTCTTTAGAAGTTTACAACCAACTGCAGGAGATTCATTTGCACTTATGCGAATACAACATTTAAAATAAAAGATTAGATCTGTCTAGAAGTGACATAAATTATTTTAAAAGCCTCCTGTTGATGAAGAAGTTGTACTGTTATAGTCATAAAAAGCCTCTATAAAAAAAAGCAGGAATGTAAATTAATGTCTTGTACAACATTGGACTTTAGTGGCATTTCTCTTCACAGGGTTATGGCTGGTATTAGTCACCGAGAACACTGTTGCTAAAACATTTACAATGCAATGTGCTGTACAGTGATGCACTGCAGAGACAGAATTTAACCTGTAAAACATTGATCGTTTACCATTGATTATAAGACTACATATCGGTCTCCACAACACCAATGGGACGAGCTGTCGAAGCTGAGAACTGAACCCGACTGTCCTCCAGATTCTGTCATCTTCACAGATTATGAATCCAGTTCATTTCAGAGACGTGTCCGCGTCCCCCCCGCGTGTCCAACGGGGGACATCTTCTCCGTCGTGCTTCCTCCGACGACCGCTTTGCTCAGGCTCTCATTTTTTGGACAGAAATTTCATTTTGTTCCCTGAAAAAAAACAAGCAACAAATGCGTAACAGGAAGTGCAACAAAGATAACATTTTTTAAGAGGAAAAACAAAATCATGCTACAACGGAGTATTAGAGTCAAACTAAGAAGAAGTAAATAAAAAAACTGAAGAGAATAAAACCATAATACTATGAGAATATAGTCATAGTATTACAAGAACAAAATCATAATACTACGTGAATAGTCACAGTATTACGAGAATAAAGTAAAAATAGTGTAACACTTATACTATTTTGACTAAACTTACCAGAATAAAGTTGTAAAATTATTATTTTATTCTCATAATATAATGACTTTATTCTCAAAATGTATGTTTTAAAATGTTCTTACCATGACCCTAATACTCTCTCATATGCCGACTTGCTAAGGTAATAAAAATAAATCTCACCCAGCCCCTTGAGAAACTTGTTTACCCCTCTTTGTTCGCTACCGGGTAGTGAATCCAGATACTCTTGTGCTCTCACCTCAAATAGACCTGGACACAAAATATTGCTTCACTAATTCAAAGTCAGATGTTTTGAAGAAATCAGTGTAAGCTTAAATATTGTGCATTGCAAAAACATTCATGTTCCTTTAAATTTTCAACACGCTGCCTCAACATGTAAGCCATTGTAACACTGGCTGATAGTTTAGGGTTGTTTTGCTTCTTAAAGTGTCTCTTAAGTATATTCCAGCATCTAAAAGCGTTCTGCATCCCATTGGGCTTTCACATAAAAGTATAATAAAACACACTGATGTTTTGTTGGTTGTATCATGAAACAAGACAGGATGAATACTTTTGCAAGGATGCGTTACCACCGCTACAAAGGACCAAATCTGTACCCTTGAGGCCCTGTCTGCGCAGCTCCCTCTCCTGGATGAAGCCGCTGAACATCTGGGTCTCCATGAACACTTCCAGAAACCGCCTCAAGCTCTTGGAAGTGACCGCCTTCCGGAAGGCCTCCCGCTGAAACGATGAGGCGGAGGGACAAGGCGGGACGGGCGATGCGGGTGAGGAAAGAGACTCGTCGTCCCGGTCCGATCCGCTCATGAAAAGGGAGTAGTGGCCCACCATCTCCACAAAGAAACGCACAAAGGCCTCTGAGACCACCGCACCGAGAGAGCTGGAGTCTGGAGGGGATTACACGTTTGGAAAACAAGCGCAGGCAGAAGATGTGAAATGATTTGAATCCTAATGGGTTTTATGCAATAATTCACAATCTCAATTCCTAAACAGGAAGTCAAAATGTATGACCAAAGTATATAGAACCAATAAATAAAGTCTGAGGTGCTGGTATTGCAGAAGAGTGTGACTCAAAAGCATAAATAAAGGCTCCACGTTAATGTGACCTTCATGATTGTATGTAGGCCTGTCACAATAAATCAATTAATCGCATTATAAATGAAAAAAAATTACAAAAAACTGTTTACAGAGACTTCAAAATTTATTTTATTTGTTGTTTCTATTTTCTTCATTTATTTTGGATATTTCAAATGCTTTTTTCAGTTTCAGTGTTTAAATGTTCATTACATTGTAAAGTTTATTGATCTTTGAGAATGTGTTCTTGCATTTTCATGCCATTATTGCTATTGTATTACTTGAAAATGGTCTGAAAACAACAATATTATTATTTATTGCAATAAGTTCTGTGACGAATTATCGTCCAGCAAAATTTGCTATCGTGACAGAGCTGTATGTAAACTTTTCCCAAGGATCTGTATTGGCGGAAAAAAAATATGTATGTATGTGAAAGGAAATAACCATTCCCTTTTCTCGTTGTGCTTCCTTTGCCTTAATAATGATTGATATACAGTCATATAAGTTTGTTCAGTCACCATTAGGTAGGTCTCCTTTCTCACAGGCCAAATCTCTTCTCTTTTCCAACACGTGCTCAAGAGCTGCCTGTAGCTTGTGAGGAAGAATTGAGTCCTCATCATCCAGCTGTAGGGAAACAAAACAGATTCATAGTCAACACGTTGCATTCACTTGAGCACTAGATATAGTTGCATCCCCAACACCTCCATGGACCAAAGCAGATTTTTGCAGCGCTCTCTTTGCCTCTGCGGTTGCTACCTGGCGTAGGAAGCGGCTGTTGCCGAGGTCGACCACCAGGACCTGAACAGTGGGAGAGTGGCGTCATTTTCCTGAGCTATTGTTCACCAGAGGAAATTCTCAGAGTCAAGGGCACTGCAACAACATCCAAAACAAAGTTGACTCTTACTTCTTCTATGGGCAGCTCTTTGAGTCGAGGTAGAGAGCTGGAGAGGAGGCCCACTATGAAAGGAGTCGGGGAGCAGACTATGTCCAACATGGACGGTGGCAGAACAGGAATGTATGTATGCTGCCAGGTGAAGGGGTAGAGCAAAGCCACCACTGCGTGACAACACTGAGACAAAGTGCTGTGGAAAGACACAAGGCGAGGCGTTAGTGGGTGTCACACTGCATGTGGAAGAACATTTATTTTGCAACACATAACCGAAAAATTCATTCAAAGTGTTGTTGCCCTTTAAATGAAAGGAAATTGTTTAGGATAGTAATTCAAATTCAATTTCAAAAATGCTTTATTAATCCCAAAAGGAAATGAAAGAACTTGGATTCTTCCAAGAAGTTGAAGATCATGATGGCGGTTAGCAGGAAAGACCTTCTGCAGCGGTATGCAAGAAGCCTCTCACTGAAGAACGTCACATGCCAAATTCCTTACTGAACCTTTAAGCGCTACATTTAAAATAGAATAAAATAAAATAAAAATGCAAATATAAAAAAATATTCAAATTTGAGAACTTGCTATGGCTAAGGAGTTTTGAATACACATTAGTAATATTGACTGACAGTGTGTAGTTAGCACTATTGATTGTTAATGTAAATTCAACACATATCAAGAGTCTTATTGAAAGCTCTTTGCTGCCATCTAGTGGCCACAGTTAAACAAAAGTATGCACAACTTACCTAATTAGCATAATTTATTAAATTTCTCATTTTTAAATTGATTGCACGTACTAAATTCAAATCAAATCTACTTCATTTAGAATTTAAAAAATCTTTCTTTTTATATAACTAAATAACTTCAGGCAGAAAAGAAATGGAGAAAAAAAATCATCAAATGCCTTGAAAAAGTTAACATGACATTGGAGTGAATTTATGACAGTAACTAAACATATATCAGCACACTTATATTGTTTTGCGATATGCAACCTCACTGTCACCGTTATTGCCCAATAACACACAAGGCATTACTTTGAGCTTTGTCAATCTCTATGTTCTTCTTACAGGTCTACTTTAATAAGTTTAACACAGCTGTAAAAATCCCTCACAGTTGTTGTACTGTAAACATAAGAGTTTCCCTAGACAGTGACATACGGTGGCTCCTACATTTCTAGTTTCCACCACACGGTGGCGCCAGCCTCTTTCAAAAGCTTTTTCAAACAGTTAAGTGAAACATTATGAAGAAAAGCCTGTTAGTTAAAGCTAAATGTTGGACGTTGACATTGTCAATAGAACCAAACACCCATGAGGTCAGAGCGGTCCATTTGCTGAGCTTTTGCTCCACGTCAGATAAAAGCCAGAGTCAGTTCTCAGTGAATATTGTGTGTGTTATGACGTTACAGCGCACCCCCGTGGTAACTCTGAAGTTACACTTCAAAGCTGCCTATCTGGCACAAATGACAGATTTCCATTGAAGAACTGAATGTCGAACACAACAACATTCCTTCCTCTCGCACTCTGTTGGAATCCTTCCATCCTTCGACTGCTGGCCATCTTGAGGTCTCTCTTTCCTTATTTTTACATCATCAGGGAGCATTTAGCAGCTTGGCTATTCAATAGTGCCGATCCTCTGTCGGGTGCTTATGCAGGAACCAACCTAAGTTTGTCTGCGGTGAAAATGACCCTGCGCTCCAGCAGCAGAGAGGCAAAAACTCGGAGGAGCAGACGGAGACTCAACGAAGAGAAGAGACATTCGAAATCTACGTGTTCCAGACGGGAGTCAGACGGCCGGCACAGCTGTATCACCTGTGGGGAAGCAAGACTAATAAAATAAGCAAAAGCCATTTACGTCAATTTCAATGGTTTGACCATCAATTACTGGGAAAAAAAAAAAAGACCTCGGTCCCAGAGCCAGGCAAAAAGTTTTTAACAGTGATGGTCCTTCCTGGGGCAGGGAAGGGAGCTTCCATAATGCCTCTCATGAAAGGCTGCACAAGAGCAGGAGAGATGGCCCTCCTCTTTTCCACTTCATCCAGGATCTGGAAGAAAGAAAAAAGAAACGCGCTGAACTGAACGCTAAATGCAGTACAAACACAGCTCACATGCAACACTGAGATTGCAAAGGAACCTAAAACTAATTTTAAGAATTGGTTTGTTTGTTTGCAATAGACGCATTAATTTCGTCAATATGAAAGCAAATGGTTTTCACCTATAACATGTCACAATGTGACATCGCACTCAATCTCGCTCGTGTGTTCATTGGTTCTCCGTTTACGTCATCCCAAAGGTTTTCTTTAGGATTTAGATCTGGTAGCTAATATATCCACAGAAGACGTTTCATTTTCTTTCTGGTTAACTATTTATTAACCAAAAACCCTGATATTTTAAGAAGTTCATGACCCAGTGCACAAAGTTCTGAGGATCAGTGGAAGAGAAACAGGCCCACAGCATCAAAGTTCCTCTACCTCGCTTAAAACTGTGGGAATGAAGTTCCAAAAGTTCAATCTTAGTTCAATCAAGCTGAAAAGTTCAATCTTAGTAACACCTGACGAGAGAAATCAGTGAAAGAGTTTAACGAGGCCTACATGTTTATCTTTGTGATAGGAGGACAGGAAATGTTTTTTTATTTATTTTTTTCAGAATTCAAATCAAACTGTGCAGCTCGAGTACCGTATCTTGTGTGAAACTTCCTTTTACTACAAGCAAACATCCAGAACACACAGGCTTATTAAGGCAGAAGGTGAACAAATTGAAAAAACACCCGCAGAATTTCAAATCCTCTTATAATAAATTAACATTTTAAACGCCTGCAAGTCCATCTGCACTCACAGTTTAATCGAGTTGCGGTAAACCAACGCCCCCCTCCCCCTTTCAAGCCCCTTTTTAATCTAAAATAACCACTTATATTTATCTTTACAAATTAAACCCCATCAACTGCATGGGAAGCACGTCTCTAAGGAAGCAGATAAATCCACAACTCATTACAGGGAACTTTTTCCACAGTAGCAACCAAGCCATCTGCATTTCATATGTGCTGCTGAACCGCAGCCAGAACTGCAAGGTTCAGAGAGAGACGAGTGGGTGAGGTTCAGTGGGCACTGGGGGTGGTGTGGTTTTAATAGGGTGTAGGTTCTGGGTTAGCGTATGCGAGCTTTAATGGATGTGCCGTTTTAAGCCGTTGGATGCAGTTAGTAGGTCTGAACGTTCTCCAGCGCTTGTCAAATTAACTGGAACCCCTGGTGGAGATGTGTAAAGTAACCCTTAAAATTAATGAATCTTTTATTGCAGCACTATAATCTCACACTTAAAGTTTTGGAAAAATCCAAGTTTTATTAATGTGGGGGGGAAAAATGCAGCTAAAATCGTTTTTAAGGCATACTGTAGTCTTAATTTGATTTAAGAGGCGTGGGACCTTTAACTGGAAAACCCCAACTTCCTGTTTTCCTTTGGCATAAACATAATGTGACAAAGTGGCCCATTCCTCAAAACGGTAAAGACAAGAGAACATGATTTTCTTTTTTAAAATAGTGTTCCAAACCTGCTAAGAAGAGAAAGTGAAAAGAGAAAATAACTTTGTGATTAAACTTCATCTTATCTACGGTCAATCTAACAATGAAAACAGTTAATCCCACTGAAAGCTTAAGTACCTTAGAGAAAAGGTCGAAACAACCCAGGCGGCTGACGATACAGTAGACCTCTGGGAGCCTTCGGCCTTTTCCACTGGGCTATGAACAGACAGTACAAAATAAAATCACCTGATTTTAGAGCAATTCTCAGCCCCCAAATAAAAACAGCTCAAGAATTACAACAATTATTCAAATCCATTAAGTTGTTGTTTTTTTTTTTTCTTGGCTGAAGCAATAAAAATGTTTTAATTGGTGCACCAGAAGCAATGGATTTTATATAGATAACTCCATAACATTGAAAAACAAAACAGAGTTAGACGACGCTACAGAGACTTCATTTAAGCGTACCAGTAAACGGCGACAGTAGCCAAACCGTCTGCTCCCATCTTCACCAGTCAGTACAAATGAGAACGTCTCACTGTGGATGTAAAAAAAAAAAAAAAAAAAAAAAAGAGAGAACAAAGCAAAAAGATACAACCATGATAGTTTGAAAAGCCCTCAGGAAAAATTTGCACAGTGCAAACACAAAAACTCCATCGACCGTCCTGACATGAGAAGGTCTCTGCCAGTTTGGAGCAAATTGCGTATGTTTGGTCGCCTGTCAGTTGTTTTGGAACAGGTGATTATTATCCATTATCATAAAAAAACCAAAAAACACGTCATCGTTACTCAGAGCGGAGGTATCGCGTTACACAGACCGTTTTAAACAGCGAACAGTGAGAGGTGATTCAGATGCAACACTCCAGGTGTTCATATTTTTCTGTACCCTGTAGTTAAAGACAGATGGGTCACTTTGACAAGCTGCTCGGTCAGCTCTTGAGGCCCCTCACAGCCAGGTAGTCATTAGCCCTCAAAACAGCTGAGCCATTACCACTACAGTACACTAGGAAAGTCCACAAAACACTATTGTGTTTTCTTTCTGATAATGCTGTTGCAGTGTGGCAGCACTCGGACTTGGACCGACCTGGGGAAGTTGTCGACCGGGGCCCAGTCTTTGGCGTCGGGGAAGCAGAACTGAGGGATGACCTTCAGCTGGTCCTCCGTCTCCCGCATGAACTTAAAACTCCTCTCAAGCTGAATGAAAGAGAAACAACAAGTCAAATCCATTACAAACAGTCTTTGCTGTATTTGTACAAGTGAAAAGCCTTGAATTATAATTCACTCATGTCAATTCCATGTTAAGAAATTACTGCAACAAAATCACTAGTAGCACAGTTATTGGTCTCATTTTCTCTGGCTCTGTCCTTCTAAAAGTTTTTACAGGCCAGGTCTGGCAACCCCGATGAAAATCTTCTGGGGTGCCACTGGGACTAATATTGTCCCTGATGGTGAAAATTAAGCTCCTGGTCCCCCCCGCCCCCTTTCATTACAGATAAGACAGCATTGTTTGAACAATCAGAATGTTTACAGAAAAATGCTTGAATCACTTTTTCATCCCCAGAATTTGGTGTTCAGTCGGAGTTTTCTTAGAATTCCCCAATAAGATAACCAAGCTGAGAAAACAATAACAAAACAAGCAGACAAAGGGTCACCTTAGTCTCCCATACTCCTTTACCTTTAGAGGAAACTGCTGCGTGACTTCTGGCAGGTACGGGACTCCAGCTTTGGTCTTGTGGAGTGCAACAACGATGAAATATTCAAACAGTTTTCTCTCTTGTAACTCCATTAAATCCCTCTCCAAGGTCCGGTACCGGCCCGTCTGCCTCAGCATGGACTGCAGTGACACCAGGCGCTGGCTGTGAGCTGAAGGTGGGCAAAACTGTTTAATTCACTGTAATACATCCTGTTAGTCAAAATAAGTCAAAAGCACACTGTCGTCCAGTGTTTTGGTGCTAAATATGCAAAGGGGTGGCAAACAACTTTGAAATAAATCAATTCCATTTAAACCTCTATTGTGTGTACAGACTGGTTTTATACACAAAGTGTGCAGAGAAATTATCACCTTTTAGTTTCTCTTCGCTGTCACTTTCTGACTCGCTGTTCTCATCTGTCACAGAAGTAAAAGAAGAGACAAGAAGAGGAGTAAAAAGACTGAAAATAGATATCAAAGCATTTCATGTGGTTCAGTTAAATGAGTAATGATATGATAGATTTTATTACAGACTCAGAGTCCAGATTACATAAAAAGGAAAACAAAGAAAATAAAAAACGACTCCAGCCCTAGACAAAGATAGTCGTCTTCTAAGTAGCTTAGCCTAAAAAAAATTGTTTGTCACAGAGAAAGAGACGGAGAGATCGAGATGTTTTGGATGGTAAACTTTGACAAAACATTTTTAGATGAAAGTCTCACTAATGGAGACAAAATCAATTCTCTGTATTCTCTTTTAATTGATTCAGCAGCTGTGCATATTTCTGTAATTATTTTTGTTATTCTGGATGGTCAGGTTGGGTTTATGTCAGTTTTCTAAGTCCATGTGTCATTTTGTGTATTAGTATGACTTTATCTCGAATGGTAGTATTTTTCTGATGTTTGGGAATACTGCTAGTGTGGCAATGGGATTTTAGGATTCTTATATTTAAAATGTTGCCTTTAGGCAACTAGAAATACATAAAAAGAGGTAGAATGACTAAGAAAAGCAACATCTTAGAAGAAGGTATATTCTAACTTTAACTGCTTCATG
The DNA here is from genome assembly GCF_001444195.1 of Xiphophorus couchianus. Classification (NCBI taxonomy): domain Eukaryota; kingdom Metazoa; phylum Chordata; class Actinopteri; order Cyprinodontiformes; family Poeciliidae; genus Xiphophorus; species Xiphophorus couchianus. The sequence continues at coordinate 28,500,042 of NC_040229.1, read as the reverse complement.
TATACAAATTGTTTGGATATTTTTTGTACTGAAGCATAGCATACAACACAAATCTAAATGTAAACGTTCGTATGCAAGGATACAAGATAGCATTATATCTTTCTACATCCCAATCAAAGTGGAACGGGGAAAAGAATAGAAACTTCACAGAGTAAGAATTGAAAATGCACTTCAATTAAGTTTTTTTTTTACACAAAGTCCTTGGAAACGTTTTCTTTGGCAGAAAACTAAAAGCAATTCTTTGAGTTTTCACAAACGTCTAATAAAGCAAATGAATATAAAATATGCAACAAAGAAAAACAAAAAAATAGCCTTGTTTGAATGATTGAAGAAGGGGGTATTTTTATACGGGTTTCCTTTGCACGGTATTCAAAGGCTCACCTCTTCCTGAGCTGGACTCTGTAGACTGAGACACCTTCTTTGTGTGTTTCTTGCCTCTCCGTGCCTCAAAGATGGCGTTGATCTTCAGCACCATCTGTAATAGACAAAGAAAAGTTCACCTTTAACTTTGTGGAAGATAACTCCGTTTCCATGCCAAATCATGCTAATAATGCATTACTGAAGGCTTCCCCAACAAACCCAAAGAAAAAAAATAAAACAATCCTCCGGCAGGCTTGTTACTCATCCCCTGACAGAGGCATGAGTGGACCAGCTCAAAACCATTGCATGGCCATAAATCATAGGCCATAAGCTTTGAGAGGGGCCTGCCAGGCTTCCATACCTTTGGGATTTTCCTTCGTCTACGATTGTAAGGGTCTCCAGAGAGACACGGGGTGTCGTCGGGGCTGCTGGGTGTTGAGGGGGGGCTGATGCGAGAGGGAGAAGAGAGGCCAGTGTCTCTGCAGGTCTTGCGCAGCTCTGGGACTTTGAAGCTTCGTCTCTCTGAGTTTTGCCTGTAGAAGCCAGGCTTGGACGGTAGCTGCTGGGGTAAGAGACATAAACATATTCTACTGCTTGAGTAATTCAGGTATTTGTAGAAATGCACTGAAGGCGATCAGATACCTTAGTTGGAGTGTCAGGGACAGGCGAAGATGACACGGGTGAAACACATTTGCTTCCCACACAGCTTCGCTCCAACTCGATGTCTTCGTAAGGGTTCTCCTTGCATGGTGGATCTTCAGAACACAGATTTACTTCATTCAATGGTAGGAAATTATATCTGGGTTCCACAACAAGTTCAGAGCAGATGAGCACTCTTTATCAGCCGTGTTTGTACAGCCAGGTGATTCGTGCTCCAGCTGTCTCCAAAGAGACAATGCACTGACTCGTATGTTTCTGTGAAAAGACGTTTGAAGAGCTAATGCTAAATGTAGCTTCAAGTGCACCCCTGCAGATATGGAACAACAGAGTTTTGTAAATCGGCGACTCTTTGCTCTATCAATCTATCCACCAGATGTGAGCGCAGGCAAATAAAGACAGCCACTCAGTCCAGCCCTAATCTCTCAAAAGAAAAAAAAAAGTACAGTGCAGCGTTTTCCATATTGCTGGCTGATATGACCAACACATAAATCTTTGAGATCCATTACAGTGTGCTGTAAAAGCATTCATACCCCTGGAACTATCCCTTCATTTTGTTCATGACCTGCAATGGCAAACTTAAATGTATTGTATGTAATATACTGTTATAAGGTAATATAGGTCGACGCAAATAAGTGATTAGTTGTAAAATGGAAGGAAAGATGAAACCGATAAAACCAGAAAAGAGTGGAGAGCCTTTGTATTCAGCCCCACTGAGTCAGTACTGTTCAGTTTAGACTTTGACTAGGCCACTCTTCTGACACTTGATTGATGTAACCCCTTTGTATCTCTGGATATGTTCTTGTCCCACAGTCTCAAGTTTTCTTCAGGTCATCCACCTGAGCTGTGGATATCTGCAGCTCCTCCAGAGTTTAGGTGGACAGCCATGTCATGTTGGGGATGCAGTCTTGATTTTCTGATAATGATCTGAACTGCCAACTTGTAAAAACCAATGTTCTGTTCAACCACAGCAGTCTGTTGTGCTTGTGATGCAGAACAACAGGCAATGTTGACCTCTAGCTGTGGATTTGTTCTTTTTGTTTTGTCACTCAGACCATAATTACGTACTTTTTGGGTTAATAAATGTAGTTTAAAAAGGACAAAATTGAATTTCTTTGGTTTTATTTAGACTGAATACAATTCTCCTTCACACGTTTCAGATTTTCCTCGTCAAGAGCGTAAAAACCACTCAGCAATTTCCCTCCACTTGAAAAAGAGAAAGGTTATTGGTAACACTTTATTTGACGGGTTGTGAATAAGACTGTCCTGACATTGTCATAAACATGACATAACACCCATCATGAACATGAGTAAGTCTTCATGAATATTTATGACTGTTGTCAAAAATATTCGGTAAATCATGACACTTTTAATACAAAGTTGACATTATTCATTAACCAAGAAATCATGACATAAATTTGGACAAAAACATCAATTTTCTAGCACCCTTGTCCTTAGTGGGATCAGGAGGTGCTGGTGTTTATCTCCAGCTAACGTTCCGGGTGAGAGGCGGGGGTCACCCTGGACAGGTCGCCAGTGTGTCACAGGGCAACACAGAGACAGACAGAATAAACAACCATACACACACACTCACACCTAGAGAGAATTTAGAAAGACCAATTAACCTGACAGTCATGTTTTTACTGTGGGAGGAAGCCGGAGTACCTGGAGAGAACCCATGCATGCACAGGGAGAACATGCAAACTCCATGCAAAAAGACCCCGGGCCGGGAATCAAACCCAGGACCTTCTTGCTGCAAGGCAACAGTGCTACCAACTGCGCAGCCCTTGTTATAAAAGTATTATTGATTAAACTTTCAAAATTATGTAGCTTTATGTTATTAAAGCTAAAGTTTAATCATTAATACTTTTATAACAAATGTCTGACAGATCATGATTTCTTGGTTAATGTCAAGTTGCCATAACAAAGACATTTTGAATAATGTCAACTTTATATTAAAAGTGTTATAATTTACCAAATGACACTTTATGACAACAGTCATAAATATTCATGAAGACTTACTCATGTTCTTGACAGGTGTTATGTCATGTTTATGATGGTGTCACGACAGTCTTATTCACAACCCGTCAAATAAAGTGTTACCAAGTTATTTTTAGAGGAATGAGAACATGGAACTCCCTTCCTTTATCTGTTTTAAATGCAATACATGCCATAGCTTTTAAAAGAACCCTGTTTAATTATGTTATGTCAAAGTGTAATAACTATACATTTACAAATCAATATGCTATGTTGCTAATGTTTTGTAATAAATGTATTTTTATGATGTGGACCCAAGGTAAAGTAGCCATCGTCATGGCAATGGATAACGTGTATCCAAACACACTACATTTTGTTAGATTACAATAAACACATTGAAGAGTGAGGTTGAGATGTGATAACATGAGGCAGTTTAAGGAAATGTGCATGTATATGCAAGACACTGATCAGTTTAAACAGTTCAGATGAGAGAACAATTTAAAGCCTCTCGCCTGGAAGTTTTCTGCTCTCGGTTTGAAGAAACTGACATGTCAAAGTTTAAAGTGCGTTTACAGGATACTCTGAGGGTGGAGAAAACCCAAATAACTTACTTAAATAACTGCTTAAACTTTCCATATCTCTGCCTTCTTGAGCTGCTTTTGGATAGACAGCCGAGTTGAGTTACCCAAGAGATGCTGGTTAGCCTCAACTTGACATTGTGCAAAGTTGATTAATCATTGCCAGCAAACCAGCTCCTGTTGGACATTACTTACTCAGATGAAACCCAAAGTGAACAAATCGCGTTTAATCCAGGAATCCACACCGTCCAATCAAAGCAGACGATCTCATATAACACTGATACTACTGTACGCTGAGAAGTTAAACAGGCTCTTGGTGGGGTTGCCACAATACTGAAGACGATAAACAGGGAACATGTAGTTTAATAAAGAAGGAACGACGCGGCTGTAAATTAAAATTGGAGCAGCAAATTAAACAGAGCTAAAGACAGTTAATCTTTCTCATCATGTCTGCTGCTGACCTGAAGTAGATTCATGCACAATACTGCACAGATTTGACCTTGATTAAGATTACTTTGGATAAAATACTGCAGTGCATCTAAATACAAAAGAACTCAGAAACAAAAGCCCACAATGTTGATGTTGTTTCAAATCTAAATTGATTCTTACGCTGCCTTGTTCATATGGTAATACTTTGAAGTCAGATGCTAAACAGCAGACGTTTCATATTTACCACTGTGCCAGATTTCACTAGGTTAAGAGGGGGAAAAAATAGGTGTTATAGCAATTATTTACCCATTATGTCTTCGTAGACATTCTCTTCTGATAAAGTGCATGTGAGGCCCAGTTTGGACTGAGCATACCAGTCCACCCGACCGCTTTCCGTAGACGACTGCAGAAGGTCCTCAAACTCATAGGACTTCCTGTTGGATAAAGAAGCACAAAGACTGTCATTTATTTTAAATGAACAACTCTCCAAACACCTCAGTGTGTCAAGTTCAGACTTTTTGAAAATACTGCCATTTGGAAGATATCGGTCCCTCTAGTGTAAATGCTAACGGATTGCGCTAATGACACTCTTTGAGGTGAAAGTAGTTGTACAGAGTTAGGCTCAAAGTTGGCTACTTTCAGCATCAGTCAGGTGTTTATGCATCTTCTTTTCAAATGGCTTATTCCGCTTTTTGTGGTTCCCCTGACTTAATTTTCAATCTACTCCAAAATGTTGACCATTTACTCATTCGTTTGAAGAGACTTCGCGCTTTCAACATATAGCAAACAGGCTAACCATATGGTAATAAAGTTTTTTTTTTTAGTTTTCAGCCTCTCATTGTTATGCAACATGCTGAATTTACAAATCTATTTTAGAAATCTCAGAGTAGGTTCCTATATTCTCGTGGGTCGAATGAGTGATGCAGTAATGATGTATGTCTTGTATGACCAGGCTGCTGCAGGATTTACACAAAGAAATTATTTGAATGCCATTTTTCCAACGTCTTAAAAATTTGACTAAGGAATCTGAAAATGGCTAGAAAAATCAGACTGAGCATCTCTAATACTTGCAAAAACTCAAATCTAATCATAATGAACGTCAAAACACATGTCAAAGTGTCGTACAGTCCAAAATAATATGTGACAACCACAAACCATAATATATTTTCTTTTTTTTGGATTTTATGGGATAGAAAAACACAAAGAACACGACACATGGTTTTCAAATATTTTTTTTCCCCAACAGTTAAAAATCTGAAAAGTGTGGTGTAATTTTCCTCTTTGCAGTTTTTTGAACGGCAAAAAAAAAAAGTGTAGCAGAAAACTAGACACAGACCATTCCCACCTTTAAAAACGGTTTTGGTAGCATCATGTTGCAGTGATGCTGGTCTTCAACAGGGACTAGAAGTTTGATCGGTTTTGTAACCTTTAGCATACAGCCAGAGAGGTACAACTGAATGGTTTAGATCAAAGCATATTTATGAATTCAAATGGACAAGTCACAATCTAATGGAGGATTTTCTGCAAGACTGGAAAATGTATGTTTTCTGTCCAGTCAGACTGAGCTTGAGCTATTTTGCAAAGAAGAGTTGTCAAAAAAAGAAAGGTCTGCCACCAGATATGGAAAACTGGTAGGGACATACAGTACCAACAAAAAAATTCAGCTGCAATTGAAGTGGAAGGTAATTCTACAAATAATTTAATTAATTAATTAAAATTTTTTGTGTAAACTGTGGTTTTAAAATGACAACATAGAAAATGAATACTTTTGCAACATAAGGTCCATTTCTCTGTGACTGAACACGTATTTTAATGTCAACCTTTGTTTAACTCTCTGTTTACCTCCTAGTTCATTAAGTGCTTTTGCCATCACATTAGGTTTTTAAACCTCTTGAACCAGAAACGGGTATTTTAACTTTCTCAAAGGCATACATCTTTGTACCCCTGTATCAGTGGACACTCATGAGGGAGACAGTCTGACCAAACAAAAGGTTTGACACAGCGGATTTGAGCGAGCAAGTCCTCCACATATGGTATGGAATGTAAAAGATCCAAGGCCAAACAGAAATGCAAGCCCCTGAACAATAGATGTGAACCAATACTGCTACAGCCACATTGTTTTCTGGTTTCTCTGCACAGCTCTCTTTATTTGATTGCAAATACTGTGGAGTTGTTTGGGATTCTAGATCAGATTCCCTTAATTTACCTTTAGAAAAGTCAACCTCTGCAGAAAGGAGTTCTAGGAAGAAAGATGTTTGTAGCAACCAAATGAGTTGCACAACCATTTTCACCATAAAGGCTAAAATTTGAATGCAGTATTGTTTAAGTAATTCTGTCCTACTGAAAGTCCTCTAAAGTTTATATGCTTTTGATGTCCTGGAACGAGTGCATTCCTCAAATCCAAGAACTGAGCTCATTTTGAGGGATGATATTTGAAAACAGAATGCTGCAACATTTCAATTACAGTGAAGGTGACGGACTGAAATGTAGCACGGATCTGGATGGATGGTGAATGGAACCATATAGAGCAGTGGTTACCAAAGATTTTCTTCTGGGCTCCCCCAGTGGTTCCCAAAGATTTTCTGGGCCCCCCTATGGATTACAATAAAATCCCCTCCTCCCCAAAAAATGTAATAAATAAATCAACACATCGGCACACACGTCGTTGAACCAGACATAAACCTATACACATATTTTGTTTTCAAACTCCACTGAAGTTTATTTCACACTTCAGGTTGCAACAACACAAACTACAAACCATCTTTACAGTGAAACCCTTTTGTGTAACTGTGTTTCTTTTTTTTTCATTCATCCATAGCGCTTCCCACGCCCCCCTGCAATGACACTGCGCTCCCCCTAACTTTGGGAACCACTGATATAGAGAGACCGATTAACCTAACAGTCATTGTTTTTTGGACTGTGGAAAGAAGCCAGAGTATCTGGAGAGAACAAACGCAAGCTCAGGGAGATCATGCAAACTTCATGCACATTCCAACCCAGGCTGCAAGGCAGCTACTTGCACCACTGGCTTTGGACATATAGACAGAATACCTTTGCCTTTTTTTCTTGGAAAAAGAGTTCAAGCTTTGTCAGTTTTGATGAAGAGTATCTGAACACAGACACTCAAAAGGATTAGGCCTGGATTTTGACAGGGACAATGATGGGTTTTAGACACATAAGTTTAATTTCTTGCTCCTCTAACCAGAGCACCATCTAGAAGAAGGTTCCCTGTTTGCTGTACATGGCTTGTGGCAGAATGCGACTAGATCTGACTTCCTTTCTACAACGACTGTCCTCTTGTCACTCTTGTGAAAACCAGATCTTTGGAGTGCAACTGATTCTCCCAGCTGTGCCGTGGATCTCTGCAGCTGCTCCAGAGTTATCGTGGACCTGTGGACTGCTTCATTGATTGTGGATGGTCATTGCATTGTAGGTTTGCAGTTGCATCAAACTCTCTCCATTTTTTGGATGGGAAATGATGAAACAAAGTTTGATTTTTAGACTTCTGAAAGTTCTTTTGGTAACATTTTATTTGAAGGGGTGTTCATAAGACATGACATTGTCGTAAACATGACATAGCACCTGTCATGAACATGAAGGAGTCTTTATCAATATTTATGACAGTGTCATGTCAGTCTTATGTACACCCCTTCAAATAAAGTGTTACCGTTTTTTTAATGGGTACATTGAGTGACTTTCAAGCTATGTTAGAATGTAAAGCACAATCTCAGGTGGGTGAGGTAAGGTCTAGATTGGATGTCTGCAGCTGGAGATAGTCTCTGGTTCTTTGCACAAGCTTACCTGTTATTGCTGTCCCGGGCTCTGTCAACCCAAGGTCTTCTGCAAACCCCTGGAGGAGGGCATGTGGGTAGAGGTGGGGGAGGAATAGTGGGCAGCGGAGGCAGGGTCCTCTTCGCCTTTCCAAAGCAAGGACTTGAACCCGTAGATTGTGTGTGATGCTGGAAAGTTCTTTGAGGTTTAGGTAAGGGGTTTATAGAAGGAGCACCGGGCTCACAGTATTCGTTCTCAGATTCCCCGTCCCTTCTCCTCTGCAACCCACTGGGTCGAGCCTTGTCAAAAGTCCCAAAAATAGGCTCATTGGCCTTCTTCTCTGCCATCTCCAACTCCTCCTTTGATGGGGGACAAAAGTAATTCCCTGGAAATGCCAGTGACGGCTTATGGGGAACTTCTTTCGTGGCTTTCTCCAGTTTTTTGACATGAGTCAAAACTGTTTTCTTGTCTTGGAGTTCAGTAGGCTTATTAGCAAAACACTTCTCAGCGTTTGCTGGGCCATCTGGATATTTAGGGCTCAAATCCCCACATTTTTTGAGATTTTCTTTCCCTGAGTCTTGCCTCTCCCAGCTAGCAAACCTCTTGCTGTCTGTCCGTTGGACGTCTGAAGCTTTGGATTCCTTTTTCCTCACAATGTCAGCTTCCTTCTGTGTTGTGCTAAGAAGACATGTTCCTGTAGCAGCCACATGGGAGGACTCCTTTTTGCCTTCCCACTGGGATATTTTATCACGGATGCTGGCAGTCCTGGCTCCTGCTGAGCTCTTGCTGTGGCTCAGTCCGTTTTCCATGTTGGGGATTTGTGATTCCTTCGTGGTGGCAGCTCTCCTTTGAGTCAGCATGGTGTCAGGACCTAAGGTGTCACTGAGAGCGTGCCTCTCGTCTCTGTCCCCTGGTAACCCGCACACCTCTGAAGGCTGGGGCACCACAGATGATGGCGCCTCCCCAACCTTTAAGCCACAGCACTGGAGCCTTGAAAAGACATGAAAAGAAAATTGAATGCAGACTATGAAAAGCTTCAACAATTTGAATAGTAATCATTCTGTATGGAGATGCACCAAGAAATTAGTCGGTGTCCAGAATCAAACGTTTGTTGTTGTTTTGTTTTTTTTAGCTCGATTGGCCCTGACTGGTGACCAGTAGTTCGCAAGCTCAAAGATAGAATCTAGTATATGAAAAAAATACCACTGTCATCACACACACACACACACACACAGAACAAAACACATACTGACCACCGGCCATACGGGAACCTCCCAATGGCCAAGCTACCCCTCTATAAATGGCTGTACTGACAAATACTTGTACATACTGTTCATATTACCCTTTATCATTTTTCCTCTAATGTTTAGATATTTATACTTAATGTTGGGACTCCCTAAGTGCTTGAAGTCAAAGTCAAATTCCTTGTTTATGCACATAATCTTGGCCAATAAAGCTTTTTCTGGTTCTGTTTTGGATCACAGTAACTTGGTTTGAGGTTCAAATTATTTTCTTTAAGTTGCAGCACTCTGATTTTATAGTTATCAGAGTATGCAATATTTTAGTCACATTTTTCATGTGATTAGAAGATAAAAACATTTAAAGTTTTAGTACACTCAATATCTAAAAGTGTCTTTCGGAGAATGTGGCGGTTACTGAATTTGGTCCAATGCTCCTGTCTCTGTCGGTCTGGGTACCAGGCCTGTCCCACTACACGTGCTGTCTGAGGCCTACTTTCTTCTTTCAACAAATGGTCTAATCCTTGTGTCTCTGCATGTGATTGGCCTCATAATCTGCCTTTTAAATTACAATGAATTCAATTAAATATTTGTCTTCCCCAAAGGGAGGCGTCTTCCCTCCTTTGCTACAGAGAGTTGTTTCTTGGCTCATTCGTGAATGGCATATAACTAATGTAAAAACTGAATGAAATACAGCAAAGCTGGACTGGAGGTTTTCTATAGATGAACTACACCCACACTAGATGTGAAACATCAAACGTAGCCCGAATTTTCTGAATGGTTCTGAATCGTCTGAATGCTTAGGCTGCCGGACATTTCCGACAATAATTTGGAGAAGTACATTCTGTCGCCAGTGACTCACAGGACCTGGTTGGTTAAGAAGTGTGCCTGTGGCCTACAGAAAGGAAGATTTTGGCTGTTTTTGGTAGCAAGGTAAGAATTTTCCTTTAAAAGGCTTTTGTAGCATTATTGGTTTTTATTGAATCGTTGCTCAGAAGTGGAGGACACGCAGTAAATGGCCCGAGAATCAAACCTGGGACAGATGTTTCAAGCAGCTTTTCTTTGTCCTGTCTTTCTCAGCTAATTACATCTACTGGCTACTAGTTTTCAATTTGAAAAGCTGAAAGTCGTCTGTAAGCTACACTGCAGTGAGCCTCAACTCAACATGTACCCAGTCTGTCCTAAACAATAAAACGGAAAGATACTATCTATATATATATTTTTTTGAAAATGTATGTGCATAGGGTAATACATTATTTTGCAGAGGTTTAAGTTTTGAAAATAGATGCCCAGCTCACACCACTTGTGATTGACCGGTAGAATAAGACTTTTCTCTTGAACTTCTTATGAAAACCAGACCGTATTCGGTGTTCGCCTTATCAATTTCTCTTCAGTCCAAGTTGCAATCATGCTCATCAAATGATGCAATTTTTCATATTTTTTACAACAGCCCCAAAAATTTATTTTGCTGAAAAAAATACACAGTGAAAACTGAATTTGAACCCAGCCACTAAATTCTGATCGGCACAGCTATAATTGGTTTTAGAGATTAGATTCAGCATGCAGAGTAAAACAAATACTCCTCACATGCCATAAAAGAAATTATTAAAGACTTTTACAATTGCAACAGCTTCACAGGGTAAATAAAACACTTATAAAAAGAGGCTGTTTCAGCTGCGAGTCAGTCCCAGAGCGTCACCGGGTTATGACAGTTTGAACTCTGGGTTTGAGGGTCAAAGTTTATGAGCTACACACACAGCTATTTATGGAGTGGAGACAAAGTATGCAAAAAAAAAAAACAGAAAAGAAAAGGTGGGGGTTGGGGAGCAGAGGCCCAAGTGTAGACATGCATCTCTCCTTTTCTTCTTCTCAACCCATAAAGCTCAGTTTTGGCTCAAAGCCTATCAAATGCTTCCCACCAACAAATGGAGGAAAGGCGGACTTGCTGATTGAGTTTTGATGACATTGCTAAATTAGACATCCAACAGTTGTGTAATCTAGAGGAAATCTGAATAGAGAGTTGAAGAGATTGAGAACTCAAATTTCCTTGTTCTTTGCGAAGACAAAAGCTGCTGACGAGACACGACTAAAAAAGGGAATTTAAATAACTTTCTTCTTTGCATTAGGTTTTTAAACTGTGGCCACATTCATTTTCCTCTTTCAATATATGCTAGTAGCAACAGGGAAGAAGAAAACAACTAGGTCAAACAAAAAAGACAAGTAAAACAGGGGAAATGGGATAGAATGTGACAAAGGATTGTCCATATATTAAATGTTGTGTTAAAGACAGAATCAAATTGTATGGATTTTAAAAATGCGTCCATGTCTAACAGGGCACCAAAGGCAACAGATGTGGGCTTTGAAGGATGCTGTAAGGTAATGGTTCATTGAGACACAAAAACACTGCATAATGACTACAGCAAAAATTAAAGAGGGGACTTTATATAGGAGCGATAGAGGCACTGGACAGCATTAGCAGGAATTAACCAACAGTAGCCAACCAGTAGACTGATAATGCAGCCCTTGTCTCCTCTCCTGCTCTGCCTTTGTTTTACTGAAAACTTTAAGGAACAGGGACATTTACAGCTATCCTAAGATTAATTCAAAAGGTTAAAGATAGCTACGATAACCTTTAAGATCTTTGTTATTCCTGAAAAGCTGTGCTCTTGATTGGCTTCCTTAGTCTTTAAAGCTGCAATAGATAACTTGTATGAAAATATATTTATTACATATTTGTTAAAACTGTCACTATATCCTGAGAACATGAGACAGGATACAAAAAAATCAAATAAAATCAAGCTCCTCTGCCTCCTTATGGTCCTAAAGCCAGCTGCAGAAATACACCACTCGGTCAAAAACAACCAATCAGAGCAAGGGAGAGAGCAGCATGGACTAACATAGACTGACAGCCTAGGACCTTGCTGCTCGCTCTGATTGATTGTTTCTGATCAAGCAGTGTGTTTCTGCAGCTGGCTTTAGGACCATAAGGAAGCAGAGGAGTTTGATTTTGTGTGAACATAAAGTGTTATTTTTCTTCCTTTTTTTTTAATATAAAATAATTAACATAAATAATTGAATCTTGAAAGTATGACTGACTGCAGATTTTACTCCCTCTTTCTGTATAGACAGCTAAAATTAGAAATGCTCATCAATCTCCCTCCACAAAACCTCATCCCAAAGTATCAGGGCACACTTCCTACCTACCACGAATGTTTCCTAAGGTCCTTTTTTTGTCTGTTTTTTTTTTTTTACAGGGGCACATATTTTATTCTGATACATGTACTGGAATAAATACTGTGAAAAGGTTCTCAGAATCTGAAGCACCTACCCGTTGACTGATTGGTAAATACAGTTGTCAGTGTTTGCACAGAGCAGCAGGGCCCTTCCGCCGGTCATGGTGCTAACAGCTGGCATCCTGAACACACAAAGACAGAACATGTCAGACGGTATCATGGAGCTGCATGAAGGGCAAGGTTCTTGAAAGAAACAACATGTAAATAGGGGACATTTGGTTCGTTGGAAACACAGCATGAACCATTATTCAGCAGACAATGGCATGCTGTGCCTTACAAAAAGATGGAATCTTTTTATATTTTTCCTCATCACAAAGGCAAACTTTGTTGTAATCCGTTGCTTTTTCATGTGATAGACCAAAGCAAAGTAATTATGAAGTGGAAAGAACTTTTTTTACAAGCATTTTACTATTTTGCTAATGAAAATCTGACTCTATTTACTAATTAGGTGACAATTGAAGGCAACTTGTTGTATTGGGTTTTATTTAAGGGAATCAAAATAACGGGAGCTGAATTCAAATGCAGACTGCATTGTATCATTCTCCTTCCACTGACATAAAATAAAACTAAACACAATAAAGTTTCTGGTTGTGATGTCACAGAATCAGGTGTGTTGGTATTTGGGTGATGCACTGTAATTATATGGAAATATAAAAACATGAATGGGAGGTAGGATTGGTGCCATTACCTTTACTGCCCATTGTGCTGCTGTTACCATGACAGATTTCTTAAACTAACATAATGAAAAGACATTTTTGAAAAGGTCCCTTCATTTGAAATGTGCTTTCCAGCTTTTGATTTATTTTTGACTTTCTTTTTTTGCCAAGCAAGTATATGGCACTAAGTGTAAGACAAAATGCTCAAAAAGTAATTAAAAGATGAGCTGAATGTGAGATCCAAATAAAGCTGACTTGGGCTAAAAAAAAAAAAAAAAACTGGTAGGGAGCAGGAAAAAAAAAAATCCTTGTTCTACCAAAATCAAGGGATACGGCAGAGAACCATGTGGTATTTAAGCATTTACTCTGCGGTAAACGCACACAGATTCACATTAGTGCTTTGTAATCTTACAGAGAATTCAAAACACGCCTACATGTTTGCATTGCAGTCCCACACAGAGCTTGCCAAGAATCCATATGCCGGTCCAGCGAATGGATTTTATGTGTGTGACTTTTTCCAGATGTGTCGAGATACTTTGCAGGGTACTTTCAGGCTGTTAAACATTTCCTGAGCACTGCCAGGCCCAGATCCCCCTCTCTGTCTTTTTTTTCTCTCTAAACCTGCATCAGCCGACCCTGACACTTCCCTTCCTGCACTTTTAACTATTTAGGGAATGTGGCCCTAATTCCTCTGATCGTTGTCCCGACTGGTAAGAGTTCAGACACTAATGATGCTCAGAGTTTTGGACTTGTGCTATTATCCACAATAAAGGGACAGTCCAGATCTTGCCTGTTGTTGGGTCTAAATACCTATTAAACAAAACACAGGAAAGACAAGAGAGTTAAATTCTTTTTGTACTCGCGAGGAGAGCAGACAGAGAGATGCTTTCAGTTACAAATCTCCAACCGCTCTGAAAACACATCTCCCGCTCCCTCTATTTTATTGCTTTTTTAGGGGACCCTCTTACACTGAGCGCTTTAACTCTCAAAGGGAGGGGAAAACAATTTATCACATTGTTGCAGCGCTAATGACATTTACTATTAGACACATGTTATCTACACTCTAAATCTTTCTGCTCCAGTCGAGTACCAGACACGGCGTCGAGTACCACAGGAGAGCAGACAGAGTTGTCTCCGCTATCTCCACGAAGGCTTCACTGCTCTCTTTCTCAAAGAGGTCACAGGAAGGAATCATAATTATTCAACACACAGAGACATTACTTAGAATAGAGGAAAAAGAGAAAAAGCATATAATTAAACATTATCTAAATGTTACTACAAAGCTACATGATACAACGAATATTTGATAATTACTAAAAATACAATTTATCCAACACCTGTCATATTTTACCTTTTGTCTTTTCTTCCAGCTCAAGTTATTCATTCGTTTGTCTTTGCCCCATAAGTCCAAGGCCAAGCCGCCGCGGAGGGAAGAAAATGGAGAAGGAAGGCTTGCGTCAAGCATTCACTGGGCCTGCAGGCCAAAATTATTTTCAGCTGTGAGCCAAGTGGGGGTCACATGTTTGAGGAGAAACATCAACCACTTTTTTTTTTCCTTCTTCCCTCTCCAACTGATTATTTTTTCTTTCCACAAATGTAACACAGAACCCAAGAACAGAGATCTAGCATGGAAAAAGACTGAAAACAAGGACTATGAATAATGTATAATACCCGCCAGTTGTTTTATTAAAATGTTAAAAATGTGTTGTTTTATTGTTTTTTTCCCCCAGTGTTGAGATCAGAAATATAGGAAGGAAGGAAGGAAGGAAGGAAGAATGGCAGTGGGTTGGGGGTGTCCTTAGGGTTAGCCTGTCTCCAAGAGAAAGGGAAGATGAAGATGGGAAAGACGGATGAGAGGGACAGGCCTTGTCAAAACTAAAGAGGAAAGGGGATAATGCAAAGAATAATAAAAGTATACTGTTGCAGTGAAAAGTGCTGGCTTTTAGGATGTCCTGTCATTATTTAGAAACCTTCAGTCCAAACAGAAAAAGCATCTCAGTGGCGATTTAAGTTTCATTGAAAGGTAATTTTCACACGTTTCCTGACTTTCTGTCATCATCAACATATCTCCAACTTGACAGAAAACGACAATTACATATGCGCGTCTTTAAATTTGACATCAGAAGGTCTTCAGCATCCCGTTACTCAGGAAACATTTTTAAAATGGGGGGAACAATAGCCTTTTTGTCTCCTTGAGCTATTAGCAACAATTGTCAACGCCAACCCCCCCAGAGCAACATGTCCATCATAACAATACAGAGGCCAAGGGAAGCCATCTGCTGAGGCCAATAAAAACATCATGGGAAACTGGGACCTCAGGACTTCTACCTGTCCCCCCATCCTGCCCCTTCGAACTGCCCTGTGAGGTAAGACAGGAAATGGAAGAGGTATTATTATTACTATTAACAGCAGTGGGATGGCTGGGAAAACAGCTGAAAATATCTTAAGAATCTCAATTACTTTCTAACATTAAACTTTTTTTCTGATTGTAATCCAAGGAAACATTTCAGCTTATAACCCAAGTTAAACTCAAGAAATCTCATGTTGCCTCTAGAGTTGTTGGTGAAACCGAGATGAATTAACTCATGACCTCAAATGGAAGACAAACTAATTCTAAGGAAAGAAAGCCCAAAGAGAAAGCCTTAACGTCAATAATGACAAACTACGCACTAAGATAGTTTCAACCAGTAAATAGCTTATTTACTGGTTGGGAAATACAAAGATTACACTGGGTTACAAAAAATATTCTTTGGAAGTTGTCTATGTTTTTTCAACTGAATTAGGACTATTTTCCGCCGCTGAATCCAAAAATGACATCCATCTTTCTCAATCAGGTCAGCTTTTTATTCTAATTGGATTTAGATCAATCCAATCTTCTAACTAAATTGATTACATTTTGTGACATTATCAACTCATTTTTGTTAATATTTCTCATCAAGATAAGGTTTTAGAAGAAAATATGTTTTCAAACAGCGTGTATAAATGAAATGTTACAAACTTGGATTTCTGTAAACTGAATGATAAACACTTATATTATGAGGGTAAGTACATGTAAAGTGAACATTACATCTTCACTGTGCAAAATTCTCCATCTTCTTTTTTGTCCTGATGGAGTCTCTCCTCCTGCTCATCACTCATTGATCCCAGATTGTCAGGAAACCGATCCAGATGTGAAAACAAGTCATGCAATTTGATGCTCATGTTGCATCCATAGCTCAGAAAGTTGACCTGATTGAGCAAAACCAATGGGATTTTTTGGTTCAGCACATCAAAAAGACCCTAAAACAGTTGAAAAACCCCAGACGATATTTTGGCTGTTGACCAGTGTTATTATTGACAGGCATTCATCAATGCATTGACAAGAAATTTCTTTCAACAAGAGCTGCTATGAAAAATTAAGACTGATCCAGCATCCTTTGCCCAACATCTCCCTCACACCTTTACAAAATGTTTATCTACCCTTGATGTCTGTAAGACAGATATCCAAATATTCCTCAAGCCTGATCTTCTTATACATTTGGTGCTGCATCTTATGTGAATTAATCTCCTGCTAAGAAAATTGCAAAACGTTTTGGGACACATCTAAATCTGTGATGCTGCATATACAGTGCTCCTAAGCACAAACACAAGGAATGTAGATAAATGCTACTCAAATGTCACTGCAATGATTGGATAGTCATGCGACTTAATCTCATGCTACACTATGCATGCACTTTGTCTGCATGTGATGATGAAAATTCACTCGCATCACCATGCCGAATGCACAAAACCACCGACGATGCAGTGGATGTGGCCTTATTTTCTAATTTATTTAACTAATAATTAAGTTACCATATATGTGTGTAACACATTGAAAATTTAGTAGTCAGCAGTAGTCATCACAAAACCTATGCAAAGAAAAAAATGTAATGATTACACCACCACAAAGTGTTCATTTTAACCCATCATGCTAACACAGATAGCCTTATTCTGTGGTAGATCTTGATGTCCTACTAAATGCACTTTATTTCTTCAAACCAGGCGTCACGTACAAATGTATTTTTAGATCATGTTTAGAAATCAAAGTACAAGGACTACACAATACATCTTAGAAAATTTCGTCTCCATCATCAACAGAACTCTATCTCCACAACAGCCCAGAGAGAACAAAATAAAAGCTTTACCTTTAGTATATCTGTGTTGCAATTATAGAAAGTGTCACAATGTGGGCACTTACTGTATCAAAGAAGTGTTTTTGAACCATATTTTAAACAATACTTGGATATAAAAAAAGGCAACGCAAACGCAGAAAAGACTACTTTTACCATTGTGACAGGTTGTAACGCATAAATAATTTTCAAGGCAACACTGAAAGCCAACCATAACAAAAAATAAGATGATATATTTGAAACAATATGGAGAAAGCAGAGTGCAATTGAAAGCCTCTGTCAGAAGATTATGATGTTTAAAGGATTCGTAGGTGAAAAAACATTTTCATAAACTTTGGAGAAAAAGAAAGTTATTTTAAATGCTGTTAAAACCTCTTCTTTTGCTTACTGCACTCCCTCACAAGCTGCTGTCTGAAACGATTCCAAAAGTAACACTGTCCATTTTAGAAAAGAAATTAAGCTGTCCATAGATTACAGATCTAATGAAGGGGAACAGACAAAGATTACAGACTTCTATTCAAGTTGGTATGTACAGAATAAAAGCAAAGTTTTAAAAGAAATTTGACTTGTTAACATTGCTACCAAGTCAATTTTCCGATTATTAGTTGCACAGTTAGCCTTTTTTGAAAAAACGATTCCTCTTTTTTTAGTTGATCAGAAAGCAAAGACCCCTAGTCTTACATAGTATATACACCGTGTTCCAAATTATTATGCAAATTGGATTTAAGTGTCATAAAGATTACATTTTTTGTTGTGCTATTAAATTTATAGATGGTATTGTGTGTCAGGGCTCTTTGAATCACTATAATTAATTTCAGAGAGCTGGTTGATTAGTTTGTCTGGTGAACTCAATTAAAGGAAATCTACTGAAGAAGGATGTTCCACTTTATTAAGCAGGCCACAGGTTTCAAGCTATATGCGAAAGAGAAAGAATCTCTGCTGATGAAAATCATCAGGTAGTGTAGTGCCGTATGACAAGATATGAAAACATTAGATATTTAACGAAAACTGAAGCGTTATCGTACTGTGAAGAGATTTGTGGCTGATTCAGAACAAAGATGGGTTTGTACAGATAAAGGCATAATGAGGAAAGTTTCTGTTAGATAAATTCATCGGATTAAGAGAGCAGCTGTTAAAATGCCCTTACAAAGCAGCAAACAGTTATTTGAAGCTGCTGGAGCCTCTAGAACCTCAAGGTGGAGGATCCTCCAGAGGCTTGTGGTGCATGAACCTACTATTCGGCCACCCCTAACCAGAGCTCACAAGCAGAACCGGTCTCAGTGGGCCCAGATGTACATGAAGATTCATTTTCAAACAGACTTGTTCACTGATGACTGCTGTGCAACCCTGGATGGTCCAGATGGACGCAGTAGTGGTGGTGGACGGCCACCACATCACAACACGGCTGTGACGTCAGCAAGGAGGTGGTGGAGTCATGCTTTGGGCCGAAATCATGAGGAGAGAATCATTGGTCGGCCACTTCAGAGTCCATGAAGGTGTAAAAATGACCTCAGCAAAGTAGATGGACTTTCTGACTGATCACTTTCTTTCATGGTTCAAAAGAAGAGCCGTACCTTCAGTAGCAAAATCATCTTCATGCATGACAATGCACCATCTCATGCTGCAAGGAATACCACTGTATTGTTGGCTGCTATGGGCATGACAGGGGAGAAACTCATAGTGTTGTAACCATCCTCCTCTGACCTCTGACCTATTGAGAACCTTTGGAGTTTCCTCAAGCAGAAGATCTGAGGGTGGAATGCAGTTCATATCAAACCAGCAGCTCTGGGAAGGTTTTCTGACATCCTGCTAAGAAATTCAAGCAGAAACTTTCCACAAACTCACAAGTTCAATAGATCAAGAATTATGCAGGTGATGTCAAAGGAGGTTCTATGTTAACATGTAACTCTGTCTGTTAAGATGTTTTTGATTGAAATAGCTTTTGATTTTAGTACATGTGACCATTTAATGCTGCACATTCAAAGAATGACTGTTTATAATCTATAAAATGTTTAGAAAATCTGCTGTGCATAATAATTTTGTGCATTTTGAGTTTTTTATTTTTGAAAAAAATCCTGTTCTCCTGAGGAGCTTTGTTCAGTAAAATTTGATTTATACTGTAATAGTTCATGACTTGAAAATTATACTGACCATCATTTGCATTGACCATTTCAGAAAATCTGAGAAAATATCACTTGCATAATAATTTGGAACACGGTGTGAATGGTCTAGTTTGCTTGAAAGCAACGACACTGCTTTAAAAAAGCGTATAGATTTTTAGCAAGAACATAAATTCCTTCGCTTGCCTCAATTTAACTGGATTTTCTAATTCCGGCTTCATATGATGATGGTCCTTGCACTGAATTTGCTTCAACTCATTCAGTTGTGATGAACTGATACACACACACACTCGCATCAAGCTTGCCAGAGTGAGTTAATTCTCAAGGTGTGAGTTAAGTCATGCAATGAGCTTTCAGGCTCTTCTTGGTTTGCATTTCAGAGATGATGTTTTTCAAAAATGATCAAGTGTTTGTTTTTATGAACAACATATTACGCAAGAGTGTTTTGCAGTTGAAGAGGAATCAGCTTCATCACATTGGACGCAGTTGGTGCCGTTTGTGTGTTTAATAGTCAGCGTCCAGATGCTGTCAGTGAGCTGCTGGGCGGGCTGGTGTTGCAGGGCTCCGGAGGCCTGCCTGCCCGACTGCCTGCATCTTCCCTACAGCTGCTTCTCATAAAGACTTCTCCCCTCCCCTCCGTCGCCTCTCTTTTTCCCCTGCAGAAAGAGCTAACACCGTTACATCATCTTCATTCTTTGCTTGTTTGCTCTGAAACTTCTCCATTCCCCCCCCACCCTTGTCATTTCTAAATGCCTAAAAAGGACAAAGTTTCAGATAGCCCTCCCCAGTTCCCACTACCGCAACATCTTGGAGTTTTCCTAAAGTCAGAAATCAACCAAAAAATGTCTCAGGACCGCTTGCTATCGTCAACGGTTGGTAGAGGATAAGTAAATCATCACTCATGGCAAACATGATAGCTCGAAATGTGGCTTACGTTAACGTGAGGAATTTCTGTTTCTGTCTTTCTTTCTGCGCCCAGGCACAGTGAGGACCCCATCTCCAACAGAATGTGGCTGAGTGCAGCTTATATTCCAAAAGCCTCATCTGTAATCAATTTAACACACTGCTGCACACTTAGCCTAGCTCCTTCTGGAAGGGCCAACTTGGCTGTTCTCTCTATCCCACCCTCCTCTCTTTTATTTTCCACTTTATTTTTTTTCCTCCTTCATTGCTATTTGGTTACAAAGTTGTGGGGAGACCACGTTAGTAGAGGAATAAGGGTGAGCCATAGGGGAGGTAAAAGGATAACGTTGAATCCTTTGCTTCTCTGTGCTGGTCGCTCTGAGCAGATCTCAGATTTTCTTCAATTCTGGAGGACAGATTTTTGATTCAAAGCTGATTTTACCACATTACTACAACAAATTGCAACGCTGTTTACAGATATTTTGAGTAACACATAGTTGAAGCGGAAAAAGTACGATCTATTGGTTTTATTATTGGCAATATATTGTACAGACATTTGAAAAGTGTGATGTCTTTGTGTTCAGGTGCCCTCAACCTACAAAACAAGAAATAAAAGTGTAAGCAAATGCCTTCAGAAGTCACTTACTTTATAAATACAGCCCAGCTGCGTCATTATTTGATCTCAGGGGACATATAGCAAAGGTCTCAGAGGTTTGTCAGAGTAGTCGAGTAACAAACAGCATCATCAAGCCCAAAGAACACAGCAGACAGGTCAGGCATAAAGTTGTGAAAAAGTTTAAAGCAGGATTAGATTATAGTGCTGCTGTCAATCGATTAAAAAGTTGAATCATATTCATCACATTCTAGCACTTTATGCAATCACGTTTAATAACTGTGCTCAATGCATATTTTCAAAAATTGTTTCAGAAAATATTTCAGTGTCCGTATGAAAATGTCCGCTTGTTCTGTTTTGCAGGTTTTAATATTCAGGAATGTCTAAAAGAAGTCTTTTTTTTTTTTCTTCCAAATGTTAATTTAGAAATGGATAAAGGATATTTAATCATTACAATACGCAAACTGTCTTGGTTTTATCCAAATTTCTACTGTGGTATTTTTTAAAGCAAAATTTGACGCAGAGCACATCACTTTGACTCGCCTCGCTCATTTTTTCACTCGGTTTGAGACAGTGGATTGTTGACCGCCGTACAACAGCGTTCAACATGTTGTTTGAAGTAACCCACTGCAGGAAATAGGTTTTCAGGCCACTCATCTGCATTATGAAATATTAACATGTTAAACTTTCTAGATTAATCACATGCATTAATGTTGACAGCCCTAGTTGTAAAACAATATTGCAGGCTTTGAATGTCTTACAGAGCTTTGTTCAATCCATCAGGCAGAAATGAAAATTGTGTGGTGAAATTGTTAGGTTTTTTTCTTCTTTTAAAGTTTTTCTTTCCCCTCTGGCCTTTATTTGATAGTGAATTGATAGGAAAGTGGGTAATGACAGAAGGAGTCAGACAAGGTCATCAGGCTGGGACTCAAACCAGTGACACAGGATTAAGGCCTCCATATGTGGGTTGTGCTTAACCCTTGCACCACAACAGTGCCCCATGGTCCAATTATACACATACAATTGCCCAAACTGACAGGCAGTTAATCAGACAAGCAGCCAAGAAGTCTCTGGAGAAACTACAGAGATAAACTGCTCAGGTGAAAGAAGCTAACTCGATTTGGCTTAACAACAAGAGGTAGGTCAATGTAATACACTTAGATGTGCCTCTGCTGCACCACCTGAATAGAATAATTAGGTCATTAAGGCTCTGGAGAACTGATCTACACAAGGAGGAGGTCATTAAGCCATTTCATTCCAGTGTTTTGTACCTGTGGCACATCTAAAAACTGCAGGACAGCTGCCCTTGAGGACTACTGTCCTCAAGGGCAGCTGTGACTGCAGCAAAAAGGAGCTGAATACAAACGGAGGCCACACCTTTAAGATTTTCATGTTGTTTTTGTTAGCTTAACAATAAAATGTAAAACTGTGCATCAGACTCCTTCCTTTTAACATTTACATGTTGTTTTCCATCTAATCTAATGTAATCTAATTTAGACACAAAGTCCCAAGAAAAATACAGCGAGGTTTGTGGTTGGAATGTGACAAATTGTGAAAAGGTTAGAGGCATATGAAAACCTCTGCAAGGCGCTGTATATTACCACCTAGCACTTGTTTGAAAGCAACATACTTCCTTCCAGAAGAAGCAAAGAAATGTTGAAGGAACTGTAGAGAGGGAGAGAAACAAGCAAATGAAGAAGAGAATTGTAACGTTCCTTCATGCTGTCATCCTCTCTGTTTTTGTCTTTGTGTCATCCTCAGGGCCCCCACTGCTTTCCCAAGCTGATTTCCTTGCAAGGCCTTGGACTCGAGCCAAACACGCCAACTCTACGGCCATGCATGAGTGCGTGCTCCAATCTGTGCAGGAAACTTTTCATGTATGTGGCTGTCATACACAATCTGTCACAAGTCTGGAAATTACATTTCACCATTGCACACTTTCTATGTACAAGCCATCTCATGTTCACTTCAATGCTGTCTAAACTCCTCGTCCTCATTGTTGCGTTCCCTTCTCCCTCCGCCCCCCATTCACCATTCCTTTATTGTTAAAAAAAAAAAGAGGACGGACGTGAGACAGTACTGAAACTGGTATAGGCACAGGGCCAAACAGGAACCGTAGGGGGATACCGCAAACAATTATTTCTCACAGCACATTTCTCTGCTTATCAAGCAATTCCAAATATAACACATGCATCACATTGTTATATTTCCAAACCCACATTTAGCAGTGCTTATTATTGTCTTGGTAATTTACATCAGGGACCTCTGACAGTCTGTGTGTCTGACGACAGTACCACTGGTGGGGTACTGGAAGTACGCTGATGAATATTACTTTAAATGACATCTCAAAAGGTTTGGTTTCAAACCTCTATTGGCACTTTTAGAAATTTCCATTGCTGCTCAAACATTTTGAACAAAGTCATGACACCTAGCTCAGCTGAAGACTTTATGTATTCATGATGAAATTTGGAGCCTTAAGCACAAGTGGTTGATGCATAAGGATCAATTAAATAATTTCTCAATTTTTGTTCTTCTGAGACCAAAATAAGTTGCAAACTGGATGCTTTGCTTTTCCTAAAACAAATGTGTAAAGGCTTTGAATCTACAATCATTAGCATACACATTTTTCACATTTGTTTAATTAAAACATTGCATGTTTAATTTACTGTTGAGCAGGTTAAAAAAAGTTTCTAAAAGTGTTTTTAACCAGCTCAAAATGTTTTGGTGATTTTAGCTTTTCTATTACTATTAGGTAGAAGGAGGGTAGAAGGAGTAGTGACCCCTTGTATTTTTCTCCATACTTATCAGGTCAAACCACATAGTGCAATACGATATCACTGGTCAATCTATCCGCCAAATTCTTATATATATATTTTTTTGTGTTGTATTTATATTTACTTATATTCTTATATTCTATATTCTTATTCCTTGTTTCTTACATAATTTAAGGTTTTTCTTGCATAATTTAAGGTTTTGGTTACTCACATATGGTGTGTACCTCAGTATTTAATTTGTATTTTGTATTCTTTTGCACTTTACTTACTGTGTGTTATTTTTGTTTTTTGCCTAGGAGCTGCTGGTAACTTCAATTTCCTGAGGGAGTCTTCCCAAGGGATCAATAAAGTACAAGTCTAAGTCTAAGTCTAAGTCTATCACTACACTGACAGATGAGACCTGAAAGCTAGGTTTTTCTTTTTGTCCATATTTATAAGTTTCACTGGTTTTTTTGATCAGAGCTGTCTCATACCAGGACAGTCCTAAACTTGTGTCACTGTGGTTAGCGGTGCTGTTCCAGCAACTTTCTTCTAGCAACAGCTGAGTCAGACATTTGAACCATTGATGTGAATGGGTATTACAGCAGAACACTGATCCTAAACCGCATCAAGAAATGATTAGACGGGGATACAATCAAGCTCTAGAATACACTCTTTCCAGTCTTGAATACAGCACCTCTAAACATCTTTGGATGACGCTTAAAGGCGAATGATGTGGACAGTTTCAAACTATGCCGGAAACTTTTAAATGACACTTATCTGGGTTAAATGTACATATTTAAGCCTATATTTGTGATTTTGACTGCATGTCGATCAATGATGATTCAGTGCACGAGTTTCAACGCATGTCAATTTTCTTTAAAGTAGTGTGACCATCACTTTCTGTAAAAAGATCAGTTTGAATGCATCGTCAAAGACGCCACATGACATTCATGTCCATGGTGAGTGAAAGTAAACTTCTCACTGCAACTGTAAAACGCAGCAGTTCTTACAAATGCCAGCGGAAGGAAGCTCCGTACACGGTCGGCATTGTCCTTCCCTGCTCCTTTCACCCGTCAAAAGTTTACAAATGACCAATCCTCAAGGTTTAGGTCAAGGCTTTTATTGTATAAGATTTCAGACTCAATTTGTGTTTATTCCTTTAGTCTTAATTCAAGAAACAAATTTTGGGAAACCTTTCAACAATGCTGCCTTGTTGAAAGCCAAAAAATCCTTGTTAAACATCATCTAAAAGGGTGGTAAGTCAGCCAATTAGAGGAATTACTGCCTACAAACATTTTTTTTTCCAGCAAACTGTTGACAACACAACACATTAATTGGCCTCAATGAGGTGGGTGAATAACAAAAGCACAAGACAGAGTGCAAAAGAACACATCTCTGATGAAAAGGGGGAAAGTGATGAAGTATCCGAAGTATCCAGAGAGTCTCTGTAAACCGGTCTCTGTCATTCTTCTCAAATGGGAAAGAGTGTCTTTGTTTCCTCCTTGTCCAGAGGTGGAGCATCTGTCGGCCATGGACTCGTCAGTCCATTCTCACAACAGATACAGAGCACCCCTCAGCAGAGCTCCTGACTCATGCAGAATCTGCTCTCAATTACCCTGCTGGCTCCACACAACAATGTGCCCTGCCAATTCATTCCAAGACACGTTTTCAATAAACTGCTCTCACTTTGGCCCTCCTCAGCCCGTTCAACACTGCTTCTGTTATATGCAAAGAGCCACGTTTGTTTCCCTCATATCTGAAAGACCAGTGCAGCTCCAGCCAACGACCGAGACCTTCACAAGATTTGTTCTTCTTCTGCCCAATAACCACTGAACATATACGGCAAGCGGGTATAAGCGGGACAGCCTACTTTGGCCACATTTTGCCATAAATCTTTGGCATCCTTTTGCCTGGGGTACTGAGTGTACAGTTAGTTTTTGTCTTGGGTAGAGAATTGACTTCAAATCAATTAAACAAAGCTGTAGAATAAAATTTTATGAAATCTATTTTAAAACATGATCATGTCAGTTCAACATTAAAATTTATGTTTGTGTTTCAGTTTCACCGAGGCTGTAAAACATGGTAGTTGTACATGAAGACCTTCTTTCTACCTTATTTATTGGATTTCTACAATAGTCTGTTTAATTTGCAAAGTTGAGATTTTTCTAAAGCCACGGTGTAAATGCAGGTTTCAGAAAAACTTAATACTTCACTTGAAGACATTGTTACTGTTGTTTATCAGATGAGAAGCACCGCCACATGCTAGCATTTGAGTTTGGAAAGCCTCCTTGCAATCACCCTAATCATAGCTCCATCCGAAGATTCAAGTCAGGACTCTGGCGGGGCAACTACATTAATATTACCTCGAGATGAAACATGTAGGTTAAATTAAAAGATTACTCTAAGGCTAAATCTGCAATAACTTTGGGCTTACTAGCAAATGCAAGGTCGCGGCAGGTCTCAAACCTCTAAGATAGCATCAATAATGACTCGGGGAAAAGAATGGATAGCAATTTTTTAACCTAAGCATAAAGCCCAAAAAGCTTAAGTCTGAGGAAAGTGAGCTCACTTTCCTCAGCTCATATTTTTGCAGCCATAAACCGGCTACTTCAACATACAAACATTAACTTCAGGGGTCTAAATCAAGTTTCACCTCCAAGCCATGGTCTCTGAGTTGAGCTCCAATTTCAAAACCCTTCTCTCTTCATCTCGTACTTGATTTTTTTTTCTTCCTGGTATATATTTAAAGGATTCCAATAGAGAATTCCCAACAGAGCTCCACTGTCTCATCCAAGCTTCCCTGCTCCTCCGCATGCTTGCACAGACATATTTTCATAATTCACCCTCCAGTCCTCAGGGGATCTAAACAAGGCGAGAGCTTGGGAAAGTGCTCTTCCGGAGTGTAACCTTAGAGATGACGCTACTGACATCCGCACACCCTTCGACTGAGAGCTGTGAGCCAGGGTCAAGGCCGCCACTGGACAAATATGAGTAAAACAGAGTCTTTTGTTTGGTTTCCCCTCACACAAATCATACTAAACCAATGTAAAGAATTTACTTTAGCACAATAAAATTTGTTCTTTAATAAAAAATTAAAGCTATTATCTGAAAAAAGCATGAGATCTGAAGCAAAATATTTCTAAAGAAGAAGAAAGAATTACAAGTACAACTCAGAGAAAACACATCACCAGCGACGCCACTACTTTCCCTGCTCTACATTTCAAACAAGACAGTGTTTAAATGCAATTTGTTATAATCCAGCCTCCTCTGTGTCTGCAGTGCGTCTGGGGCATCTACTTATTATGTTGTTAAACTTGGATGAACTTAAAGATGCAGAATTGTTTTAATTGCCATTATCCAAGAGATCCTTAAATTGACAGGTAAACGCCATTCTTTTCGCTCACAGCCACGTCTGCAAGAGGGCACAAAATAATGGAAGAGTGGAGGAAGGAGAGAAGGCTGCAACTCCATGTGAGTAACTTTCTTGCAAGATACAATAGTAATCACTAAGACAGTAAAAAAAAAAAATTAAGCTCAACTGCAAGTTAAAAGGAATAGTTGGGGCCTAATCATCTTCTGTTTTAGGTTAAGTATGCTATGTCTATTAAAATGCCGCCTTATTTGGTGAAAATAAAACCAAACTATTTAATTGTAAAAACAAAGGAGGAGGTGCAGGAGACTCTTGTGGGCTCTATTGCAGTCTTTAGTTGAATCATATAGAATTAAACAGTTAAGGGTTAGTGTCAAAACCTTGTGTCAGAAGTTACTGATGGCATGAGCATGTATTTTGTGGTGAAAGAACAGCTAATTTCGTTGTGAAACATACATCACTATGGTGACGGAAAGCTGCTGCACGAATATGCACAGGATTCATTCATTCAACTGATGCGTTCCAGTGTTTGAGTAGTAAATTCTTGGCTGAATTTTTTAATTTAATACCATTCTTTTTATGACAAAGTCCAACTGTGTACAGACAACATTAATCGGCACCGTTTTGGAGTGAATGTTTTAGGAGACATTTAATTTATGTCAAAAAGAGTCGGAGCATTTCACTCTCAAAAGCAAGACCTTTGAGGGCGGTGACTGTTGTGTCTGAGCACAAATGTCAATTGGACAGAGACAAATGTCTCTTTTCATGGTGAAAAGAGACACTACCTATACTTTCCCCCTCAAATTTAACTGAACGGTCAAACTGAAGCTGCGATGGACTGGTGACCTGTCCAGGGTGTACCCTGCCTCCTGCCCTTTGACAGCTGGAGATAGGCACCAGCACCCCTCATGGCCCCAATGGGATAAAGGTGTCAGAAAATGGATGGATGGACAAAATGAAGACTCATACAGGACAGATAAATTGGCTTTAAATTTCTAGGTGGTAAACACAGAATGTGCAGTAATTTAGTTTTAATCTAGCTGAATTTAGTACACTTGACAATACATATGTAGAATTGATCAAAATGTGTTTGGTTGCTGTTGGTTTACCACCCAAAGTCCAACAATCTACATTGAAAAGTGTTAATATGAATTAGTCCAACATTGCAATGTGATGGCATGCAGAACTAATGCATGATTTGGCTTGACTCTGGATTTTGGACGTACAAGATTTAACCACGCGAGTGCATGGGAGGAGGGGGCGAGACCTACTTTTGATCCTGACAAAATCCATGACCCACTAACAGTATTACACACTATACACCCCCATCATAAGAGGAATTCATGGACCATAACCACAGGAAGCATTGCTTCAGGGTACATCTCTGTGGTAACAGCAGCAGCTCTTGGACAGCAGACGGTTGGCCTTTTTGAGTAGCAGGCTGATGGGAACGGTATCCGTTAAAAACAGCCTGTAACACCTCCCAGCCCCCAAACCCTGCTGTCTGTCACCATTCTGAGACAAAATCAATAAGCAGTAAAACGCATCAACCCGTAGAAGCTACAGCAGATAAATTTACACAAGAACTTTCTATGAATATACATGGATATCAGCATAGTTCTAACTTTGTAGGTCTGTGAAGGTGATTCAGATTATGGCAACAATTTCACATGTAATTAGAGTTACTGTTATCATTAGGCCAAATTATTGGTCATACCAATCACTTAAGAGTACGATTTCCACTTGCAAAACCAAAAAAGATCCCAAATTGAGGAACAACATGATAAAAAGCATTTGTTGTAGAATTTTCTTCTGATAAGAAACAATATTCTGTTATTTGTTGATATGGGTTTAGCTGGTGCTTATTCAAACAATCTTGAGACATGCTGTATTCAGTGTACAACAAAAATATAAAGGTTTTCGTTTAAAGATAAAAAACAATAAATAAAGCCTGAGAAAATGTGGAAATTATATGCAGTATGTAGGGCTGATCCTAAAAGGATTGCAGAAAAAGAAAGACAGAAATCGAGTCAAGAACAGCAAGTAATTTTCTACAACGGCATACAGTGACTTGTAAAAAGTATTAACACTCCTTGAACTTCTTCATATAATTTTTTTCATGTCATAATCTCAAACTTCAATGTATTTTATTGCAATTTTATGCAAAAGAAGACAAAGATAATAGTGTTTCACAAGTTTCTTACTTCAACCTACTCCTTTTTGAGAATGTTAAGATTATTGTAGCACAAAAAAAAATGTGTCATTTGCATTCATTGTTAATGTGTGTGATTTTATACTTCTATCATGTTCGAAATAAATAAATAAAATAAAATGGTGTCAATGGCCGGACACAATAATGAAGCGGAAGGAATTGGTTTTTATTATTATTCTTTTAAACAAATAAAAGTCAGAGGACAGGATAGCAGTCCAGCCTTTACAGTTCTCCAGACCAGCAGACAAACCGTCACCATTCCTTTATCTCAAGCTCTACAAACGTTCTCCGTGACTCCAGAGAGTCAGCTTGTCTCTGTTCAATAAAATCTCACTCCTACTTTGCTTGGTAAGTAAAAGACAGGATCAGGCAGACACGGAGGATTAGAGGACCAAAGGAATTTTGATCTGTGATCTGCTTCAGCTGTTCATTTGTCTAATTATGAATATAAAGGAGAAAATATGATACAGAAGATTTTAGTTCTTTTTGCAATTAATGGGGAATTGGTACAGGTTTTGTTCCTGTGTTTTGAAATGTTACCGTTTTTAATCACCTTCTGATAAAACAAACACACAAGGATGGATGTGTTTGAGCACAAAATGTGATCATCAACAATAAAACAACATTCAAAAACCCTTGTGAAGATGCTGGTTGAATGCTGGGAAGGGTATGTCATTGTCTAGTTAAAACAAGTCCAGTACCCAGCGGGACTCATAGCAAGTAAAGCATTTACTTCAAAAATATCACGAAAAGCCAGATTGAACACTCTGCGACTGAAGTGTTCAGGTATAATAATCATTGCAACATAAGGATTAAAAAAAGGGAGGCTAAAGTGGCAAAGGAGGAAAATGAACAGGTGCTTTTTTTTTTTTTACCCCTCCGGGGGATCTTTTGTGGGCTCTAGTGTCCCTTATATGACAGTGGGCTGACAGGAAATGGGGAAGGAGAGGGAGGAAGGCATGCGGCAAATATCGCCGGGTCCGGGAGTCGAACCCACGACGGCCGCGTAGAGGACTCAAGGGCTCCAAATATGGGTCGCGCTAACCACTACGCCACCACGGCACACGAACAGGTGCTTTTTGAAAGTAATATAAAGCTACCAAATGTTTAACAAAAGAACAAGAAAGTGTTTGTGAGTTTTTGCAATAGTTACGAAAGCAATGCGAGTTTTAATGGGGAAAAACTCACTCAAAACATCTGCTTGGGCCATTTTCTCTTGAGAAATCCTCAAAAGCTGAGCCTGTTTACAATGACAACTCCACAAACTCCATTGGCAGATAATCTTCACTCTTACTCTGTTCTGTGTGAACATTTCAACCTCATTTTTTTAAAAAATGTTCTTTTTGGCCAAGTTGTTGCTTTTCTAGATTTTTAACAGCGACCCATTGATAATTAATGTTGTGCTTTTTTTGACAAGAGGTGTAATTTTCTTTATTGTACTATTTTTAGAGATTAAACTTAATCCCTCTGGCAGAGGTTTTTTCAGTATCAAAACATCCTGACAACACACAATTCTTTTACCCGTTCAGCCCTCTTGAGCTAACTTCATTCTGACTGGAGAGATTTTTTAGCCACCTGTAGGTGAACTCCTGCTTCCTCCCTGAGGAGGTTTCCATCCACCTTTCAAAACAATACAAGCAATGCATGAAGAGGTGCTTTTGTTCACATGGAGGAAAGCTCATCTCTCTATCCCTGGGAACATTATGGTATACATGCATGCACTTGGTGCAATCACAGACAGCTCAGTGAGGAGCAAATGAGTCTGTTTTGAGCCCCCAGTGTAAGGTTTAAGAAAGCCTTAGAAAAGTCTTAAGAAGGAAAAAAAATCAGCCTGGAAGAAACAAAGCTAAAATAAACCAGCTTATAGCATTTTCTATTAGCATTGCTTGAGAGAAGCATAGAGCCACATTCTTTACACAGAATAAAGGAAGCCTGACCCAATCAAGGTCAGGCGCAAGCAATTACACTGGCACTGCTGAGAAGAAGGTAGAGATGCACACCAGCATAACCTGTAAGAAACATATCTTTGTACAGTTATAAGAAAATGTACTTTTTTCTGGATTAAAAAACAAAACACGGTGACAAATAAAATCATTTAGATTTCACTATACCTTTCTGAGCTGGTTGAGCCCCGATGAAGCTCTCTCGGTGTAGCTGTTCATTTTGTGAAACCCGATCCCGCAGAGAAGAGCATCCACTCTCATGGCTCCTTTTCTACCAAACTAACCAGCTTTTCTACCCCTTCTCCCCTCTCTTCCTCCGTTCCAGCGCCCCCTACCCCTGCCTCTGACTTCTCTCGCTCTGCATGGCTCCTTCCCGAACCTCCTACAAAGCCACAGCCGAAGGAAGCGCGAAAGAAAGTTTGGGGGGGGGAAAGTGGGGAGCGGAGTGAAGGGCCTCCCTCTTCTCCCGTCCAGCCTCGAGGCTAAAGCGGTTCGCGGCTCCGTCTGCACGCGCTCACAGTCCTATCCATAAATGACAGATTTTCTTCTCTCCCCCTCTGAAACTTTTCCCACCACTCCTTTCCTCAAGCCACCCCCTTCCTCCTAACTTCTCTCTCTCTATCCTCCCTCTCCATTTTCCATCATCACCGCCCCCACCCAGCTAAGCCCCCCACCGCTAAGCTAATCTGCAGCTGGCCGGGTGATTGGAGCTCCGGTTGCCTGGGAAACCAATTGTCCTGTTCGGTAAAAGAAAGACAGGGGGAAACGGAGCAGGAAGGGAAAGGCTTAAAAAGAGGAGCGACTACACGTCACTAAAAGCTCTTCTGGGAGGCAGTGAAGAGGGGTTCTTACTATCTCCGTGAGACGACAACATGTCCGTCAGTTTTATCTCTTTGTTCAGATGTGCCAACTAGTGACAGCAGCGACAAGAAAAGAAAAACACGTAACAAACGTGGTATGGAAGGATTAGCTTGATTGAGAAGATACGAACAGCGGAGTCCACAGCACGGGGATAACTTGGTGGACCTGTCGAAGAGAAAGAGAAAGCAAGTGTCCAGGAAACAAGGGTGGACATGCATACTGATGGATGACGGATTAACAATTAACCTTCACACCCCCAAAGGCATTGTTTCTAGGGTTGCTGTATAGAAAGGATGTGTTCAAACAAAGAGTATTCATAAACCTTGAACTCTTTGGCATACAGTAAACCACAAATTTCTACATTTTTATTTCGACCAAGCAAAGACAAGGTCCTTATTGCCAATACCAATTAGCTCAAAACTATTTACAAAATTGTACAATTAGATCAGTTTTATTAAACGGTGTCAAATTCAAGAGGGTTGACAAGAAATAACTGAATACGAGCATGTAATTGTCATTCTCCTTCAGCTCCCAATAAAATACATTGACACCTGTGGTTGAAACGTGACATAAATATGTCTGCATGCCACTGCGTCTTTCTGGTAAAAGTAGAGGTATGTATTTGCTAAGCCTCAACTGCAGTCCCAACAGACCGGTCTACAAGGTTATTTGCTTGAGATCAATGTTGTGGCACAGGCTGAATAATGCAGCGCTTTACCACCATTTTCTTTGCGACATTTTCAAAAGACTGTACTGAAAGCCAACATACAGCCGATACATTCAGGCAAGATTCTCAAAAACTGGGAAAAAGGAAGGATAAATGTTGTGGTCAATGGATCTTGGAAGCGAACAGCGACATAAATGACACTTAGGCTTAATTTCTTCAGTCGTACCGCTGAGCAGCCTTCATAAAGTGCCTGACAGCCTCAATGTAGCAGCTATGGAGCTGACCTCTGAGCCTAAAGCCTGACCTCGCCTTTGAAATGCAAGCACAAACTAAAAAAGCCTGGCTTGTTCATCAGTAGCAGTGGGAGGCAGAGGCCAGTGACATCTGTTTGCCGTTTATCTCAGCTTTTTGTGTTCCTCGGTCCTCTATCAGGCCTACAGCTGGGATCCTGGGTGTGTACTGAGCTCACTATCCAGGGGACTCACACTGTGACAGGGAGCATGGTGCCAGCAAGTTCTCAATCACTGACATTGTTGCCTGAAAGAGCTCTTGTTTGAGCTAGGGGAAATTAAATCTCACCATGGGTGTGTTTGGTTCCTTACCTCCTACGTCTTCCTGTGATCCAGAGTCTCGATTACTCATGCGTTAGTAAAACGGTAACGTGGTCAGAATGAAAGCAATTAGAAATCTTATTAAGTAATAACACAAATGCACCATTATACCATAAGGGACAGTATAGCTTTAGGGACAGTTTAGTTTTGTATTTAACTTTTTTTTTCTTTTCTTTAATTGAAAATGTGTGGTTATTGTTATTTTATTTGTGCATTTTATTTTATTTCTTTTGCAAAGATTCCAGGTGTTGTTGACTAAACTTGAATTATATTGTACTTGTATTTTATTTATCAATATATTTTTTTAAAATGTGCGTCAGAATAAACGAGCTCTTGCTGGAGTAACATTCTATCAACTCGCTTCCTCTGTGATCCACAGACATTGGGAGCACAGGATTCTTCTGCCTGTGTGCCACTTGATACTGGCTCTGATTCCCCCAGATCTGGTGCTGGTCACATACTCGCATCACATGCACAATTGAGAAACAGTTTAAGTTACTGTTTTATTTACAAAGAGGTGACATATCTAGAGGATGCACCAGAAGATTTAGGTTTAGCATCCAATAGTCATGCAAAACAAGCAAACGAGGGTCGCCAAATAAAAAAACATCTGTTGTGCACTGCATTGACCAGCAGAGGTTGATTATGAGGATGTCTGAGTCCATGAGGCAAGGTGATTGCGCAATATGGAAAAAA
This sequence comes from Xiphophorus couchianus, assembly GCF_001444195.1. Taxonomy (NCBI): domain Eukaryota; kingdom Metazoa; phylum Chordata; class Actinopteri; order Cyprinodontiformes; family Poeciliidae; genus Xiphophorus; species Xiphophorus couchianus. Next base: position 28,466,183 of record NC_040229.1, on the reverse strand, counting down.
GATTTCATAGTGGTTCACAAGTACCACCAAACAACCCGGCATCCCACACTATACTGGAAAGAGTATACTCACAACAACAACAAAAATCCCTTGAAGAACCATAGCCAATATGAAGCAATGTCAAGTACTGCTAGGAAGGGGAAGCCTCTCATACCCATTCCTTCTGAGGGCTGACCATTTGCTTTTAAAGTGTAGCTGTCAAAAACCAACATACTACAAAATGCTATAATTTAAAAAAATCATACACCATCAATATACATGGTAGAGCAGTTGTTAGCGCTGTTAATTACAGAGAGGAGGTCGTTTACATCTTGGCTGGGGCTTTGTATGTGAAGTTTGCATGCACTCTCTTTACATGTGGCACTCTGCTATTCTCCCACAGCCCAGACACATCCATGTGAGGGCGGCTGGTATCTCTAAACTGCCCTTACATGTGAGTAATTAAGTTTGTCTAGTTAGTTTCCCGTTGATGGACCCCGAATTTCAATAACAACTGAGTGAAGACCTGTAATTTTGTTTCATATTTAAACGTGACACTTGAACGCATTTCTATGAACTTTATGTTTAGATACTTTCTAAACCAACAACACGCTTATCTAAAAACAAATACTTACTTTCGTATCAGTTGCTTGAGCCTTTTCATCCTCTTGCGTTCAACTCTAATGCTTCAAAGATACAAAAACGTCCAAATAGAATCGAACACAGGAAAGTATATTTGTCTCCATCTGGTGGCTACATGACCTCTCTACACGACCTAATGTTACTTCTTTTATATACTTTATATTCATATTATATTCATATTGTTTTGTATCAAAAATTGCTAACATAAAATTGTTAATATAAAGTGCTTTGCAAAAAAAAAAGGTAAATACGAGGGACGCTTCATTTGTAATTTGTAATCAAAATTTGATCATTAAAGGTTAGAAAAACAAGAAAGAGACATTGGATAAAAACTCGAGCAGCGACACTAACGAGATTTGAGTAAAAGATAATACTCAACTCAGAAAGTAATTAGTTATTCTATCTTCGCGCTGCATCGCTAGCTGGACTAAGGAGGTTTGGCTACCTGTACAGCGTGAAGGCCACGTGACCTCCCGGCGAAACGTCATACCCGGAAGCGAGTTGTTAGTGCAATGTTTTCATGGGTAGCTCTGTTCTCAGTGGAAATGACTGATGTTTTTTAGATGTACGTTCCTGCCTATTGGGCTGTGAAATGCGTTTGTTATCCACACTGAGAGTAGAAGCACAGCAGAGGGATTTCTGCTGCAGGAAACCGCAGCTGCTGCCCTTCTGCACCGTATCCACAGGTAACGTCGGAACAGAGACACATTCGTGTATTTGGTGACAGACGGTCTTCGTCTAAGCCGCAGCTTTGTTCTTGAGGTGGAATATCTGCATTACAGCGTCGGATATTTGCATGAGAGGTCACATTCTCCTCGTTTTGGTATACTTTTATTAAAAGGGCAGAAGAAGCGAATGTGGACTCTTGCACCGAGCTAAGGGGATAGCTGACAGCATGGCCGCGATGCTGGCATTTGGAGCCAGAGGACTCCTGGTCAACCTGAGGTCCACTCTGCAAAGAGCGGGCTGCTATGCCAGATGCAGGCTCGTGCATAACCAGCGGACACGTTTGATCAAAAGAGGACAGATTCTTACTCACATACCCAAGGTCGCGCTGCTGTGTTGGGGTGCTGTCAGTGCTTCATCCTTTGCAGCCAAGTGCCAGGAAGCAACTCTTCCACCTAAGGCAGCAGACAGGAAGTCCCTTGCAAAAGTCCAAGTCCACAAAGTGGTATTCTTCCTTCGTCTCAGCCTTCGTGCTTTGGTGCTTCTCTGCAAGTTTGGTCCCCTTCTTCTCCTTTACCCCTTAGCCCTGATGTCCACCCACTGTGCGTCTTACTGGCTGAAGGCCCTACTGTGGGTGACCGAGACCTCGGGTCCCACTTTCATCAAGCTGGGACAGTGGGCCAGCACCAGGCGGGACATCTTCTCTCGAGAGTTTTGCGAATGCTTCTCCAGGCTCCACGTCAAGGTGAGCCCTCACCCCTGGGCCCACACCAAGAAGTGCCTCCGCACGGCCTTTGGTGAGGCCTGGAGAAGAGTGTTGGTGTTTGACAGCAAAGAGCCTGTGGGTTCGGGGTGTGTTGCCCAGGTGTACAGAGGCTGGGCCAGGGTCGGTCAGGTGGAGGACCCGTCTTTCCAGTCGATTGTAGAAGAGATGGAGAGAAAAGACCTGCTGGAAGCCTGGGAGATCCCCGGCCTCGGCGGTGTGGGTGGCGTTCTGCAGCAGGCTGGGGAGAGCAGCAACGAGAAGGAGCGCCTGATACCTGTGGCAATCAAGGCAAGTCTGAAAATACTGCAGTTACAGTGCCTTGCCAAAGTGCTCATGATACCCCCATTTTGGTTCATTGCAACCAAAAACCTCATTGGATTTTATTTAAGAGATCAACAAAAAGTAGTGCATAATGTAGTTTTTCTTTTTTTTTTTACAGATTAAATGAAAAATAGTGACATCATTTATACTTATCCGCCCTAAGTCAGTACTGTGTAGTACCGACTTCTGTGCAAACCTTTTGTCATGTGGGCCAAAATTGTCAAGTCAAAAGCACTCGAAGCCCAAGAAAAATAAAACTAAAATCAAGTAATTAATCTAATTTTGTTTGATTGTTTTTGTAATCAATATAGAACCAAAGCTAACAAAGAATTTTGCACATTTGCTGTAGCAAAAGAAAGGCATCTAGTTTTCAAAATTTGACCAAATTTAGCAGCCTCAAATTTTCAGGTAATTTCAGTCACTTTCTTTTTTTCAAAATGGTTGCCATGTTTAGTCAGGTTTATTAATTAAATAAAAGTTGATTTGGGTGCAGAAAAGTTGACTTTTCAGCAAAGGTCCCTGAGTAAACATGGTTCTACTTATTATTCAAGATTGCTTGTAAAGAAACAAATACATTAGTGTTCTTAACTTTTTCCCTTGAAAGGAAATCATGTCAGTAATAATTTTACCCTAAATAAAAATGGAAGGTCTCCATCTGCGTCGACCGCCTGTGCTGAACAGGCCAAAATAGTATCATTCTTGAACCGCAGTGGAAAATATCAAGGGTAATTAACGCTTTTGCAAGATGCTGTACATTTTCCTCTCATACCTCATGTTTTTTGCAAGTGAAGGAGAAGATGTGATTCATTTTTTCCTGCTCTTCAGGTGGTCCATCCAGGCGTCAGGAGGCAGGTAGAGATAGACTTGCTGCTGATGAAAGCAGGCGGCTGGCTCCTGCACTGCCTGCCCGGACTCAAGTGGCTCAGTCTGTGTGAAGTCGTCGAGGAGTTTGAGAAGCTAATGACCAAACAGGTACTTTAATTAGCGTTTGTTTTGGTTTAGTTTATTACATCAAATTACCGAACCAAATTTCTTTTTTTGCATGAATGCGGCTTAGGAATTTCCCCAGCATGTACCGGAGGAACCTCACTGGACGTATTTTCACTTACTCTGCGTTTGCTGCAGATCGATCTCCGCTTCGAGGCCAGAAACATCGAGCGTTTCCAAGAAAACTTCCGAGACGTGGAGAGCATCAGGTTTCCGACTCCGCTGCGGCCGTTTGTCACCAGGAACATTTTAGTGGAAACCTTTGAAGTGAGCATGTGGTTTCTGAAGATAGCCGACGCCTCAAGCATTATTCAGTAATTGGAAAATGTTAGGAAATGTATTGTGTTTTTTTTGTAGGAGAGTGAGCCCATTTCGAACTACCTGAGCTCTGAGATTCCTCAGGAGGTGAAGCAGAGAATAGCCAGAATGGGAGTTGACACCCTGCTGAAAATGGTCAGCTCAACAAACGTTACGACCTTTGACCTGTGTTTACATTGGCACATATTTAAAGTACTTCACCACTTTTATCAGCCATCTTCACCTACGTCTCCCCTGCAGGTGTTTGTGGACAACTTTGTCCACGGGGATCTGCATCCCGGCAACATTCTGGTCCAATATCCGAAGTCTCTCGCTGGTTCCAGCGACGCAGTTGGCGCCACGGGGGACCACCTCGGAAAGACCACCCTCACGGACTTGTTGGACACGGTGGTGGTCAGCGTCAGACCGGGCCCGTGTCCTCTGCAGCTGGTGCTGCTGGACGCCGGCATCGTGGCTCAGCTCAGCGACCACGACCTCGCCAACTTCAAGGCCGTCTTCACGGCGGTGGTGCTGCGCAAGGTATTAGGAACTTTAACTGTCATTCAGTAGGAAAAGTACGCTTTTGATGTAAGATAACTATCAAATGTATATATAGATAAGCGGACCTGTGGGGTTTTGCAGGGCGACAGGGTGGCGGAGTTGATTTTGCACCATGCCCGAGCCAACGAGTGCAAAGATGTGGCGCTTTTTAAGAAGGAGATGGCCGAGTTGGTGGATCATGCCGTCAGCAACACCCTCTCTCTGGGAAAGGTGTTTCATCTAACTTTGTTTTCTCAATCGTAATAGATGTGTTGTAAATAAAAGCGTAACCTTTTAGGGTTTAAATGTCTTAACTGGCTAGTTAAGTTTGAGGGGTTTAATGCCCCTAAAATTAAATTAATAAACTTGTAGCTCAACTCATGTTGCTTTCATTAAAGAGTTTGATGTTTTTGGTGCTACTTTTACTGATGATCTGCATCAGTAATGTTCATCTTTTGTCTGTTTTTAGATTCGAGTAGCTGATTTGCTCTCTAAGGTGTTTGGCTTACTCATCAAGCACAAGGTAAAGTATATTTCCTTTGTGATCTTTTAAACTTACATGTTTAAACTTTCTGATTATCATAATGAAGTGACATGGAAAAAAATAAAGAGGAGTTGAAATTATTATTATTTCTCTGAATATCAACATCCAGAAGCCAGCGGGTATCTCTGCAAGAGGTTTGTAAATGGCTTTATGTATTTTAGAAACAAACAAAGTAACTGTTCTGAGTAAAGCAGAGGTATCAAAACTGTTGCCATGTGGGCCAAAACGGTCAGTTTTAAAGTAATTGAAAGGCACCAAGTTTAGATAATTTTTTTATCTGAGCTGTAAATCATTGGGAAGCTTTGCCTCGTTTAAGAGATGCACAAAACACCCTGCCAGCGACGTTTGAAAACCAACATTTATTCCTAATATCTTTGGATTTCTTTCTTTGTCTTTATTTTGAGCTTCGACAACAAGAAGACATGTCTCACTCTATTGCTTTACTTAGCTGAGCTTACTACCTAGACCTTCTGTTGAGTAAAAGTCACTGGATGTTTGTCCTTTTTACTATGAACTGGAAGCAAAAGCAAAAAACATGGTGGACAAAAGATGAGCACTTTGTCTCATACCTTCCATTTTTACAAACTTTAATTAATCTGTTTCCTTTCTGAAAGGCATCTGTTCTGACAGAACCATTTTGGTATCCTGCAGGGAACATTTGGGAGGCAAATGTCAGGAAAATGTCCCCAATTTAAAATGACACATAAAAAAAACTTTTTTTTTTTTTTTTCTTAGAAAATACAGTAATGCAAAAGACACAATGTAGTATTTGCCTTTGTATATTTCTTCTCAAATGTATCTCTAGTATGTAATATAGTTATATTCTTTATTTAAACCACAAAATAGACTGAAAGGAAACATCAGTGAGAAGATTTGGGTTTTTTTCTCGTTGTTTTGGGTTTTAAGTAAAACAGTGGTGTTGCTACCTTTTATTCTTCATTGACGGTGTTTTTCAGGTGAAGCTGGAGAGTAACTTTGCGTCCATTGTGTTTGCCATCATGGTGCTGGAGGGGCTGGGAAGGTCGCTCGATCCCGACCTGGACATCCTGGATTTGGCCAAACCCCTGCTGCTGAAGAACTGCGCGTCGCTGCTCTGACGCGCACGCACTCCCCGTCAGCAGACGCACAAGACAGGCAGCTGTGCAGTTAGTAGGTGAATTTGCAGGTACTATGTTTCTACAATACATCCTCTTAGTACCGTTTCAGTGGGTTTTCTTCAGAATTGCAATGCAACGTTCCCCGGTAGATCCCGAGATCATTTCATTATATTCCAGCAGAGTCCAGGACGTCAATGCCTCACGGTGGTGTCTTTTATTTTTTTAGTGGCTGCAACAACTTTGATTCCTTTTGTTTACGCTTTGTCTCCTGCAGTCTGTATTAAGTGGGAGCTTTTCATACATCGACATGAACTTTAAAAGCACACTCACTGATGAGAGTTGATACATTTTACAGAAATAGTTTACTAATCAGTGAGTCAGACGCATGATGTAATCAGAGGGCATTTCAGTAACTATGTAAGATGAAATGACAGAATCCTAAAAGAAACCCAAACTGCTTCTCGGTTACCTGGTTTTCTTTTTAATTGGTGCCTTGCTAAAGTATTCCTGTCCCTTAAAACACTTCTTTCCCCCCATGTTAAAACCACAGACCTTTTTGTATTTATTTGGAATTTCGTTATACCAACCCAACCGAGCGCAGAATAGTGACCTACAATCACAAGATTGATGTTTTGTTTTGCTTTAAAACGCCCAAAATGTGAAAGTGTGGTGTGGATTTGTGTTCAGTCCTCTTGAGGGAACATCTTGAGACAAATGTTTTCCAATTCTGTGTGACGTAGCAATCAAAATGAACGAATGAGCATTGTTTTCAAGTTTCAAATACAGAAAGGCTTTTTTTTTTTTTTAAATTCTGTTGACATTTATGCACTACTGTATATTTGTTGTGGCTGAAAGGGTATGAATACTTTTGAAGGCACTGTGTAGATGTCTTTCATCCCTGGAGTGTTTATCTTCTTTTAATATTTTATGGATTTTATTTTAGTGTTGATCACAAAACTGTAAAATATGTACTGATAATGTATTTTAATTGCCTGTTATAAGACATACTCTCTTCCAACATTCATGCCATTAAAATGTAATACAATCTAATTTTGATTCTTTTCCTACTTTTGCCTGTGTGGCCTCTAACCGCGACGACGAACTCCAAACCAAAACAGACGACTACCTTCAAAACAAAAAAATCCATTAATCTACAATTTATTAAATCTGTCAATGAAAAACAGACAAAACTCAATTCTGTCGATGTCATCAGGAAGAACAGTCAGCATGGCTGAGCGATGAAGATCGAGAGGATTCGGTGCAAAAAATTGGGGCGGAGGGGTAAATGGGGAGGGGGCGGGGGGAGGGAATCTCATCACATACCCTTTATTGCAAAACAGTTTTTCTTTTCATCACCATCAACGGCCCATAGAGGGCAGCACTGTTCAAGTAAAACGGGACTGGAGAGGTGTTTTTATTTCTTAAAAAAAAAAATTCAATAATAATGACAAAACAAATAAAAACATCTCTAATAGACAAACACAATCACCTCAGTATAAGACAATATTCTGTTACGGTCACAACAACCACAGAGAAGTTGTTTTGTTTTGTTTTTTCCACCCTATATTTTTAATGAATTAAATAGTTTTTAAAAATATCTCACCATTTAATTATAATCATCTTTTTTTTTAATTTATTGCGAAAAATAGGCAACTGGATTAATTCTGATGATTCAAGATTTGTGTGTGTGTGTGTGAGATTAAGTAGACAGAGATGGTGAAACTTCTCAGAGTGTTGGCACTGAGACGAGCCTTGCAGTACTCCCATTATGCCACCAGGTGGCAGCACGAGTCCGTTTGAGCATTCCTCCCAAGTTTTAGTCGGAGGCAGAATGTCCGGTTCCTGTTTCTCCGAAGGGGAAGTCAAGTACTGCCAACAAACAACCAGTTTTTTTTTTGTTCTTTTTCTTTTCTTTTGGAATGATACTTGGGGTTTTTGTCCACAAATTTGTCCACAGTCGCTTATTTGCGTTGCGAAATCTAGTTCTATGTACAAAGGTTTCAAATCCCTGAAAGACATTTACAAAGGACAAGTGCAACCTTCCACGTTACCGCCCCCTTCCTGGAGAGGCTCAGGGATAGTCGGGGTTCCTCCAGAGGGCAAAAAGACGGGTGGGTCGGCTGGGGTAGTACCAATCAGATCTAGTAAACGTGCCACAGAAAGAGTCAAGAAAAATTGTTCCTAGGAATGAAGTCAGAAGAGAATGTCAAAACCTCGGAGTGAAAAGTGTTGATCCTTAATAGGAAGGTGGAGGAGGTCAGCGATATTTCCTAAAGATGAACTGAAACCAGAACCCATCATTGGCTCGTCATATTCCTTCCTGCCCATTCAGCAGTCACTCCATGCATTTCAAAATAAAGTCCTTTAACCCCAAGCAGACTCTTCTCCAGGTTAATACTGATTGTTTGGATTATAAACCTTTTCTGCATCAGTGTGATGTCCTCTTTTCTTCCCCTTGCAGTTCCAGTTCAGGGCCGTAGAGGATGTTAAAAAGCCATGTTGGGTGAGATGAGCTTTTCTCTTTTTTTCTTCTAGGACTGGATCCATGGAAGAGAGCACGCTGTAAACTGTGAAGTCTGATGTTGGTACTCCTTTAAGGTGGTTATATTTGGGGGCATAGGCACAAACGTTCATTCTCTCGCAAATAAACACACACCCACACTTACAGGCTCCAGTTGTTCATGGAAGATGGAGCTCTGGGCCGTCTGTCAGTAGTGCAACAAAGGTTCTTGTTGACTCTTCTTACTGTGGAGGTCAACAGCTTTCAATAGTTTAAACTAAGAAGACGACGACAGATGAAGAAGAGGCTAACGTCTTGATGCCGGAAGAGGCAGCAACATTTTTGTTCTCGCCGATGAAACCCATCCTCTCATCCTATGGTTCCTTTTTGTTGTAGAAATGGCCAGTAGCTTGTTTTTACATTCCCCATGTAGGAGTAAAGCCTGGTTAGGAGCGCTTGGAATGAAGAGGAGGGAAGCGTCTCTTTACGCGACGGCTCCACTTGCTGCCAACAGAGGTTGATGTTTGGGCTCACAGTTGGGGGAGGGGGAAGGGGAAAGGAGATGGGATGTGACCGAAGTTTGCGGCTATGAGCTGAGCCAGGGGTGGTTTAGGCATTCCCCGGCCGAGGCCCTCTTCTCAGGCACCATCTCCAGCATGGGCAGCAGGAACTGAGTGAAGTGGCCGGCGTCTTCGTGCGACCAGCCGTACTTTTCGACCAGCACGTCGAACAGAGACCACGGCTTCAGCTTGGTGATGTGCCGCAGCTCGCCTGCAGGGAGGCACACGGAGCACAGTTAGTATTGGCACCCAAATAAAAGGGATAAATATAGAATAGATCTCCAGCCTAATCCATCGACTTTAGCTTGCATGGAAGAGAGCACGCTGTAAACTGTGAAGTCTGATGTTGGTACTCCTTTAAGGTGGTTATATTTGGGGGCATAGGCACAAACGTTCATTCTCTCGCAAATAAACACACACCCACACTTACAGGCTCCAGTTGTTCATGGAAGATGGAGCTCTGGGCCGTCTGTCAGTAGTGCAACAAAGGTTCGTACTGCAAAGCTTTGCACATTTCACACATTAAACATTAAGGTTTTAGAAGTTAAGCACCGATTTTCCCAAAGAAAAACAAGAGGTAGACCCTCATAGATGAAAGAACACAAAGATGTTTTCAACACTATTGATAGGTGCTGTGACATCTATTTGATATGCTAATAAAGGCAGTATTGTTACCTATAACAACTTTTTCTTTTCTTCAGAATTGTAAAATTATCCTATAAGAGTCTGTAATGAAAACTTGCATAAACATTGATGAATAAACATGTTTGTGGGCAAGGTTACCGGTACCAATGTATACAGGGGTTTTAAAGTTTACAGTTTCAAAAACATTTTTTCCATCATACCGTTTGGGATTTAAAGAGCTTTTAATGAGAGTTTCCACCTCCCGAATGGACCTTGGGGTCACGGAAGGTTGCCATCTCTTACAGCACACTGCTGGTTAGCTGGCTGGAAAAAGGCTCCTACATTTTCCTCTTGCGTCAAAGAAAAATTGTTTGGAAATACTTGGAAGTCGTGAAAACCACAGACAGCCATGTTGTTAATACTAAAAGCACCAGCAGACAAGGCAAGACCATTTTTAATAGTTAGTTAGCTGCTACTTTAGATTTTTTTTTTCTGTGTGATCATGCTACAATACTATGAAACCATGACTTTTTAGCCAAAGTTATACCGTGAGAATCTCATGATGACCCATACCCACTCACTGATGCAAGAAGAGCTCAGGAATTATAGTTTTATCGTACTTCAACGTCTAGGACAATGGTTCAGAACTCCAGTCTTGGTCGGGTGCATTCACTGACCACAAAAATATTGGATATTGGGATTTCTCCTGCGTCTTTAAAATGTCAGTTGGGCCAAATAATTTTCAATTCATATGAAGGCAGCAAAGTTCTCATTCTAAATCCCTTCGTCTACAATTTACAAATGTGTTACCTTTAAGGAAACTAGTAGTAAACAAGTAGTAATAGAATGACAGTCCACTTTTTTACGGATTAAAACCTAAATTTTATGTTTAGCATTAGTGAGCAAGAGTCTCAGTGTAGGGTAAAGAGTTTACATCCAATTTAATGTCACATTAACATCACTAAGACCCACTTGTAATCAAGGCACAGAAAAATGGTTCATTGTTTAGATCTTTTTCAGTTTTACTTGTAAAGTTCCAGTCGGTCTAAAATAATCAGAAACTTTATCCTGTTTTTTTTTGTGTTTTTTTGGTAGCAATGTTAAACATGACCAGCATGTGACGACAAGGAACATGTGAGCAGTAGCTCTTTGGCTTACCAGCTGCCTGCCTCATTATTTTACGTCGCAGATATCATGTTATGCATTAAGATATTTACTTTTTAAAGAGACTCTTTTCATTGGTATAAATGGTTATTTATTTATTTATAGCACAATTCGATGGTCTGCCTGGACAAATATGTTATATAAAAAAGCGACAGACACCCTTTTCATGGGCCCCAATTATTTGACAATCAAACAGAACAGCAGCTGATTTCACTAATTACTTCACCTCTTTCTATTTATGGGATTGCTAATCAGTAAGGTGCTGCATCATTGTTGTGAAAGCCTGCAGAGTCTTGGCTGGACGCCGGGCTGACAGAAGGCAGATGGACAGAAATAGAGAGAGACAGGACGATGACCGAAAACGAAGACGCAAATAACGTGCTCGTTATTGAGGAAAAGATGGTAATAGTTGGCTGGGAACACCGCTCTGATAGGGAAGAAAGAGCCTTGAGACTGGTTAATGATGGGGCTCGACCAGTAGGTTCGCTTAAAACCACGGCTTCCATGGTAACCTCTTCACACGGCGGCAGAATGTCATCCATTTATCAGCCGTTCTGGCTGGAGATTAAGAAAAATATTTTAAGGCAATTTTAGCTTATGCAGGGTTTCTTTAAGACCCTTATAAGACTATTATGGATGAAATTTAAGACTTGTATCACAAAAGAAAATTGTACATTTTATACAGCAGTGCTAAGAGTTTTTGCACAGAATGTACATATTATCACGGTACATGGTGATAATATGTACAAGTGAGCCAGTGGTGAGGAAAAACGTCCAGACAACTGGAAAATTACCAATGATTGACGCAAAAAGCTACCTAGCTAGCTAGAAAGGGTATATTAGCGGCTAGTTACCATTAGCCTCAACTGCCTCGAGTTACAGAACCTAATCAAAATGTCTGCGTGTAACTCAAACTTTCGCCGACTTATAAGTCGGACGAGAAAAATAAATTATATTTGCGAGATTAAATAGTCCTGCTACAACCAGCTTTAAGACCTGTGATCAATGTATTTAAGGACAACTTGAAATTTCTTCCTATAAATTTAAGACTTTTTAAGAATGCGTAGACAGTCTATGTGTTCCCAATAGTTTGATAAAAATCATCATGCATGAAAAATAAAAAAAACAAGGTCAAGCGGCCCACTTCAGCGGTCAAGCGGCGAACCCTCACTTCCCCCGAGGAACAGAACGGGGAAGTCGGTTCAGATTAACAGAGCGCCGAGAGATAAAAGGGCGAACAGTGAGACATCAAGTGCATGCTCAGAGACAACTTCAAAGCCAGAAGATTCAGATCTCATGACACACAAAGGAAGGATTTATGAGCAGAAAAGAAAACACCAAAAAGAGAACCTTAAAAGGCGAACGAATGACAGAGTGCAAAGGTTAGTAGCTTGATCGGACACAGGTCTGTCCACTTACCAGGCTTAGAGAGGAGCAGAGCCACAGAGGAGAGAGACATGCTAATGGCAGCTCTTACAGATATATTTATATTTCTTTAATAGTGACATAGAACCCGTCAGATTTTTATCTTAGTTAAAGCCCTGGTAGTTCTCAATAAACTTCACATCTTTACAGCTTATTTCACTCCCAATCACTTGACATGGACATAAAATCTGAAGGTTGCTATGGAGACTGGCTGATCTCTACATTAAACTCTCAGTGATCTTTGGAGATATTTTTTTCTCCACATTCCCCATCAGCCTGCTCACTGTGTGCGCTCAGAAACAGAAGTGACACTGAGCCCAATGCTGCTTACAGCTTTAACTCTACTTGTTATTTAGATTTTAGAAAATGAATGTTTTTTTAAAGATTTTCTCAAAATTTAAGCATGAGTGTATGCTGATGCAAAAGCTGCATTCATCTAAAAGCTTTTTATGCATATTTCTCAGGCCAAAAGATCAAATGATTTAAAACTGAGTTGTGCAACCGGGTAATTATTAGGACTGCAACTAATGATTAATTTAGGATAAAATTTTTCTGATGATTAATCAGAAGTAAAATTAGCACATCCTGCAGATTTTCTGTCTAATTTAAATATTTTATGCAATATTTATTGTATAAAATATTTGCAATATTTTATACAATATTAGAAATACATTAAAAATACAAACAAACAAGCAATTGAATTCCATTTTAAGTAAAAAAAAATAAACACCTATTTGCCTAAAATGCAATAAAAGCATTCCTTTGGGTACGTGTGATCATTTGGAGCAAAGTTTGCAAAGCTGAGCCCTTATTGCTTAAACTAACATCAACAGTGCAGGGCTGATCTTTTTTAGGATTAACCAATTAGTATTTGGGCAGCAAAGAGAGATTTTTTGTTTTTCTTTTACAGAATTTGAACCAGGTGAAGCTAAAAATGCCAACTGAGTTTTAAGTAGAACAGATAAGGACAAAGAAGGCTTTTTCTATTTTAAATTGAATATATATATATTTTGTACAGCTTGGGCTTAATTGTCGGTCTGATTGCGTTGTTCTTTCAGCAATTGGCTTCTGTTGACTACAGTTAGCGATTAATCGATTACGAAATTACTTATTTCAATTAATCACGATTAATCGTTTCAACCTTAGTAGTTGTAAGTTTTGCTCTTCAGTTGAGTTATACAATATGTGTGCTGCTAAGGATTTAGCACAAAAAAAACTTAAGATTTTGACCAGGTTTTCTAAACTTTTGAGAGGCAAAGAGAACCTGCTGTGACTTCATACTTACCCATACTCTGCCTGAGAGTTCCTATGAAAAACAAAAACTCGTCCAGCTTCTGACCCCCACATTCACTTCCTGCTACCACCCAGGATGAGGCCTCCACCCACGGTTCAGTTTACCTTTCTTGGAGAAAAACTCTCGGCTGAACTTCCCAGCAGCTACCACTTTGCGCGGGACCTTCCCGAGGAGCTCCGTGACCAGAGCGATGTGGTCTGCCCCCACCATCACATACGTCACAAAAGGGAACAGGCACGGTTCAGCGTGACAGCATGCACACACACGTCAACACACACATGCCGTTGGCTGCACGGCCGCCGACACACACTGCCGCCCCCGAGGGACACGTTTGGAGGCCGAATACTGATCGTTCCCACTTTTAATCGACACGCCCAATTAGCGGCAAATTGAAACAGTCTGCTTGTGTCCGTTTTCTGTCCCTCTTTGACATCCGTGTGTCTCAGCGCCACCCAGCTCTCAGGCCATCGCTACCTCTTCTGTTGAAGAACTCCCGGGAATACTTTCCAGAGAGCGCAAAGTGCCTCGGAATGCAGCCCAGCAGCTCTATGATGTGGGCTATGTGGTCTTTTGGGGAGGGAAGAGGAGCAGAAGAAGAAAGGGGAAAAGCAAATAGAAAAAGTTGAGTGAAAGACAAAAAGTAAAGGGAGAAACGGAATCAATAAAACAAGAGAGTAAGTAAAAAAAAAATTTTTTAAAAAACGGGGAGGGATGCAGAGAGGGAGGAGGAAGAAGGAAACAAAAAACGACAATCAGAGATTATGAAGAAGGATAAACACGTTAATAAGCTGCGACAACACGGGATGAAGTAGTGAGGAAATGAGACGAATAAAAAGCAACGCGCCCTGAAATAACGATTCTGAAATCTCAGTGGTGGGGGAACAAAAGTTGCTTCCGTGGAAATCGGGATGAAACCAACGTCGACTCGGGTCCTGGTGTCAAACAAAAAACCCCAAAACAAAACAACAAAAAAAACGAGTAGAAAGTAGCCGACCGAGCGAGGAGAAAAACAACAAGATGGAACAAAATCAGAGAGCTGGAAGAGATGGAGGATGAGAAAAAAAATGTTTCAGCCTGCATGCAGATAGAAGCACCGGGACGTGACAAACTCATGTGGCTCTGAGGCGTACGTTACGATCTGCTAGCTTTTTGCTACAGGGTTCGTACGTTCTCACCGCCGTAAAATTCAACAACTTTTCAAGCATTGTGCATGGAAGTTTTTAAACGTTTCCAGCACAACACTTTGGAGATGAAAACAATACAAATTAACTAAAAAAGGACAATTTCAATTCACTAGTTTATGATGTCATTTATTACTCTAATTGATATCTTGTGATAGTACCCTACGTTATGCAGCAGAATAAGATTAACTAAAAGAAAGCTAAATGTTATGTTTATACGTGTCTCTCTCTCTCTTACACACTTCGCTGTGTGTAAGAGAGCAAAACACTAATTTAACAAAAAGTTCCCCAATTTCAATAACGTTGTTAACGCAAAAAAAAAGATAACATAAAACATAAGCCAACAATCTTTCTTTCAATTACACAGATAAGTCACAGAGCCATTAGAAATAATAAGTATTATTTCCACATAGTGTCTTTACTGAAACCAATTGAAGTTAATTAACTTAGAGAGTTTAAGTTTGGATTACTTATGTTGAAGTAATCCAAACAAATCGTGTTAACCTAAATGACCAAATTTATAATATACAATGTAAAAAAAAAAATAAAGACGAAATTTCTAAAAGGTTTTCTGGCATTCAGTAAAATAGAAAGAATTTTGGTAATTCTAACCGACCTAAACAACCATAGGGTTGTTTAGGTCTGATTTAACTTCACAGTGAGGGGAAAAAAAAAACGTTTTTATTAGCTGTAGCAAAATGTACAGCTAATAAAGAATCAAACCTTAAATTGCTCTTTATTGCAAACCCGTGCAGCCTGAATTTTAAGGCGTTTGCACAGAAATGAAGCACTTCCCAAACCTTGAAAACACTTAAGTGAAATTCAAGCATTTTCAAGGATTTCAAGCACCCGTATGAACCCTGTTGCTAGGTTTCGCATGGCAGGGACAGAAGGACGCCAGCGACGCGAGCTTTCTTCGTACGAGAGACGCGATTTGCGGTGAGCAGTGAGATGAAGACGGAGGCACAGCGGCAGAGTTGAAGGGTGAGGATTTAAAGTCGACAGTGGACAGGAGGATTTGGGGAAAGGGATTCCTAAACTGAGCTTACTTCATCAGTTTTTCCATTTACAACACATTGCTAAAATGATCTCCATTGCTCGGGCTGATCATTTTGCAAAAAAAGACAAGACATCTTAATGTCCACGTAGTTTCTTTACTGAAAAACTGTTAAAGTTAATTAACTTGGAGAGTTTAAGCTCTCATTCGAACAACGGAGAGACATCATGAAGTCAGTTTGTGGAATGTAAGACAGTCTGCTGATGATGTGGACGTACAGTACGGGTGAAAAGCTGACAGACTCTTTAATGGTGCGTTCCGACGTTCTTTTTTCAGGGTGTGCGCAACAAACAACTTCAGTGAATTTATTTTTTCAAAACTACACCTAGCAGGCTTAAGCATAAACCCCTCCCCACCTAATATTTAGCTAAGTGAATCTTAGAAAGTCACTCCTGTTCAAACACGTTTTATAGCCACCAGCAAGCATCTGGCTTACAGAGAAAAATAAAAACCAGATCCATCAGAAAAAAATAAGATCCATCCTCGCCATTGCTAAATGTTAGCAATGGCGAGGTAAGATGTTGGTTCTTAAAACAAAAAAATTCTGTGAATAAATGTTTATGGAAAGTTATAAAGTTGTTGTTGTTTAGAAGAGAAAAAAAAAAGAAAAGTCATGTGACATTTAAACGTCTAAATTAGTTGTATTTGGCTGGCCTGAGAGCAGAAACGGCTCTTGAGGCTGTAAATTTGCAGATAAAATTAAGCTTTTGAAATGGTCTCAATCACAACCAACCTTTTTTTTTTTTTTCTTTTTCTTTAACAAGCTAGAAGTAAGTAAAAACGATCAAATGTAATTATCCCAGGAGTTTGTCGATGGCTATAAGAAGAGTTTGGTTGATGTTCAAGTTGCTAAGGAACACATGATCAAATATTAGTCGAGCGAATGTATCCATTTGAGTGTGCAGGTATAATTTTAACCACAAAAAAAAATAAAATAAAATCTAAGTTTTGAAGTATCCTACTACAGCATTTGAAAATCTCTGATGTTGCTTGTTGTGATTTAATCCCAGCCTGAATAAAGAACAATCCAAACGTATCTTCAAAGGCCCAGATTTAATAAAACATTTACTAAATATCCAGGACAGATTTCAATAGTCTGGAACACATAAAATAAAACTAATCCATACAACATTTTACTGAAATACTCACCCTCGTCCCGCGAGTAGTCCTCTCCAGAGTGAGGCTCAAACAGATAATCTCCTGTGGCCAGCTCAAACGCCTGACAGAAAACAATATTATAAGAATAACAACACAAGGGATGTACGATGTGTCGTCTGCGTTTTGGACTCGGTTCTGTTCACCATGCAGGCGGTGCTCCAGATGTCCGCCGGCGTACCGTATCCGGCTCCTATCAAGACCTCAATGGAGCGGTACTGTCTGGTCTGGATGTCCTCTGTGAAGTGCTTGTGCTGTTCAGGGGAGGACGAAAACGGGAGAAGCATTATGTTGGTGTGAACGTTTCTGGATCGACAAGAAACCACCAAAAATTCTCCCCCTACTGGAGTATTGCTTCTTTTTGTTATTATTATTATTAGTATTCGAGCGCGAGACACCATTTCTGTTTTCTCATCAACCGCTTTCTGCGCTTCTGCTTTTTATTCCTGCATGTCGGCTTATGTAAGACCAAAGATTTCTCGGCCGCTGCTGTGTTTGTAGCTGCTGGATCGCACCTCCTGCCAGCGCATTCAGCTCAGCAGCCTGGATTTAATGATTTTCTGCTGGCTGAAAAAAAAAATACAAAGAGGCCAGACTGACGGCAAACGGTACGACTGGAACGCTGTCTGGTGGCTGTCGTGTTCCTGATGCTCTTCACCTCCAACACAGACGAGTTCGTTCCTGGTTTATTCTGCATGCTTTGCCAATATTTGGAAGCCATGTTTCTAAAGGGAGTAATTTGGTCCAATTCCACCTTAAATGTTAAATGCCTTGTGAAACTAATTTACATTTTTTTAGATTGCGTCGCATCATATTGAATAACAACATAAATGTGATTGTGATTTGTATGATAAACCAGCACAAAATAGGCCACTATTATGCACTTATTATCATTATTAATAATGACATTCATGTTATGCTTTGGGAAGGAAAAGTGTGCGTTACCTTTCATTTCGTTTCACAAATGCAAATCTGAAAAGTGCGGTGTGCATTTCTTTTCAGCCACCCAGGGTCTCTATCAGCTTTGCAGCCTAGAGACGGAAATTTTGGCCAGTTTTTGTCCGACTGAATAATTTTCATCGTCTTGCCACGAACTTGCAATTGAATTTAGGGATTGTACTTTGACTGGACCACTTTAATACTCAAGTGTGCTTTGCTTTAATTACATTGTAGCGCTAGCTGTTACTGTTTCCCCAGCAAAAGGGGGGCAACTACAAAGGTACCCCACACTTTTCAGATTGGTCTCTTGTATCGCTTGTGAGTTGTGAAACGCTTTGTGTTTAACTATAACATAAAATCCTCATAAAATACAATCGAATTTGTGGTTCGAATGCGGCAAAACATTTAAAATTTAGACGCAGTTCTTCTGCACCTTGGGAATATTACAAATTTATCCTACAATAAAAAACAAAACCAAATGATCTCCCATCATAAGCAACGCTACACTTGCTTATGACATATCTTTTTTTAAAGTATCTGATCTTGATATTCAGCACCAAACATTGGAATGTGTTTTCCATTTTCATTTACTGATATTTAAACGGCTACAGAAAAACAAACATGACTATGGAAATGTTCCGGCTTTTTCAAGCATAACCCATTAAAAGTCCAGTTTTCCTCTCACCACCCAGCAGGCGTTTCCGAGGTCAGCGATTTTGACTCTGATGGAGTCGGCGTTGCGGGCGTCTAGCGGGTTGATCAGGAGGTCTGCAGCTCTGGCCCTGACTGGGTGTGGAGAGAAAGTCACAGTTAGCGCACAACGTTCACCACGTTCACTGGAACATATGAAACACCAATCAATTCAACTCGTCTTGCAGATGCAGGAGAAAATTTCCCCCCAAAAAAGTCCTTTCTTTAATTTTTGTACATTTATTCAGCGGGATTTAAAAATAATAATTGCTGTTTTCACTCTTAGTAATTCATATAAATTTTATGTAAATTAATTGTTTAAAAAAACCTATTTGTTAAGATTAAAAAGAAAACAATAAGATGTTTGTTAATCTTTATAGTCACAAAATGGCCAAAAGAAAAATATAAGCCGTATTTTTCGGACTATAAGCCGCTACTTTTTCCCCCACGCTTTGAACCAAGCGGCTAACAGCCCTGTGCGACTTTTCTGTGGATTTTTCTTCAGCCACCAGGGGGCTCTTTAGCAGGAAGTGAATCATTGGAAGTCAAAATTGGAAATCAAAGTAGAAAGCGCTGATTTTCATTTAAAACAAGCACATGCTAGCAGCAGAAATTTCTTCAAACTCATATAATGCAGTTTTTAAGTTGAAGGCCGCTGCACGTAAGCTCGACGCGAAGAAATCCATGGCTCGGCGTTGGAGACGGAGGGCAGCGTCCTTAATAGCAGGTTTATTAAGGACACAGCCTTCTGCTGCGTCCTTGAGAGCGGCGGAGATACCAGCAGCTTATAGCCCGGTGCGGCTTATATATGTATGTTTCCAGTTTTTTGTTGTTGTTTGTTTTTTTTTCTTTTGTTTGTTTTTTTTAAAATGTAGGTGCGGCTTATAGTGAGGTGCGCTTTATAGTCATGAAAACATGGTACCTAAAGCAGCAATAATTAACTGCAACTGTGACGAATAAGGCAGGGGGGGAAATTCCAGGTTTTCTCCAAAATACAGGGTTTCCTCTACATGTAACTGCTCAAAATAAAAGCTGCCACACCTTCAGAATGAATTTCTTTCTTCAATATATGTTAAAACCTACATTTGAGCATTTATACTAACCATGGTCACTCTGAAGTGTATTGAAACATCATGAAATATTAAAACTGACTTTATTTTAAAAAAATAACACTTGGTCGTCTGACTGTGAAGACGGCTACTGTGCGCTGTGCTACTCCCAGGAGTCAAGTAAACTAAAGATGACGGTCCAAAGTAGAGGAAAAGGCGAAAGATAGGCACCTAAAGAAGGTAAAGTTGGATGTATTTTTAGTTGACGCTCAAGTGAAAACGACCCTAATCTTACATATTTTGCATTTGAACAACAATAACGTAGTTAATCAATAGAGTTTGGCCTTCAGACCTCTTCAATAACTGAGAGACACCTGCTGCAGACAAAAAGAGCTTACACACCAGCAGACGCGTAATCTTACATCAAGCAGCTGCTTCAGCTTCTTCAGCAACAGTTCAAGGTAATGATAGTAAAATGTCAAACGTAGGTGGATGAGTAACTGATACTGAGTCATTATAAACAAGCAGAGAGGGACGAGTTTTGGTGGAAAACTTTGAATCAGCCTCTAAAACAGAGTTTTAGCGTTTTCGTGCAGTTATCTCACATTAGTTTGCAGATCCGAATGTTCTGTCTCTGTAGACATTATTCAGTTATGTGTCAATTTAATCTGGGAAGAAGATTATTATTGCAGATGTGCAGTAACCTTACAACAAGGTGTTTGACAGTAATAATAAAAACTCCGCTTGGATCCTTCAAAGCTTTGAGACTCGTGCCTATACTCATGACTATTAGATGTCTTTTGGAACTTTATTTAATAATTGATCTATTATCTGTGTATATATTTGGTATGTTGTTATAATGTGGTCTCAGCACTATAATGTGGTTCCCTGTAGGCAGGGGTGAAAGTAGTTTTACATTCTTGAGGGTACTATAACAAAACTGTATATATATATAATTGCTTCTTTGTGTTCCTTGGAGTTTCTATGCTGATTAATTTTTTTTGCAAAGCGATAAGAGCTGGGTAGCTCTACAAAATGGAGTCATGTTTCCCTCAGTCCACTGGCTGCAATTTTGACACCTTGGCGATGCCATGAGACCTAAATTTTGACCATCATGGCATGGAGTGCATTAAAGTTTTCCATGTCTGGCATATAACTATTCATATTAGCTTTTAAACTGGTTATATTGATCCTGTGTTCAGATAGAGGGATAATCAGTGGGCCTAGCATCATGACCTGTTTGTTCTGAAGATCCTGCAGCTTCCACTTCGTCTTCCTGACCATAGGAGGAACCAAAGATCTCCGTTACGTTAAAGCCACATCTTCTGAAGTTAGGATATTTTGTCCAAAGGAATCAACTCAAAACCAGATGTTGGACTGGAATTTATTTCAATGTCATTTGTGAATATCAGCTCCTCATTTTCAACTGTGGAGCTATAAAAGTTGAAAAAGGTTATTATTTTGGAGAAAGTCTCATCAACATCAATATTTCCACTAAATGTAATCTTACATCAAGCAAGACGTTTGATGGAGGAAAATCCTCTCAGGCTCTGAGCTCAAAGCAAGATGCCAGAGAACCTCAAACTATGTTTTAAAATATTAGCCAGTTAATTTAATTTCACATAATTATCGCGGTAGAAGCCATTTGTTAAATACTTAATGAAACATATTGACCGTGATTGACGTATACTCGCCAAAGCAAAGGCAACCGGATGTAAAATAACCTGAAAAGGTGATCAACTCAAAACCACTCCTACCTTTTTACTCTCCGTCTCTCTTTGTTGTTTTAGCACACCCGTTGCCGTGGCAACTGCCTGCGCCCGGCCGGGCAAGCCAAGCAAAGATTACATTAAAAAACTAACATTCAGTCCATTATGATATTAGGTTTTCAGGCTTGATATTTATTTTGCAAATATTAATAAGCGCTCTCATGAACACAGCGATGGTCGATTAGCTAATTTTAAACTCCTGCTCTGCTAGTAAAAAAGTTGCCTTATTATTATTTAGGAATTGTGCAATAAACACCTTGTTGAAATAATAGTAATAACTGACATTATTATTTTTGTTGGGTCATTCATTTGAACACGTTTTGTTGATTTTTATATATTTTTTTGTTGCTGTTCTTTAATTAAGTTACATACGTTTTGCCGACATCGACGTATTGCACCCCTGCTCTAGCAAAGCAAAGAACAGTTTCGAAACAATATGAAATGAGAAAAAAGTTATTTATTAACTGATTAAGCCGTGTTTTAGACTGTTCTTGAAAAACTAATCAGTCACTGTTGATTAGTGGGTGCAACACGGCTCACTGATTCTTTAAAGCAGCCACTCCACTCTCTTGCCGGTACTGCGTACCCCCGCTGAATCTTTTAGTGGTACGCAGTACCTGACCATACCCGACCGTACCTGACCGTACCCGTTTACTTTCACCCCTGCCCTGTAGGTAAAAATAACCATCACAATAAATCACAAATTCTGCAGCTTTTAAACTGAATTCACAAACCCTGCATATGCTTGTCAAGTCACAAACTTTAAGATATGTTGCTGGTATTTCATGTGATAAAACAATAGAAATTAGTGCAAGAGCGAAGCAGAAGGGAAATAAAACATGCTTTGTGTCAATGCCCTCTACCTTTCGGCGTATCTCCTGTGCTTGACGATGAAACGGTGCGACTGCGGTCCGCAGTGGGGCTATTTGTTGCGTGTTCTGTTCCAATGTCCACCGTCCCCACGGGAACCGGGTTTCCGGGCTCGGGGTCCAGAGGCAGGTCGGGGAAGAGGGGCACGGCGGCGCGGTGCTGCTCGCTGGAGCCGTTGGTCAGCGCCGGCTCGGCCACTTCGCCGTTGTACATCTCGTACCCGGAGCTGAGCGAGATGTCCCGGTCCGTGTAGCTGAGCTCGGACTCCACCAGCGGGCAGAGGACGGGCTCGGGCGTGGGCGAGGGAGTGGGCGGCGTGCCGGGGTTTTGTCTCAGCGACTCGGAGACCAACAGGACGTGCCCGTTAGTTTTAGCTGAAATGGTTTTAGTGATCTGCTGTTTAACCGGAGAGGTGCTGTCCGTGAAGAGGTCCGCCGTCGTCGTCGTCGTATCATCGTCGTCTTCGTCGTCGTATATCTCCTCGTACTCCTCCCACTCCTGCTCCTTTGACTCCTCCTCTTCCACAGCCGCCTCCTCCTCGGCTTTGCTCTCAGTCTTTGGTGCCTCTGTTCCGATGTCTCCATCCTCCTCTTGCTTCTCCTCTACTTGTTCTTCCTCTACCTTTTCCTCCGTCTCCTCCTCCTCTTCCTTCACATTCTCATTTTCTGTCACTTTCAGTGGCTCCTCCTCCTCCTCCTCCTCTCCCTCCTCCCCATCTGCTTGTCCTGAATCTCCATTACCTTCTTCTGAGGCGGGGGGTATGGGGGCGTCTTTTTCAGCGACAGGCGTGGGCTCTTCTTCCTCTTCCTCTTCCTCCCCCTCCTCTTGTTGGTTGTCAGCGGGGATTTGCAGTGTTTCGCTTTGCTCCTGGGGAGGCGCTGCGCCTAATACGAAGACAAGGGCAGAAAAACAGCAAGTGGGTGGAAAGGGGATCAAACAGTGAGTCCAGTCAAAGACGATGTAGGCGAACGGAGAGGCAAACTAAAGCGAGTACGAACATGAGAGGGACGGGGGGGCGGAGGAGGAGGAGGCAGACGGAGAAAACGTTTGTTTCTATGAATCAGCTTGGAGCCGATCCACATCCTTCCCATTCACAGGCAGCACAAAGCTGCATCTGCATGCTTACGGGCTGAATCACAAGCCGTGCCTCTATTCCAGTTGTCGAATTTTTAAAATACAACGTTTCTAGGCGCATCTCTGTCACCTGGTTTGAACCGAATCAAACGCGCCACAGAAAGCATAATTCCAGCAGATATAAATATCAGAAATATTTACAGTTTGTGTTTAAGATGAAAAATAATTTTTGTCAATGTTTATATGAACTTCTCAAGTGGCATTTTTAGTTTCGCCTCTTTTAAATTCTGTAAAAAAAAAGAAAGGAAAAAAATCCCCAATTGAGCACCTTTTGCTTTCCAAATACTAACTGATTAATGCCAAAAAATAATCAATAGATCAATAGATTATTATCTACACTGTATTTATTTATGTGAAGTCAAACAGAAGGGATGGAGCTTTTTTCACCATGTTGACATTGGACGTAATTCTTTAGCCTTTACTGCAAATGGTCGAGCAAACACTAAAGGAATGCTGCTGTTGCATTTTTGGCAACAATTTTATTTTCATTGTTTTAAAAATAAAGGGACTGAATCGTTTATTAGCATTTATTAAATGCATGTCTCAAACTGTATAAAATACACTTTAATGGTTAAATGAAAAATCTGCAGAATGTGCCAATGTTTTCATCCAATTGATCGATTAATTGTTAGAATAATTGATTAATAAAATAATTGTTAGCTGCAGCTTTATTTGAAAGCCTCTTGTTGACTCCGTTACGGCCTTGTCCAGGTCGTAACAAGGTTTGAACCTCGGTGGGTCCGGCGTTGGACGTTCACACATTTCTGACGATTTACCAACAGAACTCACATGTATGATTCGTCAACCTGACGGGTCTCTCCCTTTCTCCTCCCTCTTCCTCTTCTTCCTCTCCATCCTCCTCGTCATCGTCGTCGTCGTCGCTCTCTCCCAGAGCCATGCTGGGTCCCAGAGGCAGCGGCTGCTGCTGCTGCTGCGGCGAAGGCAGGCTGCGTTCAGCGTCACCCTTGTCGCCGCTCTCTTTGGCTCTCTCCTCCATGATCTCGGCCTCTCGCTCCAAGGCTTCGATCTCCAACATCCGCCTCTCCAGCAGCTCGGCCTGCCGTTTCTGTTTCTTCTTCAGCTTCTTCTTCTTGTTCTTGGAGATTTTTCCCACCTGGAAATAGACAGAAAAAGTAGATATAGCCATAAATCAGAGGAAAAAATGCACAAAAAAAACACTTCAATATACACATATAGCATGAGAAATACCAATGGTGAATTATTCAGTTATTATTTTTGACTGATGAGACGTGATGCCAAACTCCACAATTGAACGCTGTTTGTTAATGTTGCAGAATTATTTTCAATCAAATCTCATCAAACCACTCAGGAAAATAATCATGTATATTCTTCTTATGTTCCTGAGTTTCATAGTCATGTGGGTTTAATTGTGTAAGAAGAAACTTTTTAAAAACTCCTTCCTTCTTTATAAGAGTGTAACATAACCCCTCGAGTAACCCCATTTTGTTACATTCGGCTTAAAGCAGAACTTACAAACACACACAAGGGGGATCTGTCCCAGGAAAACAGGTAAGGTATGCTACACCATTTATTTTGGAAAAATAAATAAATAAATACCCAAATCACTCAATAAGAAATAAGTTGATCCTTAGCAACAATGATTTATTCAACTAGAATTACAATACTACAAAATAATAATAGTTATCTTAATAGATAGATCGATAACCCCATTCCCTCAAAAAAAATAATTATGGTTACTCGGTTTAAATCAGCACAAGACCTAATTAAGTAAATGTCCAAAAGACAAAAAGTCTCTTTGTATTGCCGACATGCAGAGAGAAAACAATAAAACGATGACTGTGTTGTTTTAATTGTCTTGCTTTCTGACTCCCATTCAGCAGGGGGCAGCATACATCCTTTTACTTATCAATTCCCCCCAGACTCCCTCAATACTGTTTCATTTGCCTGGATCTCAGCAGCTTGTGAGTGAGTTCTGCTGACCATGATACAGACAAAACCAAATGCTTACAAACCAAAGCATGAACAAACCTGGATGTTTTGCTTTTAACTTTGTTTTATGTTGTGTGTGAAGTGCGTGTGCGTGTGTGTGTGTGTGTGTGTGTGTGTGTGTGTGTTCTTCTTAGTTCATACTCACATCAGACGTACTCACCGGTTTGAGCTGGGGCGCTGTGCTAACTGAAAGACACGGACAGAGAGACAAAGATGAGTGGCTTCAGATTCTGATCAGGTAGCAATCAGGACCTTTAGGTAAAATGCTGCTCACTGCAAAACAACAAACTTCCAAGAACTTTATTGAGATTTTATGTGACAAACCAACAACAAGCAGGTTTTCCTTTCAGGATTATGTAGCTCCATTCATTTTAACTTCAGCTCTGAACAGCTTTCCGTTCCCTGTCAGTCCAATCTTCCTTCATATTGAGACAGGACTTCTTTCAACAATTGTTTTCATAAAGGCTAGCTTTGTGGAGGTCAGGGCTCCCGCAGGTTTCACCAACTCAAACTGGAGACTTTTTAAGATCTTTATTAATTAAGTTTATCGACCATTTCTCCGCAGAAATGTACAAACTGGTGATAAATTTGAACTTACCCATGATGGATGAAAACAAACTGGCTAGCAAGGGTATGCTAGCAGCTAGTTAGCAGCACCCTGAACTGTCTTGAGTCGCAATGAAGATGTCGGAGTGCGACTCAAACTTTTGCTTGAACAGAAAAGTCCAGCAAGAAAAGAAAATATATAGATTATACTAGATTATTTAGTCCTGCCAAGATAAAATTTAAGATCTGAGGTAACATATTAAAGGCAGACTTACTTCTTTAATGATTTTAAAGACGCAGTATTATGTACAATAGACGTTTTTGAGCTTTACATCGTGTTATAATGTTTTCCCCTCATCAAAAAACAAAATAAATACCTGGGGAGTGTTACTTTGATTCTTTCATGCATGTTTGAGAAATACTTTTATCTCCATGGCAACCACTCAGCTGTGGAAAACACCTGGTTGGATCTAGCCCCGCCTTCAAGGCATAGCTCCTCCTCAGAGCTGCAGTTTCCAAGCTTCCGTGCTTCTGCCTGGCAGAGAGCCCCACTCAGCTCCTTCAGACTAGCCAGCAGCAATTAGCAAACAGTTGGTGAAACTGCACATCTGCTGAGCTCGAAATGTGAACTACATCTCAGTGCAATGCCGGTAAAAATGTT
Source organism: Xiphophorus couchianus (assembly GCF_001444195.1). Classification (NCBI taxonomy): domain Eukaryota; kingdom Metazoa; phylum Chordata; class Actinopteri; order Cyprinodontiformes; family Poeciliidae; genus Xiphophorus; species Xiphophorus couchianus. The sequence goes on along the minus strand of NC_040229.1, from coordinate 28,439,755 downwards.
GTTCAAGGGTTAACAGAGGAGCCATGTGATGACTTCCTGAAGTCTCGGAAAGAGCAGGAATTTTAAAGAGACAGAGGCCCAATTTCAAGGCATTAAATCAAAAAATAAAATTTCTTTGAAGTGATATTTGAAATGTATAGCATTTTCATAACAACTGAAGATAACATAGTTAATTGACTATGCTGTAAAATAGGGCTATGTGCCTGGAAATCACATAATACTGCCCCTTTACGGCCTTGATTTTAGATACATGGATGTAAGATTTGTGGACATCTTGGAATGAGAGTTATGCCAAACATTTTACATATTTTATTGAACAGCCCTCTGTAAGATGTTGAGATAAGCTTGACCCGGTTTTTCTAAGAGGGTCAGCGTAAAAGGAGCCGAATAAAAACAAAACGTAGGCTACACTTTTCAAATGAGAAATTATGCACCACTTTGTGCTGGCGTGTCACATGAAATCCGGGGAAAACGCGTCCGCTTTGGCGAGTTTTGTTGGGAGTTTAAATGACAAACAAATGAAGAAACATTACTTGTGCACACCCACTGCCTTCCTTCCTCGTTGCAGATCGATGAAAGCCTTCAATTATTTACTGCAGTCTTAAACACATTAGATATGGCTGGTCCTACCTGCTTTGCAAACATGGAAAATAATGAATGTGCAGTCTCTCATATTTTTCCCTTACTGGCTCACAGAAAAACACTCTGGACTGATAGACAACAGAAATTTGTCGTTATTTCTAGAAATCCCTCATTATTTTTTTTGTGACCTGTAGAAGAAAATCCTCCTTATTAGGGGACACGGTCTTCCAGCTTTATGAAATATTCTGAAACATTCCCTCTATTAAAACCTTCAAAACTACATTTTATCAAAGAGCCAGCAGCCAATGTTGCACATAAGACGAACGACAGGCATTTATGTCGGTATAAAAAGCGTGAACTTGCTCTGCCCCTTCAGTCGCAGACCGACTCTGCCACCGCCATCGAGCACTTTTTGTTTTCAGTGTCGGCATTTGTATTCCCTTTCAAATGTACAAATGCAAGCTGCTGAAAAAGACTGACTGATGCAAGCATCTGACAGCTCACACTGGGGTTCAGCAAGAGGACAGGGTTCATATCCAGTTTTTGGAAAAAAAAAATTTCTTTTCCAGTGGAGGAAGTTGTTGTGAAGAAAAAAAAAATCTCTTCAAAGCACCAAAAGGGAGGCAGCAGAGGAAGCACTCAGAAGCTCATTCCTTTCTGTGCAACAAGAACTTTATGATCCTTTTGCAAAAAAAAAAAAAAAATCTGCTTCATTAGATTTTACTATGTTTTTTTTTTTGTGGGCTTTTGAAAATTTTCCTAAAATGTGGATTTCAAATCAGAATCACCTGCTATTCTACTCGAATGCTTTCACATTTCAACAGAACTAATAATCATCATTAGGAAACTAGAAACATGTCAGTGACTAATCTTTAAAAAAGCTGAAATAAGTTCTTTGTTTTTTTCATTTTGCTTTTAAAGAACATTATCTCTAAAACGGGTCTTGTCCTAAATGTTTTGTGTTTCTTGGTATAGAGAAAAAAAAAAGTCTCAGTCTTTCCAGCAACAAGAATGAGAAATGGGTCACTCTTTCTTTAAAAAAACGACTGCTGCATTTGGCCAAGTTTAATGAACGTGAGCGTTTAAACAGAATGTTTGTGCTACTATTTAAAATTAAACTAAAGTGAAATTAAGAGAATAATGACTAATACTGTGTGTTGCACCTATTATTTTAACAAGATTTTAATTTGCAAGCGTTAATCATGGTGTGCAACATTTGTACTAATGAAAAAAACAAAGTCCCTCTTGACCTTTGACATCCCGGCATTGAAATACCACTAGTTTGATGGGATTTCAGTATTCAGGCCCAAAGTATTACGTTTTATTTGTAACTTCAATAAAACTGATATATACAATTTGATTAAAAGACATTAGAAAGAAAACCCTTAATGGAAAAAGATTTAGCAACTTCTATCTGGTGTTAATTTAACTTAACGACATAACGAATGCAGACAAGAGGAAATACTCCCTGCAGCTCCCTTAGAGAAACCTCATCTGTTTACCATGCTGCTAATACCTAAACATCAACTTGTCTTTGCATGAAGCAGATTTTTAAGAGCAGACTGTTCGTCATAATAATGTTTTGGTTTAAATCTGAGGCTCAAAACCCCTGACTAGAAGCTACCACAAGAAAAAAGTATGACTTCCCTGTTTTCAGAAATTAACCAAGCTGTCAACTAGTGAGGATCCCAGAACTGCGAGAACCGGAACAAGGACTGGGGATTTTTGGCAGATTGTGAAAAACATGTTAGCGATACACGAGGGAAGCTTACACAATATAAAAATCATACGCAAGATCTCATCACATGACTGTGAGACAACACAGAATTAAATTAATAGAAGACAATATGTGCTGCAAATGTAAATTAGAAGTAGGAACCTTTAGGCAAATGGGTCAATCCCTTCTGGGCTAAAGTGGTAGATTAGCTGAGTAACTGGCCAAACACCCTGCAGTATGTCCCAGATGGTGGAGGTACCTAAAATAATACTTCTTGTTATCACGGTTGTTCTAATAACAGCTTCCATGATTATTTAAGAAAGAAATGTGAAAGTCTGGATAAATTCACCAAACACTTTGTAATGCCAGATTATATTCTGTTCTTTTGACTATTTTGATGGCTCAGTTCCTGTGCCTTCGTATTTTACACTGGAACAAATGTCGATACCGGCGGTGACAACCGTGCACCAACCGACCAAGTTTCATTCACGTTTAATTGTTCTAACAATGTTCATAAACGGGGGGGGGAAGGGGAAAAAATACTAAAAATGTAAATGAAAGCAGTGTTTGTGTTGGTACCAGCTGATCCGGACGGGGGTGGAGCTCCAGCTTTCTGCCACTCGGTGGCCTCCATGGCCATGCGCCTCACGAACACGTCGTCCACACACATCAGGATGTTCTCAGGTTTGATGTCTGTGTGGATGATTTTACACTTCGTGTGGAGGTAGTCCAAACCCTGCAGGACCTGCACAGACGTTTAAATCAACAGACATTCATAACGACGCTGATTTTTCTCTTCTTCAATACTTTCTTTCTTTTTTTTTTACATATTAACAAAATATGTAAAAACTTTAAATTAGTACACTCATCCAAAACCAAACAGTTAATCTTTTGGAGGGGTTTTTATTTTCATGTCGCTTTCTTTTCTTTTTGGATATTGAAGAGGAAAATAGCCTCATTTATCACTTCTTTCATCGTCTGGGCAGCTTTCAAGAGGCAGACTGAAAGAGTTCAACAACTTCACATGCTGATCAGGTGTCTGATGGGAAAATGCCCCCAAGTCTCGTGAGAATAGCAGCGTTGCTCGAGTCTAAATTGAACCACTGTCTGCGTCTCTTGCGTTTGACCCAACTGAATTATAAACCTTGTTGTGCTGCCTCGAAATCGAGGACAACCAACCGCATCAGGAGTTAACAGAAGTTGTGCATCTTTGGATATTTTAAGCAGAAAAGAACCAACAACATTTTGGTTGTTAGCAGGCAAGCGCTGGCTGACTGTTGTGTGTGTTTGGAGTCTAAATGGGGACCCAGTATGAACAGTTGATGCCTCTTCCCTCGCTTTGCTAACAACTATCATGCCTTCAGCTCAGTAATAAATTTACGAATATCAAGTAAATGGTTGCTTTATGCCATCACTATAGTTTGTGAGCAAAGATGCAGCAAAGAAGCCTCCGATGCATTCAGACTTCGACCCTTTCTCAGACCCCGGTCATCTTTAATTTATTCAATTGAAGATTTTACCAAGCGATGTGCTTAAACAACACATTGATAAAACATTATCAGGTTTTTATTAAAGAAGAACACCAACCATGCAGCTAGTGCTTCAAAAGTAGTGGAAACGGATCCATTTTTCAGCCAAAATTTCTGGCTCGTTTTTCTTTCTGGTGACAAAATCGTGTAAACAACCAGAGCAGCCGTTTTGGGAAAGATCATGTGAAATATTTATTCATCCTACTGAGTGATAGCAAAAGTCCTCCTATTAAATCCACTAAACTAAAGCAAACCTCTTATAAGGTCATCAGGTTACGTTTTCTTATTTTGTTTTATAACAAGATTAAAGAAAAAAAACTTCGTCTTGGATGAAAAATTATTACACCACTTCTTCCATCCATGCCTATATGCATTTTTTCCTGTAATTGTTTTGGAAAAAATTACATTAGGGATATTAGGGACACATGGATGAGTCTCTAATACTAATAACGCCTACTGAATTACTTTGGTTTTATCACAATAATCCAGCCAATAATGTTCTGTAAGATGAAGCAGCAGAAAGCTAAAGCTTCCCTTTTATACATGAAAACAAAAAAATAATTCAGAAAATTATGAATATTTAAAAAAGAAACAGAGCATGGCAGTAATTCATGTTAAATGCGGATTAATTGTGATTCCTCGAGGGGATAAAAGGTGTCAAACTGGGGTAATTTGATGAATTGCCATGTTTCGGGTGCTTCATCCATATTTAATGGAATCCACCGCAGTGTGTTGCTGCGTGGGTATTATCACCTGTCTGATAATGCTCTTGACACACGGCAGCGGCAGACCTTGGTAGTTGGATTTAATGATCCATTTCAGCAGGTGATGACCCAGCACCTCAAACACCATACACACATCTGGTCAGACGAGTCAAGGGCTGCCAATATCGCATTTCTGACGGGAACGCTCGTAAAAACACGACACGGGTAAAACGTCTGACGAGGATACGTATGCCGTTGACGCCGGAGATCTTGAAGTCGTCTATCAGCTGCACCACCATGTCTTTGTTCGGGTCGCCGGGGTCGCTCTCTCTCACCTGGAGGTGAAATGGACGAGAGGGAATTATGTTAAAATAGAAGAAGAAGAAAAAACAGCAGAGGCAAATGTCAAGAGAACATAAAGAGGTGAACAACTGCAAGATCAAAAGAAGAAAAAAAGACTAGAAATGACAAAATAGGAAGGATTAAAAACCCAAATACTGATAAAAAATAAATTAATTAATAAACCAATCAGATTCTCACACATCGCAACAATTTGATCTCATCCAGGGCCGTTTCCGTGTAGTGCTGGGCGCTCTTCACCACCTTCATTGCCACGAAGTTCTTCACTCTGTAGTCCAACACAAACACAGAGGGCAAACTGACTGACAGACTGGAATCCGAATCCCTGCCTGGTTTTCTCTGGGAAAACTTGTGTCGTTATGCAATTACAGAGCAGAGTGAAGAGATATCACTGTTCCACAAGGCTCTGTTCGCCTTTTAACTAATATGTATATTCCCCTAAAATCACTTTGGGCGCCCAGGAGCAGAACTAAACAAAAGGGATGAAGGATATACTGTAGTTACGAAATCAGCTTCCTTGAACTCTACAGAAACAGCTGGCTCCTTGAAAACATTACTGCACATTGCAGCTTTTATGCAAGGACAGAAGTCATGGTAATATTTTTTTTTACCTTTGAATATAATATTTTATTTTACCCGACCTTGTTTTGGGTTTTTTTAAGTTTTAATTACCATGCATGTATAATCTTGCCTTCTCTTACCTTTGCAGGACATTTATTCATTTCTGTGCTGTTATTAGCTCCGGCATGCCGTGAACGCCAGCATAATAACAACTAATGAGATTTTGAGAAATGGAAAGACTCATTTCTTGGCAGATAGACTTGCATTAGGAAGCAAATAATCCAACTACTCAAAGTAATACTAAAAAAATATAGATGATGAGCTGCTGGGCTTTTTATTATAGGAAACAATAGTTTATAGTTTACAGTTATTGAGTCTGATAGAAAAAAAATATTAAAGAAAACAATTTATAACTGTAGATTAAAGCTCAGGAAAGCTGAGATTGATGTTTCTAAGTATGTTATGATATCAGTAGATATTTTTATTTATTTAGTAATTTACCCCATTATATTAAAAAAGTACTTTTCCAAGCAGTGAAAGAAAATCAGAAGAAAATAAACATTATATGCCTCAGTATATAATGACAGAATTTTTCAAATCAGAACCCACAATTGCAATTTTAATTTTTCGTTTTAAAGCCAAAATAAAAGAGAACATTGTAAGAAAGGATGTATGTAGAAGGAACTAATCCATTGTTAAATTTAGATTTACAAAAACAAAAGGCATACAGTTTATTTGTCTAACATCGTGTTGGAGTTTGGTTCCAAAATAGTAACCAAACTCCCAACTTATTTTCAAACATTAGTGTAATTAACACCAGCGGCCCGAACAAATGAGTTTGGTGAGAAGTTACTCCTGGTTGCTGATCCTGTCAGCCATCTGCCCTGGTTGCCACGGCGAGCCGAGTTATAGTTCAAGCTGACAGATTCGGTTTCCAGCGCAGGACGGTGTTGGTTGCAGTTGTCAGTGAGGAGACGAGTCAGATTCTGTCAGCAAGTGCATGTGTGGTGTGCGCTTCCGGTGCGTGTGACGTGCGCTTCAAAGCCAGCACCTGTAAGTGTCGACTTCAGCGCTATGAGTGAGTGCCGTTTCTGGGTCACGTCTGTGTTTGTAGAGGATGTGCAGACAGAAAAAAAACCCCAAAAACCCACGAAACTCTGAAAGGGCGGATCGTGCTGCAGTGAAGGTGTTTGTGTGTGATGAGACTCACTGTATGTCCCAGCACAGCCATACTGTGGAGAAGTGGCCCCATCCCAACTTCCTGATCACATGGTACCTTCCGTTGAATAAATCCCCGATCTTCACCGGATGGTATCCTCCTGAGAGAGGCGAAGCAAGGAAGGTGAAGGTCACACAGAGAGCTGCATCTGACGCCGACACAACGGCAAGCTAGGATTTAAAGGAGCATCTACGCAACGCACCGCCACACGGAAACACAACGTTAAAGATATTTGTTTGATGTTACATCCAACAAATATTTTTCATACAGAAATGTGGGCTTCATGAAGAGTATGTTTAATAGTAAGAATAATTTATTTAGTCCTAACTGTATATCTAACATGTGCATCACAATTTACGGGAATGCTATACAAATTAGCTGGAAACATGTCCAATCACATGCTATGCTATGCAGACACTCTGTCTGCGCTGATGAACATCCTTCACCTAAAATGACTGACATAATAGCAGACTATCAATCCATCGAATAACTACTTTAAGTACAGAAAAGCAAAAAAAAGCAAAAATGATTTTCTCCATCCTGTAACAAATTGTTAAATTTACACTTTTCATCCTAATACAAAAACAATATGTCACCTGAAAAGCAACACATGTAATAGGATTTTGATGATGTGGATGATGCGCTTTGTTTCTTTACTATTAAAATTCTTTTACATCACCAGATATGAAAAATGTGTAAAACTGTAGCTTGAAACACATCAGTATGACAGTCTCCCATCAATAAGCTCTGCAATAGCGCAGTAAAGACATATTTTCATTAAATTGAATATTTTCACCACAGCAAATCAAATCAATCAAATCAGTCCATTACAGATTTCAGATTTATTCAAGTCGCGAATAGGCAATTAATGTTAAAACAAGTATGTGACTATAAAAAGACATAAAAACTAAAAGTATCAAAAGTTAAAAAGTAAAAAACAATTTTAAAAAAACAAACAAAACCAAATATCATGTCTTTATAATTAAACAAGCAGAAATGTCTTTGAGCTCAAACCCTCTTTAGGATTCAAAAACTGAAAATACAAATAATCACCACTTTCACTTCCTTTATATTCTTTTCTGCAGAGATTACAATGGAAAAACCTTGATGAAGGCCAAAATCTGAAGAATTATCCATTAATACTACTATCTAAACATTAATCAATTTATGGGGTGGATTTTTAATATGCCAGGAATTCAACATATATATTTGTTTTTGTGCTGTAAGCATGATTTGTCACAAGAGTTTATTTTAAGCATGACAAATGAGTCAATGAGTGAAAGCTCAAAAGCTTTTCCAGTATGAATGGTGAGATTACAACAGGCTTTCACAACAAAAAGATAAAGAAAAAGGACATCATATGAAAGGCATTGTTAAGTTTAGAGCTTCAAAAAGAAAAACCTCTACTCATAAAATACTTTTACACAGCTCTAAAAGACGCTGCAAAGTAAACAGTGTGTTGAAGTTGCCAAATTAAAAACATATTTTTCTTTTATCAATGATTTGACAGCAAAGTATATAAAAGAAATGTTATTATTTCACTTTTCTGATGATTTCTTGTCTTAATGAAACAGTTTGACTGTTTCCTTAGAAAAATAAGTTGCTGTCTCCAGTCAGAAAGCTTTTGTGGCATTGATAGAGTTTGATCAAAATTCACCAACACTGATAATTACTAAACTAATAAATAAATTCGTAAAGGGCAGATATATTGTTATAGAGCTAGAAAACCTGAACATCTTGTAAACATGAAATCTAAATAGACTATACCTGGTCTTTTTTCTTTTTAAGTGCACTTCTCGGAGATAACGGGTTTTTATCCTGCTCTCCATGAAGCCTCCTTCTCAACTCCTCTGGGATTTGAGGTCATAGTTCAGATATTTGAGCTTTTAAGATGCGATTCAGTTGATCTCAGTTGGAAAAACAATGCCTTTATTGCTTTACCACAATTATGTCTCATTACCACCGTCCAAAATTAGCATCCAAACCAGAATGAGTGATTTGTGCAAACTTTCATGGCCTCAACCAAAAAAAATAAAGTCTACAAGAAGAACAAATCAGAACTAGCAAAAGCAATTGCACAATGACAAATAGTTCTGGGGAAGCAAAACAACACGGTGATGTTTGTGAGCACAAAGTTTCGTCAGGGTTCCCCCCATTCCATTATAAGCCTGGCAGGCCACCAGACTTTACTTGTGCCCCCACCAGGCTAAGCATTGCTTATTTATTTAAGTCTTTTTAAAATGTTTGCATTTTTAAGACTTTATAGTTGGTGTTCAGGTCATTTTCCAATCACACATAATTATTAGTATACTAATTTTCTGTAAAATTTAAACATTTTTTAACTCAAAAACACGATGGGCCGCTGGATGAATGACTGCCCTAGCACCCAACCACCAGGCTTAGCAAGTTTTCTGGGGGAAACTTTGTTTCATACTTAATAAAATGTGCAGTTGTATCTTGTTTTCTCATTTTTATACACGTCTACCAGTTCAAAATGTCCGCTGCCATTCACAGATTGCATTATTAAATTACAAAATAACTACTTTCTAAAAACATTAAACCTGTTTTTGTATCCACAATAATTAGCCGCAGCTCAAACTTGTTTCTTTTGTTCTTTTTGAGGCAAATCAACCAAATTAAATAGATCCTTTAACTTCAAATGTGCTCTGACTCAGCATAACAGTTCTTACCTTCCTTACAAGATACATACATGTAAGTAGCTTTATGTGAAATGTTAGGGTTGAGCATGTTGAAAACTAAATGCAGACAGACTTGTAGAGTTTATCGCGAGTCTCCATAGAACATCATTTCAACACCTTTGTTGCAATAGTGCAGTTGCACTTTAATGAGATTAACAGTGACTCAATTGGAAAAAATATGCCGACATGCATTTGAACATTAATACTGGTCAGAATGGGAGCAGAAATTACAGGATCTTCCTGAATTCTGCAGGAATGCTTGTAATTTTTTTTTTTCAAATACAGATTTTTCCTCTGTGGCAAATTACAAGCAAACTGTGTCTTTTGGTTGCTTTTCCAACTAACTGCTTGCATGCAACATTTTTTGCAACTTTCTCCTATTAACTAGATAAATCAGCACATATATGTAAGCCCTTTGAACTTACATTCAACCTGGACACTTTGCTTTCACTACTTTCATTCTAGGTGGCAACTGCATTACGCTCTGATCCAGAATTCAGTGTCAAATGTTGTCTCAATTCTCAGCTACATGTTTTTACCCTTTTTAAATGTTTCTTCATTTCAAATATGGACATGAATAAAACTTGCGAGTTTTAAGCTAGACCACAAGTCAGAAAAGATAAGTAATAACGAGTAAATATTTAGAATTTTAACATGTAAAATTCTTACTGCAGCTTATTCTTTACAGAATTTTGCATGATTTATAAAAAAATAAATAAATAACGCACTTAAATGCATGAAATGAATTCATCATTGTACGCTACAGTTGCTCCATTCTTGCAGGAGCCAAACAACCTTGAATTGTTTGAGACACGCTAATGTTTATATAATGTTATATTCTATAACACTGAAAGAAAAGGAACGGAGGACGGGGGGGAAAAACAAAAAACACGCCATTATCGAGCTCTGTGGGGCAGATGTGGAGGGTGGAAGGTCCCAAACGGATAAATTCAGCACGTGTGTGTCTGTAACGCTGACCTTTACAGTAGTCTGCTGGGTCCTCCTGCTCCTCATCATCAGAGCCCAGTATCTCTTCCTCCGGCTCTGTCGGCCCTGCCAGCTCAGGTGGAGGTGGAGGCGGTGGCGGGGGAGGGGGCGGGGTACTAACCGGGGCTTTCTGCTGGGTTTCAGGCCTGTGAACACAACATTGAAACAAAACTTAGCAAACCTGATCTGTATCGCTTGATTTTTGTGTTTCGAGCTATGACTCACAAGGACGACTGTAGACTGAGCTCTAAGAGAGGATGACTCATTTCAAAGTTAGCCGTGCTTTCATTCAGATATCAGCTTTTTCAACAGTATCAAGGGATTGGGAAGGGATGGCACTGTCAATAAAAAGAAGCGTTTTTATCAGAGAGCCGCCCGCATCAGACAGAAGCACTATTTGGTTGAACTGGCAACGTTTTTGTTTCTGAGTGAAGAAACCTGAAAGTTGGCGACTTTCATCATCAGCAAGGTGGTTAAAATAAATTCACAGAGATGTATAATGCTACTTAGAAGGAAATGGTGTTTTTCAGCGATTCACTCGGCTGCAAGACAGCGAGAAAAATCAAGACATAAAGCAAAAACAACTGAACATCAAGTTGACGTTTTATCTTTTTGAGTTTTCAACACCTGTCTGTCACGAGACATGATGGATTTGGAGAGGTTGGTAGAAATCTAAAGTGGCCAAAATTTATATTGGCAAGTCAAAACTTCAGCCACAAAACTGGTCGCTCATTTTATAATAAGAACACAACAGACTATGGTAAAATCAAACGATTAAGGTTTATGAGAATATGTTTGGAAAGTTTCAAGGTAGTGACAGTCAAAATGCAGCTTAACATTTCCTTATTAAGGAACAGTCACATCTTAACTGTAAGTGTCAAAGCTATTTGTAAGGTCTTGTTCACACATAGCCGGGTCTTTATAAAAACAAATATTTCCGCCACATAGTTAAAAAAAAGTAATATTGGACACATGTGATCAGTTTCAGAAAAGTTTTATCTGCACAAATACAGACCTGAGCGTTGTTTTAGACATGCCAGACCCATAGGGGGCAGTGTAGCGCAAGGCAAAAACCTGTCAGCCAATCAGATTGCGTCTAAACAACCATGACTTCCTGTTAGGAATTAAACATGGCACCCGAGAGTTCATTTGTGTTGACAGATATTCAGGTTGAACTATTTTTTAAGAGAGCATTAGAATATAAACTTTATAAAACACAAGACAATGTTGATTGGGAATCGTGTCAAAGCAAGCATATGGATATATCGATGCATTACTTGACACAGACTGTGATGTGTGGGACCCTAAGTCTCTTGTTTTTCCGAAGGTGCACACGCAAACACAAATAAGTTGGTGGTGAGTCAGTTCTGAGTTTTTTTATATATAAAATAATCATTTGAATGATATTAAACAGTTTTTTGTGTGGATGAAAGACCAAAACGCAAAAAATGTGGACTAAGCCTAAAACAGGATTAGGCGACCAAGAAGTCAAACACTTTGGACTTTGTTTGACTGCACAAAATCTGTGGTTACAGGATCCAACAACCTATCTGTTTGTTGCCATGGCAACACCAGAAAAAAGGGGGCCTCATAGGTTTAGGTATCAAAACCTTAACATTGTGACGATGCAAAGACACACACACATGCAGACGGGATTTTGTGGAGGGAGAAGGGTGATAACTTGACATTGAGATTTCATTGTGATTTTACAACTCTATCAAGCATTCACACACACACACACACACACACACACACACACACACACACACAAATACGCAGGCAAGGATCTCTGTCCTTGCAGCAGGATGTTCCGTCCCTCTTTACCAAAGCAGTCACGTAGAGTGTCATACATCACATCTATAAGCTCGGTGCTTTTGTGAGACTCTTCCTGCTATTGGCTGTACTAATACCACCTCCCCCCTCTTTAACTTCCTGAAGCCAAGCTTAGCTGTAAGCAGAATTAAAACAGTCTCTTTAAGATGGGCAGAGGAGGCATGGTCACAGGAAGAAAAGAAAACTCAGCGGGGGAACAGCTTAAAACGGCTGCAGAAACAAACAAGACAGGGGACGGCTGAGAAACACAAAAGGTGAGACGGAAAAACGCGAACACAGATGTGGATAATCACAGGAAAACAGAAGACACAGGTCTGAGGCAGAGACCAGAGGGGGAGAATAAACAGACAGATTATTCAGGCACAGAAAAAGTCCAAATACAAAACCTGCATACGGAAACGGGTCGACACGATCGGACGCAACAAAAAACAACAACAGATCAGGAAAGACAAAAGACGAACACCAACCACCGACCAACTGAAGGTAGATTTTTGACAAGTCGGGTAAATTGGAGTAACTCACAAGCCACAGTGGCAGATTCACTACTTAAAAAAAGAACAGTGGCTGCTAGTCTGCTATTAAGGCAATTATCAGTCAGGCAACATTACATGTCTGTGGTGAAGCGTAGAGATGGCCATTTATAGTATTATCATTTGTCATTTATCGTGATAGATGTCTTACAATACGAATTTTGATTCATCGTTGTCACAATAAATTCCAATTAACGATGTTTAAAATAGTCCTAAAAATGGTCAGTATTGTTGGGATTGTTTGTTCAATGAGATAATCAATAATTATCAATAAATCTTTTAAAATTATTAAATGCAGTTGCTGTGTGCAGTTTAGTGATGTAAATCACACTTCTTTATACGACTGGTGTCCTAAAGAAGCATGTTACAAATGGGAATATTTTTCAAGCACAGTTTGTGGATCTATAATCGCTGTGTCATGCAGTCACAGCCATACGCTTACTTCAAAAAAAAGAAGCAAATAGTTTTCATCCCTTTTATTGTCATCACAAAATGTTATGCTAAAACCTGAAGTCCATATCGCCGACCCCTACTAAAGCGTTCTGCAGAAACCATCACATGAGGTTACAGCATTTTATTAATAAGGAGTGGAAAACAAGTGACAGTGGTAATATGTGAGAGCAGTCATTGTTCTGCTCCCAATATCAATGCTGGTGTTTTTGTTTGAAATGTTTTAGAGGTTTCAAACTCTTCTCCCTTGAACATATGATTAGTCAGAGTGACACCTGAGTAACCGGGTAGGTTGCTTCACAGAAATGTATTATTAACCTAATGAATGCCTATGTCTATTTAACTGTGTTGAAAAATCACATGGTCAAATGGTTAGAAATAACACATCAGGTAAATACAGACGTTGTGAGTAAGCATCAGCTAATAGAGTCAATTTTCTTCTTTTTTTTAAAGGTCCCTTTAATTTTCACGTTGCCATAGCGCCTAGGAGTTCATGGTCTTATCCCATTATATTCCAACCATGTTCACATTGTGAGCTAAAAGCACAAAATAACCCTACAATTAATAGCTGCAAGGCAGAAACCACCCCGAATATCAAGCTAGCTTAAAGACTGCTATCCTCCAGTGTCTTGAAAAGTGTTCATGCCACTTGGCTTTTTCACATTTACTTCTGTTACAACTGCAAGCAATGCATAGCAGTGTATTATAAGCCTGGCGGGCCACCAGGCTTTATTTGGACCCCCACCAAGCTTAACAAGCAATAAATAACATTGCTTATTTATTGAAGTTTTTTTTTATGTTTGCATTTTTAAAACTTTATAGTTGGTGTTCAGCTATTAATCTTCCAATAACACATAATTATCAAGTGATATTTTCAAGTTTCCTATCAAATTTAAACATTTTTGAACTCAAAAACATGACGAGTCGCTGGATGAATGACTGCCTGAGTGCCCCAACCAGCAGGCTTAGCAAGTTTTCTGGGGGAAACCTTGCTCCATACTTACTAAAATGTGCCGTTTTATCTTGTTTTCTACTAATGTTCTCTTATCAAACCTCTGAGGCGTTTGCAGAACAGCTGGATTTATATTGACATCAAATGAGTTTTGGAAGAAACTGTATAGCAGCAGTTTATTGGGTTGGCAATGAACTTTCAGAAACACTGTGTGTATAAGTTAACTTTTAAGCATGTTTTGCTCTAATGTAAATGGACTGAGCCAGTGTTTACGTTGCTGAGTCCTTAAACCTCGACAAGTAATCCAGAAATAAATCCTCCTCGCTTCGATATTTGAAAGCGCGCTTTCAGTCGATGTAGCTGTAAATTGCAAGTCTAGACAAGAAGGTTTCAGCCAATAAAACAGCACGCGGCGAGAGGGGAGCTACCGCAGAATGCATCATCCAACCCGTCAACTTCTTATGAGTATTGACATGAACAGGCTGCTTCGTCACACCTTTTACCCCGGCGTGAGTCTGTGTGTGTCTGGCTGTGCGCAGTTCCCCCCCCCATCTCTCTGCTCACGCCCTGTAATGGTATCTCCAACCCCAGCGGGGAGAACAAAAAAGGACAAAAAAAAAAACAAAAACAGCCCAGCATGTTTTTCTGGGTAGTTTGCTGACAGGAAAGCCCTCCTACCTCCTGAGGAAAATTAGCTCAGTATATTCCAGTGTGACAAATGTTCAGGTAGATGGAAAGATGTCGACACTGTGTACATTGTTCACACCTGAAAACCAGCTAAGTCATGCCATCTACTGAAGTTTATGACGGCAAAGTAATGGTCAGATGTAATGAGGAATGTAGAAGATGCTCGACACGATGTAAGTTAGCGTTGGTAGCATAACTTTGCATGTTCTCCCCGGTCTAAAAACATGGCTAAATTGCCCGTGTCTCTGTGACAAATTTTGTTGGGTGATAAATTATCCCAGTAATTCTAGCAGTAAATAACAATACTCTTGTTTTTAGTCTCTCAAAGACTAATAAACCTTAATTTTGTAAAGGATACTTAACACTGGAACTGGAAGATATTTTAAATGTCAAAAAAACACGACAAACAATAATAAAACGGGAACAAAAAACACTTACGACCCAAACCAATAAATAAAACGGATTATGACGTCTCTAAACAAATTTCCCCCATTTTAATTTATCATGTGATTAAGTGATTAATTGCTTATTGCGACAGGCTGAAATCATAACAAATCATCACCAGACATAAATGGTCAAAAAAGGAAACTCTGCTCATCGGTTAAAACAATGGGGAGATTGCTTGATTAATAGTTTGAGAGAATTTTTTTATTGATTTTGGAAAAGGGTATAAATCATTCTCAACATGAAATTAATATAACGTAAATAAAAACAGATTTTTAAAAGAATCAATGCTGCTCCTTTAACTGTTTTTCGTCGTCTTTTCAGAATTATGCTTGTAATTTTCTATGGTTAAAATAAATGTTTCATCTGCCAGGGGTTTGCCTAGCTGGACACATAGACAGACAGAAAGTATATGTAGCTGTTAATGCTGATAAGCGGAGATTTCCTGATAATAAACAAATAATAATTATTATTATTCTGTTGCTGTGAGGGATCCAGAAGTCTACATGCCCGGTCTTTCACTTGCCAGTTTGTGTTTGTTTTGTTTCCAGCTAAAAGGCTTGGGAGAAGAGGATGACGCATTTATATTGAAAGAGAATGACGTGTGGCTCCGAATTCCTTCGCCTACACAGTGTTGGACTTGGAGTCTCCTTTGTTTTGTTTTTTTGAGGGGGGATTGCAGCTTATGAGCTGATCAGCCATCCACAACACACATGCAGCAGTCTTCGTGGGGATGTGACCTATACGGTCAAAGCTGGGGTTTTCCTCGTTTCGGTAGCAATTTTGATTGGCATGTGTGAGGCACAATACGCCATTAAAATATTACTCAAGTGTGTTTTTGTTACACTGCTTAATGTCTCTGGTAACATTTCTCACTTTGATGGTTAAAATTGAAAACAAATGTACCAAAAGGGAGTATTTAGCACCTTTTTCTGCTCTTGGAGGGTTTTTTTTTTGTTGCTTTTTTTAATCCAACAGACAAAGAAGCAAGTACATAAAGCTTGCTCTGTCTTACATCATCTTCCTTCAATTTATTCTGGTCTAAATTTTTCTGCATCATGAAGATGCAGAAAGGAAGACGTCGTCTTGCTAATAACAACCAGAGTCACAGGGCATCGCTAACACCGATGACAAGCCACGCAGAACAGCTGATCGCTCTCAAGTTCAAACTCGATGACGCATCCTTAAACAGCTTTCATTATCACCAAGGTAACAGGTATTCCTTAGCAACAAGAGCCCTGTCCTCCGCTCCCCACATTAAGGCGTGGGGTTCCTACACCAGTGTGGCGGTCCTTCAGCTCCGGATCTCCAATGCTGCGGAGGTGCCTATCTATACCTCTGATTCATTCACGGTGCATCTTTCCTTTCTCTCCATCTTGGCCGTGTGAGCCAAGACAAGCTGAGTCATTCTCTCCGCTCCTCCAGAGGATCCGTCTGCTTGCAGAACTAAGATCTCGCAGCTATTTTCAGGATGCAGCCTGACGTCACAGGCGGCACTGTGCTCCCACGTCGCAGTCTGTAAGCTGCACAGCATGGCTTAGCAGGATTCCTCCCATTCCACATACTGGACTTATTGGGTTTGGACGGACTGTCGGTGACAGAAGGCAACAACAACCCATGCATTCCCAAGGCATCAGAAGAAAGAAAAGTTGCAGTGGTGCAGACTGTCAGCCTGAAGCTTACAGATCAACTTCTAACATGCAACTTATTTAGTTTATATGCAAATTATTTCCAAAAATATTCAAATAGAATTTTTTTTTTTTAATGATCAACTATTTCTACTTCATGTATTTATTTTACTTGCAGAAACTTTGACAATTTTGAATATCTGCTTTTCATTACAACAAATGGAGCTCATTCAGGTTTAGCTAATTCGCAAAGACATGTTGCATGTTATTGTTTACATCCGCAAATTTAGCGCATGCGAACAACACCGGAGGGCAATAAAACTCTTCTTTTACTAGCCACCCATGGCTGCCATGGAACAATCCTGTTAACAAAATGAAACGTAGAGATGTATGTATTATTAATTTAGAGCAGTGCGCCACAGCACAGCAAAATCACTCATATTCTTTGTTTCCCTCACTCTGTTGGCTGTGCTACGCACAGACTTGTTGCCATAAGAACTGACAGACAGCAACGGCACTAGCGTATCAGGATTCAACACCAAAAAAAATACACAAACATTCAGATCGGTACAGTATCATGTTTTCAGGCTTGCTGTTTATTTTGTAATTATTAATTAATAAGTGATCGTCTGAACATTGCAGTGGTTGATTAGCCAATTTAAACACCTGCTCTACTAATGATTGGTCAGAGCTGGTGTGTGGGTCGCCTTTTATTTTTATTTTATTTTGTTTTTTAAATTAACCCAAAAGACACCAAATTCTGCAGCACATCTACATGTTAAAGTTGTCAAAGTCAAGCTAGCTTAACTGACCTAGTTCCCTCTCCCTTGCTATTTTTTTTAATTAAAATTCTCCTGAGCTTGTCATCTACTTTTCGTAGTGTTGACAATTAGTAGCAAAGCACTTCATCCTGTTTTCTTGTACATTTCACGCATACATTTAAGATTTACCACATTAAGGTGACAACAGCTAAAACCAATGGTAATTATTATCAACAGTAGGTTTTTTCCCCTCCAGCAGGGAACCGGAGGTGGGGATCTAAATACAACGTTTATCTGGTTTTATTCTAAAGTTGTCTTACAAAACATTTGAAATGCTTTACAAGTACAATGAGTTTTTCTTAAACTCCATAAACTTTCTAGAGTTGCGCTCCTCGTGGTAGCAGCATGCTAGTGTTTCTCTGTTACATTGGTTCTGATTTGTTCTGTTTGTTGACTTTTGTTTGGAAGTTTTTTGGGCTTGCATGTTTACTCTGGGTTTTGGATGCTGTGCAGCCAGAAGGAGTTTTACTCATACGTTCTTTCTTTATGATATTTATGAAGCGTAACCACAATGTACCCAGTTGTTTTTACAACTCAAATGTTAAAGATGGATCAGGACTGTTTTGAAATGGAAACCCAACAGACCACTATCCTTGAGGCTGCTGGTCGGTTGGGTGTTTGTCACTCCAATTTACAGAGACTGTATTGATTGTTGGGAAAACTCAGCAGAGGCCAGCGGATGCAAGTCCACTCACTGCATTATATTGACTCAGCTATATGGTACATCCATTATTAGGTGCAGTTCACACACGGGTGTGATGCTAACACACAAACGCAACATCCAGCAAACATCAATCCTAGTATGAATTGCCACAAAGACCTAATATTAAAGTTGGAAAACATACAAGCTGTCATATACTCAAAGCTACTGTTCACGTTTTATCTCTCTAATAAGGGAAGAAATTAACCACATTCCTAACACAAAATGCTGCTGGGATCAGCGGTGCTTTTTCACTTTGCAGTCCTCTGCTCTCTCTATAGCGCTCTTGTTCTCGATGTTCTGAATGTACACATTTCAGTGCAGTGAAGCAATCCGGCTACAAAGCCGTTTTATTGTTATAGTTGCCCACATCTACTGAGGGCATACTAGCCATGCGCAAGTATGTAAAACGCTATTATGAACACCTACACGGCGCCTCTTTTTGTAATGCGGTTAGCCGTGTATTTTTAATTTATATTATATGCCTTTGAAAGATAAAACAAAACATTAAATAACTACTGATATGCAAACCCGAGTTAAACCCGTTTAGCTCAGTTGAAACATGCATATTTGCAGCAGATTTTTCTGCGACAAACAAATCTTTTAAATCTGATTTCTTTTCCTGTTTCTTTTCTGTTTTATTATTTTTGCATAACTGACAGTTATCAATGTAGGTTTCAGAGGCAAAAGGAGCGTGAATGTAAACACATAAGCGACCAACTTTTTTTTCCCCAGGACACGTTCGGTTCTACAGCACTATTTTTATAAAGGGATAGTGCAACAGAAGAGCCTGTCGGACACATGCCGACCAGAACTTATGGGTCAATGCAGTATTGTTCAACAGCTTTAAGGTAAGTAGCTGGTTTTATGTTGCATACTTGAAAATGCAGCAATATTAGGATAACTGCTACACAGAAAAACAAGCTGAAGCACAAATTCGGTAGCCTGTAGCCTTCTAGCAACCCGAGCTAACAATTCAAACTGGACTCAGATGCTAACAAACTCCATGAGTCTTTAAGAGCAGCTGAAACATTCTGTTGTTGAAAAACCCGAATTTAAACTCCTGCTGAAAGCAACAGAGGTAAAAACGTTGCTCTGGTCAACATTCAAGCTAGTTGACCAAGTCTTATCGAGCTTATGCCATTTCCCCCGCCACTGGTAGTAATGCTAATCATATATAGCTAATGTTCTAAATGTTTACTTTATAGTTGTATGTTTTTATTTTGGAGAATGTTTACTTGTTTTTATTGGAGAGAATAAAAATGCGTGTACATGGTATTCACAGTTGAATGACATTTGGCTTCCCCTTATAAACAGTAAGAGGAAACAGTCTATTGAGCATATTTTTGTACACTTCAAGTGGGATTTAAATAATCCCAGAACCTGGTAAAAACCTGGTATTCCCTCTGGAAGTTACTGAGGGAATACTTTTTTCATTATATATGAACGTGACTTGGTCAAAGCACTGTGATGTCACATCCATTTCTATAAGCAGAGTCTATAGCAACTAATGAGCCATGAGCTGCTTAGACAAAGTGATTTGTGATTTAATCTGTAATTAAAGGTTTGCCAGGGACTACAGCAAACAGACGGTACGGTGTTCTGGAGAAACATGTGGTAAAGACAAGGTTTGCCTTAGGGCTTTTTTAAGAGTTCAACAGTAAAATAAAATTGTTGCCCGGTGCAAAGAAAAAAAAAAAAACATGGTGACGTTTCCGTGACAACCTGGGAGACAAAAATGTTTTCACTGGTTAATGTTAGAAATTGTGTTGTGCAAAAAAAAAAAAAAAAAGGAAAAACATTTAAAATGTCAAAGTAATGATGAGGATCTTTTAATTTCTGTTTCCATCTGAATTTTTTTTTTAAACACAAAAATGCTTGTATTTGTTAATTAGAGAATACAATTACTAACTGGATTGACTAAATATCGACATCACTCTTATGGGTCTTTATTGCATCAAGGTCATTTCTGAAGATGAAAAATTATGATCCTGTGAAGCGATTCTCTATTATTACTTTTCATACGCAGGCTCTAAATTATACCTACTAAACTAAACACTGCTCCAGAAAGTGGATGTTAGCAGTGACAGCATACCTACAGTATATATAACTATTCTATTTGCTACTGGGCTAAGGTAATTTTTTATAGTTTTCTGCTGGATAGATTTTATAAATTTAGTTTGAGATGAAATGATAGAAATATGTATCTTATGTTTTGAATTGATACACCTGTATCACCAGAATGTATCATAATTATCAGTGAATATTACACCCTGTCTGCCATGACATTTCTAAACTGCATTGTTTAAACTTAGAGATGCAAATTCAAAATTTTACTGACTCAAATTTTAAAACCCAACAAGAAAACAAATTGTGATGGACTGGCGATCTGTCCAGGGTGTACCACGCCTCTGGACCGTTAACCTCGGAGATAGGCACCAGTACTCAAGGATAAACATGTAAAATGATGGACGGACGGAAAAATAAATACTTCAGCGTACAGTCTGAGTTTTAAAATAACTAGAAACACTAACATCCCTACAGGGTAAAAAAATGACAAGACAGAACAAGCCTGGTTTGCCAAACAGATACGAATGTGACAACACAAAGTTTGTACCACTGGAATGGAGATCTTCCTTGATAGTCTCAAATGGTTACACAATTATTTAGAAAGTTATTCCTTTAATAAGCTTCTATATGGTTGCAGCCTTTAAACTGGATATTCTTTTCAAGGAAATGCATTAATCTATGCAGAGAAACCCTTTTATATAAATACCGAAGCAAGTCCTGACTGGTAAAACTAGAATCCACACGGACTGACGACAGCTCGACGTCTACCTGATTCGGAGGGCCCTGTGACGCAGACGAAGGACACACAGAGCCAGCCCCCATCTCTTCTTGGTGTCCAAGCTTGAGTTTAACGCCATATGACAGGGAAGAGAAGAGGACGGCGGAGCAGAAAACACGGCTGCCCGCTCTCCGGTTCAGTCCACAGCAGTGGACGGACAAGATGGACCCAGCTCTAAATTCCAGCAGCAGTCACATGGAGCTGCGACACCCACATGCTAAACGCACCACCTCAGCAGAGCTACAAACACCAACGCGGATCCAGCTTCATCAACTGAAGATACAAAGATGAAGGTGTGTGCCAAGCATTTCACATTCAGCATCGAAATGCTACCAGAAGTGTTTTAATAGGCATCATCACCTGCAAGAAGGATTTAAAAATAAAAAGAGGTGAAATATTGTCTCTGCCCTGATATTAAGCTGTCAGTATGTCAAGACAGTCATGCCTCAGTGTATTATAAGCCTGGCGGGCCACCAGGCTTTCCTTGTGCCCCTACCAGGCTTAGCATTGTTGATTTATGTTAGTTTGGGGTTTTTTCACGATTGCCTTTTTTTAAAAAGACTTTATAGTTGTTGTTTAGGTATTAATCTTCCAGTCTTCCGAATGGAATGACCACTTTACTTATTATTATTGAGTTTCTTTTACAAATCCGCAACTGCACTTGGGTATTTTTAAACACAAGTACACTCGCAAGAACACAAATAAGTCGCTTCATAATGTCAAAAGCAGGATGTTTATTCTCAGTTTGCACGCACTCACTAAAGTTAAATCTAGGAACCACAAGCTGCTTCAAGTAAACAAACCTCTGAGCCACAACAATACAGAAAAACAGCATAACAGGATCTAAAACTACACTGTTCTGTGACAAATAAGCTGACCATACTGTCAGTCCAAATATCAGCTGTGATGCAGCTGCTACAATCCATCAGTCACATTTCTTTATCGAAATAAAAGCGTTTTTCTGGAAAAATGTCGAGCTGCACAGACAGTGGCGCAGAATTACATCAGTATTTCGAAATTAGTTATTCTCAGATCAGACTTGCAAATGAATATGCATGTAGTTAGTAAGAAATCATGTGTAAATGTCAGAAGAGCTTGTTGCTCCAAAACCAAGAATAAAGCTGGAGTGCTTTGTGTACAACTATGAAGTTCTCAACACCTGCAGTTCAGTAGCAAAAATGCCCTGGAATAGCATTTTAGAAATAATCATAAGCTTATTTCTGGCAACAACGTGAAACTGTAAAATCTAGCATTTTTGAGGAACACCCTGTCCACCATCCAGAAGAACCAGGTTTTGGTTTTATGTACAGGGAAAGGTCGTGTTGGGATTCTCTTAAAGATAATTTAAGTGAGTTTGCAAAAACCAGAGATCGGAAACCGCTGTTAAACACTAAGAACAGACTTCTTGTAGAAGATGAAAGCTGAACTATTAGCAAAAGACACCGAGTTAAATATCACAAATGCCACATATGGAGGCCATGTCACGGCTGTCAAACACGAGGAATTGGTGTGAGAGAGCATGTTGAGCTGGCACAATCAAAGCTAAGGAAACCCCACCCACTCTGAGCTAATGTGGGAGAAAATACATCACACACACAATTTGGAGCATACTGCAGGAAGTCTAACAGGGTTTTCAGATACAACAGATGAATGCGACGCCCAGTTGGGCAGCAAACGGGGGGATACCTGGTCCTACTGGGCTTAGTGTTGAAAATAACAGCTGTGAGGACACACATGCTTCTGTATTGTTTGTTAGTCTGAGTGTAGAGGTGTCTTAGAATAGGTTATCTTTTTACACACAGGCATATGCATAGCCACACAAGCAAACAAATGGCTCCCCACAAACATAAACAGGCCATTATCATTCCACCGCCTCGCTGCTGCAGCATCGGTTCTGGCCGGTCCGCCGCTGACCTCGCGTTACCCACCACCACACTGCGCAGGTCTGCAGAGGGCCATCTATCTTCTCCCTCCATCTTCCCTCGCTCTCTTCGTCTTTGCCTTGTTTTCCCGTTCCCTCTTCCGACTTTTATCTCCCTCTATTGTTTCTCCAGAGGTTTCTCCTTTCCTTTTCTCCACGCTCTATGTGGGTCTTACATATTTCCTCTTCCCACTTTATCGCCCATCTCTTAATAATTCCTCAGTGGGACCAAACCTCTTACAGGCCGATCGCTGTGCCATGTTCCCCTTTTTCCCATCCCAAAACGATCTCCTCCACCCCTGCTTGCTCACTCTCTCTCTCTCAATTTCCTGTTTCAGCCAAGTATATCTTACAGTGGAAAGTCCATTCCAGGAACACTAGCAGATAGCTGTGAACTAATGAGAAAGGCCCTTGCTGCAAGCTAAATACCTAACCCACATCAGAGGAGTTGAAATAGAAGAATAGGGATTCAAAGATGTTAGGTATTTTCTCCTTCAGAATATGTATTTTAAGCTGGAGGTACACAGCTTTCATGTTTACATACACTCATTTGAATTATTATTTTTTTTCTTTTCTAATAATGTCCTTTTTTTGGATGTGTATTGGTTATAGACCGCTGAATTGTTAAAACAAGGATTGGTGGCACATTTTAGGGGTTGTTGTGGATTTTCCCCGTCACACATACAAGATTAAATAGTGGAAGATATGGTGAGGATGAGAAAATGGAGGAAATTTCAAATTGTTTCATTGTGGAAGCAGTGGCGGTGGATCTGGTGGAGGAGGAAGAAGAAGAGCAGCTCACTTCCAAAAAACTCCAACTATCCCGTTCAGATTAAAGGAAAGTGGTTACGACATCCAAGGAAAACCCCAAACATAACCAAGACCATTATAAACTGGAACACAACAAAACACCAGTGAATAGTTTAACAGGTTGTTATAAAACAAAGTTTTATGCCAACATGGATGGAAAGGGTGTCGGGTGATTGAAACTTGGACTCTATTCGGTGAAACCGAGTCCAAACAAACTTGGTTTCTGAAGCTAACAATAAACTTTTGGGATGGTCTCCATTTAAAGCCTGCTGAAAATGAATGCATCCACGTCTGATGAGTGCATCAAGACCTTATGACTGCATCTGTATGGTGCTAAAAACATACAGTGGATAAATCAGTTCAATCATATAAAGGATGCAGGAAAACACCCAAATTAAAGTTTGTTATTGTAACATTATTATAATACTACATGTTTACACTTGAACCATGCCACATAAACTATTAGCTTTACCAATGTCAATAATGAAAAATAAACCAAAACAAAATATATCAACAGAAATAGAAAAGCTGAGACGAGGAGAGAGTGAGTGGTTTAATATTCCTGAAATACATAAAATGCTGCTAACCTATTGAGTCTACAGATTGGACTCCAAATGTAAAGCAGAAAAGTTTTTTTCATCCCGTTTCTTTATATAAAACACATTTTGCTTTATATAATCCCTCTGCCAGTACCTTGAAAAGGCAGCATAAACAGGAAACAGTAACTAATAACTCTTCTTAATAGGATCGTGCTGATGTCCTTTAATACATTTTTCACACCCAATGATTGAAGTGTGACCTTTGACCTCATTGTCACCAACACCCCAACGAGGGAGGGCGGCACACTGCAGATCAGGTGCCCAAATACCAATCACTTGAACGCACCTCAGAGGTATCGCCATGGCAACAGCTGCGTTGCTTACATGGTGTCTAGTTGCCACCAACTGTGTGATTCCCATCACATCCAGGACTAAGGCCTCCATATGTGGGTTGTGCTTAACCCCTGCGCCACCACAGCATCCCCAACTATTTATAACTTCTTAGAATGGCATGCATGTCTCAAAAAATTATACTGTTTCTGAAAAACATTCACATTTGAAATGGCTTCTTCAAGACGCCACCTAATTTTTTAATTTACTGATATTTATTGACGCAACAGTTGAGAAAAATAGTAAAAACTAACATTCACAATAATGCTGTCAGTTTTTGTTTTTTTATTTAACACCAGTAACTGATCAATCAAAATGTGTTAACTATTTATTCATGTATTTTCAATGGTGTTTTATTGGTGGGTAAAACAAAATTAATTCAGAATAAGACATTTTCATTTTTTTACTTTCAATTCACAAATATTCACTTTGTGTTGCACTATTGCACAGATTCCTATAAAAAAAAAAGGACTAAAACAAACAACAGGACTATTAACATATTTTCAAGGTACTGTACACCGGTATTCTGAAACCATATGAAATATATAGACTACATCCCATCATATTTCCAAATATAAGCACTAGAGAGTACAAACACGCTGCTTAAGAGCACAATGTCACCAGATCAACAGCATTAAGAGCTCCTTCTCAATCCATCAATAACACCACGAGAGCTGCACCCTCGCTTTGCAGCAAAACCTGCAAACTTTTGACCTTCGGATGTTTAGCATGACTCTCTTAATTCTTAGTCTAAGACTCTTCAAAGGACATAAACCCTCCATCAAGGAGCAGGAGGTTATAATCTAAAATGACATGCATGTCAAAAGAAGCCGCTTACGCCGAGCACTTCAAAAATCCATTCACAAACACACACATCCTCACACACACACACACACATCTTGTCCTCCGTCCGTCTTCGAGTGCCGGGTTACACAACAAGGATCGTCTTCCTGATGCGATCGCTTGAAAGGCATTTGTCTCTGCGCCACATCTTGCCCTTTTCGGGCCCAACTTGCCCATCCATTTGGTTTAACACACACACACAGACAGTCTCACACACATCATTGTATTGTGGACAAACATGCCTCAGCACAAACGAAGCTCTGCTGAACTGGGCACGGATGTGTTTGTGTCTGCTTGTGCGCACGCCGGCCAGGTTTCAGATGGTGTTACACAGACAGCGCTTAGAACCATTTCATTTTCAGAGCAGAAGGCCACAGAAAACAGGAACAAAAGACAAAATTATTTTGGATTAAATGTTAAAATATAGCAGATTATTTGTCATAATTATATTCCACCATACCTAGAAGGAGGGGAAAATATACTTTTTTTTCTACATAACATTCCAGCAGCAAGTGTTTTTCTATCACACAATACCTTGCAGAAAATATGCCTACCTAGGCCTGTCACGATAACTTTTGCTGAGCAATTAATTGTCTCAAAAATTATTGCGATAAACGATAATATTGTTTGAAGACCTTTTCACACTGATTTAATGGAAATGACATAATAATGCATGCGATTTCCTGCCAAAGATAGATACACTTTATTTTCAAAAGAACACTAAACACTGGAACTGATAACCAAAATAAACAAAACAACCAAAAACAAAATGGATTCTCAGTCTCCATTAACAAAAAACGCACTTGAATAAAAACTAAACAACATAAAGCCAAAGTGGAAATAAATACTGCATTCAACCAAAAGAGTGCAGATTATGAAGTCTGTATATACTATGTTGCCCTTCAGTAATAATTAGATTTAAATAGAGAAGATGGGCACATCGACTTCCTGATGCAATAGTTCACACTACATGATTTTTTGCCCTGATTTTCCCCTTATGACAATCTTACAACGTTGGCCGTTCTAAGATTGGGGAGCGCCAGAGTTGGGCCTTTTTTCATTCAGTGTCATCAACAGAAAGAGAAAAGGGCCGGAAGAAACGATAAGGCCAATAATTAAAATGAGGTCGATAATTTTAATTTATTGTGCGATTAATTGATTTATTGTTTATCGGGACAGGCCTATGCCTACCTATTAAAAGCGCCCACATTTGTCACATTACAACCCAAAACCTCAAAGTTTTTTTTAAAGTTTATTTTGTGAGACCGTTACGACTGGGGTCATTAAATGGAGGACGACGGGGGGACGTCCGATTGGTGGCTTCCCGGATGTGACGAGTATAAAAGCTGCTGACTTGGACTTCCTGAAGGACCCCTCCTCTGCTCATCTCAACCGGCCACACTGTTTGTTTTGTTTGTTAAACATCTTGGTTTGGAGTTTGTAGGAGTGAGCTGCCATTTATGTTGCCTTAGTTCTTTCCTGTTTTTTTCAGTTAGGGAGGTAAGTTTTTGTCATTTGGTTTATTTATTTTCAGTTAGGTAAGTTGATTATTATTCAGACAGTTTCTTTTGTTTGTTGTTTTGGCACTAGCTCATTCTGAAGTTATATGCTCCATTTTGTCATATCTAAATCAAAGACATATACATATATATATATATGTATATATATATATATATATATATATATACATATTAATAAATATCACTGTAAAATGTTTAACTTTGTGTGCGTTGGCTGCTTGGGATGGGACGAGGAGTGACCTTTCATGTTATGATCTGACCCTAGACGGGTCGTAACAGAGACAAACACAAGTAGCTCAAAAAATTACAAAGAGGAAAGAGAATATGTACGGGGGCTGCAAATAACAATTATTTTTCTTTAATCGATTATTTGATTGATTATTCCGAAGATTAATCAAATTTTTAAAAATTGGCACATTCTGGAGATTTTTCATTTTACCACTTGAGCCTTTTTTATGCAAAAGTGAAAAGCTCAACCCTTTCTGCTCGACTTACCAGCAGTACAGTGTAGGGCTAATCTGTTGATTATTTTTCGGATTAACCAAATCTGGATAGCAAAATGTGCTTAATAAGAGTTGGTTTTTTGTACATAATTTCAACTGGGTGAAGTTCAAACTATGTAACTTGACTAGTTCTGAGTAGAACATATTTACAAATTAAGTCCCCCCCCCCATCTTAAAAACAAATCATATATATTTTTGCACTGTTTTGACTTCGTTAATGCTCTGAATATGTTGTTCTTTCAGCAAAAGGCTTTTTTTCAGTGTATATTCTCCCATTAATTATGAATTAATTGCTAAATTAATTGACAATCATTTCAATAATCCATCATCAGATTGAACAGATTTATCAAAATTAATCTGATCAATCATTTCTGCCCTAATATGCACTGACCTCTGTACACAATTTGCTGATCTGGATTTTATTTAAGGGTAGCAGAGTACATGTTGCACGATACAAATGCACACCACACTTCGTAGATTTTCCCAAGTCATTTTGAAGTGAAAAAAAACTAAATATAAACTGATTTTTTAAGGCCTCTTGTCTTACTGGATTTTATTTAGAGTTACCCAAAGCAATTGTTTCCACTGTAGTTTATCTATTAATTAGCTCTATTAGCAAAATACAAATTCCTGCACTGAGGATTCTGGTCTGTCACATAAAGTCCTTGCAAAACGGATTCAAGTTTGTGTGCATAACGTGACAAAATGTGAGCAAGTACAATAAGAACACATACTTTTTCAAATCACGGAAGCAGAAGAAAAAAGATGATTTTCTTATAAAGTGTCACATTTAAATTGCCTAAATGATTACAGTTCATTTCCGTTTTAGTTTACCGGAAGGCGATTCGAAACTTCATAAATTATTTCTTTGTAAAACGTCTTTTGCCAAACATAAACATTCTGGGAGTTTTCTCGTCAAACCAAAACTTTATAACCGAGGTGAAAATAATTACACATTTAAACGCAAATTCTGAGATGTACCTAAACACAAATTTCTCTAAGAGACTGTCTGAATGCGAACTAACTACAGGGGTCATTTGAGGTGCAGTTGGAGTTAAAAAAAAGGGGGCAGTGGTGCATACAAGTGTCTCCTTTAGTTGTTAACTGCCACACGACGGTATTCTTAATTACAGATCGCGCTAAGCCACACAATAGGTGAAGGATTAAGCAAGCTGAGTGATGAAATCCATAAATATGACCACAAAGAAACTGACACACAGCCGACATGCAAGTGCCGAGGATTAGAGATCCTATTTTCTTTGTCCTAATCTACACACAGTCTTTTTACGGGACGCATGTGCCCTCTGCTTCATAGTACCACTCTCCTCTGCACCCAACTGTCTGTGTAATCATATTTGGTATTGTTAGTGCCCATTTACTTTTGGCGTATCTGTGCACCCACTGCAGCATGTGCTGAAGCGTGCCAATCTGGGGGTCTTTGGCACAGGGCCGTGTGGATGGCAGCAGCACTTTCAGGTCGTAAAAACGCGCCGCAGCATATCAGCGTCAGCAGCTACCCGAGTCATCCGGTCTGCCGGGTCCTCGCCCTCCGGTACCCGTCCAATCAAGCTCCTTCCGCACGCCAATTTAGGAACGTGGAGGTTTGCCTGATTAAATCTGAATGAACATGGGTTTCTGTTGAATTAAGTCAGGAGACTCTGCACACATCACATATTTCAGGCTCGATTTTTTAGGTCCACTGACCCAAGAAGATGAGCAAACAGAAAGCTTCCGCAGCAATGTTGATGGGGTGTCTTTTTTTTTTTTTAATAATGATTTGCTTGTAAAATGAAAGAAAACCTTTCTTTTTCAGGGTTTCTGCAGGTTTCACAAACTCAAACTTAAGGCTTTTAAGACCTGCATCAGGACAGAACGTCGTCCGGCCAACTGGGGTAAATTTACACTTACTCAGGAGAGACGCAAAAAAGCTAGCTAGTTGGCTAGTACCGCCTCTACAACATAAACTGAAGGTCATTGATTAACTAAAGTCAAAGTACAATTTTTAAAATGAATTCAAGACATTTTAAGGCCTTAATTTTAGATACATGAATTTGAGACTTCTTAAGAATGTGTGGACAACCTGACTTTGATCACTTGAGGCTGCATGAGTGGATCCAAATTATTCAAGAGGACAATGATCTTTATTTAGCAATCAGACTCGGATGAGTAACTTCTTCTCTACCGTGTCCAGTCTATGGCTCGACATACTGAGGCTAACATTCGCTGAGTCAGCAAAGGTTTCTCTGGCAACGTCATTAATCAATTGATTGGCATCAGTCATCTTTAAAGCACGTGACGCGTCAAAAACGCTGAAAACATACCACTGTCCACCTGCCCCATGTTTCACTGTGAACTTTCCATCAGCTGGCTAAAACAAGGCGACTATACTTTTCTCTCACAAGAAAAACTAATCGACCTCTTTGGAAACATTCTCAAAAGCACAGACTTCATGGTGTGGACCCAACGCTACAATTGTTCAAGCTACTAGCCTGATA
This sequence comes from Xiphophorus couchianus, assembly GCF_001444195.1. Classification (NCBI taxonomy): domain Eukaryota; kingdom Metazoa; phylum Chordata; class Actinopteri; order Cyprinodontiformes; family Poeciliidae; genus Xiphophorus; species Xiphophorus couchianus. The sequence continues at coordinate 28,409,483 of NC_040229.1, read as the reverse complement.
CAAACCAGTCCTTTGCTCTACACTTCACTTTGTATCGAGTCTGGATCCTCGGCCCGGATGAAATTCTACTGGAGAAATCCCACACAATGGGAGAAATCCCACATAGAGCAGTGAAGAGAGATTAGAATAGAGTGGCATTGCGTAGGAAGGCAATGGCCAGGCTAGCAAACTACAAGCCGCAGTTCATGATAAGTAGTGGATTGCAAGATGGCTACCTGAGCAGGTCGCTTGACTAACCAACTACCTACAAGTAACAATAATAATCGATACCTTAACAGATATGGAGCGTTTTCAAAAGCAGGGTATTAAATCTGATAAACTCTGATTACTACCAACAGTCAGACAAATTGACAAAATCTGTTCAAAGGACAGCATTATGTTTTCTAGGCACGTTGTCATTTTATAGAATAAAGTAGCTTTGTTACCTACTGTTATAAAAATGCTACGTATGTCAAATAGGACTTAAAAGGAATTTTAAGCTTTATTTGCTGCTTTTTTCTTTCTGATTTGAACATTTTAATATTGTGATCATGAAACTATAATCATTAATATTTGCAAACAAGAGAAGCTGACAGTATGCATGGGATTGTGACCTCTGCAGTTTGCACTGTTTTTGCAATCGTTTCCATGAGAGCATCAATAAATGTCATTAGCATAATTGCCCAAGTCATATTTTAACGTTTTTAGTTAGAAAACAAGAAAAGACAGGGATAAAATATGGAAACAAATAAAAACACATGGAAAAATATTGATTTTAGACTATAGCCAGTGTTCTGACGTGCTGAGGACATAGACAATTAGGCAGGGTGATGTAGCAGTGTAAGGAGATCAATATTATGCAGTTATCTCAATTTGGCCAAAAAATTACTTAGGCAATTGCGCTATGAGGCCAACAATATGTAATTCTCATATAGAAATGATTGTAAGCAGCATGCGTGCACTACTTGGTCAAACTTGAGTATTGAGGTATCCAGCTGGATAAAGACTCTGATTCTATGCAGCGAAAGAACTCATAGAAAGCGCTCTAAAACCACTACCATAGACACCGCCATAAATACCAAGAAATGAAATTTTAAGGCCATATTGCCCGTCCCTTAAAGTTAAAACTTTGCTTTCGGCCGCGTATTAAAATCAAAGTAAAAACAAATGGTATAATTCACATTATTCGAACTAGTGTTACTGTTTTAGTAGCAGTGGAAATAATTGCTGATTTGAAGCAGTTTGAATCTGTGAGTAAATACTGGTAAAATGGTGATATTTTATTTATTTATTTAACTCAAGGTCTTCTTTCACACCGTTAGAATCTCATTCTGGCTTATGCACGGTCATGATGCTGGATGAGGAGACAGACAGCAGGCCTTGTGAGAGAGCATGCTACATCAAGGTTGGCTCTTTTATCATAGGAACATACCTCATCTGATTGGCCGAAGCATTTTAAAGCTGATATATGCTGATCAGAAACAGCATGCATTCTGGTGCGTCATGTAGTGAGCTGTTGTCTTGCATTGGTGCTGCTGGCTGAGCTGATGTTGACGTGTGTTGACACTCTGTGCTGTGTAAGCTCTGTGCACCACCATCATAGACACTATATATATATATATATATATGTATATATATATTTGTCTGTGCATTGTTTGTTACGGTCAGAGCCTCGGAGATGTGTAAATGGGATTTTACTGTTAAATGATGTCGATCAGGCTGTATTATTATGTGTCAGTGTTGTTTCTCGAACAATGGAAGAAACCAGCACAGACAGAAAGAGAAAGGAAGAGTGAAAACATGCAGGCGGTGGGAGATTTGAGAACACCAAAAATAATAATGATAATTTTAATTAGAAAAAACCTATTAGGCATGCACGGGGGGGATGAGTGATACGATAAGCATCAGCAGAGAGGTGTTACCTTTCAGGGGACGAGGATTTCTCCGAGTTCACGGACATGAGCGGTGCCTGTTAGCCGCTCTCCGGCCGGAGCGACCGCAGGAGACGGCGAAATGAAGAACACAAAGCCGCGCTCCCTTCCCTGTCCTTTCTCTTTCCTTTTCCTGCTGTTCTCCTCTCTGCCTCTGCTGTGTGTGTCTGAGTGCAGGAGAGGAGAGGGTTACTGCCTCCCCTCCTTCTCCTCCTCTTCGTCGTCGTCCTCTATATCCTCTTGCTTTAAGAAGAAGAAGGAAGAGATGGAGGACGGAGCCCGGTTTTGTCTGGGTCGGTCTGCGTCCTCTTGTGTGTGTTTAGAGCTGAAAGCAGCAGCAATGTCAGTCAGTCAGTCAGTCAGTCAGTCAGGCGCCCCTCCTCATGCTCCAGCCTCCTTCCTCCCTCCCTTTCCTTCCTCCCTTCACCTTGCCTCTCCTCTCCCCCTCACTTTCTCCTGCTTTCACTGATGCTGCCCGTCCTCTCCGCCGCCTTGGCCTCGTCTCTCTCCCCCGCGGCGGCGCTGGTCGGACCGGATGATGACACCGCTTCCCGGCTCTCGGTCCGCAGCATGTCTCTGTCTTGAGGTCTTCCTGTCAGGCTCGGCTCTGTCAGGCCCAGTGCATGCAGCTCTGCACAACAACAGAGCCCAGAGCGAGGCGGAGCGTCCCACTCTCTGCTCGGGCGGAGGGGTGTCGGCTTGTGACACAGACAGGAAAACTCGTGTTTTTCTCCTTGAGGCTTCAAACTCCTCCCCTGTTTCCATTTTGCTTAGTCTCTCTCTCTCCCTCTCTCTCTCTCTTCCAATTGCCTTATTACGACATCCTGTATCTCAGGGCAACGCTGCACAAATCTGCTTCACTGCCCCCCCATCATGCTTCTCTTGTTCTGGCATCCTCTCTCCCCACTTCCACCTCTGCCTGCTTTGCATTTGTGCACATGCATGCATGCATGCATGCGTGTGTGTGTCTCCTGTCTGCCTCTGTATTCTCGCCATCTCTTGGGGCAGATGGGGCAGCTTCTACATGACTGAACCGCTCGCAGAGAGGCAGCCAGAGGGTGTGCGGCGAAGAGGGGGGGTCCTCCGTCTCTCAGTCTGACCTCGATATTGTTGTGTAGAGGTATGCGTACGGTTGCGTGTGAATGTGCAACTGAAATATGCAAAACGGGGGGCTGGACGGGATGATGCAGAATTCAGGAGCGCCACACCAAACGGGATATGTTTTGGTTACAGCGAGTCTTTTAAAGAGCTTTTCAACGCCACCTTGAATAAAATGTAACAAACTATTAATATACGGGGTGGTTTGGGTAACTTGCTGTATTACAATGAAGCATAGTAAAAATTGAGAACCCGGCTTTGTGCCCTTTACAAAGGTTAAAAAAGAATTAAAAAGCTAGCTAGCCAGCTAGCTAGCTAGGGAGCAACGGTACATTAGCAGCTAGCTGCCGGCAGCCTCAATCACAGAATACAATGAAGGTGTTGGCATGTATGGAGGACCAAAACTGACATAAGAAATAAAAGTGAAAATATATATTTAGTTTTTCCTTGTCCTTTCACATGAGTTTCCTTAAAGAAATGTATATATTTTCTTTTTCTTTTCTCCTAAACATGCGTTTTTGTCAAGAAAAGTAGATATTTTGTTTTGTCTTTTCCTTACACAAGCCTCTCCTTTTCCTGCTTCTCCATGTGCATCTTTATGTTAATGAGGAGAGCTGCCCTCTATGCCCACCTCCTATTGGCCAATAGAGCTTTGGAACCAACGTCACTGCGTACGACGTTGTGGGGCGTTTACGTGTCGCAGTTGCTCCGTGCCATCTTTACAGGCCACAGACCAAAACAAACTTTATCCCGGTGATTTTACTGTGTTACCGACCGCAGTGAAGTTAGTTTCGAGTTGGATGTTGGCTATTCCAATATCCGCAGAGCGAGCGGCATTTAGCTCAAGGTTGATCCGATTTACGAACGCTAATTTTGCCCAGCCGTTCTCAAGCTCCCTCCTCTAGCGCTGGGAGGTTCACTTGGAGACTGTCAACAAATTTCCAAACCAAACACTCCTGTCAAACAAATGTTAATAAATGCCTTGCCTTGTGACCAACTGATACAAAAAAGTGGTAGGGCTATTTATGATTGCTGTGTCATGCAGCCACGGCCATACAAATACCTAAAGAAGATGTGATACATCATTCTTATTGTCACTTTTATTGTTATCATAATATTACTACAAATTACTGCAATACAACTTTAGGTCCGTATCACCCAGCCCTAAAGTGAGGGCAGTAAAAAAAAGGTCCTGGTAGAAGGAGAAGGCCTAGTTTTGGACAGAAGTTAAAAGGTTTCATTATTACAACCATAACAATATGAACAGCGTTGCATTTTTTAGCTTTTACCATCAAAACAAAATCCAGTTACTATGCGCTCAAAAATCTTGAAAAATCCATACTTTTCTCAAATTCCCATAGTTGTCAGGTCTTTTCTGACAACTATGTCAGAAAAGACATACTTTAAAATGGACTAAAATGGATGGATGGATTCACAGACAATATATGAAAATATAAATGTTTCCACACTTTTCCATAGCACACAGAGGTCCTCCCCCCCTCATAAACTTATTTTTTCCCCCCTGAATAGCATCTAAAAGTCACCATTGCAGAAGTCAGTGAGATCTGGGCGACACGCGAAGGAAGGAAAACAGCAATGCAATGATCCCCTTTCACTTCCACTCCCATACTGTCCCTATTTCCCACATAAAAGGACTACATTAGGCACACATGTCTCTGAGCCAAACTATTGTCCTCATTCTCTGTGGATGTGGGCCAATGGGAGAGGGAGGGCCGGGCGGGATGCGGGGGGTTACAGTCTTGGTCCCTGCGCAGCCATCCAGGCAGCAGGAAAAATATTGAGTCCATTTGAGATGATGCATTCAGCTTTTTAAATCATCAATTTCATGTATGGCTTTGTTTCTTGGTTGGTGAACTGTAAACATTTTCCTGTAAAAGGGGTTTTTAGATTCTTCTTAAGTAAATTTTACTGGTACTGCATTAAATATGAATCCAAAGAAATAATAATTTAAAAAACAAACAAACCATAAAGGTCATTTTGTAAATTCATAAGTTTTGGACAACAAATTGAATAAAGGAGAGTCCTCCAACATAGATTTCCTATTTAAAGGATGAGCCCGAAAATTCTTACAGCTTTCTCTTCTAAATCCGCACTAATCTTAATGAATTCGGTCTTGAAGTCGTCACTCCACTGAGGAACAATCAAAGTCAAACTTCAGCTTCTAAAATATATTTTCATGAAAAAAAAAAATAATAATAATAAGATCATGCTGAATATCGATTAACAAAGTTCCAATGTCGATTCTTGCTTTCTGTCTCCAAAAGGAGATGGAGTAAAAGAAGGATGAGGAAGAGGGGGAGGGAGGAAGAGAGATGATGACTCTCATGAGCAGATATATTTTGGGAGGTGGCATTGAGGCTGCCGGGAGCTATCTTTAAGCGGCCTAGTTCTCCTTACCGCCCGGTGGATGCTGGGGAGGGAGAGAGAAAGAGAGAGAGAGAGCGACAGAGGCAAAATAGGGGTCTGTGCAGGCGAAAACCCTCCAAAACACCAGAGAATGTGCTCTGGACATCAGGTCCACTCAAATCACACAAATGCAGGAGGAGAGCGTGTCCACCCTGCCCAGTTTATGTTCTCTGCAGATGAACGAGATGTGGTGGCTTTGCCCTTTGTGTCAGCGACCTTGCTGTCGAAGGAAGCGCTCAGAGGAAACGGCGCCCCCAAGTGGAAACACAAGCAAAGTGACTTTTGGTGCAAACCGTGTCAGTGTTTGGAGCACACGGAACAGATCTGCGCAATACATTGCAAATTTGTTGTCATCGATATAGTTTTATATCATAGTTTTTTTTTTAATGCCATATTATCGCAGGATGCACCGACATTGCATATTATGTTCTTCTAATATCCTGCAAATATCGTCTACGAGAACATAAGCTGCGTTGTACAGTTGGTAATATTTCAAATCTGGGCACAGAGATGAAATTCTAACTGTATGATGACTTTAACTAAAAATGAAAAAGCTTTTATGCCGTCATGTTTGCTTAAATTTGAAACAAAAAATGTTTACCTCCATAACTTTTTGTCATAGCCTTCAAGTTTAATGTACATAAAGTACATAATTGATCATAAGTGAAGAAAATTGATAAACATTAAGCTATTTGCTTAACTTTAAGAGACAAAGAGACCACATTTCGTATGTGAAGGGGAAAGTCCTGATAAGCTTAATAAGAAAGAGCATTTAATCAAAAATGAAAACAACTAATTTAATAAATACAGAAGATGTTACTTATAAAATTACAATGGGGGTTAACATTGGTTTAGGTACAAAGTGAGCTTCTCTGTTTAATATTTACAATCTGTCAAATAATCTATGCACTTTTTCTTATTAATAACTATTTCTGGTTTTTAGCTAAATCCAATGTTGACAAATTTGGATTATTTTCCCCTTAGAACTAAATGAAAACAAGAGAAGAAAAATGCAGCAGATTTCTTTGATACAGGGAGCAATTTTCCATTCCCATTTATACTTTATGTTATACATCCATAACTGGAGATCCATTTACTGTTATGAAAATTATTTTTTTGGAAATTGAGGGTTTGTTTTGTTCCCTTGGGCTTCTGTAGTTCAGAGTGATGTCAGCCCGTCCAGATCCTACCATCTCGTTTTACTTGTACTGTATTTATTTGGACTGAAATAGAAACTGTTGAAAGTTTTAGAAAATATTTTCTGCCATTTGTAATTTCTTCCTAAAAAAAAGAAAGGGAGAAAAAAAAAAACCTCTTGAAAACCAGAAATTGGATTTAGTGTGTAAATATCCAAGACTTTATTTTGAGTCATGTTGACCAGCCCCATCTATACCCTTTATTTGATTTTTATTTAACCCCTCAAAAAGTGCACAAACACCGTTTGTAGGTTGATGCAGTGCGAGATATCAGTTTGATTTGATTTAAATTTGAAAAAATTAAATGTCAAATTAAATAATGTCAGATTATTCTGTGTTTGACCCGCTAATCACTGATCAGGGCAAAATCAAAGGAAATTAGTCCAATTCTAATAATTTGCTGATTGAAGTATCTCTAATTGGCATTTTGAAATCCTATGACACTCTTTATTAACTTTAGTATCTTACACGCACACACACACACACACACACACACACACACACACACAAAGCACACTGTAGGGCTTTAGAAGTAACTGGCTGCAATTCATCCACACATACAGATAAGCACCTTTCTACTTTCTAAGCTTCATTACCCATGAAACACGCCGAGGGGCAATAAGTTTGAATTGGTGCTTTTCACAGGTGTGTCAGATTCTGATTTCTTACTATTGCTTTTATTGTTATTTTTACAGTCAAATTGTAAAGCAGAGTGTTTTCCTTCAGAGATACAGAGGCACAATTGCTAGGTTTGGTAAAGTTCAGGCAACTGTCCAGGACATGAATAAAAATCAGCTGAATGTCCCTTAAAGTGATGGTGACACCTCTACATCCCAGTGTGTGTGGGTGACAGAGCTCATTCACCAAGTGGTGTACGTTTAATGGATGAATGAGTGACCTGTGACCTCCCTCTCTCTCTCCCTGCTCCATGGCCTCCAGCTGTGCCGCCCGGCTGACACATTTAAACGGATCGCATGACGGATCAGGCAGCACCTTCCGCCAACCTCGCCGCACAGACCTACAACTTTCAACGTCCTCAGTCATTTAAAAATTGCTCAGTAAGAAGTATGAGATTAGATAAATTGACAAAGCATCTTAAAGGATTTTATGTTCCACACTGAGGTTGACAAAAGTCAAACAGAAACTTGTTAGCTGAATTAGTTGATCGCCTGATGCCACCAGAAACTGAACAGAACTGTTGCTAAATGCATCTGCAACTATAAAGAAACATGTTTTCTAAGGACTTGTTCAACTGAATTCAATGTGCATATAATTATGTTATTATTATCATTTCTTATAATAATAATAATAATAATATAATGCCTTCAACTAACTAATGCTAATAGCCGGAGTACCCAGAGAGAACCCACCATGCACAGGGAGAACATGCAAACTCCGTGCAGAAAGACCCCGGGCCGGGAATCGAACCCAGGACCTTCTTGCTGCAAGGCAACAGTCCTACCAACTGCGCCACTGTGCAGCACTGTGATAGAATCAGTCATACAAAAAAAAAAACAATTACTGATTTTAATTAGCAAATAAGGTGGCGACTAAAAATATATTTTATTTTCAGTCGAAATTACCAGGAGAGAAAGAATCCCTTCATCAAAGTTTAAAAGATGGGACATGTCTGCCCCCTAAAGGACGGACTGAGGAATTGCACGCTTGAGAGTGAACCTGCACACAACGCACTTCTCACTTGATACGACGACTCAGTGATGGACTACAGGGCAGCTGGGGGACGTAAACAGCAGCACTTTGGGGAGTGTGCGTGTGTGTGAGGTGGGTGTTGGGGGTTAGATCAGAATAAACACAAGATGTTTTCCACTTACTTTGTTTGCAAGCATGGATGAAGGGCAGGCAGAGACCAGGGGGAGGTTGGGTGAGGAGCACAACAATAAGGACCCTGTGTTCCAGAGCTGCGAAAACAACCCTGCAGCCGTAAAAGGGGGCAGGCCGGAGGTCACCACCTTGCATTATGTCAGCGCAGTGAATGCCATCATTTATCTAGCAGAACTGCTGATTTACTGTCGCAGACAAGACCCAAAGACGGGGTTTAGCGCATAAATATGCTTTGATCTAATACTAGCGTAGCACCTCGTTCTACACTTCGTTTGTCTGGGTCTGGATGAAAGTTTTAAATTTTACACAGTCACTAATGTTTGGCCATGATGACATGTAGCGGTTCTAATTTGTTTTTGTGCTGTAAACAACCATCTTCCCCTGCAGAGAGAGAGAAGTGCCGAGCCAAACAAGATGACCGATAATGCTCAATATTTGAAACCGAACGGCTTCTTTCACTTCCTCCGCTGCCATTGCTAAAACTACAGACAGACTACAATTCTAAAACAGAAGAATCAATGTCATCGTTCACAACTTGTCCTTCTGTTCGCCGATTGGCTGAAATTCTACCGGAGAAATAAACTTCAATGGGAGAAAGTCCAGACTGAGCAGTGTGGAGAGATTAAAATCGAGTGGGATTGCACACTAATAACATATTAATTAGGTCTGTGTATGCGAGGCGCCACGCGACAACCCGTTGTTTTCTTAGGGTGCAAAGGATAGATGGAGCACACTGGAGTTTGCTCTTGTAAGGAGACAAAAAAAAAAAATCAAAACGCTAAATGGGTATAGATAGTTTTGAGAGGCTCTGAAGTTTTATCTGAAACACATCTAAAGATGAGGCATGCGTAAATGTAGAAACCAGGGGATTTGACATGAGTAAATGAGGACGCCAGGCTGTTCAGAGGAGTCATTGGATGTTTACAATGGCAGCAGCAGCTTTGATGGAAAGAAGCGGATGCAGAGTACACACACTCGATGAATTACCGAGCTGAAGAGATACTGAGACACACAAAAAATTGTAGTTAGACTGCAAGCACGGCCACCGACTCGTGCGACTGTGTATTGATTCTGCTTTGCTGTTCGAGAGTCTGCGTCCGTCATATCATCTGTAATTACTGGTGAGCCAAAAGGGGAAAAATGTTCAACTGTGCTGCTCTGCCGAACCACAACGCTGACATGAGAGGCATCTTGATTTCTCATCATCAGACCTTTTCTGCAGATTATTTTCCACTTGAGCTCATTACTATTATTATGTCTTATGAAACGTGGCGGATAAATTTAAATCAGCAGCAACGGACGACAGCTGACAGACGAAGTTCAAACAGTCAAGTGAAGATCCAGATTATTTTCGATCCTTTATTTGTAACCGCAGACCTGTCTTAAGTCGGAACCTTTTCACGATGCAGCTGCTCAGGCCACATCGAAGCTGCCCTGAGGTCGGCGAGACCAAATGCAAACGATCAGGAAGATTGGTGAGCTCTATAAACAATAAATAGCAGCATTTTTATCACTTTAACAGCCCCAAAAACCTCAGGAAGGCAGCGTTTTGAGTGGCCACAGTGTGCTGCAACAACAACAATTGCATAAAAAATATATAAATACAAAATATTATAGAAATAAAGAAATTATCACAGTGAGAAATAAATCTCCACTAATCTGCTTAGTTTACAGAAAATCTTTTTACACCTCAATGAAACTATTATTATCTTGAAAAGTGATCCATTTAATAACAATCAGATACTGTACTAAAGCAAACAGACACTAAAAATCAATGTTTTTATTTTATTATTTGCTTTATGACAACATACTATAGAGTAGTGTAGACAGATTTGTTTTTATCCTTCAGTAGAGTCGTGACATTATAGTCATGGTTCAAATAAGCTGTTTAGGACAACCAGTCCACATATACAGCCAGAGCTGCAATGGTGGGCTTTAGATCAAATCATATATGTATGTTAGAATGGCCTAGTTAAAGTCCAGACCTCAGTCTAAATAGAAAACTGTGGCAAGACTTGAAAATGTACATTCATAAACATTGGCCATCCAATCCGACTAAGACGAGGCTCTTTTAAAGACAAAAACAAACAAAAAAGGGCAAAAAGTGATCTAATTTTCAGTCTTACACAATTTAAGTTAGCACCATATTATTTCACGCTTTTTAAATTCAGTCTATTTAAAAAGAATAAGGAACTGGATTGTTTGGATTCATTTCCAGACTCATCTGTGGAAAGAAAAGACGAGAAAAGTCTGAGGAACCTAATAACTATGAAATTAGATACATTATTGATTCCTATGTCGAATGTAAAAGCGACGAAACCACCTTCAGTATGAAGTCTGTGAACACATTTGCTAGTATCAACAGGATTAAGTGCATGTGACTGTAGCCATTCGTCCGGATTGCAGACACATGAAGGAAATGTAATCTCAGGTTCCTCAAACAAACAGTAAGGATGGTAGAAAAAGAGCAAAACAGCTGAAATCTGTCAAGATGAACTCCAACATGAAGGTACTTCCCTTCCTGCCGGCATCGTTCTCCATATGTGAATCCATGACCATCCAGGATCACTTGAATATTGACAGAAAAACCAGGCTGGGGCGCATCAAAATCAAATCTAGACAATCCTCAAGCTTTCAATGTTTACAGTAGCAAAAATTAAGACCATAACAATTACGGTTAAGTGGCTGCGAAAACTATAGTTAAGCTATGATTCCCAGTTGTTATAAATATATTAAATATTGTTTTAAACATAGAAGTTGTCAGATTATTCCAAATAGTTGAGTTTTTTGTTTAATGCAGAAACCTGCAAGTGTATCCTTTTGTCCGTAAATCATCAAAAAACAAATTATGTCAAGGAATTCTGACCTCAAGTCTAGCCAGAAGGTGGCAGTAGAGAGCAGCTATGAGAATTTCCGTCCTGTGATGAGCTCCTGTCTTCACAGAATTACATGCCCCAGTAATGACTCTCCATAACAACCCACTGGCCTGCCACCACAGGCCTGGACTGCATGTCATGAGCGTGACGCGCGAGGGGCAAATCCGTACTTCCTGTAAATCCCATCTGGACCACACAGTGAGAAAACTAGAGGGTCTCTTCTTCTCAATCGCCCTCGCTCAAAATCTTCATTTGGTCTGATCGACACGCTGATCTTTGAGCCTGAGTGAAAAGCAGCATGGCAAATCCTGAACCAGCTCCAATCAGCTCAACAATTCGTCCCCAAAAGCACATGAGCGAATGAGATTGATTTCGTATAACCGCAGATTATCAGCCCTGCCTACTTCTGTGTTCAATTAGTCGGTGAGGGAGTAATAATATAAGCATTGTGGCCACCAGGGGAAAAAAATCCTTCCCACTCAGACACGCAGGAAACGATTAATATCTCCACACAATTCAGTCTGTAACAATGAATCATCTGAGAGCAGCAGACCCTCTCTCTCTCTCTGACAGGATGAGAGTGGGCTCATTCATTTCTGCTGGATTTGTATTTGACATGTCTGTGAAAGGAAAGACTTTAGGAGAACTTACCAAAAATTGGTTTCTTTCTTTGTTCTTTTTTTTTTTTTTAACCGAGAAACAAGAACACAAAAATGATCCACCATTTTTGAAAACAACTTTTCGCCATCGGGCTCACCTCGCCCACAAATATTCCAGATTGTGCTGATCCCAAAAGTGGCCGAAAATGGATCATGCGGCTCTAAGACATGCGTCCTCCGCCAAGTTTCTAGATAATTAATCATCCGTGCACAGCTAGATTTATGGTATCTGATTAATTCTGCACCTCTGACAGTGTAAAGCACAGTTCGGCAGCCTGACGTAAAGTGAATTTCACCCTGCATTTCCTGCAAGACAGAAAGTGGGTGTGGAGGGCTTTGTTGTGGCCAAGACAATTATGAAAGCACGGTGATCTTTGTCCCCTTCGGTGAGTGGATGCCTGTCATTCAGGTCTGTCTGGTAGTGACAGGAGACTTTGATTCGTCATAAATTTGTTTAGTTACAGTGTAAAAATATTCATGCCTCTTGAACTTTTACAAATAACCAAAAACAATTAATCGACTTACGATTAATTGTCGTTTAAATGTTTATTAGATTACAATTAGTTCCATTTGGATTGATAACGTCCGCTTGGACCCTCTTTCAATGTTGCAGTGTGGCCGCAATCCAGCAGATGGCGCCACCGAACATCTTTAAGCGGAGCCGGTCACAATTAAAGATGGCGGAGCTATCCCAGAAACGGTCCAAACGAAGCCAGTTGTGGGATGCAACAATGCACAATATAAGGTTGCGTTTTGAAATATAAGCACTTGACGAACTCCACAAGTTATCACCTTACATAGCCGAGCTTTATGACGGAGCAGCGTCAGCTTCTCAACCAAAACTTTCTGATTTGCTATGAAGGCGAGGAATGGGATGAAGACAGAAAAGCGGAGAAATTGTGACATGATATAAAAAGACATAATGCCAATAAGTATTGAGTGATTTTGGTGTCTTCCGAAGTTTAATAATGTAAGAAGGCTTTGTTTGTTCAGTCAGTATTTAACACATATAATGTTCAAATGTAATGATGTGCTTCTTTTGTAAATTAAGCCCACCATGTTATGGAAAAAGACGGTCAGCCCAATTGATAGAAGTCAAAAATTCAGTTTTTAAGACAGTTATCAATTAATCGTTTGTCGATCTATAAGATCAATCAACCTCAGATTATCTCATTCACCACTCTGGTTTGACAGATTTGTCTATTCGGCTGAGAAAATTTGAAGCCCATCCATCACATACTCCCATCCCCCTCCTCTTATTGTTCTAGGGCTGCATGTTTGTCAATCACTTAAAAGATTATGGTTTGTGTTTCTCATATGACAAAATGTGGAAAGGTTCAAGAGATGTTAGTACTTCTGCAAGACAATGGGATTTCCTCTGATTGCATCTCTGCACTTTCTTCGTCCGCCCTCTCCATCCTCGTACCTACTGATGCACCTGCATATAACATCATCATATTGCACCCTAGAAAGCCAGATTGCTGACTAAAAGTTCGTTAACTTAAAAAAATACAAACAAACATTGAAGTATTAAGTAAAACTAAAGTTTAATCTAAAAAACAAAGCAGCTGATATTATTATTTTAATGCTATTTGCACATCTTTCACAGAGGAAACAATTAGTGGGTGGGAGCTGAGCATGGGAATGTTGGTCAGATAGGGAGGTGGACGTAGAAATGTGGAATTACATTCAAACTGTGCTGCTGATGAAAGACTGATATGGCGCCTACAAAGCACAAGAACTGACCGAATGAAATGACTAAATTGTTGGTCGTTTGCAAAAATCTTCTAATTGGATACGCAACTGAACTTAGCATGTTCTGTCTGCCTAAACTTTCAGTTTGCCACAGTTAATATTTTGGTTTGTTTTGTACCTTAAAATACATCAAGTCTTTGTCACAGATGCTAGTTTCAGCCTCCAGCTGCCCGCTCTCCTCCACATTCAATAGCTACGAAAAAAAAAAAAAAAAAGTCTGTGCACAAACAATCTGAGAGGTTCACAAAGCGATGTGTGGGAACATACGTCCTTTTGGGTTCAGCTCATTTCGTGCAGAATGGCACACAGAGCTGGGAAAGGATCTGCAAGCTGACAGATATATATCCCGACAAAAATATTAGCATTTAGACTCTCTACTGCTGTCAGGAAAAGTTATGAGTAACAAATGCCAACATACTGAGGTAGCTTTATGTGTTCCGCTCCTAAAAACAACAGCTGGAGAGAGGAACCGACTCACCCCAGAGGACAAACCAAAAAGATCAAGAGGAAGTAAAAGGCCACAGCTCCATAGAGTTCGACATGTTGCCAATACATTGATGCCAGCTCTAATTAGCCTTTCTTGCAGACTTTGGCTTCATTGCAGTGGCTGCAATCGTCGTGGAAAAGGACACAATCTGGAATTTCTCCAGCCGCTTTATTACAGGAGTCATCATGGCGACAAGCTCAATGATGGGTGCAGTCATCTATTATTTGTGGGAAGAAATCCAATCCAATAAAAAGGTGCACTTGAAATGAAAGACAACTTATGTCACAAAATTTCCCACACAAAGTGGAAATAAATATTACATCAGATTGTTTAGACCAAAAAAGATATTAATGTTGCTAAATACAAATTATCTGCAACTTCAAGGGGCAATGTCATGTAAAATTGATGTTTTCAGTTGTACATGCTGCTATTATGTTTTTTCTCTCATCAAAAACATACCTGGAGTGTTGCTTTGATTCTTTCAATCATGTCTGAGAAATCCTTTAGTCTCCCATGGCAACCATTCAAAACGCCTGGATGGGCCAAGCCCCGCCTTCAAGGATAAAGCTCCTCCTCGGAGTTGCAGTTTCTAAGCTTCCAGGCCTTCACACCGACTCCCCCACTCAGCTCCTTCAGACTAGCCAGCATCAATTAGCAAACACCAGGTGGAACTGCACATCTGCTGAGCTCGTTATAGGAGCTGCTTCTCAGTGCAACGCTGGTAAAAACATTGTTAAATGGTTAATTGAGGAGCCATGTTGTGATGACTTCTTGAAGGCGGAGTGTCAGAAAGAGCAGGAGTTCCTTAAAGAGACAGAAGCCCAATGTTGAGGTGTTAAATTTCATTGTCCTTGCAAACAACATGCTGCTCTGGGTGACACTGAATAATGAATGCTACAACAGTGATTTTTCCACACTGGGTAGTTCATGCAGCTGACCTGTGGTTGGCTGAGATTGAAACATCAAGATTTTAGATGTTCAATTTGCTTTGCCCATGTTCTCTTTGTTGGGTCGTCCGATGTGCAGGTCGCTGCCACCACAAAAGTTTAAGCAGCAGCCATTCAGCATTCATTCTGTAGCCCAAGTGGAACCATTGCTCTCTGAGTTTCTGGACTTGCTCTTTGAGAATTAGTGGCTACTTGCCTTGTTCTCAGATTGCGCAGTTTGTAATTCAGTGATGCAGAAAGACTCAAAGAATCTGAAGGAGACTCAAGCTTGTTCAAGTGTTGCTTGAAAATTGTCCAGGATCACCGGGTAGCGCATATAAAAAGCGTAAGAGAGGCGTACCTTTGTCCTTGGAGAGACATAATTTCTTCCAAATGTAGCATTGGAGGGATCCCAACCCTGAAGCCAAATCAGCAGTGGAAGTTTCTTCTTCTTCTTCTGTTGAAAGTGACTTGGGAAGTTTGAGTCCACACATTTATTGAATTTGAAAGCCATTCAGATTACCACTGGCCTTTGAACCGTCATTTCTGAACACATGTTATCCTTTGCAAATGAAAAAGTACTTGTCTTGATCTCCGACTTTTATTTTTCCTTCCAAATTCTGTGATTTTTTTTTTTCTCTATTTGAGCAGAGAAAAGACGCGCCCTTGATTACTGAGGTATGCTTTATAGTGGCAGAATGTTCAGTTATTAAATAAAATATGTTTTTTTCTCATATCTTGTGATTTATTTTTTTGTGCTCCAAAGTAAAACAGCTGACAAAACATCCTCCTGATTTCAAATCTTTTGCCACGGGGGTTGTAAAAGTGTGAGGGTTTGTGATCCAGAGACCTTTCTTGCTGGTACAACACATCTTTTGTCAAAATGCTTCTATTAGCACTTTAAATATTTCGGCTTAGACCCAGTAAACGTCTGATAGGGGCACATACGTGGACAAAAATATCTCCAAGAACATCCAGTTCTGCATGGCGCGGCCAAAGAGGCACAGTGGATAAAACAATAACGGTTTGAACTGAATCACAGAACGCTTTAACACCACTGCTTGACAACAGAAGCTAACATTTGGAAAGTCCAGAGACAGAGCATTCCTTCAAGGACAAAAACCCAAATTAGAATCTTGCAAGTACAGAAAATTTGAGGCACTTCAAGGAAATGTAAAGACTATAAAAAGTAGCTAAGAGTTTGAAGTAATGCCAGGCAAACTACGGAGTGATGCTGCTAGGCCTTTCCTTAACTTTCCCATTTGTTCTTTGGACAATAAACTCTAAGACTGACTAATATGAACCCCTAAGCACTCGCCTCCATACTCTAGCTATGATGGTAGAAATAATAGGCATCTCTTGAAGTTGAAAGAGTAGTTCAAACACCAAATTTACCTTGACATGCAATGCATATTATGCATTGAGACGCACAGTGGAAACCATCTTAGCGCTGCCGCAGAAGGTAACATCTAATTTTCCTTAAACGACTGGGATACAGCCAATCAGCGACTAGTAAAATGAATGGTGCTCCTGGGTTGCATCCTATGGAAACATCAACCAGTTGTGTGTCAAGCAGTATTGTGTCTAGATATTTCAGTTTATAAAATTATTTTTCAAATATTTTAGAATATGTGAATAATGTAACAAATAAAAGAAAAAATCTAATTCTGAAACATGAATACAGTAGACGGGTTTACTATGTCTGCCTCTGAACAGGTGAGTTCAAACCGAACAAGCCTCGTCTTTTTTAAATGGGAAAACATCAAAGTCTAGTAGACAAAAGTAGCACAATTGAGAAAGTAATATGGCTGTGTACATAATGTTCTACAGCTCCAGGTTTCGATAGTGGTGAGAATGTGAGCGCAAGGCTGCGTAATGGTTTCTGAGCCAGTCCCACGGAGCTATTGATCAGGTTCATAAAAGAGGTAAGCAAAGCTCAACAATGGCAAAAGTCATCTCTCAAAGACGGGGAACGGAGTTAAGAGTACATCCAGGTCAGCTGATGTCAGATAATCATGAGAGCCTCTTCAAAGCTTCCTTTTATTTCGGCCACTTTCAGTTCTTGCACAAAGAAGTGAAGTCAAACCTCAAACTAAACAAACTTCGTTACGAGGCACTCTAGCATATCCACGCATATCACGACCCCTGCGTCAGTGAAGAGCCTGGGATGAAAATGAGTGGCCATGTGCACGTTAGGTGCGGTAGAGTTCTGGGAATTGTGGTCAGGTGGACGTACACTTTCAAGAGAAGAACATTTTAAATGAATATGCATGCAACAATCTTTAAGAGAATGCATCTCAAGGCAGTTTTTTTGCACAAAAACACACACTTACAACTTCAGTCGTACGCAACTCCAAGCTCTAAACCTAAAGTTTATGATATGAAAACCTATTTTTATTTATACTCACTATTACATTTTATTGTTTCTGGTTAGCTAGCCTTCATTCTTGACACACAAACTCTTGCATAAGTGCATTTTCACAAGCTAATCAACAACTGGTTAACTGTGAGACAGTTATTTTTTGTTTTTGGGCATGTGCACCGACTGATGGCACCTTTTGAATTTCGTTGTCCTTGTGACAATGACAATAAAGATTTATCTATCTATCTATCAATAACCAATCAAGATGAATAATTTACTTTAAACATTTTTAATGAATGCATCTCTTTAAGATTCTTAGTTGTTTGTTTTTTTTTAAGTGATAACCTAGTGTGCAAAAAAGCATCCGGCTGGTGTCTACAGCAGTACAGGTTGTGTGTGCCGTCTCCAGTCGTCGGCTGGTTCTGTCTGCAATTTTAAAACAATAATGATGGTGGGGGGGGGGGGGGGGGTCTGCTTTACTGTCAAATGAGAGATTATAAATTTATTTTTCTTCTTCAAAGCACTCAAAGACAAAGCAACCATCACCGTGAAGCTGCTAACTGCTGCTCTGTGAAGTTCAGCTCATTGTGTGTCTGTCATATTTCCCCCCCCAAAAAATTGTTTATGAAAATGTTTGACTGATTTAAAACCAAGTCGGTGTATGTTGACCTGCAGGTTGCCCAACAACTTCACTTCATCCTATTCTGGTCACGCTTAAATAGAAAGCCACATTAGCAGGATTGAATTAAATCTATCGTTTATTGCACATTTCTGTGCGAAGTGCAGCGGATTTAACTCATCATGCAGGGCCGGTCCACGGCTGTATGACTCCTTGAGCAGAATTTGACGTAGGGGCCCCTCTTGCTGCTAAAAACATCAGCATCCCTAACAGATTTAATGAAATCTGGGAGCGGGGGAGTAGTTTAATTGGAAAACCTAAAAACAATCTAACATTGAGTATTGTTCTTTGAACTTTTGCAAAGTAACTTGCCATCAAATTTAAAATCTTTTAATTTATGTATGCTGAAACCATTAAATCAAATTTAGCAGCTTTGATAATCTCAATAAACAAATGTTACATTTATGTATCTGTGGTCTGTGTTAGAATATTAGCATTTATGGGCCCCTGAAGCCCCGGGGGCCTGATGGAGCCGCTGACTTCATTTGGATTAAGCAGAAGTGCAAATAATTGATATTCATTTTAATTGCATTTTTTGATTTGTTGTTATTAAGACTAATTGTGGGTCTAAATAGCGTTTCACTGGCGTTTTCCGTAACATATAATTACCCAGTAATATTTTTACATTTCCTGCCTACTTAACATCTTTTAATACAAAAACACGGTGGACCTCGGCGCCCCGACCACCGGGCTTAGCAGGATTTCTGGGGGAAAACCTGGTGTGATTGACTTCGTTTTACCTCTCTGGTGGTGTTTCCATATTTTAACTGGTTCTGTGGACGCTCACACACACACACACACACACACACACACACACACAGAGACGAGCACATGGAGGGGCTGCCCGCGTCTCAATGCCTCTGTGTGTGAGGAATTCCAGCAAATTCCTGCGGCCCCCTGGGGTGGTCGCTCCGGTGGTATCACCTAATTGATGCCTGCTTGCTCCTGCTGCCGGTGACGTCGCTCCAATAGCGTCGTGCCATGAAGAAAGCCCCCCTACTCATCTGCACTCCGATTCGCATGCACTTTACAGAGCCACTGCAGCGAAATCACGCTGAAATACTACTGCAAATCAAGAGCCGCAACCCGGGAAACAATGCTCCGATCAGCCGAGTAAAGTTACATAACATCCTACCCCCTAAAAAAACCCCAAAAAGATAATAAAAAATAATAACAGACGGTATATGGGGGGGGGGGGGGGGGGGGGGGGGTTCTGCCTACGCTTTAGGACGGAAAAAGCGTCACATGTAAAATACAATAAAATAAAATAAAAACATCTAAGAAATTAAACCGAGAAGCCAGTGGAGGTGGTGAAAACACTGGCTGGCAACTTCAGATCCTCCTCTGAAGGCTGCTCGGATGGAAGAACACGCCTTGTACCATGTGTCTAACATGCAGCCGCAGCGTCACGGTCACTCACTCACCCACACGAGAAAGAACAAACTAAAGTCCTGCAACGCAAACAAACGCGTCCCGTCCACTGGGCAGAACAATCACCACCACCACCACCGCCTCCGCCCCGCTTACCTCCGATGGTGACCCGCTTTATCCCTCTTCCCCTTCGGCCGCCTCTTCCTAGCCTGAATGGCCATCACTGCTGGTTCAAGTTTGGCGACGTTGAAGAAGTCCCACGAAAACAGAGGAGACACAGAGAGAGAGAACAACCCAACATCATCACCATCATTGGGGCTTACAGCTGGCTGCCGCGGGTCATGGAGCGTCGTTTGTGACTGACGCTTTCTCACGCCTTGTTTACGTCCCACCAGTCTGACAGCTGAACACAGACAGGAGCCGGTTAGCAGAACCGGGTTAAAGAGATACGCACCTTTCTTGGAGCTCATGTCTTCTCCTCTTCCCCGGCAGCAGGGGCGGATAGTACGGCGGCGGCAGCCGGGTCCTCTCCCTCTGCACTCGCTCACACTGAACTCATCTGTGTTTGGATGACAGGCGCGCCCCCTGCCGACCGAAGCAGGCATCGGTAGGGATGGCTGGTGGATGTGATTCAGATTTTGAGATTAAATAGAGGGGCGGCGCGTATTCAGGGTTTCTTTCAGAAAAGTTGCTAACTGCTAACTGCGGTTGTCCAATGGGCCGCCATGTCTTTGAGACAAAAATGGTTCAAAATTGACAGGAAATTTGAAAATATCGCTAGGTAATTATGTGTTATTGGAAGACATTACCAATACCTAGACATAAAACTATGAAGTTTTAGAGAAAGGCAAACATTAAAAAACCTAAATGAATAAACAAGCAATGTTTAGCCTGGTGGGGGCGCAAGTAAAGCCTGGTGGCCCGCCAGGCTTATAATGCATGGGTGGAAACCCTGCGTGTTACTAAACAAATAAACTGTATTTAGAAATATACTGGATTGTAGATCGGGGCTGGGTTGTATTTGTATGAGTTTGATAATATTTCATAAGGCATTTAGCAAGGTATCACCTAAAAGTTCACATCTAAACAGCAACAAAACACAAGGAGGGAGGAAAAACCACAGCTGACACATAACATTTCAGCATAAATGTTATTGCAGAACAGCAATAAAAGAAAGCATGACTAATGTCCAGAAAGCTATTGCACATATTTAACGTCATAAAGGTACATCTTAATTTAAATACAGTTGTTCATTTGGGCAAGCAAGTGGAGAGAGTAGAAAGGAAAGAACCGTGAGCAGAAACACGCAGAGGCTTCTACCCAACAATTCAGGACAGACATGGCAGAACAAATGCAAAGTTATTAACAACAACAGGCTATATTTATCATGACTTAAAGACAATATGCTCTTCACAATCTGTTGTCCAGCAGTCTAGGCTTGTAGAAGCAGAGCAAAGAGTCAGACATAACTGAATCTCGCCAATAAAAACAGGATGGCTTAGTTAATGGCGTTAAAAGTAGACATGGTGTCTGCACCCTTTATTGAAACTGAGAGCTGGTTTTACAAGAAAAGAGCTGACAGCTCCACCTCCCGTTCTACTCCTACACACTAACAGCCATAACTACGCCCCGTAAAGTAGCGAAAGCTTATTTTTCTGAACATATCTACATATGTCTGGAACAACCGAATATTAGACGTAGCCAGGTCAGTCTTACTGAGATGGAAGAGCATCTCAGTCATACTGATTAATTTTTGTTTGCTTTTAAACAAGATTACTCTGATATAAAAATGTTTTACTTTTAACAGCAAAATTCAAGAAACCTATCGTGTACACTTTATAATACAGGATTATTTTTACTTTATTCACAATACAACCTCAGTGGATAGAGCTTGGATGTATGCATCTATATAAAACACCTGCTTGGTAGCTCCTGTTACATAGAAATTAATACACAAAAGGCACCGCTGGGATTTGAACCCAGGATCTCCTGTTTACTAGACAGGCGCTTTAACCAACTAAGCCACGGCGCCACTAATTGGAAACCCCAATATCTACTTTTTAATACATAGTGATGCATGTC
Source organism: Xiphophorus couchianus (assembly GCF_001444195.1). Classification (NCBI taxonomy): domain Eukaryota; kingdom Metazoa; phylum Chordata; class Actinopteri; order Cyprinodontiformes; family Poeciliidae; genus Xiphophorus; species Xiphophorus couchianus. The sequence continues at coordinate 28,387,813 of NC_040229.1, read as the reverse complement.
TATTCATCTCTAACGATGAAGTATATGGTAGACAACTTACAAAGTATCATAATTATTATTTTCTTTTTCGTGAAGGGCTTTTATAGATTATATATATTAGATGTATCAAGTCACTAATGCGGTCTGATAAAGTGTGTTTGATATGAAATTCTTTAGGGAGGGTTTTTACTGATTGCCTTTTCATGTTGTATTTTCCGCTCATGGAAAAAATGTTGGGGCTGCACAGTGGCACTGTTGCCTTGCAGCAAGAAGGTCCTGGGTTCGATTCCCGGCCGGGGTCTTTCTGCATGGAGTTTGCATGTTCTCCCTGTGCATGCGTGGGTTCTCTCCGGGTACTCCGGCTTCCTCCCACAGTCCAAAAACATGACTGTTAGGTTAATTGGTCTATCTAAATTCTCCCTAGGTGCGAGTGTGTGTGTGAATGGTTGTTTGTCCTGTATGTCTTTGTGTTGCCCTGCGACAGACTGGCGACCTGTCCAGGGTGAACCCCGCCTCCCGCCTGGAACGTAGCTGGAGATGGGCACCAGCAACCCTCCCGACCCCATTAGGGACAAAGGGTGAACAGAAAATGGATGGATGGAAAAAATGTTGCAGAATGTTATGCAACACAAAGCGCTCATATAACTGCATATACATCTAAAGCCATCGTAAAATTGTTTTCTGAGATTCTCAAATTTTAAAAAATTGGAATGTTGGTGGTTTTAATTAATTTTAGTTACTTATTTGTTTTTTCATTCACAAATTATTATAAGCCTCTAAAGATGCCACATTCTTTATGGAAAGAATAATTAAATGTCCAAATTTGTAATTTTATTTTATTTTTAATAAGACGAGGTTGGTCAAACCCTGTAAATGCAAAATGTGAAATGACGTCTGCAGTCAACCAATGTACATTATGTTTGTTTTTGTTTTTTTAATTAAGTATTAGCCTTAAATTTAAAACATACCAATAACAACTTACTCACTTATTGGTTATTGTTTTGATACATTCGACTAGGTTGTTGCAGCAATGGCTGCTTTCCTACCAATCTGTATGAAACCAAAGGAGCGGGGACTTCTGTGCAACTACTTTGGTATGGCTCCCTCTAGAGGCCAAATTGAGGAAACGTGGAAAACTTCATTAAGTAGAAAAAACGAGCCACTTTTAAAAATAAATACACCACATAGATGCAGTCATTTGTATAGGAGTCTCAACTAAATATTGAATGTATGCACTATACAAAACATATTTTTCAATTGGTCGTCAGTCTTGTATTGAATTTTTTCCTTGGTAATATCTCGTGGTTGAGGGTGTAAATGACAGTATGCAGATCACATCAGTCATCACCCTAACTGTCTCGGTCATTACACATTTCTGTAACATTAATTAAAACATTAATTTCACTGTAACGAGCAAAATTAAAAGCCTGAAATGTATCACTTTTTGTGTGATTAATGTATTTATTATGCGAGTTTTTTTCTTTATCAAATTGGTAAAATAAAAAAATTTTCCATTATATTCTAATAAGGTTTTTTTTCTTCAACTTTCTCTATTGCGTTGTCATTTTTGTTAAAAGTTAATAAAGCTGCATTTTGAAGTCATTAAACGCGTCACTTCCTCGTTGTCAAGCTCCTCCAGCCAATCCCCGACGTGGGCGGGCTTTGGGCTTCCATGTGTTTCCGGGGTCTTTCACACACGCACGTGTGGGAGACGCAGTTTTTCTTGACCACTTTCCGTCCTCCGTTGAACATCGACACGAACAGGTAAACAGGTAAACAGGTGTACGTCAGCAATCCCAGCGTCGCCTGCTTTTATTTACTCGTTGTTCCGTTTTACGTTCGGCTCTCCAAATGTCGACCTAGCTTCCTCAGCGTTAGCACCGTCTGGCTTTAGCTGCTTAGATTTAACATGATTGTGACGGTGGGGTTTCCTTTCGTTGTCAGCGTCAAGCTTTGGGTTCTTACGACGTTTCTGCGACTGCCTGTTCGGTGGAAGAGAAGAAGAGTTTTCCGGATTCACAGACATTCCCTGCTCCAGCTTTGTAAGCAGTATGTGTTGAGACGAATCTCTCTCTGTTTACCCGGTCATCCTCTGTACAAGCTGGGACCTTCAGCGTCCTGGTCACGGCTGTGGACATCAGGAACAGTGAAAGTCGATCCAGCATTGTAGGGCTGCAACTAACAATTATTTTAGTTGTCGCCTATTTTGACGATTAATCCTATATATATATATATATAAAAAAAACACTTTCTGTAGATTTTTAATTTACACATTTTTAAAACAATATTAGAAATACTTTAAAAATGCAAAAAGGTGTATAATTCGAGTCCCTTGTTAAATAAGAATATAAACATTTAACATTTGAAAGCAATAACATAGCAATCCTTTAGCACAGGATGCGTCTGCATGGGTGGCACATGAAAAACATATTTACAGACAGTTTACATATATATATATTTTTTTTTTTTAAATAGAAAATGTATATAATTTTTGTACCGTTTTGGCTTAATTATTGCTCTGAGTATGCTACTCTTTTTTTTTTTTAGTCCAGTTAATGATTAATTGATAACTAAAGTAGCTGATGATTAGTTCATCACAATTAATCGTTTCAGCTGACACGCATTGCACTTGAAATATAATAATTAAGCCACCAACTACTTTTGGCTGCAGTCATTGTCTGTCACACGTCGCCGTGACAGAAAATGTATTTAAGGAAGGTTGTGTAGTACATTTAGAGCAACAAGAAATGTTTTATTTTGCTTTAGCTCGACTTTGATGGCCGAGTCAGAGCCTGTGTCTGACGCCGCCCCGGTCGGAGAGAAGAGAACCTGTCTGCGGCACGGGGACGAAGAGACGCCAGCCAAAAAGCCAAAAGTTGACGGTGAAAACGGGAACGCTCCTAACCCAGATGGCGGTGGCGGCGGTGGTGAGGAGGAGGAGGAGGAGCAGCCGGAAGGACAGGCGAGTGATGGAGAGGAGGACGGCGAGAGCTTTGCTGACATGATGAAGCACGGCCTGACTGAGACGGATGTCGGCATCCTGAAGTACGTCAGTGACCACAAAGGGTTCTCTGGAATCCTCAAGGAAAGGTTTGGTTCTCCTCTGGCTTTGCTCAATAATATGTTTATGAGTACATCTTCACATTTGTTCGATAAACGGATCTTGTCTTATGGCTTGTGTTCAGGTATTCTGATTTTGTCGTGCACGAAATCAACAAACAAGGAAAGATGGTGCATTTAGATGATCTCTCCATCCCAGCAGACAGTGAGGTAAGATATCGGTTGTCTTTCATTCCAGCATCAAGTAGGGACGTCCCGCCTGAAAACAGAGTGGTCATTTAAGAAACTTTATTTGCTGTTTTTGCTTCCAGCGTCTTAAATTTTAAACACTAGTGTTTCGGCAACTTTGTGCGCAGCATTCAGTGCGAGTCGCTAGACCCAGAGAGACGGGAAGCTGCAGCAACCGATACAGCCTTTTTTTCAGCATCAACTTCTTTGCAAAAGGGGGAAAACAACCAAATCACTGTTGGGGGGAAGTTAGATAAAAGCTAAAAATATCGGCAAAACGACACTTTCAGCCTGTAAGTGACTCATAAACAACTCAAGGAAGATGGGGCTATCTGTGAAGAAATGCTGTCAAAGTTTAGGGTTTCTAATCCTCCTTTCCAAATGTTTTTTTTTTTATTTAATTTAGAAGATATCTCTTGTAAACGTGGTTTTGCAAACAATCAGAAATACGACATTAATGCCACTAGCCAAGCTGACAATGTTGAGAAAAACGTCTTTTTGTTTAAATCTATGCATGATCATGATTTATCCAAAGCGTTCTTCTTCTTCTGTTGTGCGCTTGTTGTTTCTAGGAAGGAGCGGAACCCGAGCAACAACCGACTGAGTGCGACGTGCTGACGGAGGAGCAGAGACAGCAGCTCGGTGAGCTGCAGCTCTTCAAGAACAAAGAAAGAAACGTCTCCATCGAGGTGAGCCCAAAGGAGACCCGCGTCCTCTTTCAGCGTAGAACTCCCAAAGGAGCACCACGGTCCAATGAGATTTTTCTCCACCATGTTTTTCCCCACTTTCGTAGGTAAAAGACGATACGAAGGAGAAGAGAACGCTCGTCCACAAAGCCATCAAGACTCAGTTCCCTGGTCTGGAAACAAAGACCGAAGAGAAAGAAGGTCACAAGTTCATAGTGGCCTACCATGCTGCAGGGAAGAAGGCGTTAGCAGGTAAAAATAATTCTCGACTTGTACATTATTGCGGTTTGCTGCATGTTCTCTTCACCTGTACCCAGACTGCAGAGCCTTCCAATGGTATACTCACCTTTATTTTCTTCCCTCCACATTTTCTCACGTTACAACCAAAACTTTAATGTCGAATTACAAAAAACGTGCATAGTTGTGAAGGGCAAGGAGAACGACACGAAGGTTTATTTTGTCAGTGAAAATCTGAAAAGTGTGGCAGGTGCAGGGCATTGGGTTTGTGGTTGTAGCATGACAAAATGGGTTCGAGATCATCTGCAAGCCGCTGTATGTTGCATGCACGTGTGCATGATTAACACATCTGCATGATTCTGCTCAGAGATCACACACACACAACCTACTTATTGTAATGCTTTATTATTAGTAGTAGTATTTTTAATATTTGGGATCAGTTCTGAACAAACAAAAATCAATTCTGCGTAAAAACATTTCAACAGAGAGCAGTTCTCCCAGGCTCCTGCATGACCTACGTCAGGGGTGTCCAAAGTGCGGCCAGGGGGCCATTTGTGGCCCCTGGACTAATTTTCTTTGTGGTCCTCAGCTCCCGTTCAGGAACGATGCAGCTTTGGCTCGTCCAGCACAGGTGGTTGATGCGGACGACTTTATTTTAATCAGGGTAAAACTATTGCTGACCTAATTTTCTCACAATGGAAAATGCTAAGTACAAGACAAGGTGTTCATGCTTTTATAACCAAGCTTTTATAATCAACACAACCAGAGACGTTTAGTTTGCTGCACTATCATCAGATTTTTGTAATTTATAACATTTGGCTAAATGTAGCAAACATTTTTGAAACAACGTGACCCAAATCTTGTTCTTGTAATTCAGAATAAATCTGTTCAATCGAGACCAAAAACATTTGGAAAAAAATTAATTTTCCTTCAATGCAGCAAACGTGCAAAATCTTTTCCAGTTTTGGACGGACAACTAACAACACTTTCCTACGAAAAAAAAAGAAGTATTTGCTTGATTTTAGTTTCTTCTTCTTCTTATTATTATTGTTTATGTCCACAAGTGCTTTTGACTTGACACGTGACAAAAAGTTTGGACACCCCTGACCCACATCCTGACATGGCAACCTGTCCTTTGGTTTGTTAGAGCCTCTTTTCTTAGTAACATTATTCTATCCTCCTTTTGCTCTTCTCTTGTGGATAGAAGTCAAAACAGCTGCAGGTAAGAACTGATTCTCCACGCAAGACAGTGGCTCAGGTTGAGATTCATGCTGAGTGACTAAGTGTAAAGGAGTAAAATCAGAAATGTAACATAACCGCTTACAAGATTGAGCCTAAATTAGTTTATGATTGTGTCTCGTGTAAAGCATTGAAAGGGGTCGTCTAAATCACGCTGCCAAACACGTTTGTATCTTCAACTTTGTTGGTAGAATCGTGGCGTTTTTAGTGAGTTTTTGTATTCTAAATAGTTTATTTGAAATGGTTTCTCATCATGTTTTTTAAAATTTTTTATTTCTGTTTCCACAAAAGCTCCAAGGAAGCACTTTTGGCCCAAAAACCGCGGCAGTTATTGCCACTTTGCTCTTTACAAGGAGAACAAAGACACCATGGATGCCATCAATGTGCTCTCAAAGTTCCTCAGGTCTGATTTTGATGCTAATTATTATTTTTCTTTTATTTATACGTAAGTAACAAGGCGATGTAAAGGTGTATGCAACGATCCATGGTTTTTCCAGGCTTAGACCCAACATGTTCTCCTACATGGGCACCAAGGACAAGAGGGCCATCACAGTTCAGGAAATTGCAGTTCTCAAGTGAGTGGTAAACCAGTTTTTGTTTTGTTTTTGGCTAATTTGCTGCTACAACCGTTGACATTCTGATATACATGAACTGTTTGGTGTGGGACTTGTTACATTTGTCTGCGGTTGCTGGAAAATCGACCACAGATTTTCCGATTTGTGGATCCGACTTGTCGTTTTCCTGCTGCTTACGTAGGATCACCGCAGAGAGGTTGGCTCACCTCAACAAGTGCCTCATGAACCTGAAGCTCGGCAACTTCTGCTACAAAAACCACCCTCTGAAGCTCGGGGAGCTGCAGGGAAACCACTTCACTGTGGTCATCAGGTCAGCAGACACAGGAACAGCATGAGTATGTTGCACAAACAATTCACAAATGAGCAACGTACAACAACAAATCTGTTTTCAGATCCGACGTTTAGAGGTTTTGTACTTTTTGCTGTTCGCAACCTCACCTTTCTTTTGCAAGCTAAAATGGTATCATGACTAAATACCTTGATATGTTAAAAACCATCAGCCAATGCTAATTTTATTGCCAATAATATCGTGTATCCCTGGCATCCATTTATTTTGGGATTTCATCCTCCAACAAAAATATTGAATGAAACTCAAAATTTTGTTTTCAACAACTTTTTAAACAGGATGTTATACTTTTTTTTTTTTTTTTTTTGTAGCCAGCACTGCTCTAAAAAATTTTATTTAGTTTTTTCTTTGTTGTTTGCGTCCAAAAAAAAAAGGCATTATCGAGGTGATGCCTTTTGTAAAGCTTGAATAGTTTTCTGTTTTAGAAGATTCATTTTGGGAAAATGTTGGTTTTTTTTCGCCATTGCATTCCCTGGGGATCCCCAGCTAAGATCTACCATCTTGTTTGACAAGCGTGCTTCAATTTGGGTCAAGTCACAGAAGGAATTATTGAAATAAAGGCTATTTAAAAAAAACCAACATTTTCTTAGGGTAAAAAGTTAGATTAAAATTGAACCAGCCCTATATTCCCTATATTCTGTAAATGTTGCAAAAACTGGACTCGTGAGCGGAAGAGCAGCTGATGTTCCAAAGAAGTGAATTTTGCCTCAAGAGTTTAAATACATTTTTAGTTTTGTGATGGCACAAAGCACTTGTCAGAATTTTTCTAGCTTATATCAAAGCGACTTTTTGATTTGAACTCTCTCTGTTGTGTCTCACAAGGAACATCTCAGGAACGGACGAGCAGGTCCAGCAGGCCATGGGGTCCCTCAAGCAGACCGGCTTCATCAACTACTACGGGATGCAGCGCTTCGGCACCACCGCCGTGCCCACGCAGCAAGTAGGCAGGTGATCTGCCTGCAGAAATTCCTGACAGGATGCGACGAATTATGACGCGCTGGAGGGAGAACTCAGATTGTCTGGTTTCGCTTTGTTTCAGGGCCATCCTGAGAAACGACTGGAACCAAGTGGTGGATCTGATTCTCAAACCTCGACCTGGAGGTTGAATTATTATTTTTTTCTCTTTGCTTTTGAAGCTGCTTGCCAGACTTTTTTTTTTTTTTAAGTGCATCTTACGTAGTTTAGATAGAAATGAAAGCATGCCATTGTTTTGAATTTAATTTTCTTTTTGTTGCTGTAAATAATTATGTAAGATGAAATGTTCCCTTCCTAAAACAAACTCCAATGCCGCTGATGACATCACATAAGGCAGAAAGCAACTGATGGAGTTTTTGTTTGAGTACATTGACTGTATTTGTTTTTTGTATTTTTAATCGGTCTTCCTTCAAATATATTTGCTCCTGCAACTGAAATACTTAAAGTTTACATATACTTTACTAAAGCACCAGAGGTGACTCAAATGTTTGTATCTGCACAGTCCGAAATACAGCTGTAGACGGTATCTCACACCTTCTTTGTCTGGATCACTTTCTGCAGCAGAGAAAGAATATCTGGTTCGCTGCAGGGAGGAGTGGGCGAAGACTCAGGACCCAGAGGCTGCGCTGAAAAAGCTGCCAAACAAGCGCTGCGTGGAGGGACAGCTGCTCCGGGGCCTGTCCATGTACGGCAAGAAAAACATCGTCACCGCCTTCGGATTGGTTGGTTCCACATCTTCAATACCGGGCATTGAGGGGAAGAAAAACCCTTTGTAACGCATGTTCTTTTATGTTTCTCCCCTGTCGAAGCTTGTGCAAATATGAATTCAGCAGAGATAATAAAAGCGCTGATTTTTTTAAACATTTTTTATTTCCCAGATCCCCCGGAACAACCGGCTGATGTACGTTCACAGCTACCAGAGCGTGGTGTGGAACGCCATGGCGAGTCGCAGGATCGAAGCCTTCGGCCTGAAGGCGGTGGAGGGCGATCTGGTTCTCAGAGGAAGTAAGTTCGGTTTTTCTTCGACTGGCAAACGTTCACTGACGATCCCTTTTCATGCTTTCATTCGTATGAGGGAGATGTGAGCCAGCTGCGCATTGTCAGTCAAACCAGATGATATGAGAACATGGACCAACAAGGATACAGATCAGAAGAGAAAAGACAATTTGTACATAGTGAGAACAAGTTTTTATAAACATAACTGTATAAGATCATAACTGTGGGTTGGTCCATAAGATGACATAACCGGTTTCTTGTCATTATTGGTGCATTACATGTTACTGGGGATGCACCAATATGAAACTTTAAGCCAGTATCTATATCCGATATTTTGTGCTCTGATGGACTGAGCCAGACTTTAAAAACTGCTCATTTTGCATGTGGTGGAGTTTACAAATGCTGTTGGATTTGTATTCATTTAATACACTCAAATATTAGATTTATTTATTTTTTGGCTTGGAGCCATCTGCCAGAAGTTTTAAACTAATTCACAAATTTGTACCTGCAAATGTGTAGACCTACCTATTAATGTTTTGCAATTGGCATGAGTAAAATTTTTTTTTTGTCTGGGATAGGATACCAAAACGGGCTCTCACCCCAGGGGTCCTTATTCTTTTAAATGTGCCTCTGGTTGTGGCTAATAGCTAAATTTAGCAATATTATACTTATCATATATATTTCTATACCATTTGAACACCGTGAAAAAAACTACACACACTGCTGGAATAAAAAATACAACTAGTAATGCATAATACACTCCCTGGCCAAAAAAAACGTCGCCACCTGGATTTAACTAAGCAAATAGGTACAAGCCTCCTATTGGATAAGTACTGCATAGGCGATTATCTTTCAGCTGGCAACAAGTTATTTAACCTCAGCTGATGCAATGAGTAACTCCTCATTTCTTAAACAACCATGGCAAAAGACACATCCTGTGGTCGTGGAAAAGACGTTAGTCTGTTTAAGAAGGGTCAAATCATTGGCATGCATCAAGCAGAGAAAACATCTAAGGAGATTGCAGAAACTACTAGAATTGGGTTAAGAACTGTCCAACGCATCATTAAAACCTGGAAGGATGGTGGGGAACCATCGTCTTCCAGGAAGAAATGTGGTCGGAAAGAAATCCTGAATGATCGTGATCGGCGATTACTTAAACGTTTGGTCAAATCAAATCGAAGAGAAACAACAGCAGAACTCAGGAGTATGTTTAATTGTGAACGCAAAAGCATTTCCACACGCACAATGCGAAGGGAACTCAAGGGGTTGGGATTGAACAGCTGTGTAGCCGTAAGAAAACCTCTAATCAGTAAAGCTAACCAGAAAAAAAGGCTTCAGTTTGCTAGGGAGCATAAAGATTGGACTCTGGAGGAATGGAAGAGGGCCATGTGGTCTGATGAGTCCAGATTTACCCTGTTCCAGAGTGATGGGCGCATCAGGGTAAGAAGAGAGGCAGGTGAAGTGATGCACCCATCATGCCTAGTGCCTACTGTACAAGCCTGTGGGGGCAGTGCTATGATCTGGGGTTGCTGCAGTTGGTCAGGTCTAGGTTCAGCAACATTGTGTGCCCAAAGAATGAGGTCAGCTGACTACCTGAATATACTGAATGACCAGGTTATTCCATCAATGGATTTTGTCTTCCCAAATGGAACGGGCATATTCCAAGATGACAATGCCAGGATTCATGGGGCTCACATTGTGAAAGAGTGGTTCAGGGAGCATGAGACATCTTTTTCACACATGGATTGGCCACCACAGAGTCCAGACCTTAACCCCATTGAGAATCTTTGGGATGTGCTGGAGAAGGCTTTGCGCAGTGGTCAGACTCTCCCATCATCAATACAAGATCTTGGTGAAAGATTAATGCAACACTGGATGGAAATAAATCTTGTGACACTGCAGAAGCTTATTGAAACAATGCCACAGCGAATGCAGGCTGTAATCAAAGCTACAGGTGGTCCAACAAAATATTAGAGAGTGTGACCATTTTTTGGTGGCGACTTTTTTTTTGGCCAGGCAGTGTATGTCACCATTGACATCGTTGTCATAGTCGGTGTCACATAACCAAAAAAACACAAATGGCAACAATATGGGAACACATATTGACATTGGTCCAATGAACCGGGGCCATTATGCTAAAAAATGACCATCAGATGGGCTGATGCCGACATTAATGCCGACATGTCATGCATCCCTACATATTATCAGTGAAGATTGTCACCTACCGTTCTGGATAGTTCGTCTCTCACACTTTCTGTGTTCTTACCTGCACAATGCGGATCCTTCTCCCAATTCTAGTTTTGCTTGTCAACACCAAGTTAATAGAAAACCTGCTTAGAGAAGCACAGCTAGGACAGTTGTTAGCCAAACAGAAGTCATACGCAGAGAATCTAATGTTATTCTTCAGTATTTCATCCATGCTTGGCTTGTGTACCATAACAGAGTACACACACACACACATGCAGACACACGGGGGGATGATGACTTAGAAAAACATCCGCCTCTTGTTCCGAAAGTATTTCTAAACTAAAATGGACAGTTTGGTTTAAAAATAACTTATCATAGAGAAAAATGCTATTAGAAGCCGAATTTTCAGCCGTTTTGCTTCTCGTCTGCTCCCACAGCCACAGCACACGTCCTGAGTGCCGAGGAGGCCGAGAGCCACTCCATCCATGACATCGTGATGCCGCTTCCTGGGTATGATGTCATTTACCCCTCCCACCACAGTAAGACACGTCTTTGTGATTTCCTTTCTTCTTATTATAAACATAAATTTATTAGGAGAAATAAATGTCTTGCTGCAAGGCAACAGCTATATATATTTATATATAAATAAAGATTTAAAAATGAAAACAAATCTCTTTTTTTTTTTTTTTTAATTGGAAAGTGTACATGTAAATGATTACATCTGTGCCTGTCATGGTTCCTAAATTAAAACTTCATCCATCTTGTTTCTGCCAGTCGGTGAGGGATACAGGGAGCTGCTCTCTGCTGACGGCCTGGACCTGGACAACATGAGGCACAAAGTGAAGGACTACTCCCTGGCCGGAGCCTACAGGCGCATCATCGTCAGACCCACTGATGTCAGCTGGTTAGCAGGATTTCATGTTTTGTTTCTTTTTCCTACTTTAACCCTCCTGGTGGTTAAATAATTAGACTTTTGTTTGGATGCTGCAGTGATTTCATCTGCTGTAATAAGAGACACCGATGCTTCGCTCTCTTGTTTGCAGGGAGGTGATTCACTATGACGACCCCCGGATCTCTCTGGTGCACAGCGATTTTGAGAAGCTGGAGAATAAACCTGCTCCTGTCTTCAACCAAGGTCTGCTCATTTCAGATTTTCTTTGAACGAACGTCACAGGAAAACCTTTTTACCTAGACAGTCTACGTATTTTTAAAGATGCAACCTGTTTTTTGTTCGTCAAAAGTAACCAAAGTGATTGAAGTGTAAAACAACAAGATGACTTAAACCAACAACATATGGTCTCCCAATCGAACGTTACTAAATTCTCTGGAGTGAAGTCTCTGATAAAGCTGAACTCTGAAGTACCTTATGTTGCTTGCCTGTCGCACGCATCCCCAAGCTGCTTTTTTAAAAATCGCATAATGTTTTCATGTAAAAACGTAGCTTCTCTTCATCATATCCACGTTTCCTCTCAAGTTCATAGAGAGCTGCTAAAACCGTTAAACATTAAATTTTAAGCTGAACAAAGCGAAGCACTACATCTATTCAGCAGGAGCAACGACCTTTTCAGTGCATTACCTCCACTCACAATTATTTGCATTGAAGCGTTTAGCTAGAAAATGTATTGAAACTGAATAAACATGCTAGCATTAGCATAGCTGCATGTCTCAGGACTATATCAGAACACTGTAGTAGCTTTCTTAAGCCAGCAGAACCGTGTTCAAGCAGAATATTAAAGTTGATGTGAAGAAACTCCAGTTGGTTCTAAATCTGTCGTGAAAAAGTGATGGACTGCAGCGTCCTGAACGTTAGAATGTCAGCTGCTACTAAAACCATCTGATGCTAGAGATGACCTGTGCTGTCTAACTGATTCCTCCTCTCACAGACGGGCAGTACCGGGCTCTGCGGATGGAGTTCTCCCTGCCTTCCTCAACCTATGCTACCATGGCGATCAGAGAGGTCCTCAAGTTGGACACCAGCATCAAGAAACAGACGCAGCTCAACACCGTTTGGTTTAACTGAGATCAGATGACTTGTTGGCCTCGAACTGGGCTGCTGAAGGCACAAATCTACGTAACGAGTTATTTTAGAGGTCGATGTGTAGAGAGTATCTGAAAGAGCAACGACTCTGTTCTCTGTGAACATGTTTGTTGTCTATGGTGTGTAAAAGGATGAAGAGCAAAATAACAATATCCAATTTTATGATTTTACTGTATATTTTCAGCGATAATATAAGTAAGAGCTTCGCATTCCGGGTGCTTATCACTGATGCTGGTTTGTACAGAAATGTTTTCTTTTATTTTATTTTATTTTTTAACTTCTGGCTGTAAATAGGAGTAAACTTAAAGTGACTAACATCTGAGTCTGATTTCATGTATTAAAATCATTTATTGCTACGGTTTAGAGCATATCCAGCAAATATAAAACTAAAGTTTATAATTATTACAGTAATGTAGTAAACACCACCATAACATAGTCAAACTTTTTTTTTTTTTTTAACATTTCCTGTTTAGAAAATGACACAGTTTAGAAAAGTTACAAAAATATTAGAAAAAATCTCTTGTTTACAGCTATTGAAAAAAATGCCAGTCATTTCATCACAATGTTTTAATGAGGCTGGTTTATATACATTGGTAAAATAAGGTGATGTCTAACTCAGTGCTGCCCCTCCCCCACTAGTTGCCAGGCAGTTGACTGTGAGCTAATCACACCTTCCATGCCACAAATTAAGCTATATTAAAATATTTCTGAATAGAGTGAAAATTAAATAAGCAACACCCATCACTCCTATTGAGGCAACCCTGCTTTAAAACTAAAGTTATAAGCAACAAGTCTAATTAGCTAACTAATATCAGCTCCAAATACTTACTCCAAAAGATAATTAAATGTAACTCATGCATCATCCAAATATAAAGAGTCGTGGACGGTGATGCAGTTGGCGGGAAAAATATCCAACGAATCTGAAGAAGCCTCTGACTGAAGACTCGCTAGAGTCAGGCTCAGTCAAACAAATCCAAAACAAAAATCTATGAAAAGAACTAATCAATGTCTGTTACACTAAATATATTCTGTGAAGTACACCATTGTCACCTTTGACGCCTTTATTTTGGATCAAAATTCCAAGTTATTTTGTAAAGCAGCATTTAAAAAATATTGATATAAGGAGCACTCATGTTTTTATGTATTTTTATCTTCTGGATTACAGAATAAGGAAAAGTCTGTGCTTCAGTTTTCTTCTTTCCACACCCATACCTACTCCGACTTGAAGGAGATGATAAAAGACGTTCTATTCTAGAAAGCTTTAGCAGTTCCTATTTTGTCCTCCTTTTGTATTCTTCCAGGTCATTTTGCTCAGCTGGGTCAGAAAACTGTTCCACCGGCCATCACAGCATCTTTCTCTGCAATAAATCTGTACATTACATTTACAGCAAATAATTGTTTTTCTAAATTTGGGTCGTTGTACTTATTTAGTGTTTTATACACCAATAATTAGATTTAAAAAAAACCCAGAATAATAAGATAAAGGTAAAAATGAAGACAAAATATGGACATTTAATTTCAGATTAACGTTTATTTAAATCACCGTGTAACATCAGGAGTCAGAATCTGAATGTAAACAAAACTTGCTGACTCCCTCAAACTCTGAACAATCCCTTTTAAAGCCCAAGCAAAATTCTTGACCTGGCCAAGTGAAACATCTTTCTGTGACTTAGCTTCTGTGCACAGATATAGGAAATGTAAAACATTGGTCTAATCTGTTTTGACTGGACAAAAGACCTTCACAGGCTGGTATCACTCCAGTTACGGCCAAATACCATAAAACAGATAACGTGAGTAGAGCGTACAACCAAGTAAGTTGTGAATTTATGGGCATTTGTGTATAACCAAAGCCTGGTAATGCTTCACAAAAGAAACAGAGCTAAAATATACTGAGCTGAGTGATAGCTGTTGTGGCCGAGATTGCTGAGTATTTAGTGAAATAAGAAGTTACTACAGAAAACATCTGAAAGTCAAGGTGCTAACAGAGAGGAATTAAAACTGTCTATATTGTGTAGCCATAGCAAAACTAAGAATTCTTCTACTTTCCCTTTCTCAGGCCAGTGGGCTATTAGCAGTATTAGGAGGCACACAGTTGTCGTAGAAGATCTGGAAGGAGCTGCTGACATATGTTACCCTCTTCAGGAAGTCCTCCAGCTGTTGAATCGTCATCTCTTGAACCTTGTTGTTTTCCCTGTCGTTGAGCCCATAAGCAGCGAACGCAGGGAACTTTGAGCGCTCCGAGTAGGGAGCATTGTGATCAAACTCAATGCAGCAGTAGGCCGACCAGAGGTAGGTAGGGACACCCAGGCGGTTGATGTTATGGCGGCGAATGGTGTGGCCTGAGGTGGTGATCCCCGTGACCACATAGGCCGTTCCACGGCAGTAGTTGTTCAGCCTCTTGCGCGTGGTGTGTTCGTGCATTTTCCAAGGGCCGATGTTGAACTCTCGGACCCTGGGAACCACGTTGGTCAGAGTGTAGGTGGCCGCTTTATCTTCTGGGTCGGCCTGATGCTCGTCTGGGTTCAGCTGGCCCCGTTCAAAGATCACACTGTCGGAGTAGTCGTCGAGCACAGCCTGGGAATCCTCAAAACTCTTGTGAATATTCGCAGAAGGGAACGGCTCCATCTCTCTGGATCCAGACACCAAAGAAAGCTGTGAGGATAAACAGTGTCAGAGCAACAAAACAAAACCATTTAATTCAAATTAATCTTTGGTCAACAACCATTCTTACCTGTGGCTCATACATCCAGGGTATATCGACCTTTTTGGAACCGTCCGAGCGCTTGAACGTGTACGCAGAGTAAACGGGGATGTGGCTGAAGGAGTCGTAGAGGGTGAAGAACCGCGGCTTGCCTGCATAGTACTGGCAAATCTTTTTCAAAGGTTGCTGCTCAAGCCCTCGGGGTATAGTCCCCATGTACAAGAACTGCTTACACTCCGGTGAGATGTTGTCCTGGACCTCTGCTCCTGCCATTACAACGATAAGAAAATACAAGAGTTTCCCTTCAGTTCTGTAGACGGACATGATGAAACCTACCGAATATAGTCTCTGGAGTGCATTTAATCTCTCTCACTCCTCAGCTTACTCCATACCTCATACCCTTTCAGGTATGCAAATCCTTATCTTATTTCCTTTGCACACACCCAAAAACCCTCTCGCTGTTTTAACAGCCACTTCCGCAGCACAGTTAGGTCTAAAAAAGCCTCTCTTTTATTGTATTCATTAAAGCAACTCTTTAAAAGAATAGAGGTAGATAGTCAATCCAGATGAAACATGTTTAAAACTTCCTATACGTTTATCTTAGGATGTCTGGCGATAATTACACATACATGTCATATAATTACACCACATATCCATCCTCTCATCCTATCACGTACTTCTCTTTGCAGGTTTGCCAGGAGCTGGTGCCTATACCCAGTGGTCATTGGGTAAAACCTGGACAGGTCGCCAGTCCATCACAGGACCACACAGAGACACACACAGGACAAACAACCATGCACACACTCACATCTAAGGGCAATTTAGAGAGACCAGTTAGCCTAGCAATCATGTTTTTGAAACTGGAGTACCCGGAGAGAACCAATGCTCATGTTCAGTGTCACATAGGGCTGCTGCACATATAAAACACTGTGAAAGATGCTGATATTTATTAGCACAATTGTTTGTTATTGAATTAGTAAAAAAAAAAAACCCGGTGCTTCACAGTATATATTAGTGAACATCTTCCTTCAGTATTTGGAAGTGTAAAATGGAGACAAAAACATTATCCCCTTGTATTCCTAAAAAATAACATCATAGCAATTACCAAACGCCACTGGTTATTAAAACTTGTAACTGTGGTGTGCTTCTCTTTGTTTTTAGTTGCTGGATTTTCAGTTAGTTCCCAGTTATAAATAAAATAATAATGCCCCTAAAGTTGCCGCTGTAACAGGGGAAGCCTGAGCTGCCTGATAGAACGTAATGAATACAAGCCTAAACTTTTTATTTTCACATCAGTTTGCTTGTCATTAAACCAATGGAGAGCATAGAGCTAAACCATAGATATTCCTCCACATGTTTCTTAGTGTTTGCATGGATAAAATGTAAAGAAATACATCAATATAATCTTGTGTCTGAACAGACGGCATAACAACAATTAGCGAAACTCGCTGCTTCTCCAGCTTGACACTGTGATGTGCTCTGGTAAGTTGCATTTGCTAATTGCAAAAAATCCGAATCCAATATGGCTGCTGCACTTGTAAGACGTAGTGCTCTTATGACTCCCGCAGGAGTCTTGTTTCACATCCTCTGACTTCCTGCGCAGTTTACTTCCCTAGGAAATGTTTGTGTTGACTCGCCCTCCACCTCCTCCTGTGTAACTAAAATCTGTGTGTTCTCTATGCAGGAGAAAAGACTGGGGAATGTTTCTCAGAAACATCTGCTCCCGTGAACAAAAGGCCGATGGCAGCACGGCCTCTGTGGAAACAAACTCTTCCTGTTTACCACCCAGAGTTCTTCACCTTTTACGATGTAACTCCACATTGACCTAACCGTGCCCTCTTACCCATTCAAAGGTCCAGTGGCAGATGTCTAGTTTGAGACTAAACCTCTAGTGAAAGCAGAAGTTACAACAACAATAGCATATCTTTAGATTCTGTTTACAGTCACCTCCAAGGGTCGGGCCAATTGATATGCCTACTTCCAGCTATACAGTAGATAATTAGCAATTTACGGTAATTGTTACATTTTCTGTCTTGTGTCAACTATAAAAACTGAATTAATGTTGTTTCTTTAAGGCTTAATATCCTGCTGAAATACATATTGGAATGTGAACTATTTATTAATGATCTTACATCAATATTTATTTGAGTTTTCCTTCTGTAAAGCTTAAATGGTGACTTTATACCAGCAATACTAGGTTATTTGCCTCTACTTTCAGATTGTAATATCGCTCCCCATATGAAAATGAGTAAAAACACTTTTGGAGAGTAAAGCAGATCAAGTGCAAATAAAAGGAATTTCAATTGAAGGATTTCAATTTTCCTTCTTTAACAAGAAAACGTTGCTTTCCCAAGGCTAAGATTCCTAACATATCCTCAGTAACGTCATTATCATTCCAACATTAAATATTCTAGTTAATGGATTACATTTTGTCTTCTCACCTGAAGTTGTGCAGTACACACATTGTCTTTGCCACTCCTGCTCTTAGAGCAGCAATTGTCCTCACTTCTATGGCGGGTAGGCCGTGGCGAGTCGATTTGGACAGAATCCGAAGATGATCGGCAATGAATTCAAAACGTGAATTCAACCGTTTCCAAAAAAAAAACCTTTTCATTTGTCATGTTGGAATTAATTGTTAACTGGCCTTTCCTGCACATCGACCAGTTTCAGGTCACTGGTTTTCTGCCGGTCAGTTGTGATCGGGCTCTGAATGTCTGTAAAGCTATTTTCTCGTTGTTGGTTGTTGCATTTGGCTACGGTTTCCCCCCCCCCGTTTGTTTAAACAAGTGTCTCACTGAGGATGACGGGTGTTTGCAGACATTTCTGTACTGTGGATGCATTCCAGTGCGTTTGTGTCTCTGTATTGAAGACGGGTCGTGTGAGAGCCGGGAGACGCGGTTTATTTGCCTGTTTTGGCTGGGCCGTGTTTGATAGAGGAACTGTTTCATGCCTTACAGGAGCTGTGCGTGTTTATTTTGGGGGATGGATGTTTACAGGTCTTGTACCCCTCCTGGGGTGGTCTGCTTCGAGAATGTAATGAAGAAAAAAAAGGAGGGCTTTGTCTGTGTATTTATCCCCATTTCTGTCAATGGAGGATTCAATGAGATGTATTCAGCCTCCTCTCTCCGGTTGGCACTCTGCGGCGGCAGACATCCACAGTTTCATGGTCAGACAGAGAGACAGACGACTGAATTAGGTGGTTTTTGTTTCTCTCTTCAATGGTAGTCGTATTTTTAGTATCGACACAAGGATATTACCCAAACTTATTAAGGTAAGAGAGTTTTACAATTCATCCCAAGTTTAAGATTTCTTTGTTTGTCTTTCTTAAGTTGAAATATTGAGACATTGAAATATTCACTCCTGTTTTCCTCGATATGATAGGAGAAGGAAAAGGAAAGATGGTTTTTAAAATCTTTTTTGACAAATAAAAAAAACGTAATCTTTGATCTAAGCTATTACATTGTAACTCTGACTGAATATTAACCCTTTCATGCATGAATTATGATCCTTTGTGTCAGGATTTTTTTCCCAATTTTTTTTTGGATTTTCTTAAGGCATAGAAAAGGAAGGAACTTTTTTTTTTGTAAAAACATTTTTTTATTTTATTTAATTTTTTTAGGTGATCAATTGTCATTTTCTCCAAATACAAAATTGTTATTTGAAAAACACATCAGTAGTATTGTTCTTTAGGGGTTATCTGATGTCACAATTTATTTTTTTTTACCTGCAAGAGTCGTCTACAGTAGAAGGAGGGACCGGGTCGGTTCTCATGCTTTTTTGTCTGTCGGCCATATTGGATTTAACAAAAAATAATTTCTTGCATTTGCAGCTGATGGCCAGTAGTTGATGGCATATTTTATGATGCATTAGTGTCCACTTCAGTGGTCTGTGTGCATTTATAACATAAAAGACTTTTGAAGTCAGTGGCTTGTGCAAGGTTTTATTTAGGGGCATCAGAGCAAAGGGGAAAAACTAAAGGCCACATTGTCCTGATTGTGTCTGACAACAACATGATACATTGTAGTTTGTGGTTGTAATGTGACAAAACTTCCGAAAGGCACTGTCTGCAGTTGTAAGTCACAGAATAAGAAGGTATTCAAATTTGTAAAACGTCAATCTTTTCTCTGAATTTTCAGACAATCCAAGTCAACACCCAGAGGACAGAACAGGAAACAGGAAACAGAAAACGAGTCCAGGCTCTGACTCTCAACAGCCTTTATTCAACAGAATTGAAGTAAATCATGATGCCTGGATTTGTTTTATAGAAAAATGTCAGACTTCCCCACCTCCTCCACTCCCACCCCATCTCTGGATCACTGCGACTATGACGACTGGTATCCCTCCTTCTCCATCATCCCGTCTGTCTATGTTCTGGCCTTCTTGGTGGGTTGCCTTGGTAACAGCTTAGTGCTCTCGGTGTACCTGCTTCGACCCAACGGGATCGGGATAGGAGACAAACCGCAGTGTTGCTGCTTTTTCAGAGCCAGTCGCCAACATCTGCCTTCTCCTTGTAAAAACGAACCATCAGGACGAAGCTACAGAGCTTCCTCTCATTCCTTCACCTCTTCCTCATGTCCTCCCTCCATCCCTCGGCCCTCTCACTCCCTCACAGATTCTCTGATAGCCAGTTTGGCATTAGCTGACCTTTGCTTCCTTGTAACTCTCCCTCTTTGGGCTACCTACACAGCAATGGGCTATCACTGGCCTTTTGGGCAACCCCTTTGCCAGATCAGCAGCTTCCTCACCGCCCTCAACATGTATGCCAGCGTATTCAGTCTGAGCACGCTCAGTGTGGAGCGGTACTGGGTCCTGACGGGACGGCGGCACTCCGGCCACCATCCCTTAACAAGGTGTCCCAGCAGGACGCTGTGGATACTCGTAGCGGTGTGGGTGGTAGCAGCAGTCCTGGCTCTTCCTGGTTTGCTGCTGCGCTCTGTCAGGGAAGTGGAACTTGACCCCAAGTCTGAGGATGACCCCGGATCTGTAGTCCTTTCCTGCCAGATGGATTACTCCATGCTGGTTGGGGCAGAGCTCGAAGAGGCTGAAAAAGACAGGGCAGAGGTGTGGTGGGCCGCGGTGTTGAGCTTAAAGTCAACCCTAATTGGCTTCCTGCTACCGCTTGTCATCATGCTCGTCTGCTACTGCTCATTGGCTCAGCTGCTCAGCAAGCACTTTGGACATGGCCCCCGTCCCGACCGCAGGCGCCAGCGCAGACTCCTCAGGGTCATTGTCACTTTAGTGACGGCCTTCTTCCTCTGCTGGATGCCACTCAATGTCAACAAGACTGTCTCCATCCTGCTGGAGTTGGGCTTCGTCCCATATTCGTGTTCTCTAGACCAGGCTCTGCTGGCCGCTCATCCGTATGTCACCTGTTTGGCTTACCTCAACTCCTGCCTGAACCCTCTGCTCTACGCCGCATGTGACCCTTCATTCAGGGAACGATGCAGAGCAACTCTGCTCACGTGTTGCGGGATGTGCAGAAGAGAAGCAGAGGGAGACGGGAGGAAAGAAGAACGAGAGAAACAGCAGAGGAGCTCAGCCGTTCCGGCAGGGACACAAGAGGACGAAGAGGAAGAGGACAGGTTATGAGAAGGAAAAGGAACAATAAACTCTTCATGTTTAATTCAAAAACAGAATAAAACTGAATCTAAAAAAATTGCTGCACATTGTTACGTCTAAAATTCCCAGCTGCCTGAGCATTTGCTCTGTCCATCTAGTGTGAGACGTTTAGAGTTAGCATCCAGAAAGGGAAATGTTTTTTCCCACGGGGTACAATGGAGACGTTTCCCAGAGGATGTTTCCTAAATTATTTGATGCAAAAATAACCTGGGGTCAGATAAAAGCTTCTCATGATATATGATATGTGATGCATTCAGGATGTGCTTTGTGTTTGTTGGTTTGTGTTGCACTTGTTTTTAATGTTTATTTTCTTTATGACAACAGTAAATAATAAAAGGTCACAATCATGTTGAAATTTCCTCTGTTGTCTCTTTTACATGCAACATTAACAACAACATTAATAACAATGAACCGTTTTTTGTTTAAAACCTTTTGAATACAAAATCATTACAGACATTTTCAAAATGATACAATTAAGAAGAAAGAAACACTTAAAACGAGACACCAGTAAAAAGTTGTAAAAATATACTTATGACTAATTAGTAACATACTAATAAATAACTAAATAAAAAAAATGAACTCTGATTCAAACACTGCAAATGGAGAAAAATGTTGTGCACATCTTTGTCCAAAAGAAGGCAAAAAGCATTCAGTTGTTGTTTAACAGTTGTTGCTCATTTTGCATAGCAGTCTCTTCATGAAACTGTTACACAGCAGCAGCGTCTTCAGTCAGAGGCGTCTCCCAGATTCTCTGTAACAATGACTGCTGCAGGAGATCCTTCCTGCCCAGCCATCAGTATCTACAACAACTCCCTGAAGAACGACTCATATCAGTTACAAAAACATTCTGCTGCCCTCTGGGATTAATAAAGTATATATATTTTTTTGTATTTGAAAATAATTTGAAACACACAGAAACAGAAAACAGGCTACCATGACGAGATGTCAGTCAGCCCTGGAGGAATACCGGACTCCGTCCAGTAGATGGCGCTCGTTCCCCGGCAGAATGTTAACTTCACACTCGGTGCTTCTCAGATGAACGTTCTGTTTACATGCTTCTTCCTTAATAAGCGTCTTCAGAGGTGCATTCAGACTGGAGACAATTCAGACGGTTTTTACATAAAGGTTTGAAGTAACCCAGAGTTATTCTTTATTCGTGCCGTAAGATCAAAAGTCAGGATAAAAATAAAAAAAAACAACTAAACTACGGAGGAGCTTTAGTTGTGATATTTCTCTCTGCGTCGACCATGGGGACAGCTCTGATTTACGATGAGGAGATGACCAAATACAAACTGCTCTGGGTTGAGTGAGTGTCAAGAACATGTTCACATCATATTTTGTCAGAATCGGATTCGCTGGCTTCTGTAACCCGGAGGTCACCATGTCGGCTACATTTACATGTTATTCCTACAGTAACTTCACTGTCACTTTTCACCTACTGCTTGCTATAGTGGCGCTTTTACGACATTTTAAAGATTGTTTATGAATATTTTTCAAATGCTACCACACACAGATTATTGCTCATCTCCACAAACGAGCTGCTTCTAAGTCAAACATTTCAAGCTGTCTTTACGCCCAGACACAGTCTCGCCCAGTAACCAGCGATGTTAACGTTTGTTGTGTTTGTTCCAAGTTTAACACGTTTTAGTTTTAGGAAAATATGCTTTAAAGCTTCTTATTTTGCTAAAACCACACCTGCCTTTTTGCAGTTGAAAAAGGTATTTAAGAATTAAAAAAAAAAAAAAAAAATTGCATGTTGAATTTTACAAAATAACAATCCAAATATAAGAAACGTGTTAGACTTTTAAAGTATAAATTTAAATAAAACCATCACAGCTTAGAGTAAAATTTCCGTCAGAAATGTAAAACATAAACTTAAACGATTTCATTCAGAACAAGACAGCAGCATTATTTCCAACTCTGCTGCAGAAATAATGCAATCCGTTATTTTAGTTGTTTATAATATTATCTAGACTTTGTATTTAATATTGTGATGGTGAATTAAGTAGGAATATAAAACAAACACTCAGTTAAACTCAGTTGTTTTTAAGTGTTTTTACTCTTCAAACTATCCCATTTTGTCACGCTTGTCTTTATGGAGCAACACACATTGAATTTTTCATCATTCCATGTTATAATTATGATTTTATAATTTGATGTTAGCTGTTTGATTAAAAATACTTCCAGACAGAGACGTTAAAGTGGTTTTCCACTTTATTAAGTGTAAAACCTAGTGTAATTTTCTTCCAACCA
The DNA here is from genome assembly GCF_001444195.1 of Xiphophorus couchianus. Lineage (NCBI taxonomy): Eukaryota > Metazoa > Chordata > Actinopteri > Cyprinodontiformes > Poeciliidae > Xiphophorus > Xiphophorus couchianus. The sequence continues at coordinate 28,364,694 of NC_040229.1, read as the reverse complement.
GTCATCCAGTTGCTCCAAATAGCAAAAACAAAGAAACAAAAAAAAACAAAACTGCTCACTTTAAAACATTTCTCTTCCATCACACTAAAGCATCCTCGCGTTGGATACTTCTGGTGGGTTAGCTATTTTTTGTATACATAGCTGTGACCGGTAGCATGATGTTTACGACTATATTACGTTGTTTTTGTTTCTGCAGCCCAGCATGTAAGATCGAGGTTCCCGAGCGGCTCTCGGTCAGTTATCAGGCCCTGGTCAGGACGGGTCTGTCTGACCGCTGTGTCGCTGTGCCGCCTCGTGAGGCCTCAGATGCAGAGATCCTGCTCGTCCACAGGTCGGTCCTGATTGCTGCCCTGTTGCAGCGCCGGCCCTTTAACACTGGGTCCTTCAGCAGATATTTGATTCAGGGCCCCCATCTCCTATTAGCACAACCAATCAAAACGTCGTTTTAAATGTTCCCAGTTTGATTGTGTTCCACATCCAACACAATCAAACTTCTGACTTTCAAGGTTTACTAGTTACAGGCAGTCGTGTGTGGAATAATTGTTGCGAGGAGTTAAAAGCTGTGTTTTTCAGCTTTTAAATCAAAACTAAATGTCCAAAAATCTTTTGTTAAACAAATACAATGAGGTTTTATTATGGTTGTTTTCTTTTATGAGTTTGTCTAGAGACTCACAGAATTCTTCAGAGATATGCTTTAGAAAAATACAAAGGAAATATTCAGCTGTTTTAGTTCTGATGATGCCGTATGTATAAAAAAAAAATTAATAAGCTTATGCTTCTGGTTCAGTCTTTGCTTTGAGTTCTTGTCTTTGATAGGAGTTTTCAATATTGCTTCTTCTGTTTCTGTATTACTTTTATCTTGTCTTTTTATTCTTCTGTATTGTTTTTTCAGCATTGTTTTTTTCTTTTGGAAAAAAAAAAGAGTTGCCGTAAAAAGGACAGAATTAAATAATAACACTTTTGTAACTATAGCATATAAACATATAGCGGTAGTCAATATAATAATGAAATACCAATATTAAACTACGCGTTCTAATGTAATGTCTCAGCTATTTTAAAGAATTTCAAATGGGGTTTATTTTTTATAAATGTAACAACAAATTTACATGTGCGCTTGGGGGCCTCCTGCTGGTCTGAATTTGTTCATGCATTGATTTCCCTCTGCGACTGTTACGATGGACTGAATTTATTCACCTCCTCATTAATATGAAATAAACGTTCAATATGAAATAAACGTTCTCATCATGCTGCTGTCTGCAGTGAGGAATATCTGGAGGGTGTGAAAAAGACTCCGCACATGACTTTGGAGGACTTGAAGGAGTTCACCCTTCAGTATGGGGACGTCTACTTCCACCCAGTTAGTCCCCTATTCATCAGCTGTGTATTACATGTGTATTACAGATGTCCCTCTTTCACTCTCCGGTTGTGTTGCTCACTTTTTTTAATCCCTATTTTCTTAATTGTTTACTGCTGCAGAATATCTATCACTGCGCCAAGCTGGCTGCAGGGTCTGCTCTGCAACTGGTGGACAGTGTCATGACAGGGACGGTCAGGAACGGCATGGCTCTGGTTAGGTACGGGTCGAAATGTGTGAATTATGTTTTGCGTTGTTCCATTTTATGCCCCTACCTTGTTGCAACGAGGCTTTTAACATGAACTGTAACATATATAGGAGGAAAAACAGAGTGGAAACAGTAAATTTTAGCTGATGCCACGACTGGGAAGAAACGTACGTGTTTCCTGTTGTCGCTTTGCAGACCGCCGGGACACCACAGCATGCGCAGTGCTGCCAGTGGTTTCTGTGTGTTCAACAACGTGGCCATAGCAGCGAGATATGCTAAGCAAAAACATGGAGCCAAAAGGTATTTCGACCTTTTTTTTTTTTTTTAAATCTTTCTCACAGTTTGGTCTAATTGTGCCGACGTCTGCTGGACTCGCGTTCGCTTAAAGCAGCTTAAATGCTTCTTCTTCAGGGTGCTAATAGTAGACTGGGACATACATCACGGTCAAGGGGTGCAGTATTGCTTTGAAGATGATCCGAGGTGGGCCCTTTTGTCAAATCGCAACCTGTGAAAGTATGAGAGGATGCAACAGGTTTTCAGCATAACTCTGGTGTTTTATTCACTGAGGGTTTTGTGGTGTTCCGCAGTGTTCTGTACTTTTCTTGGCACCGCTATGAGCACCAGAAATTCTGGCCCAATCTTAGAGAGTCAGACTACGATAGCGTCGGCAAAGGAAGCGGAGCTGGCTTCAACATAAACGTGCCTTGGAATAAGGTGAGTAGGTCGAAAAATTGACTGGTGTATTGATTTAGCCAGTATTAATTCTGATTGGTTGGTTAAGGCGGGAGACCGCACTCACTGTCCTACTGTCACAAATGTAACCATGTTGCATTACCAAAGGTCTGCTCATCTATAAACCTTAAGCTTTTGTTACTTTTGCAAATTTATCCCGATATTTTGTCATTTGGACTTTGTTATTTTGAAATAAGGGATAAATATTCGCTCACCAGAGTCATCACTCTGACATTTCAGGTGGGAATGGAAAACAGCGACTATCTGTCAGCCTTCTGCCATGTCCTCCTGCCAGTAGCGTATGAGGTGAGACATTTTTAGGACACATTTGTTTAAGACTGAATTGTGACCTTTTGATTCTTCCTCACAGTTTTGCCCAGACTTGGTTTTGGTGTGCGCAGGCTTTGACTCGGCTGTCGGCGACCCAGAGGTACCAAAAAAAACAAAAAAACAACAGAAATTCCTCTTGTGCAAAGTGGACTTATTTACACATTTTGCATGCATGCATTCTCTCTTACAGTTCTATCTTATGAATCCACTTTTAAAAAAAGCCTTTGAATCGACATCAAAAACATTCAAATTACTTGCTTTGTTGTTTGTTTTTTTTTGGCCAGGGAGAGATGTGTGCCACTCCGGACATCTTCGCCCACTTAACTCACCTCCTAATGAACCTAGCTGGAGGAAAACTGTGTGCTGTACTGGAGGTATGATTAACAGTAATTAACTGTCTTATTTAACTGACTTTCAAAGTATTTTATGCATTTCTACATTTTCCTTTAGGGAGGATACAACTTGACTTCTCTCGCACAATCCGTGTGCCAGACTGTTCAGACTTTGCTCGGCGATCCGCTGCCTCGGCTCGCAAACCTCGGGAGTCCCTGTGAAAGGTCGGGTCAAACGCAAACTGAGCGTTGCAGGAAATCGCGCAACGTTTTCCTTCTTCCTGGCAATTATGCTCTACTTCGTCCTTATCTTTCTCATGAAATGAAAACGAGCGTCGAGTTTGCGGCTGTAACTTGACAGAGAAATAGAAACTTGAGCGGCGTGAATCTTGAAATCGGTGGTTTTATTGCTGTTTCTCAGTGCACTCGAGTCTCTTCAGTGTGTCCGATCGGTCCTGAGGCGGTACTGGCCCATCCTCAAGCATGCAGGTAGAACAGCCACGCAGCAGTTGTTCAGAGTTACTTTGTTGTTCCAGCACGACACAGAATATGCCTTGTTATTCAGTAGTTCATTAATAAAGTGGGATAATGTTGTCTTATACATGTTATAAGTGCAGACTACCCTACTTTTTGTGGTTATTTTAATCGTTTTCTTAGTGGAGCTCAACAACTCCTGCCATAAGTTCATGGAAATAGAGAAAACTTTCATCTTTTTTAAGATGTAGAAATGTTCATTTTATTTCCTTATTTCTGTACCCCTTGTCTCGTGCGGTTTCCCGTTTCTCCAGCCGATCCGCCTACGACGGACGTCGGCTCCAGACGCATCAAACTGGCAAAAGCAGAGGAAGAAAGGAGCCGGGAGGAAAAAGTTTGGCCTGAGCCCGCAGAGCGCCTGCGTCCTCCCGTTTGTTCCGCGTCGGCGCTTCCCGACGACGCGGCTTGTCCAGACGGCTTGAAACGCCTCACCTCCTCCGAAGATCTGGGACCGCTTTTAGGCCGCAGAATAAAGTGAGAAGCACTCAAGAGTCGCACGCCTTGTTTGACGAGCGTTTTCCCCCCCGCTCGCTAACTGAGCCGTTTCCTTGAAGGACAGAAGTTGCGGGTGACGCGGACGGTGTCGCCACCTTCTCGAGACTTTACACCCTGATTGAGAAAATGAGCACAAACGAGGTAAAATCAAGACATTGTTTGGGGTTCCTTCTCCCTCCACTGGCTTGTTGTGTGTTGATTTTATTTGAACGGTTCTCAGATCGGCAACGGCGTGGCGCTGGTCCCCGATGTCGCCGCAGCAGTCAAGTGTGTTGTCCAGGACCTCGGCTCTGACCTCGTCAACCGGTACAGAAGTCAAATCTTACGCAGACTGTGTTGTATGTTTTGACAAAAACCACATAGAAGTGTTGAGCTTCACTTTTAAAGTAACCGCTCAACATTTAGGGGAATACACACTTTGGCTACTCAAAATAAATGAGTAATAAATGCTTTCAGATCAGCCTGAATTGTTTCACTCGTCTTCCTTCAGGGTTTTAGTGGTTTGTGTCGGCAAAGAGGAGCTGAATTACGCCACGGCAGACGGGTAATAGTGATTTAAGCCCTACTGCACTTTTTACAAAAGCCTTGCAGAAAAGACTTTCAGCGGGAATCCCAATTTTATTACGAAAAAAAATCTCTGTTTTAAGGAAAATGCTTGTCGTACAAATCAGCGGTGAAGACAAAGAGGAACAGAAGTGCAAATATTATATTCCAATGTGTTTAAAGAAGGTGAGATAACTTTAAAACACACACACACACAATGCTGACTGCATCTCACAAACATGACGTGTGGTTTTCTTGTCCTCGCAGGGTTGCGGTGACACGGTAGGATTCATCCAGGCGGTCCTTGGCCTCCTCCTACCTCTGGGATACGAGTACGACCCGGGCCTTGTCCTTTTGAGTCGCATGCCAGGAAGCGGAGTGGGCGACTGTACGTGGCAGCAACTAATTGGCCTGCTGAAGGGCTTCGCAAAGGGACACACTCTGGTTCTGATGCAGGTGAGACGACTGGAGCAAGTTTGAAGTCGAAGTCTTTATAAACTGTATTTATTTATTTTTTGTCTTTAAGACGAATGATGGGGCATGTATGGGTCCTACTGCCTCCGTCCTCCTCGGGCACCCTGCGCCTCCTCTGCAGGAGCTTCTGACTCGGCTCCCAGACGACGGAGATGCTTTGGAGAGGATGAGAGAGAGGCTGCAGGCTGACTGGAAAATGCTGCAAACAGCAGGTGAATGGACTTGCTGCAAACCCTTCCATGTTGGGCAATAACCCCAACCTCTCAAAACTCCAAATTACATGACGTATACTAACAAACACTTACCTGTATGTGTGTCTTAAGTATCTTCAGGCAATGGAGAGACAGCTAAAAGCTGAAGCTGTCCTGCTGCTGTTTATCTTTGTGGAGCTGATGGACGATTTGACATATTTGACACTCAGCAGCCAGTAAACCCCGCACTCTGTTCATTTCTATATGCTGTTTTATACTCTAAACTATGTTTCAGTTCAATGATTTTCTAAGTTTCATACATTCTTAAATGTATTTGTACTAGCCAGTCTAATGCTGTACTAGTGAAACGTTGTTTTTTCTTCATGGAATGCTAGGTGGCTAACGACGTTGTACCTTTTGTGGCGTCTAAACGTCATTTCCGGTCCCCTGGCCCCCCCCCTGTTCCGGCGCCTATGCACACACCCCTAACTCATCCTCGTACCTCAAGAGAACTTTTCTAATTCCCTTAAAACGGGATGAACCGTGAGTATTGATTCTGTGTTTAATCTCCTCCACTATTAAAATCAATAGAAAAGCTTTTTGGTGCTGTCCAGACAAAGGAGAATGTTTTAGCGTCAACCTCCCCCTGCCCCCCCACCCACAAATTACTTCCGCCTCTGCAAGAAAGCCCATTCTTTCCGGACAGCAGGTTGTTCTTTGCTTCGTAGTATCTGTGCCAGATCAGTCATTTTCATCTACTTGATATATAAACCGTGAAAAGGCTTGCACCGAATTTAACCGCCTTTCTTGAATTGGACGACGTATTTACCTCCAATTGAGTCGGCATGATTAAACGTTTGTTGAATTTTAATCAGGGTACAACGTCCTGATAGCCATTCCGCTTGTACAAAGATCCTTTCTCTCACATGGCGGCGCAGCATTAGTCCACTTCGTTGACATCTGGGACATAAAACAAAGACTAACCTTCACTGGGACTTTAACTAGAACTCTTTGATATGTTATGGCCTTTCATGTGTACATTAAAACGGGTGGAAATGCCTTAAACAGCCTTTGAGGTGGGGGTGGGGGGGTGTATTGTTTGAACATCGCCCTCGAAGTGAAAACTGTCGCAGCGTTCCGTGGTGAGGAGGTGTAAAAGTTCCTCTGAGTCTTATGTAAGGAGGAGTTCCTCCTGACGCTCCGAGCTGGATATTAACACTGCCAGATGATTCAATATAATCTGCAGCCAGGAAATTCATTCTCTGAAATGAAAGAGAAATCCAATTTCCCCTTTATACTTCTCATTTGAATATAAATCAAAAGCCTGGTTCAAACGCTTCAAATTAAAAACATGAAAATATGTCGGGGCTTCAGTTGGTTGAGCTGCAAAACTGGTTCTGTCTCTTAGAGTTTTCCCCCTTACTTGTTACTGGATTGTGTGGTTTTTTTTTTTTGGTTTTTTTTTTATCTGTGCAAAATGGTTTAATTAGATGATTAAAACACTGAACAAAAAAGCTTAACCTCAGTTTGGCTCCAGTGAGCCATAATGTGGAATTCCTCACTCTTGTGAAGAATCGCTAGGATTCATATTACTTCTTTTCCCTGTGATTTATTTTGAGATCATCTAACAGTTTGATGCATTTTCTATTATGTGACACAAGTGCTTTTTAAGAAACTGCAGGAAATAAAAAATGTGAGCAATTAAAAAAAAAACAACAACTGTTTTCCACAAGATGTAGATAGATTTTACAATTTCTGAACAAGAAATGAAGGGAAAATGAAATAATTGAAACATGAAATCCAGCTTACCTAAACATGCTTTTGAGAGGAAAAACAGAACTTTGAAATAAAGATGGAATCTGTCGTTTGAGATGTAGGACATAAAAGAAAAAGTCAAACTTATCATTTTTAACATCCTCCGTCTTTGCTGCGGATTTGTTTCAAAGCTTAAGATTCTAAAAGAAAAAAATCCAGCTTTTCAAAATGACTTTGCTTTTGTTTTTGCAAACTACACAACTTTAAAAGTTCATATCACACATCTGGCTACTCTCTTATGCGGCGTGGATTTTTCCCCCACTGAAAACAGAACTACATTTCAGGTCGGGGAATCCAAAAGTTGCCCTTCTGAAATAACATTGAGTGCAAAATAAGATATGGTAGAAAACGAAATTGCTAGCGTCCGGAGAAAACCCATTCCTGTTGGGGCTGGAACCTTCGTATTTGCACGTTTCTGGTACACTTGAAAACCCGACGCACAACTGACATCTGCATACAACAACGACGGATGACGAAGCTGCTTCTCTGGGCCCACAGGGCTTTAACCTTTGCTCCAAAAGACGATTTGATAAGACGCTGGAAGAGACTGCTGTTGTGTTCATGTGTTTTTGCGTCACTGAAGCTTTTCAAGCCTAAAGTAGCATCTCAATGCTAAACATGCAGCAGCACAAACATCCCTAATGCTAATGTCAGCATCCACCGAAGTATTTTTTTCAGAGTTACACGAATGACTTGTAGAGTAGCTACTTTACACCAATCTGATTGTTGAACAACGTAACAGATTAAGTATCTTTGTTGTTGAGCTCATATGTCTATTTATTCGAGAACTTAGCAGCAAAAAGGGGGTTTGTGACGATTAAGATGTGAATGGACTCTTCAATTAACTTGATTAAAATTTTTTAGTCAAGTCACATGGCTAGCATTTTTTAAAATTCTGTCTCATTGCATTTTATTCTACACATGCACCGTCTTACCCACATCCGCTTTCAGGTCAAAGCGATCCGGCCTGCAGCTGTAAATACTGTAGAGAGCATCTGGAGGGAAGGTTAGATGATTGCCTGTATCGACTGTATTGACTTTCATCCTGTAAAATGACCCAGCACAGCTTTTTATTCGACAGCCAGCCACCTCCAGTGACAGATACTTGATGGAGCTCCCCCCCCCTCATATTTTTGTCTTCTTCTCCTCCTCCTCCTGCTCTGGAGAAGCGAATCCCTCATCAAACCAAATGCAACTTGGAACATCTAACATAGCACTTTGTTGCGTCGTTGCGCACAGCATTGGCTCCGAAAGGCCGTCGCTCCAGACGTTACCAGAGAGACGACTGCATGTGTCAGCTGCCTGACAGAAGACGTGGAACTGACACGCTGCCCCGCTGTGTGGTTTCCATGACAATCGGGGTGCAATGCCACAACAATCATTTAAAATTTGAAGGTAGCGGCGGCGTGTTTCCCCTTCAGTTATCATCATCTCACCTTAAAGTTCAGAGTAGAGGATGAGAGTACCTCCAGATGGACATGTTCCCAGATAACCAGCACATCATCAGCAGTTTAATCAGCAGCTGGGTTGAAAAAAAAAAAACAAGTTCAGCTCTCCGTTGGACAAGTCAAGCTTTAACGACGACGGTAATAGAGGATAAAGCCAACGGTTGGGGAACTTGCTAGGGCTCCGATGTGTGACGGTGTGAGACTCAGATGGTGATTCAGTGCCACAGAGGCAGCTGCCACGAAATCCAACTGACAGCATCATGTCTCATCTGAGACGCCCTGTGGCCAAACAAACGGCGGCTCATTAAAGGCTCCGTTTGGACCGTCTGTGCCGAACGGGGAGCGAGGTGACATTGACTCGTAATGTGGTCGACCGAGGTGGTGTGTGAGCTAGGAGGAGGTGTGTGTGTGTGTGTGTGTGTGTGGTAATAAAGCTCGACAGTTTTCTTTAGCCTCCATACTCCATGACCTCTTACCAGTTGCACTTGAGCTTCAGGTGCGCTGTCTCCTGAGTTAGCTGAGAGAGTCAAGCTGGAGCTGACAGGCAGCGACGCAATCTGTGCGTTTAGGTGTGAGGCTCACGTGCAAAACGCGTGATGTTCTAGTCAACCCACCCACGGCTGTGAAAGACTTCGTCAAAGGTTTTTTTTTTTTTTGTCGAAGCATTGTGCAAACGTGACATCATTGTTTCTGTTCTGAAAAGTCTTTGAAATGCAGAGGTTCAAGGTCAGTAGTTAGGGTGGCAGAAAGTGTTACGGAAACAACGATGTCTGAGTCAGTGCTGAAAATGTAGCGTCGTCGTTTTGTGGAAGACGGACAGACCAGACAAAAACATCCCCAGCACTTGCACATCAAACGTTCCTCTTTATTAAAACATGCTTTAGTTCATTTTGAACATAAACGCTTGGTGGCTTAAAGGGGCAGTACTACGTAAAGTCTACTTTGCTGGAAGTCCTTGAATCCCCCCACCTTGCAACCATTCAGCTGTGCAGAATGCTTGGTGGGACCTAACGCCACCTTCAAAGACGCAGCTCAACCTCACAGAGGGGCTCTTTCTTCCCCTGTGCCCCCCCCCGCTCAGCTCCTTCAGACTAGCCAGCAGCAATTAGCAAACACCTGTTGGAACTGCTCATTGTAGGAGCCACTTCTTCAGTGCAACGCTGGTAAAAACGTTGTCAAAGGGTTAATAGAGAAGCCATGTTGCGATGACTTCCTCAATGTAGAGTTTCAGAAAGAGCAGGAGTTTGTTTTTTAAAGAGACAAGGCCCCATTTCAAGACAGTCAAATTTCTTTTGTCATATTTGATATATACAAAATTTCTTATTACAATTGAAGGTGTAATTGTCACTTTGTTGTGCTATAAAATTATTCTATGTGGCTGGAAAACACATAATACTGCCCCTGCAATATATTTTTAGCCCATTTTACCATATTTTCAAGGCTGTGCGGTAATTCTAAACCCAGCACAGGGTGTCTATAACTTCAGAGCACTTTCTTTAACTGGACAGTCACCTCTTAGAAAACTGCTTCATTCATTCAGCCGCAGCTCTTTGAAATGTTAAAAGGTGAAATAATGATTTCATTAGATTTTTTCCTGTGCACGTTATCTGCATTGTGAGTCATACTGTAGTTGTTTTGGGGTTTGTTTGTTTTTTTGTCGCTCAACGCGATTGACAGTCATCAGCTTCGTTTTTAACCACAACGGAGCCCCTGACTGCGTGCTATAAAGACACCCGCCGCTGCGTGTGCTGAGAGAGGAGGAGGATTTTATGAAGACTTAACATTTCATCCATTATTCATGGAGAAGTGGAGGAGACCCAGTGAGACGGGAGCCACTTCCATCACTGCTCTGTTATGTTTGACTCGTTCAGATGAGTGAGTCAAACGAACCGCTGGGAATCCCTCCCTCTCTCTGAGCAAAAAGTAAAAAATAAAAAATAAAAAGCCCACTGCCGCAGGACATTTTCTTTCTGTTGTTTTGGCTTCCAGGTGTCCAACCCGCGCTAACAAATGTGGCTCCGTGCTCCTAATTAAATGTCATTTTTCTTAGACGATCTTATTAAAAACAGAAACTGGGCGCAAAGGAGCAGGCCTTAACATTGTCCAATCGATAAACATATGATTGACAGATTTACTGTTGCTGCGTTTTCATTGCAAATGTGCGCAAAACGTTGTCAATGATAATGTTGGGAAAAAAACATGCAATTTTTCAATTCCAGCGTTTCCGTTAAATAAGAAATGGAGTTGAAGTCACGTGTGAATATTTGTGTTCACTCACGCGACAAGTCATTTAAAAACATGCCTTGCCGTCATTCTCCAACTGCTTTCTGTCTTCTTACTCTTCTTCGTGGTTGGCGCCACTAGCAACATCCGGTTGTTGTTCATGTGACTCGTGTGATGCGAAAAAAGTTTTCAATTGCAGTTTGGCGACAAACCCTAATTTCAATATGGCCGAAAAACTACCTCGTCCTAGCGACAAGCCTTTTTTATAGAGAAACTAGTTTTTTTTTTCAAAATTACCGTGTTTCCATTAAGCTAATTTATTGTCAAAATGTCAATTTGCTCAATTATCTGGTCAATGAAAACGCAGCTTGTGTTCTCTATGCACGGAGCTCTGCAGCATGTGCTTTACTGCGGCTCCTCTGAAAAGGAAACACGTGTACTGCTTCGTTTTGAACAATAACAAGTAGGAGGAATCTATTATTTGCCGTCATTCATATGCAAAGCTATCCTCCATAGGAACATCCTCCTCTTCAGTCTGCACTCAGTGTTTTGCTGCTGCTTTGTTAGTCGTGTGTCGGTGTGTGCTTGAGTTTAAGGGGGAAAAACATCATCCTATATCAATTATGTCGAGTGGCCTCTTCAGGCTGATTAGCACATAAGAGGCCGAGCCAAGCGCTTTGTTCTGGAAGCATACAGAGACGGGTCGGTGTGTGTGTGTGTGTGTGTCGGCGGAAAGGCTGTGGAGGACCATCGAGGTTTGATCAAAACCGAGCTCATTGGCTCGGAGTGAAACGTCCTCTGTGTTTGGCTGTTCTCCCAAAAACAGACAAATAGCCAATTTGTTTAGAATAATTGCTGTTATTTTGTCCCCAGAGCCAGGTTGCCTGGTGCTCGCCTCTGTTGCCTTACAGCCATAAGGTTCACATTCTGGTCTTTTTCATAGTTTTGTTCTTTCAGCGTACTACGGCGTCCTCCCACGGTCCATCTGCGTTACGTTTATTGGTTATGCTAAGTTGCACTTATGTGGGAGAGTGTGTGTGTGTGCGTGCGTGGTTGTGTCTGTGTTGACCATGTGTCGGCCTGGTGCCTCTTACCCCCGCTCCAAAACCACAAGGCAAACGCAACGGTCATCCATCTCTGAGCCATGCTTTTGCCATCGGCTGAAACATTTAGGGACGATAGACCTATTCTTTTTCTCGAGATAAGATAACTTCCCCGTGGTTTTCTCAAGATAGCAGATTGACTGATGTGTGTGTTGAACGTTGAACAACAGTGGGACAGGATGAGGTAACAAGTTCACTTTCCGGTAGTTTTTGCAAGATAACGAGTCAGTTTCCCCGATGGCTTTCCCAAGATCACAAGTTAACATCCCAAAGGTTTTCTTGAGATAACGAGTTGATTGGTGTGTGTGTGTTAATCCTCACACCGTCCTTCTAATGCATGCCACAGTAGCGGGAGGTCACTTATAAGTGTACAGCATGTACGTGTGACCTTTTTCCATCGGAAACAAGTAAGATAATCGTCTTGTTATCTCAAGAAAACAATTAGTGTCTTCTCGTGATGATGGAAGAAATGATCTTGAGAAAACATCACGGTCACAGCTGCTGAGAGCAGCTTTGTTCTGTAGCGGCTGGGAGGGATGGAAGCAGGACGAGTCACTGAAATTATTTTACTGTTGTAGACAAAAAACAAAAAACGATAGCAAAGCATCATTGTAGAAGCAGTTATTCACTGTTGAACCAACACCAAACTGCTTTGAGCAAATGAAAAAAGACAAATGCAAAAGCAACATGAGAAATGATCTTAAGTTCAGCCTGTTGCATCAGTCCTGCTTCAAAAATGATTTCCTTTGAACAGCAATCTTGAAGTCTGTAAGTGCAAAAATAATTATTTAAAGTAACCATTCACCTGTCATGATTATAAGGAATAATTTCCCATGTAATGTCAGACCTTTTGTGTTGCTTTGGTTTGCATCAAACCATTACAACATGAGAAAACAGCACAAAAGTAAGTTTTACTCTAACATGACTCTTAGTTCTCTGTTTCTCTCCACTGTTACATTCATGCTTTGCTCTTAATTTGATTTAATCCCACTTGAAATCCGTCTGTTGGACTGCAGTTGCCACAACGTACATCTTGTACCAATACATGATGTATACATGTTGTAACTGGTCTTATTATAGCCACGTGTGTTTGTTGTTGTGGTTTCTCAGCTTTGTTTTCTCACTTCCCGCAGGTCTAGAGGCTGACTTCTAGGGTGTTAACTTGTGCTCTCTCTATGCTTCTTTCTCTGCTCTCCTTTTAAACCCGATCCCTTTCTTCCGGTCTGTCGTCTCTGTGTCCATTAAAGTTGAAATAAATCCCTCTAAAATTCTAATAAAGTATTCTGTATGTGTGTGTAGAATCTACACACACCCGGAGTCTCCGTGAGGGCTTTACCATTGACCTTAAGGCAGTTCTTTTGCAGCAGGTTTTTTAAACCCATTACTGAACAATACGTCTGATTTTCCTCTCTTCTAACCTGAAGATGAAGAGCGACTGCTCGTTCGCACGGGAAGCTCCTGCGAACCTTGGAATTATCACTTCTGAAATATTCAGACGTTGCCTCAGTGGGAAAAGAACAGCAAGACTGCAGGATTCATGCAGCTAATTGGCTTGCAGAATTTCCTCTGAATGCCTACTGTAACTGCGTTCACCTTTTACACACAGTAGGGGTGTGTGTGCAAAATTAATAGATACCCTTCAAGTCTTTCAGGCCTGTAATCATCCAGCCTTTCACAATCTGCAGGAATCAGAGCTTTATTGTTGGGAGGGATTGTATGCAAGCATCTATCACTGCAGATGAAAGTGCCTGGGAGATAACTGCAGGTTGAAGTGATGATGGCGGTACAGCGTAGCCCTCTGTGGGTAAGAAAGAATTGAAATGGTCGAGATATTCACGAATATGTTCTGCTTTCTTTGCATTTTATTAAAATTCATTTCTAGAAGTGGGAAAGCTTTACTTGATTTTAAAAGCGCCACCAGTGGCAGAAAATGTACAACTCCATGCAGAAAATGATGCACTAAGAACAAAAAGGCTTTAGTTTAATGCAACATGTTGCTGAAATCAGTCAAACGTATTACTCAGATTTGTGACCCTGAATTGTTCCTTTAGAAACATGTCTTCTATACAAGTGTGGGTTGCATTAACTTGAAATTGCAATTATAGAACTTTTAAAGAGAAATAAATAGCCTTTTACGCATCCAAAGTGGTGACGCATTGTTTTCATATATTGCACAAACATGGCTGTTGTGTTTTGCAGCTTCAGTTACCTTTCACATTCTGTTAGATTACTGTTCAACGGCCAGCAGATGTAGTTTTACTCACCGAGAACCACAATGTTGCTCTGAACAAAATCAGCTTACTCCTTTTTATTGCCAATATAAGGGCAGCTGAAGCAAACCTACGCTGGGACCAGGTTTTGGGGTAAATGCAACAGACCAGGGTTATTTTCAACAAGCGTTTGGAAATGAAAGTTTCAGGTCAGTTTTGAAAAACCTGACCAAAACCAGAAAACCTGTGGAAGAAGGACACCAAGCAATGGAAGTGAAAATGCTAAAAATTTTAATTTTAATCAGAAGGGGTTTTAAATATTGACACGTTGTTGTGGGCGGCGTCGCTTGACACGTTGTGGGCGGCGGCGTCATTTACTTCACAGGGAATTAATCCACTCTTGGCCGTTTCCAGTTGCACTAAACATAAGATGAGCAAGCATTAGGCAGTAGCACCAGACATATTGTTTCAGGAGTTTACCGTACAAATCATGCATGAACTCTGATGTAGGATCACCACCACTGCAAGGCTTGGTTACTTTAGAGTTACCCACCTTTTTCACCCTGTGGTAAAACAAAATCCATCGACGTCAGAAAGGCAGTTAGCGTCTTCATAGAAATATCACCTTGAGACATCACTGCCAGAGAGAAAGTAAGATAAGATTTGTCATTGTCATCAACAGATTACGAGACTGAGATTTGCTCGACTCGAGTTAAGATGCAGGTTATGTGTATATACATAATATACAAAGATAAAGAAATAAATAGTACAAAATGAGAAATAAATAGACATCAGAAGATGGTTGCAGCACCTGGAGGTGTCGCAACAGAATTTACATTTTTAGCAAAGTGGTGTCAAGAGCAGAAGTTCTTATGCCTTTGAATTTAGTGCCATGATTGCCATCGGGTAAAAAACTGTTTTTTTTTTTTGTTTTTTTTTTTAGGCGATTTGTCCTGGTTTTTATTGCTCTGTAATAAAGTAGTTAACAATATTTAATTAATCCATCCCAACCAAACCTTTATACTTACAAATGTTTATCCTGTGACCCTCTTCTCCAGAAGCAATTGGCAAACATAATCCTGTTGGCAACAGTGTCATGTCAGTTGCATGAAGTAACACAGCAATCTTAGTGGATCCATTGATTTTTGGCAGCTAGAGTGAAATCAGCCATTTGTCACAAAAATATAACCGGTCACAAGATCTATTCAGATGCCAAATGAGACAAGGGCTTCTTAGATTTGAAGACACAAAAAGCCAGCCTAAATCAAGTTGTCAGGTAGCTTGACCCAATCAGCATGCCAGTGTTTGCCTAAATGACTAGTGTGATGCACTTTGGGGTTCTCTGGACTTGATAAGGGTTCTTTGTGCCCTAATCAAAGCACAAAGCCATTTACCATTGTAAGGGAATTACAAAAACCTTTACGACTCGAATATAGTTATACAACAAGCTACAAAACAGTAACCTTTTGAAAAGGGATTCACATACCTTTGGCAAGCCACATAAATGCCACCACACAAAAGAGAAGAACACAAACACACGCCATGGTTCCTGCCACAAGCTACAGGTGTAACCATGTGAGGCTTATAAAGGCCAATCCCGGTGGCACAGCTGTAGCTCATTAACTTTAATTGGCTCTCTCTTCAGAAAAGTCACCCAGGGCTCAATGAGACTCGGTTTTAACATTTTCAGAAGTGATGCCAGTAAAGGAAAATATCAAATTAATGTAAAAAAATAAAAAAGAATAGGAAGAATTTAGTTGAATTATTGGGTTTATTTAACACCCTTTGTTTGTTTTTTTTCCCCTGTTTATCTCCTGCCCACCCTCCAGGTCAGTAGGTGGCAGTAATACACCTTCATAGCTGGTCTGCCAGCTGTGAAGCCTCTGTGACTTCTTAAATTTCAGTTTTGATGTACATTTTGTTATTGTTTAGCATCTGTTGTATATAAAAAGAAATACATAAAAACAAATGCACAGTCAACTTGGTGAATTAAATCTATCTCTTTCCATGTCTCAAGACGCCATCTTTGCCAGGTCTTTCTTGTGAAACAGATTTCAGATCTATCATGGTTAAAATAATAAAATGTATAAATTCATGTTGTAAAAGAAAAATAAAGTTTGAAGGGGAGCGCTTCTCTCGTTAGCACAAACTAAGTCCTGTAGTTTTCACTTTCACAGGCAAACAGTCTCCTCTGCAAATCCAATCTGCATTCCTGTTAAAACAGAAAGCAATTTTGTTTTTTTAAAATTGTCTGAAGATTGATTGAAACGTAAATGTCAAGAGCAACTTCATACTAGTCAGAATGTTCTTTCTTTCAATAACACTTTCCTCTACAGTTTTCCTTTGCGAGCACCAGCAGACCTGGCGTCAGCAGGCTGCATGAACTACTGCAAATATTACGCTTGAGGTGAAAGAGAGACAGCTGGGTGGGAATTAATTTCTGGGAATAACTAATAGAAAACAGATTTTGCAGTAAACCCTCCTCCGGAGGTGATACTTTGGAGCGATCCCTCATGCTGTGCGTATATGTGGTGACAGGGGAACTGAAAACTGCCTTTTAAACAGGAAGAAACCTCCTGCAGTGTAAGTGTCTCAGTCTAAGTATGCCATCTGCCAAGACTGACACCATAAACTAAAATTTCCTCTTCGCTTTCGGGTAATGTCCAAAGAGACACTCAAAAAGTACTATAAATATAGTTCATGTATTTCCCCACACAAATCAGTTTTGTTGTTGTTGTTTTTGTTAAAGTGTTAAGAGAGACGGCTTTGATGCGGTGCCTCTTTAAGGCTGCCTGTCCAGACTCCAGAGAGAGAAACTGGTTGAGATGGTGGCGATGGAGGAGGATACAGGGAGCCAATCAGAGGCAGTAGATGCAGACACACTCTGTTTGTAACACCTTGTGTTGGAGAGTGCGGGGGTGTTGGGAAGGTGTGTGTGTGTGTGAGGGGGGGGAGGGGATTGTTCTCTGATGGATGGGGGTGGGGAATCAAAGCAAAAAGGAGGTGAGGCGAGCATCACTGCAGCGGAAGCACACTCCCTGCCTTTTCCCCCGTCTTTGCAACGACTTCTCTTTACGCCGAGAGCCGGTGCTGTCTCTTTCTCTCTCCCCCCCTCCTGAGTGAGTCATGGAAGTGATTTAGCGTAGGTGAGTGGAGCGGAGCGGCAACAGAAAGCCACAGTCCTGCTGGTGTGTGTGTGTCTGCGTCGTGGGCAGGTAAGCTCGCTCCTCCTCTCTCCGATTATAGATCTTCTTCTTTGGCTCCTTGGTTTGCCTCTGCCTCCCCGGGAAGAGGAGCAAACAACTTCTGCAGAGTTTGCGTCGCCTTCTCCTCTCCTCTTCTCTACCCCCCACCCCAGAAGGTAGTTTTATGACCGGGCAGACCGAGGAGCGTTTCGTGCCTCCGGGATTGACAGGCGGACTCAAGAGGGGCTGATGAGGTTTGGACAGAGATGAGAGGGGAGATGATGAGTCAATCTCTGCTTGAGGGACGCGGATGATAATGTGATGATGTAAATATGTGTGAGAGCAGTGAAAGAGAATTGCAACAGCTTAGTTCTTCGATGTTTAGGTGTTGAGATTGTGTCCCCAATGGGAAAACCCCCGCAGCGTCCACAGCTGGAGCGCCTCTGGGCATCCCTTCCTGCTCCGTGTGGAATTTAAGTTTGTGGTGATGAAAGCAGGTGATGGGACTTTTTTTTTTTTTCCCCTTGTTTTTGGCTTGAGCTACAGCTGAGCTCTATCACAGCCTTCATCATGAGTCGAGCTGTAAAAACTGCAGCTCAGCCCGTGACACAAATCCCCGACCCCACTCAGCTGTCGATGCGGGAGGAGGAGTGGGGACCTGTCTTCATCTCATGCCTGGATTAGAGTGATTTACACTCGCTCCTCGTCCACCCGCCCGTGTTTGTGTGCGGTTTGACCTATAATGGCACCTAATGGCATCATGTGTCATCTGCGAGAGGACGCTGTCAAACGGGACATCGTCCCCCAAGCCACACTCGGCCGTAACATGGCAGCTGTTATTAATGTTAGCTCTCCTCGTGACCCTTGTCGAAACCGGTGCCAGTTGGCGGGAATTAATGGAGCTTTTAAATTTAGGAATTACTTGTATTGTCGGCAAAATTTATTCTCCTCTCTCTCTCTCTCTGGTAATTTCTTTCCGTCTTTGTTGGCTCACCCGCAAACTAGTCGTAAACACTTGCTTTAAGTGAATCTACAAAACGTTGGGGTCATCGTCCTCAGATTGATCTTCAAACTCTTTCTCCATCCCGGCGCTGTCCAGCAGCTCACAACGTAATCGATTCGTCTCCTTCAGTCTACCTGCAGCCCTGCTCTTGTGATTGGAACAGGTTTAATATGAGGAATCAATAAAAGGAAAATGGGCTTTTATGACCTTGTAGGGGTTGCCCAGTGAAACTCTCATTTTGATCTTACCGTCAACTTGGTGTTGTGTTTGCAGAGGATGAGCGTCTGTATAGACTTTCAAAAAGCCTAAACCGGCTCGATTTAAATTCAAGACGTCGTCGCAGAGTTTCGGTTTTTTGCAGTCGGTGAAGTCTCGCTCAGGGGAGCAATGTGAGGGGGGAGCAGCGGAAGCAATGCAACTGGTAAACAACATTACCAACGTCTGCCCTGGTTCTCCCGAAATTAACATCAGCAGGGTTTTTTTTGCTTTCTCCAGAACATGTAGTGACAGCGTTTTAAAAGCAAACCTCGAGTTTAGAGTCTGAAGTCCTGATTTTATGCGCACTCAACTCAAAACTTACTGGAGTTGTTTTCTCCGGAGACAGGAAAGATCGGATGATTGCACATAAACTTTACTATCTTTACACACTCCGATGTTGTGATGAAAAACATCTTTGAGTTGCGAAATTAGCTGAGGGAGCAAGTTTTGGGTCTTATGCGAGTCTGGGGCATTTGAAAAATTTTGAAATGTTGTGCTTACTACAGGCTATGTTAAAAAATAATCAAATATGCAGAACGAACTAGGGCTGGATACATCCTGTGGAAAGATTAAACATTCTGAGTAATTTAGTTTCTTTGTCAGCCAAAACAAGACACAAGAAGAATATCTTCTGATGCTCGAATGAATGAAGAGGAAAAACTTTGAAAAAAACCCCAACCTGAAACCTCTTCAGATTTTGGGACATTTGTGCAACTCCTTGCATACTTTTAGACCTTTTCAAACAGACCTGTACGTTTGGATTTTTAATAGACAGCAACAGTACACTGTATTCTGTAAAATGGATAAAAAATAATTTTATGGTGAGGGATAAATTTGGACACCCCCGCCGTTATTCCAAGTTCAAATGGCTAAAATTACTCTCAGGTGTATGACATTAGGTGCACATTATGACGGTGTCGTTATTTAGCTCTTTGCTCTGTTAATCATAGACATTTAGTTTGACGGTCTCCCGATTGCTGAAGTGAGCATAAACGTCACGATGAGATGGAAAGAGGCCTTCAGAGAGGAGACTGAAGCACCTTAAGAGTCTGGCAAGGGATTTGAAGAAGTCTTAGAAGAATATCAACTCAGCAGTTTCACCGTATGGAAAATGGTCTAAAAGTGAAGGATGTTCGCAACAACTGCTATATAGCATGACCAGGTCTGGTCATCCAATCGCCCTGTTCCACTAATACCTTGCTCAGCTTGAAAGCAAGAGCTTCACTAGGCTCGTCAGGGTCGCCACAGCAGGGCAAACCCAGAGCCCTAAAAGTAACACGATGTGATCTGAATGCGACACAAGCACAACAAACACAAAAATGCCTGCTTGTTGCCATAACGACCACAGTGTTATTATAAGTGTTGCCGTTTTCCTTAAAGCTCCAAAGACGCTCGTTTGCTGTCTTGAGTTTTTACCACGCCGGGTCTTGTCAGGAAGTCGTTCTCGTGACGCAACCAGTGACTTCACCCCATAGCCGATCAAAGACTGGGAGTCTTCTGATGACATGTTTACAACTCGATTCCACACACTTGGAATGGACCCCAGGGGGAAGTAGATATCAAAAAACAGGCTGGTGCCACGTAACCATCATAACCAAACAGAGATGAGTCAATCCGACAATGTCGAGGACGCCCCAATCATCGGAATGGCTAAGATAGTCTTATTGCTGTTGTGTGTGGTGTGTTAAGAGTAATATCTGGTCCGCTCAGAAGGTAGACGGGACCGCTCTGATCTAAAAACATGTTTGATTGTCTTGGTCGGATATCACAGTGTGTGTGGTATCCCCCAATGATGAACAAGAACTCAGCCTGTTGAAAGTGACATATAACGAGGACTTATTTACTCTAGAATTGTGTTCGGGAGCCACAAAAATCCCTCAGAGGGCTGCAAATGGCCCCCAGCCCACACTTTGGACATCCATGTCTTAGTGGATAGGGTGTTTTAACTTTCTCTTTCGTTAGAAACCACGTTCCTGTTGCTACCTTTTGATTAGTGAGTAAAACATGTTTAATGGTGGTTTTACTGATGATGCGAAACACCGAGAAATAAATTGAGACGAATCAAATAAAAATAAAAAAATTAGACATCAGTGTATTTCTTCTTCACATGACCGATAACCTTTAAAAAAAGCTTAAATTAACACCTTCAGATCAATGTTACAAAACATTTTTTCCCCTAAATGTATTCTCATTAGTCTGTCTTCCGTCTCTGCTTCACTTTCTCTCAGATGAAGTGATAAAAATAAGGAAGGTGGGTGGACTGCCCCTACTTTTAAGGAACAAGCGAAGTCTACACGGCCATCTGCTCGCAACAGAACTTCCTTTTAATCACGCCGGCAGCCTCTGAGGGACCAGGCATGACATGCATAACATGTTAGTCACATCATATCCAAGCTGAAAGCCAAGCTTAGTGACTTTCATGCCACACACACACACACACGCCCCCCTACACACACACACGCCCACACGCTCCACTTGACAAATTAAGCAGACTGATTGCTTGTTTGTCCTTGTAAACACTTTCTGAGCGATTGCTTTTGCCTTATATCGTTTTTACTCACATGAACACGTTGAACTGTGCTTCACATTCTGTCAGCCCCGATGCTGAGGCCTAACAGTCGAGTATGTAAGTGTGTGTTTAAGCAGAGATTCTCACAAGTGTTCAAATCTTTGGTGATGTAAAAAAATAAGCCCAAGATAAATAACTTTAAAAATTTTTAAAGATATAACATGACATTTATCTTGTACAATACAGCTGAAAAATAGACAAACAGGTTACAAGCAGAAGATAAAATAGGTGCAATAACCTGGCTGCATAAGTCTACATATGAAAAATAACAGACTCAGGAGTTACACCATTGTTTTCTAATAAAGTTGCTAAGCTTCAGCCCACTTATAAACTGGCCATCTTGTCCCACAACGTGTAAAGTGACGCCATCTGGTCGAGTAGATTTGAACTACATGTGGAGTGACGTCAACCAATAGGCAGAAGTTGACGCCTTGAGACCCCGCCCCTCCTCATTTGCATATAGGCAGATAGTAAAAATAGGAGACAGAAAAATGAAAAAAAATGTTTATAAGAGTTGTGGCAAAAAAGAACAACAACTAATTAAAGAGACACAAATGCATCTACAAGTAAAAGGAAAAACAAAAAATATATATACGATTTAATAACACTAGAATTCTAATTATGTGCTCAAAAATATAACTTGTTGCAACTCAGCTGAAAAAATGAAAAATGTCAATTAAATTATAAACATGAGGCAAACGTCTTTCAACAAATAATAAGAATTTGTGCATCTTAAGTGTATTGATTTACTCCTTTGAGTATTTATTTATTTTACTTTTAATTATGTCCGTTTCGGATCCCTAGATAAATGTGTGGCTGACTTATACAAACCCAACATTTAGCTATGGGCATGCGAGCATATATGCTCACGAGACCTCTACTGTACAGGTGAGCTCTTGATAGGTAGTAAGTGGCTCTGATTTAGATTTAATGAGACGCAGCAGAAGATAATGAGCCTGTTCTGCCTGAACACAGATGCATTGCGTTCAGGTGAACGTTCTCACCGAAGAACGCTCTGTTTGTGAGAGTCTGATGTTCAAGGCTGACAGAACATGCCATCCTTTGTCTTATGGACAAACAAGTTATTAGAGGGACGCGTGCTCGAGACTTGTTGTGAACGACCAAGTCAAACTCGGTCGTCTTCTGATTCCTCCTGTCGTTTGTGTTGCTTTACTTTCAGACCGGCGCGTGATGTGACTGAAAGGATTCGTGCCAGGCCAGAGAGAACAGGAAAAAATAAAAACTTTCCCTCAAACAACATCCGGTCTATTCACGCCAACAGGTAGGTAAGCTCTACCTTAAATTACTGGGTTTAAAACGCTTCTAAGTTTAGCGCGTGGAGCGCTTTCGAGCATTGACGTCAGAGTTTGTTTTTTTTTTCCTCGCGCAACTGAGTTGTCACATGAGCAACAGTGGCACTAGTTTTCAGACACTGTTAACAGCTTTAAACGTGTGAGTACTGTCTGTACTGAGCCTGTGCATCTGAAAACGAGCTGCTGCCTTCACTTTGTTCTTTGATTCATTGAAACTTTCATGAACAAATCGTCAACTTTCTGGAGCAAACAGTAAGTCGGAGTAAGCAGTATTAGCTTCTGGAGATTAGTTTCTGGAGTACAAATACATTAGCTATTTGTACATTGCTAATGTATTAACTATGTACAACAGTGACGTGCGGTGAGGTTCATAGCTGGTGAGGCACTGACGTCATCAGAATCAGATTTGCAAATAGATGCATAGATTGACAGCAGTTTACAGGTTATGTTTCACTTCTGCATCCTTACACATACAAACCTTTCAGCTCCGGCGTTGGTCTTCCTTTGGTTATTATCTCCTGCTTCGATTGAAAGTCCACTTGAGAAAACTTTTTTAGTGTTGTAATGTAGTCATCCATGTCGAAAGTCGGGATGAGCGAGAGGAAAAAAATCACTATCTCTATTATAATCTATCGCTGCACTTGACTTGCTTCCCGAATCGTTTAGCCTAGCTCGCTGTCACTTACTCGGCAGTTGAGGAGTGAACAAGACGAACGTCTGGGATCTTGAGCGCCCCCTGCCATGAGGCAAGAGAACTGCCTGCCTCACCTCGAACCTGTTCTCTGCCGTTTATAATCGCTCATTACACGAAACACGTTACACAAACACAGTTGGTGACAAAAAGCACTGTACATTATATACATAAGCTAAATTATTGGAAATAAGTTCACATATTAAATTTGTTTAAACCATTTTATTGACGCCGTACAGCAACATGCTCTCTCCGCTTAGCAGCCAGCGCAGAGCCAGGGGTTGCGCAATCCAAGGTGAGGCAGAGCTCGCTGCTGCCTCACCGGCATCGCTTCCAAGCATTTGAATGGGAAAATAAGAAAATTCAGCGATTTTGAACAAATAAAAATCGAAATTGGTGAAGCTACATGAAAAATAAATATTTTTTAGTACAAACCACCGGATGAATATAACAATTTAAATTACTTTATGATTATATATTTTCTTTCTTTCCATGATGGCTGGTGAGGCACTGCCTCACCTGCCTCCCCTGACCGCACGTCACTGATGTACAAATAGCTAATATCTATTATTAGCTATTTGTACTAGCTAATAATACAAATATTATTATATTTATTATATTTGTACATATTAGCTATGTACAAATAGCTAATATCTACTATTAGCTATTTGTACTAGCTAATAATACAAATATTATTATATTTATTATATTTGTACATAGCTACATTCTCAATTTACAAAGAAATGAGAAATAATCAAGGTGGTTCTGCTGAATAAAGCTTTGGAACGTGACGTCACTGCTGTAGGGATATGAGCGCCATCTTGAGGGGCCATAACCGACAAAAACGACTGTCACAGTTATTTTGAATCCAAGTTACTTAAAATTATTTAGCAATGGTACGAACTTGCTGCGTTATTGGATGTAATGTCCGATCACACGACCGAAACGGTAAAAAGATGGAAAACGGACTTTAGTTTCACTGTTTTCCTGCCTGGAAACAATGCAAGGGGGCTAAGCTATCAGAGCTAAGCTATCGGAGCTAAACTATCGGAGCTAACGAAAAGGAGACGAATGTCCTGGATATCAGAGGTGAGACGTCCTGATATTACGTTCTCCAACATCCCAGGATATCTACAAGTTTGCTCCAGACATTTACATTCTGGTGAGTGTTTAAATTTGCTTTGTTGGTGTTGTGTCATAATTTTTTGCTATGATTTTGTCCTGGTGACGCATGTTCAGTTTATGTTGAGTTAATCTAAGTGGGTCAGCCTTGTTTAGGTCGGGCTTATATTTTTTATGTAGCACAGTCCGAGTTTTGTCAGTGGACATCGAGGTTATTCCATTATTGTGAAGTAAACTATTTTACTAGTGTTATCAAATTTACAGCATTAATACTGATGTGTGTTCTGATATCTCCTCTTCAAGGCAAACCGACGTATGAAATGGATCAGCTCAATCCAGACTGAATCTGGGTCACTGTGAGGTAAACGCCGTAACATCGGACCAACATGCGCAACGATTAAAGAGGCGATACAGCAAAACCATGGTGGATCAACAAGTTACAGAGACTGTGTTTTTATGATTTACCCCAGAAGAGGTAAATCATAAAAACACAGTAGCGGAGGCTATAGAAGAGGAGCAAGTTGGAGACGCTGAGGAGGAAACCGCAGGAGAGGAGCTCAGCAAGGCTGCAGACTCTGAAGAGGAACATGAACCATTTGGGTTGAAATATGTGTTCAGTTGAAAGTGTCTGTTTTCTGTCATTTCATAATTTAATGTGATAAACATTCATGAAACGTTTGATTCAAGCTCTTCAAGTTGCATGTAAACAGGTGATGAAATGAATCACATTTCAAGTAAAAATTTGATATTTAAAATATTTCAGGTAATAAACATACATGTAATGAAAGATTATATTTTTAAAAAACATTTTATGTGATTAAAGTAAACAATTATATTATCAGACATTTTGCAGTAAACATTTAATGTAACAAGCAAACCAAATGAAAGAGCCCATCTTTAAACATTTAATGTGTAATTAAACAGTTCAAAGTAAACAATAAAGGTGACGAGTAGAAGTTATGAAATAGATCTCACTTTAAGTAAATATTTGTTGTATTTAACATATTTCAGGTAAGAAGTGAACATGAAGTGAAATAAATCCTGTCCTAGAATTTTATGTAATTGAACATTACAGGTAACAAATGTGACGATCATCTGAGGTAATACATTTAATTAAATTTTTTATTTTTTACAAAATATATAATTAGTTAAAAAATAAAAAAGGGGTCAAAATGGAATAAAATATGTGCCTAATCTATACAGCTTAGAATAATTTCACATGGATTTTGAGTTAATGGGTCACATGACCTAGAAGCTACTGAAGAAAAATGCTAAATTCTGACTACAGAAATAGCTAAAAAATATAAAAAGTGTTAAAATGTAATAAAGATGAGAGTGCTTCATCTATACTGTCTAGTAGAACAATTTCACACTGGTTTTGAGTTAATGGGGCACACGAATTGGAAGTTATTGAAGAAAACATTTAATATTAAAATTATTTAAAATACTGAATATGACTTAAAATTTTAATAGAGGAAAATGTGCCTCGTGCAATAGCATGAATTACCACTTTTTTGTATCAGTTGGTCACAAGGCAAGGCATTTATTTACAGGAGTGTTTGGCTCGGAAATTGACGGCCCCCCAAGTGAACCTCTGAGAGCTTGAGGGGGGAGCGGTAGAAGTAGCTGGCCGGAATTAGCGTTCATAAATCGGATCAACCTTGAGCTAAACGCCCTTTAGGAGCGCGAATATCCAAAATCCAACGTGAAAACAGCCTCAGTAACACAATGAAAACGGCGAAATAAAGTCTTTGGTCTGTGGCTTTTAAAGATGGCGTCGAGCGACTGTGCGAGTCGTAAACGTCACACGCAGTGACGTCTGTTCCAAAGCTCTATTCCTTTTTTACTGTGTTTTGTACACGTCACCCACCCTAGCATGTCTTAGCGCGACCATCAACTCCTGAAACCATACGCATGAACAAAACCGCACGTGGGGTCAGTGCGACCTCGACAGACCGCGCACAGGATAAAACGTTCACAGGAGCCAATTGTAATTAAACTCAAGGAACTTTACATGGATGAAAAACCAGTAAAGTGCTTGTGAAGGTGAAACAAAGCTTTCTCTTTAGGGTTCACACTTGGGATTATTGCTTTATAAATACCGCACGCGCTCCTCAGCTCCGTTCTTACATGTGTTTTACACCTCCAGCAGCTCCGTTCAGTGATATCCTGCTTCCACATGAAAGATCCTCCATCTTTAGAGAAGGTGTGAGGGTGTAGAGAATGACACCTTGGTGCTCGGGTGTTTGAATGGTAAAAAAGTTCAATCTGTGAGCAGCTTACAGGTAAACAGGTTCTCTAAACCGAATATCAGACATTTCAATAGAAGTGGATTTTTCTTCATGTCTTTTTACCACAAAGAGGCAGTCCTTTGATACAACATGCTTTTATGACTGATTTTCTATTTCCTGGTTTTGTTTTCATGCTGAAGGGGAGCTTTTGGCTCTTTTCTTAGTTTATTCAGCTGATTGTTTACATACCGTATTTAAACCAACATGACACTCTCTGTTACTGAATCAAACTGTTTCCTTTTTTAGGTTACTTAGGATTATGGTTATCAAAACTAATTTCTATTTGCTAAGTGCCAGAATGAAGACACTTTTGTTACAGCACACTTTTTAAACCTTTGAACACCTATATTTGTCTTTAAATTGTATGACTTGGGTCAAACATTTTGGGTATTCTTTCACCGTAGTTTGATGGGGTGCTGCTTGTTAAGTTACAAAGTCAAATAAATAAATAATATTGGTCACAGTTATTCAAATATTATTTGAATAATTAAATTGTGTTATCAAATTACTTATCAAAAATTGTTATTCAAGTGTCATATTTTCAAACTAAATGTTTTATTAGCAAGCTAGGTATTTTTACAATTTAAATGTTTAACACGCTTTTTTATTAGCAAAATAAATATTTAATATGCCACAAGAGCAGGCTTCAAAATGTTTAATTAGACAGTGAAATACTAACCTTTAAACTAAAGACTTAGTTAGGTTGCTAACTATTGACTTTGAAGCTAAATATGTAGTTAGTAAGTTACATTTTAAGCTTGCAAGCTAAATATTTGCTTTGCAGCTAAATATGTAGTTTAAAAAAATTAGCTTACTAATTAAATATTTAGTTTAAAATGTGACAAACATTCTACATACATTCTATTGTAGCCTGATGCAGCCCGGCTCCAGTTCAACAGGGGGGGCAAAGTGAACACATAGCAATAACACAATTACTCAAGTAAAAGAAAAAGGCACAGTGCAGTAAAACTACACATATAAGTACCTTTTTTCCAAAAATGTTACTCAATGTAATAAGTACTACACACTTTTGAACATAAACAACAACATCAGTAGCCTACAGGCTACTTGTTAACAAGCTGAAGGTGCTGTATTGGTATTAGCTAGTCATCATTTAGCTAAAATTACCTGCATCCAACAGCTTTACTCAACTCAGTCGGTTAGTTTGTGGGAAAAACTGTGCAAAGTGTTTTACTGGTTTGCTGCCGTGAATCTTAACAGACCTGAGTAGCTCTACACAGCAGCAGCAGCAGCAGGTCTCCTTCACTGCCGCACAGGTGTAAACCCAGTGCAAGCGTCTTAGCACTCATGTTGCGTTTAAAGGCGGCTCGGAAAAACATGTCACGACGTGTTGACTATTAAACACTTTTAATGGCTGAAAAAAGTGACAGAAGGCACAGATATGGGAAGTGCGGAAGCCCCTACTTTATCAAATCGATATGTAGGAATAACAGAGAGTTGGCCACTTTAAGGTAAAAACAAACAGCTTCCAGCGGGGGCACGGCTGATGTCGCCGGGCCTGTCTGTGTAGCTGATTTCTTTTTCTGTTCACTTTTAAATTAAGTCTTAGTATCAAAAAATAATCAGTTAAGAAAAAAGAAAACCGTGTTTGACTCCCAAGGTAAAGGGCGACTCACCAACATTTTTCTCTCACTGGTCATAAAACGACCCTGCTTTTTTAAATTAACAACATAATAACTTTCACATGATTTTTGTGGCCAAGCAAACAAGTTGAACAACCTAGGAACAGAATAAAAGGAAATCTCAGGTTTTTCAGGTGTCTCACTGTTGCTTTTTTTTTTTTTAATTGACATTGTTTTGTATTACTTAAGTTTGACTTTGACATTAAAGTGCTTATTTGTTGTCAAAGAAGGGAAATTGTGTCAGTCATGATTGATTTACAGTAAAAGGAGTAAAACACATGAAGGGGTGAATACTTCTCAGGGGCATTGTAGACGTAGCCTTCCTTTCTCCTGTACAGACATGTGACCTTTTAGCAAGGTCAAGGTCAGAGTTTGGTCATATGACAACTAAGAAACTCCAGTTTTCTACATTCTCAAATCACAAACCATGTTTGAAATAATCTGTCACAATAGTCAATCCAACTGCCAAAGAAATAAAAAAAAAGAAAATCCTTGTTTTTGGGTCTTCACAAGTAGAAAATGAAATAATCTAGTTCAGATTTGATCAGTCGAAATATTTTAGATTTTGAATGAGAGACTAATAACTGCAGTTGGAGCTCATA
This sequence comes from Xiphophorus couchianus, assembly GCF_001444195.1. NCBI lineage: Eukaryota > Metazoa > Chordata > Actinopteri > Cyprinodontiformes > Poeciliidae > Xiphophorus > Xiphophorus couchianus. The sequence continues at coordinate 28,336,025 of NC_040229.1, read as the reverse complement.
AAAATAATAAAAATATAAACAGCTTTTCAGTTTAGTGTCGACAGGAAGCAGGTTCTACATTCAGCTTCCTTAGTGGCTCATTAGTGACACAAATATTATTATAGTATTATTATTACAGTTGCAAGTTGTATTTTTATGATGTAAAGTTCTCTGAAATGCCTTGTTGCTGAAAGGTGCTGAACAGATAAAATTAGATTGATTGATTGTACTAAGGTTGAGTTTGGATTCTATTGGTGACTTGTTAAAATGTAATAATGAATCTTCCACTGATTTGTCTACATTGTTTGTCTAAGAAGAACAAACACATATTGTACATTTACTGTTCTAAATGAGGAAACTCGTTTTCTGTTTTGCCATTTTTACCAGTGAAGCTAAGATTTCGGAGACCTTACTAACTGCTATATTTAACAGTCTGGAGTGTTTTTCATTTCCTTCATAATCTTTTGGGAAATTTGCACTCTTGAACTAAATGCAAACACTTGGTAACAAAACAGCTAGCTGGATGATTTGAGTGCATCTATTATGGTCAGCTCCACAAATTCCAGACTTATGGTCATTTTCCTTTAAATCACGACTGAAAACCCATTTCTTTACAGCTGCCTTTGATTAATAACAACTGGAAAATAGATTGACTCTGGTATGGATATACCTCTTTATTCTGTCACTCTAATATTATGTTGTTTTTTGTATTGGATATTTTTTTGTCATCTAAAGCACATTGAACTGCCTTGGTGCTGAAATGTGATGTATGCAATGAAGCTTGGTTTAAATCTTTAGCAGGCCTGTTACAATAACACATTTTGTCAGATGAATGTCCCAGGAATTATTGCGACGAACAATAATATTGCTTTTGAAACCATTTTCAGCTAATAATGGCATAATAATTCAAGTTTGCCTTCCCAAAGATTAACAAACTTCAATTTGCACACGGCACTCCACACTGGAACTAAAAGATATTTTAAATATCGAAAATAAAATATAACAATAAGAACAATAAATAAAACGGAAATAAAAACCCATGCAGGACCGAAAACATAAATAAAATGAATTTACAAAGTTTCTGTAAACAAAATTGCCCTTCAAAAACATTTACCCTCAGATTGGAAATTATATAACTCATTTTTATTTATTATCTGATTAATTGATTGCTTATTGCAATTCATATGTTAATGTTATTATTACTACTAAGCCTGGAATTGTAAATATCTAGTCAATAATGACTCAGATTTTCTGATTTGGTTATATTTTAAAAAGTGTTATTAACTCGTTAGTAACTGACTGAGATTTAAAAAAAAATTTAATTAGAAATTCTAATAATTAACCTTAAATTTACGGGGGGTGGGTAGTATTGATCTGGTAATCTGCCAAGAATATTTTATTAGCAGTTTATAACTTTTCATCTGAAGCACATTTTCAGTACAAATCAATGTTTTCTTGATGTTTTTTTAGAGATCGTAAAGCGAGAGAAATGAAATTAGAAGCTCATTTAAAGAATACTCCAGAATTGTGACTGTTCTAGTTTATACAGAAGTACAAAATATTTCACACTTTCATTAAGAGCATGAGTGAACTTTTATCCATTATACAGAATAAGGGTCAAAGTAAAGGCAACTATCTTCTGCTGCCTGGCAGATTATCGTTTTCATTTCGTCTGTTTCAAAAGCTTTTGATCTGCCTCCCACTAACTTTTGACAAGTTAGAAAAGAGGGGCCTACAACAGTCCCACAAGGCTTAATTATCCTTCTGACTGATAACAACTTGGAGAGAAGGGGAGGTCGGCCAAAATGAGAACAGGAAGCGAGGAGGAGGAGGGTGATGGTGGGGATTAATGCAGATTTTCTGATATTACCTGGCCTGTGATGAAAAGACTGTGTTGGCAGGCGGAGCACCTAATCCTCTCAATTTCTCTTTCTGCTGCCATTAAACATCTGGAGCCGTGTAGAGCGAGATATTATTGACCAGCCTGACTCCAGCGGTGGAGGTGTAAATCACACCAGTGACTTTAGCCGTCTTCCACTGAATTTTATAGTTAGCAGAGATCAGAGTTTTGTTATCGAGTTTTAAATGTTGGTCTCTATGTAACTTTACGCCGATGCCAGTTTTACCCATGTTCCCTTTTAGAGCTATAACATTACAATTGCAAGAACAGTTTTGGTCATTATTTTTATCCCTTCCTGACATGAACAGAAATTAATTATTGATATCTCTTTTTAGAATAGAGAAAATATTTAGCATCTTATGTCAACATTTGGTTCGGTTAGTGTAGTTAGCATTACTAAACTTTGCTAAATTTTAGTAATGCTAAAATTTTAGCTAAATGCTAAAATGCTTTAGCATTTTTAATGCTAAAATATTAAACACATTTTAAAGATGTGTTTAAAATGTGTTTAAACACATTAAAGCTGTGTTCAGCTGTTTAATGAACACACAGTGAAGCAAAGCTGTGTGTTCATTAAACTTTATGGTAAGGATTTACATTCTCTAGGCCTACAACCAATAAGCACCATGGAAAATGAACGGCGCTCCTTGATTGGTTGGTTTTCAAATGCCATTAGCATGCCAAGTTACGTTGTGCCTAGTTTTTTCCACATTTTGTTTAGAAGATTTTAGATATGCACAACAAAAAGGTAAATTTTCCACAAATAATTTAGGGGTTTCAAATAGGTGAATCTCCAAATAGGGGAATATTAATAACAATATGTGTATGCTAGGTGTCATGTTGGATTACAAATGTCAAAAAACCCCAATGTATCTAAAATATGTCACTTACAGATATTGTCTGCCAACCATTTTTCTTGGTAAAATTTAATTTAAAGAAGAAAGTGCAAGTTGCGGATTACCAGCCTAGTTGTGCTAGTTGCTGGTATACACAACGCTAACGCCAGCAAATCCTTTCCTATTGCTAGCCTGTCCACGTTAATGGCCAACAGAGGAAGAACCCATGAGGGCAGCATACTCGTTATATTTAGTTTGGGACGTGTGCATAGCAACCAGCTTTAGTGGTATTCATGCCCCACTTTGTTTACAGGCCAGAAAGTTTGAAGCTTACACACACTGCCTGTCCAAAATGGGCTTTAACTCGGGCCTACAGGTCAAATAGGAAACCCCCAGAAATAAATCAGACTAACAAGAGGCCACCAGAGTTTATCAGATGATTTGTCTTTCTGAATTTACTCAGTAAGCACAAGCCTCAGTCAAACCATCACTCCATACTCACAGCACATTAAGGGAATTTGTTCCTTCACTCAAAGTGGCAAGCATAAGAACAAAGTTTAGTTTATTCTGACCAAGATATTTTTATAATTCAGGAGAAACACAAGTGCAGAACTCCTGAGAAGTCCCTCAGGTGGAGCAGATTTATGTTTTTGTTCTCCCGAGTTTTTATTATGTTGTGTTATTATTTATTCTTAGCCTCAATCACCTCTGAGTTATTTCGACTTGTGCGTCACTGAATTGCAAATAAAAGTCTCTTTAGGTCCTCGTGGTCACTTCAGTGTGTTTTTCGCCCCTTTTAGTTGTTTTCAATTATCTGCACTAACTGTTTAACTTGCAAAGGTTCCTCGGGGTTCAAATCGCTCATTTTTTACAGAATATTTCCAGGCCGCTGTAGATCGAAGCTCCACCTCATAGCCGTCAGCTACATCTTAACTTTTCTCTGTTGAGAAAAGAATAGTAAAAAAACAGCTATCCAAACAATTACTCCCAACATGGCCTCCCAGCTTCCATTAAAGAGTCATGCTAAGTTGAAAGCATGTTTTCAGTTTCCAGGCGTAAAAAGCAGCATGTCCATCCTGTGAGAGAGAGGTCAAAAAGCTAAGCTGCTTGGCAGACGGGAAAAAAGCGGCTTTATGTTCATACTTGGCAGTGCTAATCTGGTTGCCTCCTAACAAATCCCCCCCTAATTTTGAGACATTATCAGACACTGATGGACCTCTGGTATCATACCGCCATGTGGCGTCTGTCTCACAGCCGGGTCTGGACCACACTGAGGGGTACTGAAACCTGAGAAAGGTTCACTTTCACACAGTATCAAACGTTGATTTGTGATGATGTGAGGCATTAAGTCTGCGGTTAGTGATACAAATCTTTTTAGAGCTCAACATCAAGTGATGTATCATCTAGAATGACAAACATTCAGATCTGTCTAAATTGTTTTTACAGAGAAAATTAGTTTGGTAGGGTTTTTTAAATAACTATTATGTTGATGACAACAATTATTTCCTCATTTTCTAAAACTCTTGTTAGTTTTTTTTTCTTTTCTTTTTTTAAGAGGTCCACAACAAAAATGTTTCTTTTTTTTCTTAATTCTTAATTACTACACCACCTTGTAGTACGGTTGGGCATTTATCATATCGTTTATCATTTATCGTTATAAATATCCCATTGTGATTATAATTTAGGTATATTGTTGTCACAGTAAAGTCCAGCTAATGTTGTTAAAGTCCAGTCTTGAGCTAAAACCTCAAGACTGTCCACAGTGTAACTGAATTAATCATCTCTTTACCCATTAAAAGTTCCTCTTTTCACATCCATAAATTTGATGACAAGAATGTAATCGCATTTGGTATTGAAAATACAATTTGCATAAATTTCACATCCAAAATGAAACATTTTTTTTTACTCTCTACTTTTTCCTTCACTTCCATTTCTACCCCACCATTTAGAACTTGTAGGTGTTCGGAAATGATCCCAAAAACCTAGCAGTGAAGCAGCTGTTTGTCCTGTTGACTTGTAGCCGGAAGGTTGTGGGTTCAAATCCCAGCCAGTACCTTTCCACATGCAGTGTGGATGTTCTCCCTGTAGGATCAGAGGACTGTCCTTTACCTACAGCATCCATGGAAATGGAAGCCAACACTTATTAAGCAAACTCCTGAGAGGTTGCAGGTCTCTAAAAACCTCTGAAGGAAACAGGTTTCTGCCCTCCATGTGTCTGCTGCTGGCTGAACAAGCATTCATAACGAGCGCCGTCGTTGTTCCCGCTATAAGGCATGCATTGATTGATCTGAAAAGCATTCCACTGATTCTCTGATCAGTCAGATTGCGTCAACAAAGAGATGAATCAGTGATAAACAGCCTGCGGACGCGCAACAGGTGGATAATCTGTGTGTGTGTGTGTGTGTGTGTGTGTGTGTGTGTGTGTGTGTGTGTGTGTGTGTGTGGAAGCCAGGAGAGCATCAGAGAGGAGTTATCAGTTTTCCATCTCTGTCGTCTACGTGGTGAAGCGTGAAGAGCACGCGTGTCGCATTCCCCCGAAACCCGCTCGGTTCATCCTCCATTCAGATCTCGGTTTATTTAGCTAATTAGCGCGGATTAGCTTCTCTTTGATGAAACAGGGGAAATGTACGTGATTGGATCAGTTAAGCTTTTTGATATTCATAACTCGCTCTTGCCACTTTATTTTACAAATCCCAGAGGATTCCATCACAGCTTCATTTCCTCTACTGAATTCCTATTTTCTGTTCTGTTCTCCACTCTTCCATGTCTGGTCTGTAGTTTTGCTGTGTTGTTTGGCGCTGTTGGTCAAGGGTCTATGTGGCATCTTACTGGCTTGCTTTACATGTTTCATATCTGATAATTTACCTCTAAAAACTTTGAGCCACAGATCAAACCGTAACTGGTTGACTAAGTTGCCGGATGCGAGCAGGACCTGCTCACCCAATGTGCCACTGCTTCAGCTCAGCTGCGTTTCTAATAAGCAGGTAATTGCTCAATTTTTTGGCGGTATCAAAATGGGTTTATTTAGCAAGACTGCAATGGAAACTTTTAATTTTTTTAACTTTTTTTTTTTTTTTTTGCATCACATGAGTCACTTGATCAACAACCCGGAGTTGCCACTGGCTCGAACCAGAAAGAAGACGACGACAAGACCCCCTCCAGGGGGTCTTTTGTGGGCTCTAGTGCCCCTTATATGAAAGTAGGCTGACAGAAAAGGGGGAAGGAGAAGGGGAAAGACATGCGGCAAATATCGCCGGGTCCAGGAATCGAACCCGCGACGGCCGCGTCGAGGAGTCAGGGGTCCAAATGTGGGTCGCGCTAACCCCTACGCCACCACGGCACCTTTTTTTTGGATGATTTATCTCTTGAACAAACTTATTCAAATGCAATTTCAATTGTGCTTCCTATTTCATAGTTACACCGCAATTGCAAAATTGTGGGGATTTTCCGACGTTAGCGGAATATTAAACTTTTGCGCACATTTGTAAAGGAAACGCAGCTGCTAAGGAGAACCACCGTGTCATTAGTCTCAACAACTTTAACTGACAACAATTTCTAGTCTGTATTTCACTTCTTCTGACTCTTTTCCACCATTGGTTGGAGTTAATGATGGTGCTCCCAGCAGCAGCAGCAGCTCTGGAAAAGTTCTCTTTCAAAAAACGTGCACTTCTAAAATGCCAGCCGTTTTAATTGTTCAGAGGTGACTGCAGACAAGATAACGTGAGCTATAACTCCCAGGATGCTAAAAGTATACAGGCAGGCAGCTATATGGAGCATGCAGCTCCTTACCGTCCTAATAAGCCGAGCCTGTCTTCTCTGAGTGTGGCAGGTTTGTCAGATCCCCGTTTTTGAAGGTCCTGGAGTCAGGCGTACCTGACAGACGCTTTTGATTATTGTGGATGGCTGCAACATGAAACAAAAAGCATCTTAGAGATATTTTCCTGCCAGCATTAAGTTTCTGCCTCAGCTCATTCTTTGATCTACTTTACTGTTGCAAAGATGGTGGTGGGGGTGATAAAAATAAAGGTATAAACTGGCTTTAAAGAAATTATGTTGGCATGCACATTTAAAAATGCTTCTTTAGTTAGAGAAGATTCAGTTGTCCGATGAAGGATCCCACTGTTGTGGAAAGCCATTTCACACTTCATAAGGTTGGGACTACAAACTTTGACATGTGTTATTGTTTCTCTGTGAAAAAATCAACACAAAGTAGAGGAACACTGCATTGCGGATAAAATTATGGTGCATGGTTTTCAACATTTTTAAAAAATGAAGAGTGTGTCGTGGATTTGTGTTCAGCCTCTGTCACTGCTTTGTAAGAATCACCTCAATTCAAAAACAGTGCAGAAATTCAACGACACCGTTCACAGCTCCTCCTTCTGTTCACTGGTTGGCCTGAATGAAATGCACTGGCTGAGAAATATGGGTGAATGGGATAAATTCCAGACGGAGCACTGAAGGGGGATGAGAATCGGGCTGAATAGCGATGGCTAGGCTAGCTTGTGGTAGACTACAATCATGACTTTGTATGAGTTTGGTTTAGCATGGCTTCCTTCTGGATGACTACGTAACAGCACCCCTCAGGAACAACAGAATGAATAGCGGCACATTAGAACAGCTAAGTGTGTCACATCATGGTACATAAGAAAGCGTGTCAATACTGTAAGAGCAATGTAATGACATGATAATAGCTGCGTTTCCTGTAATCATAGAATTGCGCAAATTGAAAATATAAATATACTTAAAGGGAACATTACAATTAAAAAAAAAAAAATGCTTTTTGCGCTAGGATGAGGTGGGTTTTTTGGCCGTATCGTAATAGATTTATTTCGCAAATCAAACGAGTCACATGATCTACAGTCGGATGTTACTACCGACAAAAACAACAAAAACGATGACAGGAGGATGGTGGTTTGTTTTTGTTTTTTTTCTGACAATGTTGCAGCAACGTCTGGTGGCACAGTTCATAAAATGTTGTCATTTGAACGTGTTGAATCCATAGCTTAAAATGGCCGACTCCAATTTCCCCAAAATGCCGCTTCCTGTAGAAGAAAGCTTTATTCAGGCGTCTCCTCTGCTGGCACCGCGGCTGAATGATGAATATAAATCATGTAACCGTTTACATCAGTGACTGCTGTGACTTTTACTGACTTATCGCGTTAACAAGCTCATTCACGTGTGATTTTAATTCAATTTTTTATGTAGCAAAACACTAGCGGAATATTTACAAAAAATCTGTGCACATTTGTAATGAATTCACAGCTAGTGACGGGAAAATTAGCAGATGTGTTTATGATCACTGCAGAACACTGGATTTTATTCAATGATCAAATAAATGCGTGGCTGTGAAAGACGAGTAACATGAAGAGTATTGACTTCAGGAACAAAATTGGAATTGATTTGGTGAATGAGCCAGAGATGGTTTACATTTCCTGCAGCGAATTGTTATGCTGGTGCTCCACGTCAACCTCTGGCCCAATTTGCCTCTCATTATTCTTCCAAACAAGCACGCTTGGCCCCCCGGGTTTGAAACAAGGGAGACTTAAGACGGTTAAAAAATCTTAATTGATGAAGCAGAGTGTGATGCAGAGGTTCATCTCTGTCACATTCTCTTCTCATCAGAAATAATATCCTGTCTGGTAGGAGCAAGAGGAGAGGCCAAACTGCTCCAGCTTTGGTAAAAGGAGAAAATCAGAATATGATATTAAAAAGGCCAGTATGCTCATATTTCAACACTCCAAGATTGAAAAATAAACCGTAACACCCGAGGTCTTGACGTTTTTCTCTGTGCCGCAGAATGGAAGAGCCAAAAGGTCCATGGAAGTCTAGACTAAGATAAATCTATAATTGGGCCAAACGTGACAGGTTTTCTACATCTGGATTACATTTTCAGAAGTTTGCTTAAAGTCTAAATGTAGACATATATTAGACATGCTTGATGGAGAGAGCTGAGCTCAATGCATCTAAATTAACACATCGTCTCTAGGTGAACCTTATAACCACATTCTTAACTTGAAGGGGCAGTATGATGTAAATTTCAAGTTTTTTTAATTTTTATTTTAGCTTTATATCATGTTAAAATGTCATTCCCTCATTAAAAACATACCTGGGGTGTTGCCTTGAATCTTTGAAGAACATCAAGAACGTCTGTTAAAGAGGAGCCATGTTGTGATGACCCATGAAAACCACATGTGATTCACACAACCTTTTTATGTGAATGATGTGTGAAAGATGTAAATCATATGTGAAACCGCATGTATACGTGTGATTTTGGAACGTTTCGTAGTGAAATCACATGTGATTCACATGTGAATCACACAGTTCCACATGTGATTTACACATTTTCACATGTGGAAAATGTGACCCACATGTGATCACATGTTGGCACATGTGAAAACGTGATTATTTTTGTGGATTATGTGAACCACATGTGGAAAATTGGAACCACATGTGATTTTCATGTGATTTTTTTGTAAGGTTGGGGGGATAAACATTGTTATTAGGAGGTTGGGTGACAGGCAGTTGTCAGTTGTAATAAGCTAATTGTTTTTGTTTTATTTTTGTGTGAAAGGGCATATTTAGGACTGAAAATCAGATTTTTTTTACCCCCCATCACTGCTTTCCGTTCTTCCAAAATAACAAATCCAACGCTCACTGAAACAGACGCAGAGTGAAATTTATAGCAGTAACTTCAAGTCAAACAAGGTTTGAGAGTAAGTTTCTTCCTCCAAAGAAAGTCTGTCAGAAAAAAAAAATACAATTACACAATCTCATGGCGAAAAAATATAAAAAGAAAGAAAACCATAGGCTGAAAGGATGACAGTGGAGCATTAGATGACAAAATACTGCCTGTCTGAGGTAACAGTGATGTGTTAAGAAAGGAAAATGTAGCTCCAGTAATTGAATAAAGATTCTTTACATCAAACTGAGGTTTTGGAAAGAAACATGAGTGTGTGTTGTAGGCAAGACGAAGCGAAGCGGTGCTTACAGAGGACGCTCTCTGAAAGCAAGTCGGCCTCTCACTCGTCTGATAGATGAGCATTCTGGGAAACATCATTCTGAACTCCCTGTGCTCTCCGGAGGATTTATTAGCATCCCATTATGTTCATCTTATAGCAGCAGTCTCTCTTGTACACTTCTGGCAGGCAGCTGAGTGATCATGGCTTGCTGTTGCTTTGGAGCATTTCCCAATGTGAGTGTTTGGGCTGAGTTCCAAATCGCTGCGTATGATTTCCTTTTTTTTTGGTGTAATAAATATCTGATACCAATGTAGGTTGACACAAGTTTAGCTACTGCGTAGAAGGTATGAAAACTCTGCATCCGTTCAGAACTGCCAAGTTTGTTTCTGAGTTAAAAAGAATCATAGAGGAAGGGTCGTGGTCAAGTATTCAGGCTCCTTTAACATTTCGTCAGGTTTTAACCACAAACTTCTGTCATAGACCAACACCAGGCTAAAGAAATGTGGTTCGCTTTCATACAGCTAGATAAAAAAATCTAACAATCTAACAAAAACATTAGCCAAGCTAACCCTAATGCACTATGTTCTGCAGGGATAAACCAACATGGTATTTAGAGGAAGCTAATTCTGAAGCGCTAATTTCAGCCATGTTGACACTCATTGTGTGTCACAAGAACGCAATAATGTGAGGCGACATTTTGCTCTTCGTTTGCTGAACGCCCCTAGCTGTTTGTTCATGTAAGTGTTGTATTCTTCTGTTTGTCACTCATTCGTTTGTCACTTGTCATTTGCTCCATAAAGTTTCTTAAAAAAAAAAAAAAAAAGCAAACATGAAGAGAGGAAACTGAACTGCTGTGTACGCAGACTTCAAAATAAGAGCATGAATGTCAACATTACTACTTGAAGCATTCTTTACACTTGCTTACAAAACAGGAAAGTAAATAACCGGTTTAGAATCTGTCTGGAAAAGTGTAGGGTAAGTTAAGCTAAACATTTAAAAAATTTAGCTAAAGTGCAAAGATAAAAAATGTGCTCCCCTATTAGCGGATTACAGCAGTGTGCCCACTGCTCTAAAATGGCAACAAATCACCCTAAGAAGTAACTAGTTGTAAACAGAATCCACTTCTTGTGTGTGTATTACTTTCTCTGCACAAAGCCAGCTGTTGTGTAAAGGCCTCAGTGGTTGACCAGAGAATATTAGTGAGCAAACAGCATCGTGACGACCAAAGAACAGAGCAGACAGCTCAGGACTAAAAACGGCAGTAAGGAGACCATTTTACAGTCGTTAGAGAACGTAGGTGCTCTGGTCAAATTAAAATAAAACTGAAAATTAATGGAGGAAAGCTAACTGCACACTGTGGTTCAGTTTGTAGAGCAGATACCGCGTGCAGAGGGTGTAGTCGGCGATGCGCTTGTCTCGGATTTGTTTCCTTGGTCTTGGGTCATTTGCTGCATGCCTTCCTCTTCTCTCTCCAACCTGAAAAAAATCTAAGAAAAAACCTAAAACGCTGCTCATCTCCCCACCTTGAACTATAGTGGTGGCAGAATCATGCTACAAGCTTTCCATCCGGACTGAACTGCTGCCATTTTGTAAAGAGTTTGTGCAGCTAAGTCTGGAGACATGCAAAGCTAACAGCAAAGATTCCAACCGATTTGTTGCGACTGCAAAAAAAAAAAAAGTATTAACTCATCGACTGAATTTAAAAGCGCGCCACTCTTTTCAGATTTTTATTTATAAAAACTATGTATCCTTCTCCTTCCAGCCTTTCAGTTTCGCACCACTTTATGTTACTGTCAGGTAAGATCCTTATAAAATACATTGAATTATGCTGTTCTGACATGACAAAATCTGAAAAAAGCTACTTTAATAGTAAGAAGAACTTCAAAGGCTGCCTGGAGATCTAACCTTGAATTTTATTATTTTAAAAGGTTTGTTTGTGAGGAGCAGAAACCTGCAACAAGCATTGGTCTACAGCTGCATCTAATGACTAACTTTTATGAGTGAAATTAGATACTTTTATAAATTAACATTGGATTTATATAAAGTATCTACTGTCCCAGAAATCAGATATTTGATCTCATTGTTCATATTTAGTTTTTCATATTTCTGAATCATATCCAAAAACAAATCTTTCAGTCTGTTGCTTCAACTTAAAATCCCATCACACATCAGATTTGCTTTTAGTGTCTGACGGATGAAGATATGTGTCTTAAAAAAAATAACATGTCCTCTTTTGTTATTCTGTCTCCTACTGTAGCACATGGTGTGATTTACAAACTTCCTCAGACGTATTGATCATTTAAAAAAAAAAAAAAGTCTGCAGCAACTTCAAGACACACACACACAGACACACACACCTTAGAAATATTCCACTGCAAATGTCGCAGAGAGGCAGTAATAACGGTAATTTCATGCTCTCCTGTAGAAACGCTCTGCCGGCTCTGATGTCGATTCATTTCCTCTGGCCTGTCGAGTGTTTGAGCGAGCTGACACGGCCGGGACCGCTCCCCGTTTTCTTCTTCTGCCTTCACTGCTTCCAGCTCAAGGTTGGCTGCTCTCGCAGTCAGGTGGAGTTTAGCTTGGTCAGTTCTGCCAAACACAATATAAACCCCACCCAATTCCAAAAAAACCCCAAGACAACCAGCCCAAAGTTCGACCTCTAATGAAACCTGAGTCAATAGCGCTTCAGCGTCAGGTTTTTCTGTGGCGCCATGTCCGTTTAAATCCTGATGTTGCCTGGGATTTCTGTTTTACAACACCACTACATGGTGACACTTGATTAGCCAATGACTAATTATTGATGATGTAATATTTGCAGATTCTAGACATCTCAAAATAAATTGACTAATAAGATAAGTGGAATAATAAGATGTTTTATTAAAAGTTTTCTGCTTTTCTGTCACAAAATAACTATTTCGAAAGAATTTTCCTCTCATTTGTCTAAAAAGAGCAAATGTTGTGAAAAGCAGCTCAGATTTGAATAACTCGCCCCCCAAATTTTTTTATTAGTCCAATGTGTTCAAAATCCACCCAATCTGGCAACACGGACCTCGGTTCTGATGGAGCCGCCGCTATCCTCTAGCTTTATAATGTTGTAAATAACATTTGTTGAAGTAAGATCTCAGTGGTTTTAAACTCCAATCTGTGCTGTTCAGGTATTATTAAGCATATTATTTAATCTGGTCTGTAATCTGAACGTCACACTCTGAAACCAGGCTTCTCTCTGTCGTCACACCGTTCATACACACCGTTTAAAATTGTCACTTGCTTCGTCACACTCCTAAAAATATTCTAGCGCAGTCTGACTCGGGGGGCAGCCTCTGTGCTGTAGTGTGAATCAGGATCAGCCTTCTGTGATGATCGTATCTCTGAATCATCCAGTCCTTAACAGAAAAAAACTAAATAAATCTTGGAATGTGGGATGCATCATTTCAGAGTCTCAAAGATTCTGGCCGTCTCTCTGCTGTTCTGTCACCGAGCTTTTGCACTTGTCACCATGGAGACCAACATCTTATCTCCCCATATTTTCTTGCATCTCTAAAACTCTCCGCTTCCTGTTAAACCGATCTGCCACCCCTCCAAAAAAACAAAAAAAAAATCAGGTTGGCGCCCTGTTTACCCCTCTTTAGCCCCCCCCCCAGGAGGAGATGATGGGCTTTAAGAATACTTAATGACTTCGGTATTACCCTCTCAGGCTGTTTCATTTTGGATGAGATCTCGGTAACCCCTGCAGGCAGATGGCACATATTTCGCACATTGTTGCACGTCTGGTGTGACAAATAGCGTCGCCTCTCACCTTGGGGCGTTGTTGACTCCTCACAGGAGGGCTGTTTGTTATTAAAAACCCAGTTCAGACGAGCCTGACGCTTCCCAGCCCAAATTATGCCTTCTCGGTGATAGAAATGTATCATTGGCAGGTCCTGGGTGATATTATATCCCTTTGCCCTATTGTCCCCTCCAAACACCCCGTCCAAGTGAGGGAATCATAATAACAGGGGAATTGATTAGATGTGAACTGCAGAGTAGCAGTCAGGAATGTGTTTACTGTAGTCTCCCTCCAGTCCAAATGCCAAGGATCAGCTCCCAGCAGACACTCCTCTGCCCCATGAATGATTAATGAGTCAGAGTGCCTCTGTAGCCGGCCACACAAATAAATTTTCCACTTAGGTCAGCGGCGTCTCACTGTTTTCCACCCGGACATTAATGCCTTAAATTTGGGGGTTTTCTTTTATGAAATTACGATTCCGAAAAGTCTACAGAGCTGCTAGTTTGTCAGGGAGTGCCTATTAATCTGACTCCCAACACAAAAAGGTGCTGTCATCAGGTTAGCTGTGCTGCATGGTGTGCTAAAAGGTGTCACTTTACTTTGAGATTAAAAAAGAAACGCCCAGGTAACAAATGTTTCAAACTGAGCTAGAGCTAGCTAGAAAATGTCAAAGCAAAAATAACTTTTTTTTTTGTTTATCCTATGGCACGAGGAGGATAAGTCAGAAAATATTTGTCTTCATTATGTTTGATTGTCAGACCCATCAATTTGAAGCTAAGCTAGCTAGAAGCCAGGTGAAGTAGAAGCTAGTATTAAAGAAGGAAATTTATTAGGTTAGCTTAAATTTTGGAAACAGCATGGCTCTCTTTTCCTCCTGTTAGCCGGGTCCCGAGCGGATGCCGTCACGGCTGAGACAAAAGAATTAAAAGAACAAAGGATCCTTTGGAGACAGCTGTTGCTTAAAAGCATAACAGGGCAGCTGTCTGAATTCTTATTGTTGCGCATTCCCTTTTCTAGTGAAGGCGTTTCTCTTTGTTAATATATGCAAATAGGGCGTACCTCTATTTTGACCAACCAAGAGCTACCTTGGAAAAAAAACTTAGACCTTCCCCTGAGTTTTAATGACAAATATCAAGAGTCATTTTAGTTATTAAAGTTATAAGTTATTTTCACAAAACCTATCTTGCTCCTCTGCAGTCAGCTTCTCCAAAGATTTGACCCTTTGCTTTATCACAAACAATAATGAGATAGAAGTCTTTTTCAACCTGTAAAACATAACATTTAAATCATTCTCTTTTGATTCCGATATTGTCATAGTTAGTACATTTTCAAATACATTCGATTTACTAGATTAGTACTTGTAGCTTGGGTAATATACTTTAATCTAACACACTATTGCTACCAATATTAAAAAGGTATATCAGAAATTAAACCTTAAGTGTTCCCAAAATTCCTAAGTTGTGATCAACTCCAGATGCAACTCTGAGCTCCTGGGAAACCCCCAACCTCTGACCTGTGAGCCGGGGAAGATATTCTTTATGGCCTACTAATTTAAAGCCTCTCAAGAGCATAGTGTTTTATGGCTGCTCTAAGTTACAGCCTTGCCAGGAGAATGTTTATCTCTGATCGTTTACCTTGCATCAGCTTGTCCAAATAGGAATGTTGATCTACTTAAACGCACATGGCATTAGCTTAACTATATTAAACAATCAAAAATAGCCATATTTCCTTAACAATTCCCCCTGTTGAGGTCTGAGAATTATAGAAATCAGACCTCACAAACAAATCGATTATGCCTTCTAATAGAGGAACTAAAACTACGTAATATACTAAATGAAATACAATTCCCCCTGGTCAAATAGAACCGCCCAGCTCCACAACCCCCCCATCAGCAGCTCCCCGAAAGAGCATCTGATAGGGCGGTGGCGGTGGTGGGCCGCTGCTCCCCTTCTCAATTGAAACTGCAATAAGCCTAATAATAAGCGAGCGTATACACGGAACACAGCAGCATCCGCACGTGACTATTATGGCCACAAACGTAGCCACAGAAACTAACAATGACATAACAATCCCTTTCCATTTACCAAACATAGTAGAGAACCACCTGTCCAAGCCGCCATCAATACCTGAATGTTCATGCATAGTGTTACTCAAAATTCTCAAACCTTCCAACGCTCGAGTGACAGATCCATCAGGGGCCGTATTGTTCGGAATGAAAGTACAGCAGCTCTCTTGGAACATAAAACAGACTCCACCCCTTTCGGCCAACAGCATGTCCAGCGCCATCCGATTTTGAATTGTCATTAAAGAAGTAGGAGCTAACTGCTCCTTCAAACCCCCAACAGCATCCCTGGTTAGATTCGCTAGCCTCAAAAGATTATAATGGACATAATTTATCCTATCCACATTTTTATTCGGCGTGATAGGAAAAAGAGCTGATAACACTGGTATATTTTCAAAACCTGCTGCAATTTGATCCGCCAATTTATATTGATCCGGGACCCCTCTCGGCACGCCGATGGCATCTACATAAGTGGGAGAATTAATAGTCAAATCAAATGCAGTATCAGAACGTGTATGACGCACCTGTCTCTTGTGCCTCTGAGTCTGTAAGGTGAGCACCTGCTCCGGTCCTACAGGATCAAGTCTTTCTCCTACAACCATAAGTGGCACAGCCAGGCGAGTCATAGCACATACTCCAACAGTCTTAGGAGGAATACGCACATATAATCTATCACCCCCACAAAAATAATAAAGTCCAGCTCTTGCCCAACTCCCGATTCCGGCCGCTGGTAAAGTAACATTACACCAATCACTAGAAATCTGTCCCAGATTGAAATCGGGCTTAAGATGAGTAAAATTAAAACACACATACAACCCTTTACCCTTAACCGGAAGAAAAGTTCCCGTCTGAGTATAGTTATTAATAGGTGGATATATTTTGGCAAGCGCATCACAATTTACGGGATCTGCCTCAGTTGTTAACCTCAGCATGCAATTAAAACCCCAACTATCTCCCAAGTGTAATGGGGCAGGTTCAGTAAACAAATGAGGTCTAGCTGTAGCACATGCAATGCAGTTCCCAATATTAGTTTCTTTAGCCGTTTGAACCATCCAATTCAGCCATAAATTTTTTTTCCCTATACCCAGTCGCTGTTTGAATGATGTCCAATGGTGAAACTGCTGTGTAATCAATCTTAGCCGCATGCTGATCAGGAATTTCCATGTCCCTGTCTTCCTCCCCCTCAGGTCTAACCATATTAATTTTGATAATCCCAAGTGGATCTTTATCATCCACTGAAGCACCTAGAGCAGGGGTGGGCAAACTTTTTGACTTGCGGGCCAGAATGGGTTCTAAAATTTGACAGAGGGGCCGGGCCAGGAGCATTTGGACAAGCAATGTAATTGATTAAACCTGGGGATTGAAATGTATTAAAAAAAATTTAAAGAAATCAACATTTAGTGGGAAAAAAAATCAATGGAATCACTTTCAACATTCAGAACATATTATTACCCAACGAAAGGAAGGGGTCTTTAAAATGAGAGCGATGTGCGGCATGTTAATTAAGCTACTGTATACCGCTGCTGTGCGTAAATGCGCAAGTTGCTATTTTTTTCATAACAGTAGAAAAACTCACATTTCAGTGGGAACAGTGTTGTTGTTCTCCTTTTTTTGCCAGTGCATCAAAGTCTGGAGTTAGTTTTGTTGTGGCAATTCTCAGAATAGATCTGAGGTGTTGGTCAGTTAACCGGGATCTGTATCGGGCTTTGTTGATGTTCATGACGCTGAAAGTCTGCTCACACACGTAGGTCGAGCCAAACAATGCCAGCATCTTCTGTGCCGTCCTCCGGAGGTTTGGAAATGTGGCTTCGTTAAGTGAAGCGTAAAAGTCATTCAGTTTAAGAGATCGGAACTTCTCTTTTGAGACGGAGTCAGACTGAAGATCGATCAGCTCCAATTGCAGCTCATGCGGTGCTGTTTCGGGGTCTTGTGACAGGGGACAGGACACCAGCTGAAGTGACTTTTCAATTTTTTCAAAATCAGTGAACCGACGGCAGAATTCTCTGTGCATGTCGTCCAGTGATTTGCAGTATTTCTTCACGTTTCGGGTGGCCTTTTGCATGGCCAGTGTGGGAAAATGAGCGAAAGATTTGTTTGACATTTGCCTGGAGAATAAAATCAGCTTGGATTTGAAGGCTCTCACATTTGTGTACATATCGTGCACAAACTGATCTTTCCCCTGCAGCTTAACGTTCAGCTCATTCATGTGTGACAATATGTCCACAGCAAACGCAAAGTCACAAAGCCAGTCCTCATCGCTCAGCTCAGGGAATTCGTCGGATTTCCCCATTAGCTCCAAAAACGAACGAATCTCCTCTTTGAGCTCCCACACTCGTTGGCAGACTTTCCCCAAACTTAACCAGCGGACACGAGAGTGGTAAAGTAAGTCGTGGTGATCCGCATCGGTTTCCTCTAGGAACGCAATGAACTGACGGTGATTAAGTCCCCTTGCTCGTATGAAGTTAACAAGTTTTACAACTGGATCCACAACATGATTAAGCTGCAATACAGACTTACACAGAGATTCTTGATGAATGATGCAGTGAAGAAAAATAACATCCTGGTCAGGGTTTTCTTCTTTCACTTTATCTTGGATTCTCTTCAGCAACCCAACGTTTTTTCCAGTTAAATTTGGCGATCCATCCGTGGTGACACCGGCAAGTTTACTCCAAGGCAGCTTCATTCTCTCGATGACAGCAGACACCTGTTCATATAAGTCCTCTCCTCGCGTTTTCCCCTTCAGCGATTCCATGCTCAAAAGCTCCTCCGTTATCTCAAAACTGTCATTTATCCCTCGGATAAAAATTAGGAGCTGAGCAGTGTCTTTCATGTCGTTGCTTTCATCCAGTGCTAGTGAATATAAATTAAAGGACTCCGCTTTTTTGTTTAACTCGCTGACTAGATCTTCGTCAATCAGTTCCACACGCCGAGTCACTGTCCTGCGTGACAAGCTGATTTTTTCAAACTTGCCTTTGCTTTCCGGACACAAGAGATCTGCTGTGTCTACTATGCATTCTTTCAAAAACTCGCCTTCGGATAAAGGCTTGCTAGCCTTTGCTAACTTGAATGCCAGCAAAAAACTTGCCTTGGTACTTGACTCCTGGATCGCAGTTTGTCGGTGAAAAAAATTCTGCTGAGTCTGTAAATTAGCTGCCAACCTCTGAGCAGTAGCCGCCCGTTCCTGTGCTGACTGCTTGCTAGCATAGTTAGCATGCTTTGTGGCAAAGTGACGGCTGATATTGTACTCTTTGAAAACTGCAACCGTTTCTTGGCATATCAAACATACAGCCGTTGATCGGACATCAGTAAAAAAATATTTTGTTGTCCACTCCTTTTTAAACACTCGGCACTCAGTGTCCACTTTTCTTTTCTTTGGTCCGCTCATTTTTACCGAAGGGGGGAAATGTCAGCTGGAAAGTGTGTCTAGACTAGTGCGCCGTCTATCGGGGAAACGAGGGTATTGCAGGGGAAAGGGAAATGAATCAGGATTTTACACATCCATGGGTTTTTACGATAATTTGGACAAGTTCGGCGGGCCGGATTAAAAAGCCTAACGGGCCGTATACGGCCCGGGGGCCGTAGTTTGCCCATGTCTGACCTAGAGCCAAATAAACAGCTGAATCTGCCGGATACTGTTTAAAGAAAACATCGTGCATCGAGGAAATGGTTAGCACTAAAGGATTTTTACCCGTCGCTGGAGAATGTCTTAAAGTCCCTCGTCTTATGGTAACCTTGTCATATTCAGTGACAGATTTATGAGCATACGGTGGACTCCAACTTGATCCCACCCATCTGAAAGCCGATTTCCAAGTGGGACACAAGTGTCGAACCCCATTTTCCTGAGTAATACAATGTCGCTGGAAGGTCAGATCACCACACAAATACACAGATGTCTTCTGCCAGGATTGAGGAGTCGACCAGCAGCGACGAATTACCTCACACAGATCAATTTGGTAATTAGTTACAGTACCCAGAGTATAGTTCAACTCAATTCCACGATACTTAGTGAGGCACTTATCAACAGGAGGTCTCAAAGAACGCTCCACACGAATAGTCGCATTTCCGCAAGACACTCCGCACTCGACAAAACTCGGTCGGAGATCAAGTGTCTGTGAGGAAATGAGTCCACTCGTGGATCCTCCGAAAACCCACATTCCCAGCAAATTGAGTTCAAGAAACACACCTAGCAAAAACTTCCACTCCCAGTTCATGTATCTTAAGCTGACCCCCATCATGTGAACCTGTCAATTGTAATCCTGCGTTATTCAACAATTTTAATACTCACCTTTTAACCGCAAAGTTTCACCGGTAAAATTAAACATGAAAGGCACTTATCATTCTACAATTATGAAAAAATTATAAACTCAATTATCATAATGCAACCCAAAACACAGTACACATAACACCCCAAAATGTAAAAATGCAAAAATAAGACTAAGATATGCACATAACACTAACTAAAAAGTGTTCTGGAAACTTAAAAATACTCGCCACAAATCAAAAACATGCAGAGATAAAGAATTACACAATATCTTCTTTTTTTTTTTTTTTTTCAAATGTTCTTTGATAGTCTGTAAAAAACAAAATATGAAATCTTCTTCAAAAAATGATAAAAATTACGCGCAAAGACGAAAGTTCTTTTAAAGTTCGCAAAAACGAAAACTCGCAATAAAATGAGTTAATGTGGATCTTCTTGTAGCCTGATCCTCCTCGGTTGGAAACCTCAAGTTTCCACCTTCGCAGCCGTTGCTCACTGAAAATTGGATTATTATGCCAATATAACAGTGAGTTTTTAAGGAGAGTATGAAATCTCCTTCTTCCTCAATGGAAGGACATCGGAACAGGATTATTATGCCCGTCCGAGCCTTTTGAACTTTGAATTTCAGGAACCTGAAGTGGTTGTGGCAGGAATTCCTGCTACACTCCCCCCTGGAAGCACCTGGCGTTGCTCCTCGTCCGAAGATTGAAGTCGTAGCTCGTCTTGTACGTCTCGGAGCGCACGTTGTGGCTCGTCGGCTGCTGTGCACTGACTCCAATGAAACCAGGTGTCTCCTTTCCCTTGTAGACGAACAGCATGGGACGTCCTCTCCACTACTCGGTGTGGTCCGGTGAAGCGAGGTTCAGACCACTTCCGTTTGATGACCTTCAGGCACACCCAGTCGATTCCTGGAACTGGTCCTGAAGCTGGACGCTCCTGTGCCGTCTGGTATTTTGCAAATTCCGCAGCCAGACTCTGTAACTCAGTAAAGAAATCTTTATGAGATAAATGTGCAAGTTCACCTTTCCATCCGGGCACGCGACTCCCAGGTCCTGGAAAAATCCGTCCGGTCTGGAGCTCGAATGGAGAGAACCCTGTTGTTTGATTAATAGACATTCGAACAGACATCAAAGCAATAGGCAAAGCATCTACCCAATTTAATTTGGTATGTGCACATACTTTGGCCAATTTTTGTTTGATAGTTTGGTTTAACCTCTCAACCTTGCCTTGTGACTCAGGATGATATACTGTACCGAAAGAATGCTTCAATCCAAGCAGCTGCTCCACTTTCTGCAGATCTTGGTTCCTAAAATGAGTGCCGTTATCTGATCTCACCTTCTCTGGAAATCCATGGGTCGGAATGTGATGATTGATCAGACACTTTATGACAGTTTTGCTGTCCTCCTTTTTTGCTGGCCACGCCTCCGGCCAGCCCGAGTATGCATCCACACACATTAATACATACCTGTATCCTCTAACGGGTGTTATCATGTCTGTGAAATCAATAATTATTTCCTTACCCGGTTGTGTAGTACAAGGGAAATGTCCCGCTGGTGGCCGAATAGTTGGTTTTGCGTTGTGTTGTCCACAAATTTCACATGTTTTCACATATTCCTTGACCATGTCTCTCAAAAATGGATGCCACCAGTGCTCTAGATTTTTTAGCATCTGTGCAATACCCACATGTCCGAGTCCGTGAGCTTCCTGGAAAACCTGGAATCTCATATTTGGAGGAAGAATTACTTTACCATTTGGTCCCCGCCAGAGTCCTTCATTGCAGACGGCACCTCTTGCTCTCCAGACTGATCGTTCCTCAGGTGACACGGTTTTCTGATGAGAAATAATTTTTTCAAAGTGATTTTGTTCGACCTGTTCAAATTCAGTACTCACCATCACAAGAGATGTCAGGTATCCCGCTGCCCTCTTAGCGGCCTCATCCGCGGCTGCGTTTCCTGCTGCAACTCTGGTCTTGCTCTGATCATGTCCCTTGCATTTAATCACAGCCACAGACTGAGGTAACAGTAATGCCTCCGCCAATTCTTTCATTTCAGTTTCATGTTTTATGGGCTTTTGTGTTGCAGTCATAAATCCTGCTCTGAGCCACTGAGGAAGTTCCACATGTACAGCGCTAGCCACATACGCTGAATCACTGTAAAGATTCACCCTCATTCCCTCAGCCAGTTTCAGTGCTTCGACCATTGCTTTTACTTCTGCCCTCTGTGCCGATTGGGCACCCTGCAGCTTTTCTGCCTTCAAAACACGAAACTCACTGCCCAAGTCTTCCACTATCGCATATGCTGCTCTCAAACCGTCTGTGTCATGTTTAAAACAGCAACCGTCTGTATAAAAGTTTTTCACATCTTCACCTTCTAGAGGAGAAGCTTGTAGGTCCGGTCTTATCTTTTCTTCCTTCAGTACTAATTCGTCACAGTTGTGTGGCTGTCCATCTTGCATCCTGTCAGCCATATTCGCTCCGATATGTACAAAAGTTATATTAGGTGATTCCAGAATTTTGCTCAGTTTTTGTTGTCTCAATGTAGTTAATGTGAAATGTTGTGAATTCACATATGCCACCACGCTGTGTGATGTCATAACCTGTAATGGATGACCCATCACAATGTGTGCTGTCTTTTGAATCATTTTTCCCACACCTGCTGCATGTCTTGTACATGTCGGATGTCTTTTTTCCATCGGATCCAACATTGTGCTGACATATTGGAGGATTCTCCTGTCTCCCCCTTTTTTCTGAAACAGAACTGCATTAACCGTCAGTTCTGTAACAGAAACATCCAAATAAAAGGGCGAAGCATAATCTGGGACAGCCAACTGGGCAGCAGCAGCCAATTGCTGTTTCAGAGAGATAAAAGCATCTTCCGCCTCCACAGTCCAAGTCAAAACCTGGTTGAGCTTACGAGTCCCATGCTCCCTGACTAATGCCCGTAAAGGGTCTGTCAAACCAGTATAGTTAGGAACATAGTTCCTACTATATCCAGTCAAACCAAGAAAGGACAGCATGTCTTTCACCGTGTGTGGTTTAGGGTGATCAAGAATAGCAGATTTGTGACTGGCAGACATCTGAGTGCCAGTCGCAGTGATAGTCCGCCCCAAGAAAGAAACCTGCTTTCTCGCAATTTGCAATTTAGACCTGCTCACTTTAAAACCTCCGTCAGCAAGGTGTGACAGCAAACGTCGCGTGGCCTCAATGCAGGACTCCAACGACTGTGCTGCAAGCATGAGGTCATCCACATACTGAATCAGAGTCACGCCGTCTGGTAACGAGCAGTCTGCTAACTGCTGTTTCAAAACCTGATTAAAAAGCCCTGGGGAGAGAGCAAAACCCTGAGGCAAACGTGTATATCTCAGCTGCTGACCCCCGTAGGTGAAAGAAAACACGTCCCGACATTCCTCAGCCAATGGGAGACAAAAGAAAGCGTTAGCAAGGTCCACACACGAAAACCAAGTCTGAGAGGGATCAAGGTTAGTTAATGCAACATGAGGATTAGGGACTGGCACCGTAGGGGTCAATAAAACAAAATTAATCGCCCGGAGATCATGTGCCATGCGGTATTTACCCGTCCCTTTTTTCTCGACCGGTAAAATAGGAGTGTTCCAGGAAGAGGTGGAAGATTCTAACACACCAGCCTCCAGAAGACCCCCAATTGTTTCCGCTAGTCCCTCTTCTGCCGCCTGCTTATGAGGATACTGAGACCTCCAAATAGGAGGGCCTGGTCGCAAATCAAAAGTGACAGGTGTGACATCAACAAGCCCCACATCCGTAGGACCTGTTGCCCACAGACATTCAGGCAGAGAAGCCAACATAGCAGCTGCAGTTGGATGATCAGTCAACTCCCTGCCATGGTGCCTAGGAAGTTGAAGATGTTCCAAAACTACAGAATCTACAGCAGAACACTTTATTCTGTAGGTGTTTGTAGAAGGAGAGAAAAAGAGGTCTGTATTAACAGTTGCCTGCCAGTCTGAAACTGCCAGGGAGCGTTTTACCACGCCCCCTAATTCCCTGGCCTGATGGCCAGGATGGAGAGCCAAAGAAATATGTGGAACAGCTTCATCTTGCATTTTATACCAAAACGACTGATCGTGAGTCAGATTAACAGCTGCAGCCACCCCCTCCGGTGCCACATAAATGTCCTGTGAAAATACAGTCCAGTCAACACCGGCTAAATGTGTCTCAAACTGCTCCTGGAACCATTCAGTCTGGTCTCGGTCATAAAACAAAGTAACATGGGGCAGATCAGGGGTCGGACCATACGGAGCAAGCGCTTGAATCCAGGGCTTCCAAAGCAGAAAACAAGATAGAATTCCAGCATGGTCAGTCTTTTCCGGCTGTATACGCCCCCAGTATATGTCAGCCAGTTGCTCCTCAGCTTGTTGCAGCAAAAACTGTCCATGGGTATAAACCGGAGAACAGGCGTGAGACGATCCATCAGGAAAAGTGACAAGTAATCCATCAGGTCCACACAAAATAGTCGCCCCCAGAGCAATCAACAAGTCCCTCCCTAATAAATTAACGGGAGATGAGGGGGAGCATACAAAAGGATGTGTCACTTTCTGTCTGCCCACAGCCGTGTGCAGAGGCGTGGAGAGTGGCAGAGTCTGTTTCACCCCAGAAAAACCAACCACTGATATTGTCTGATCAGAAAGTTTATGTGAAGGCATGACAGCATTCATGGTGGAATATGTTGCCCCTGTATCCACCAAAAATGGTAATGTTTGTCCATCCACTGTCACATCAATCAGGGGATCTGCCAAAGCTCCCTGACATAGGTTCTTCACCGGGGTGTGTCAATACTGTCCAGCCTGAGAAAACTGTCCCGGACGCTGCGGAAGCAATGCAGCATTCGGAGTTTGTTGTGATGTCAGGTCCGGCAACGCACCATCTGATATATAGTGAGGGCACTGTTGAACCCAGTGACCCTCCTCCCCACAATAGAAACACCTGTCTCTGCGTCCACCCCTTCCTCGCGCGACCGACACTGCAGGCCTACCCCGTCTGCCCCCACGCCACCCCAGAAGACCAGACCGAAAACGTGGAGCTGACACACCAGGACCAGAATGAAACACCGGAAGAGGAGCCCGTGCAACAGCTGCCAACATAGCTCTAACCTCCTGTCGTTCCTGTTTTGCAAGATTAATTTTCTGTTTAGCTTCTCCTATTTGAAGTTTCAATAATTGATTCTTAAGATCTTCCTGCTCTCTCTCCTTCTCTTTCTCCTTATCCTGAAAAATCTGCATGTTATGCAACAAATGCAATTCCCACTTCGCATGGTCACAAGATCTCAACTCCGGGTTTGTCCCCATTGAAGCAGCGACAGAAGTAGGGACACCATTTAAAACAGCTTGACGAAAATGTTCCCTCATTAATGTAGCAACAGCTGGATGAACCCCAGACTGTCGCCTCCAGATATCTATGGCTTTATCTAAAAATACTTTTGGGTGTTCTTTGGAATCCCAGAAAAACTTTGGAATAAGTGACAGCGACAAAGGGGGAAATATATCCCTCAAGGCCGCACCCACAGGAGTCAGAACAGCTGTAAGAGGCGTCTCATCAGGGCAGTTCATAGTTCCCGCTGACAGCTCAACATCACGGCAATTTGTTGTCGTTGTTGAACGACTCAAAATTGCCCTGAAATCCCCCAATGCTAAGGTCAACCCCCCTGTCAGTGATTCTAATGCATGTAACCAAGGAGTAGCACCGTCCACCAAAGATGGTAATTTTTCAATAAGGGTCTGTAAATCTCCAAAAGAAAACGGCTTGTATCTCTGTCCTTGGTGGGAAACTATTAAAGGCATAGCATAATGGGAAGAACTGTCAGAACGTGCTGACAGAGCCTCAGAATGAACCGATCTATTTGAAAGGTCTGTGTCCCAATCATCCATACCCCCCTGTGATTTCCTGCCTAAACTTAAAAGTCGTTCCTGAAAAGTGACAGCATTAGAGGTGGCACCGCCCCTCCGTGGTGTGCTCATCTCACGAGAGGAGGGACTAACATCCCTTCTCCGCATGTCACACAGATTACGTCCGCTCCGAAGCTGCATTGGAGCGGAGGTAAACTTCACATCATCTTTCAAAACAGGAGCAAAAGACACTGAGTTTCCCCGAATGGGTGGGGACTCCTCAACCAGACGGCCAACCAGTGACACATCTACATTCAACTGAACCTCCCCCTGCTCCCCCTCATGTGAGGAAGAGGCTAAGGGAGGTGCAGGGCTGCTGAACTGACGTGAAACCTGATCCACACCCGAAGAAGTCGCCAAAGGATATCTAGAAAAACAAAGTTTTTCACGTTGAACCCGATCCGCCATAGGAAGACTATCAGAAACAGAGCGAACTCTAAGAGGGGACGCCGAGCATGGCGTCATTAAATCGGGATCCTCCTGTGCCGGTGGAGCAGAAGAACTCTGAGGAGGAACCCTCAGAAGATCCCATTCAGCTGTGCCCCTCCGAACATCCAACACTGGATACAGCCCCGTGCAAGAGGGATTAGTGTCATTATATGGGGGTGGGAGCGAAGCAACAGATGGATTAAACTTCTGTTTCGGCCGGTCAGAGGAAACCCCCGAAAGATCAACCGGGGCGTGTAATGAGTCCGAAGCCTTCGTAACCGAACCCTTTCCATAAAGGTGATCCGTCCCCTGCCAACCCACCAGAAGTCTAGCCCACAACTGTCTCTCCTGTTCCGTGTTCTCCAACTTCTTAATTAGTTTCTTTCTGCGAAACAGAGTAGCCCCATCCTGTTCACCACGCACCGCATCCCTATCAGCTGAAGCCTGATTTAGACAGGCATTCAAAATTAAACCTAACGGCTTTTCAGCACTTAGGAGTTCATTGTTCATGCTGACCGCATTTTCCAACCTGTCTTTCAATTCATCCGCCGTCACATGAAGCGAATCCAGACCAAGTTGTTTGTCATAAATATTAATGAAGTCAGCAATCTGTTCCCGTAGTGTCGTCCACGGACCTAAACCATACGAATGAGCAGTGTCATCTCTCCGCAACACCGTTGCCATATTTATATTAGAATAAATGCAGCAGGAACAACGCAAATCAGCACACACACAGCGCTTTTCAAACAACTTAACACTCCGCTCAAACACACAGCCAGCCCGAACTCGCGCACGCGCACACACACGGCCACACAGATACACACGCAGAGCTCTGCACAGTCAAACAGCCTCGTGTCGCGGCAACAAGCACAGATCGCCACACACAGAGAAACACAGAGAAACACATAGACACACAACACAGTTTTTAAGAAAAACAGGGGGGAAATAAAATAGAAAATATAAACCCGGCGCCGGTTACAAAAATATAAGATGCATCATTTTACCCGGGTGCACTCTCAGTCCTTAATTCTACCACAGAAAAGGTGATTCAACCTGCTTTTAGTCCTTAATTCTACCACAGAAAAGGTGATTCAACCTGCTTTTAGTCCTTAATTCTACCACAGAAAAGGTGATTCAACCCAGACACAAACTTTCCCAATTTTTTCGAAGGGACAGAAATAAGCCTTCAGGAAAAATTCACTTAAAACCTAGCCTTATAACAGCGGTAACGTTAATCCGACTGCTTGGACCTGCCACGGTCCTCTGTTCCTGTGTCTATTCAAATCTATTAACAACAAAGTCTTTTAGAAGTACCTTCATACATCTGCAGTTTTCCATCCCTGTAGTCACACACCAAAACAGTCAGCACCGATCGCCCACGTGTCGCAGACACGGAAACAAATCAAAGAGTCTTACCCGACTGTAGCGTCCAAGCCGAACCGGGCCAGCGCGTGACAGAGCCGCCCGGTCAGAATCCGCAACCGAACGAGCCCCCAAATTATTAAAGAAGGAAATTTATTAGGTTAGCTTAAATTTTGGAAACAGCATGGCTCTCTTTTCCTCCTGTTAGCCGGGTCCCGAGCGGATGCCGTCACGGCTGGAAAAACAGACGGCGAGGCTCAATGACGTCACAGAGATACAGAGTTTAATTCAATAGAAAACACCGTATGAATTTAACAAGAAAACTTCAGAGTACAAAGAAGTACATTCTTTACCTGAGACAAAAGAATTAAAAGAACAAAGGATCCTTTGGAGACAGCTGTTGCTTAAAAGCATAACAGGGCAGCTATCTGAATTCTTATTGTTGCGCATTCCCTTTTTCTAGTGAAGGCGTTTCTCTTTGTTAATATATGCAAATAGGGCGTACCTCTATTTTGACCAACCAAGAGCTACCTTGGAAAAAAAACTTAGACCTTCCCCTGAGTTTTAATGACAAATATCAAGAGTCATTTTAGTTATTAAAGTTATAAGTTATTTTCACAAAACCTATCTTGCTCCTCTGCAGTCAGCTTCTCCAAAGATTTGACCCTTTGCTTTATCACAAACAATAATGAGATAGAAGTCTTTTTCAACCTGTAAAACATAACATTTAAATCATTCTCTTTTGATTCCGATATTGTCATAGTTAGTACATTTTCAAATACATTCGATTTACTAGATTAGTACTTGTAGCTTGGGTAATATACTTTAATCTAACACACTATTGCTACCAATATTAAAAAGGTATATCAGAAATTAAACCTTAAGTGTTCCCAAAATTCCTAAGTTGTGATCAACTCCAGATGCAACTCTGAGCTCCTGGGAAACCCCCAACCTCTGACCTGTGAGCCGGGGAAGATATTCTTTATGGCCTACTAATTTAAAGCCTTTCAAGAGCATAGTGTTTTATGGCTGCTCTAAGTTACAGCCTTGCCAGGAGAATGTTTATCTCTGATCGTTTACCTTGCATCAGCTTGTCCAAATAGGAATGTTGATCTACTTAAACGCACATGGCATTAGCTTAACTATATTAAACAATCAAAAATAGCCATATTTCCTTAACAATTCCCCCTGTTGAGGTCTGAGAATTATAGAAATCAGACCTCACAAACAAATCGATTATGCCTTCTAATAGAGGAACTAAAACTACGTAATATACTAAATGAAATACAATTCCCCCTGGTCAAATAGAACCGCCCAGCTCCACAACCCCCCCATCAGCAGCTCCCCGAAAGAGCATCTGATAGGGCGGTGGCGGTGGTGGGCCGCTGCTCCCCTTCTCAATTGAAACTGCAATAAGCCTAATAATAAGCGAGCGTATACACGGAACACAGCAGCATCCGCACGTGACTATTATGGCCACAAACGTAGCCACAGAAACTAACAATGACATAACAATCCCTTTCCATTTACCAAACATAGTAGAGAACCACCTGTCCAAGCCGCCATCAATACCTGAATGTTCATGCATAGTGTTACTCAAAATTCTCAAACCTTCCAACGCTCGAGTGACAGATCCATCAGGGGCCGTATTGTTCGGAATGAAAGTACAGCAGCTCTCTTGGAACATAAAACAGACTCCACCCCTTTCGGCCAACAGCATGTCCAGCGCCATCCGATTTTGAATTGTCATTAAAGAAGTAGGAGCTAACTGCTCCTTCAAACCCCCAACAGCATCCCTGGTTAGATTCGCTAGCCTCAAAAGATTATAATGGACATAATTTATCCTATCCACATTTTTATTCGGCGTGATAGGAAAAAGAGCTGATAACACTGGTATATTTTCAAAACCTGCTGCAATTTGATCCGCCAATTTATATTGATCCGGGACCCCTCTCGGCACGCCGATGGCATCTACATAAGTGGGAGAATTAATAGTCAAATCAAATGCAGTATCAGAACGTGTATGACGCACCTGTCTCTTGTGCCTCTGAGTCTGTAAGGTGAGCACCTGCTCCGGTCCTACAGGATCAAGTCTTTCTCCTACAACCATAAGTGGCACAGCCAGGCGAGTCATAGCACATACTCCAACAGTCTTAGGAGGAATACGCACATATAATCTATCACCCCCACAAAAATAATAAAGTCCAGCTCTTGCCCAACTCCCGATTCCGGCCGCTGGTAAAGTAACATTACACCAATCACTAGAAATCTGTCCCAGATTGAAATCGGGCTTAAGATGAGTAAAATTAAAACACACATACAACCCTTTACCCTTAACCGGAAGAAAAGTTCCCGTCTGAGTATAGTTATTAATAGGTGGATATATTTTGGCAAGCGCATCACAATTTACGGGATCTGCCTCAGTTGTTAACCTCAGCATGCAATTAAAACCCCAACTATCTCCCAAGTGTAATGGGGCAGGTTCAGTAAACAAATGAGGTCTAGCTGTAGCACATGCAATGCAGTTCCCAATATTAGTTTCTTTAGCCGTTTGAACCATCCAATTCAGCCATAAATTTTTTTTCCCTATACCCAGTCGCTGTTTGAATGATGTCCAATGGTGAAACTGCTGTGTAATCAATCTTAGCCGCATGCTGATCAGGAATTTCCATGTCCCTGTCTTCCTCCCCCTCAGGTCTAACCATATTAATTTTGATAATCCCAAGTGGATCTTTATCATCCACTGAAGCACCTAGAGCCAAATAAACAGCTGAATCTGCCGGATACTGTTTAAAGAAAACATCGTGCATCGAGGAAATGGTTAGCACTAAAGGATTTTTACCCGTCGCTGGAGAATGTCTTAAAGTCCCTCGTCTTATGGTAACCTTGTCATATTCAGTGACAGATTTATGAGCATACGGTGGACTCCAACTTGATCCCACCCATCTGAAAGCCGATTTCCAAGTGGGACACAAGTGTCGAACCCCATTTTCCTGAGTAATACAATGTCGCTGGAAGGTCAGATCACCACACAAATACACAGATGTCTTCTGCCAGGATTGAGGAGTCGACCAGCAGCGACGAATTACCTCACACAGATCAATTTGGTAATTAGTTACAGTACCCAGAGTATAGTTCAACTCAATTCCACGATACTTAGTGAGGCACTTATCAACAGGAGGTCTCAAAGAACGCTCCACACGAATAGTCGCATTTCCGCAAGACACTCCGCACTCGACAAAACTCGGTCGGAGATCAAGTGTCTGTGAGGAAATGAGTCCACTCGTGGATCCTCCGAAAACCCACATTCCCAGCAAATTGAGTTCAAGAAACACACCTAGCAAAAACTTCCACTCCCAGTTCATGTATCTTAAGCTGACCCCCATCATGTGAACCTGTCAATTGTAATCCTGCGTTATTCAACAATTTTAATACTCACCTTTTAACCGCAAAGTTTCACCGGTAAAATTAAACATGAAAGGCACTTATCATTCTACAATTATGAAAAAATCATAAACTCAATTATCATAATGCAACCCAAAACACAGTACACATAACACCCCAAAATGTAAAAATGCAAAAATAAGACTAAGATATGCACATAACACTAACTAAAAAGTGTTCTGGAAACTTAAAAATACTCGCCACAAATCAAAAACATGCAGAGATAAAGAATTACACAATATCTTCTTTTTTTTTTTTTTTTTCAAATGTTCTTTGATAGTCTGTAAAAAACAAAATATGAAATCTTCTTCAAAAAATGATAAAAATTACGCGCAAAGACGAAAGTTCTTTTAAAGTTCGCAAAAACGAAAACTCGCAATAAAATGAGTTAATGTGGATCTTCTTGTAGCCTGATCCTCCTCGGTTGGAAACCTCAAGTTTCCACCTTCGCAGCCGTTGCTCACTGAAAATTGGATTATTATGCCAATATAACAGTGAGTTTTTAAGGAGAGTATGAAATCTCCTTCTTCCTCAATGGAAGGACATCGGAACAGGATTATTATGCCCGTCCGAGCCTTTTGAACTTTGAATTTCAGGAACCTGAAGTGGTTGTGGCAGGAATTCCTGCTACACTCCCCCCTGGAAGCACCTGGCGTTGCTCCTCGTCCGAAGATTGAAGTCGTAGCTCGTCTTGTACGTCTCGGAGCGCACGTTGTGGCTCGTCGGCTGCTGTGCACTGACTCCAATGAAACCAGGTGTCTCCTTTCCCTTGTAGACGAACAGCATGGGACGTCCTCTCCACTACTCGGTGTGGTCCGGTGAAGCGAGGTTCAGACCACTTCCGTTTGATGACCTTCAGGCACACCCAGTCGATTCCTGGAACTGGTCCTGAAGCTGGACGCTCCTGTGCCGTCTGGTATTTTGCAAATTCCGCAGCCAGACTCTGTAACTCAGTAAAGAAATCTTTATGAGATAAATGTGCAAGTTCACCTTTCCATCCGGGCACGCGACTCCCAGGTCCTGGAAAAATCCGTCCGGTCTGGAGCTCGAATGGAGAGAACCCTGTTGTTTGATTAATAGACATTCGAACAGACATCAAAGCAATAGGCAAAGCATCTACCCAATTTAATTTGGTATGTGCACATACTTTGGCCAATTTTTGTTTGATAGTTTGGTTTAACCTCTCAACCTTGCCTTGTGACTCAGGATGATATACTGTACCGAAAGAATGCTTCAATCCAAGCAGCTGCTCCACTTTCTGCAGATCTTGGTTCCTAAAATGAGTGCCGTTATCTGATCTCACCTTCTCTGGAAATCCATGGGTCGGAATGTGATGATTGATCAGACACTTTATGACAGTTTTGCTGTCCTCCTTTTTTGCTGGCCACGCCTCCGGCCAGCCCGAGTATGCATCCACACACATTAATACATACCTGTATCCTCTAACGGGTGTTATCATGTCTGTGAAATCAATAATTATTTCCTTACCCGGTTGTGTAGTACAAGGGAAATGTCCCGCTGGTGGCCGAATAGTTGGTTTTGCGTTGTGTTGTCCACAAATTTCACATGTTTTCACATATTCCTTGACCATGTCTCTCAAAAATGGATGCCACCAGTGCTCTAGATTTTTTAGCATCTGTGCAATACCCACATGTCCGAGTCCGTGAGCTTCCTGGAAAACCTGGAATCTCATATTTGGAGGAAGAATTACTTTACCATTTGGTCCCCGCCAGAGTCCTTCATTGCAGACGGCACCTCTTGCTCTCCAGACTGATCGTTCCTCAGGTGACACGGTTTTCTGATGAGAAATAATTTTTTCAAAGTGATTTTGTTCGACCTGTTCAAATTCAGTACTCACCATCACAAGAGATGTCAGGTATCCCGCTGCCCTCTTAGCGGCCTCATCCGCGGCTGCGTTTCCTGCTGCAACTCTGGTCTTGCTCTGATCATGTCCCTTGCATTTAATCACAGCCACAGACTGAGGTAACAGTAATGCCTCCGCCAATTCTTTCATTTCAGTTTCATGTTTTATGGGCTTTTGTGTTGCAGTCATAAATCCTGCTCTGAGCCACTGAGGAAGTTCCACATGTACAGCGCTAGCCACATACGCTGAATCACTGTAAAGATTCACCCTCATTCCCTCAGCCAGTTTCAGTGCTTCGACCATTGCTTTTACTTCTGCCCTCTGTGCCGATTGGGCACCCTGCAGCTTTTCTGCCTTCAAAACACGAAACTCACTGCCCAAGTCTTCCACTATCGCATATGCTGCTCTCAAACCGTCTGTGTCATGTTTAAAACAGCAACCGTCTGTATAAAAGTTTTTCACATCTTCACCTTCTAGAGGAGAAGCTTGTAGGTCCGGTCTTATCTTTTCTTCCTTCAGTACTAATTCGTCACAGTTGTGTGGCTGTCCATCTTGCATCCTGTCAGCCATATTCGCTCCGATATGTACAAAAGTTATATTAGGTGATTCCAGAATTTTGCTCAGTTTTTGTTGTCTCAATGTAGTTAATGTGAAATGTTGTGAATTCACATATGCCACCACGCTGTGTGATGTCATAACCTGTAATGGATGACCCATCACAATGTGTGCTGTCTTTTGAATCATTTTTCCCACACCTGCTGCATGTCTTGTACATGTCGGATGTCTTTTTTCCATCGGATCCAACATTGTGCTGACATATTGGAGGATTCTCCTGTCTCCCCCTTTTTTCTGAAACAGAACTGCATTAACCGTCAGTTCTGTAACAGAAACATCCAAATAAAAGGGC
The DNA here is from genome assembly GCF_001444195.1 of Xiphophorus couchianus. Taxonomy (NCBI): domain Eukaryota; kingdom Metazoa; phylum Chordata; class Actinopteri; order Cyprinodontiformes; family Poeciliidae; genus Xiphophorus; species Xiphophorus couchianus. Next base: position 28,302,346 of record NC_040229.1, on the reverse strand, counting down.
GAAGCATAATCTGGGACAGCCAACTGGGCAGCAGCAGCCAATTGCTGTTTCAGAGAGATAAAAGCATCTTCCGCCTCCACAGTCCAAGTCAAAACCTGGTTGAGCTTACGAGTCCCATGCTCCCTGACTAATGCCCGTAAAGGGTCTGTCAAACCAGTATAGTTAGGAACATAGTTCCTACTATATCCAGTCAAACCAAGAAAGGACAGCATGTCTTTCACCGTGTGTGGTTTAGGGTGATCAAGAATAGCAGATTTGTGACTGGCAGACATCTGAGTGCCAGTCGCAGTGATAGTCCGCCCCAAGAAAGAAACCTGCTTTCTCGCAATTTGCAATTTAGACCTGCTCACTTTAAAACCTCCGTCAGCAAGGTGTGACAGCAAACGTCGCGTGGCCTCAATGCAGGACTCCAACGACTGTGCTGCAAGCATGAGGTCATCCACATACTGAATCAGAGTCACGCCGTCTGGTAACGAGCAGTCTGCTAACTGCTGTTTCAAAACCTGATTAAAAAGCCCTGGGGAGAGAGCAAAACCCTGAGGCAAACGTGTATATCTCAGCTGCTGACCCCCGTAGGTGAAAGAAAACACGTCCCGACATTCCTCAGCCAATGGGAGACAAAAGAAAGCGTTAGCAAGGTCCACACACGAAAACCAAGTCTGAGAGGGATCAAGGTTAGTTAATGCAACATGAGGATTAGGGACTGGCACCGTAGGGGTCAATAAAACAAAATTAATCGCCCGGAGATCATGTGCCATGCGGTATTTACCCGTCCCTTTTTTCTCGACCGGTAAAATAGGAGTGTTCCAGGAAGAGGTGGAAGATTCTAACACACCAGCCTCCAGAAGACCCCCAATTGTTTCCGCTAGTCCCTCTTCTGCCGCCTGCTTATGAGGATACTGAGACCTCCAAATAGGAGGGCCTGGTCGCAAATCAAAAGTGACAGGTGTGACATCAACAAGCCCCACATCCGTAGGACCTGTTGCCCACAGACATTCAGGCAGAGAAGCCAACATAGCAGCTGCAGTTGGATGATCAGTCAACTCCCTGCCATGGTGCCTAGGAAGTTGAAGATGTTCCAAAACTACAGAATCTACAGCAGAACACTTTATTCTGTAGGTGTTTGTAGAAGGAGAGAAAAAGAGGTCTGTATTAACAGTTGCCTGCCAGTCTGAAACTGCCAGGGAGCGTTTTACCACGCCCCCTAATTCCCTGGCCTGATGGCCAGGATGGAGAGCCAAAGAAATATGTGGAACAGCTTCATCTTGCATTTTATACCAAAACGACTGATCGTGAGTCAGATTAACAGCTGCAGCCACCCCCTCCGGTGCCACATAAATGTCCTGTGAAAATACAGTCCAGTCAACACCGGCTAAATGTGTCTCAAACTGCTCCTGGAACCATTCAGTCTGGTCTCGGTCATAAAACAAAGTAACATGGGGCAGATCAGGGGTCGGACCATACGGAGCAAGCGCTTGAATCCAGGGCTTCCAAAGCAGAAAACAAGATAGAATTCCAGCATGGTCAGTCTTTTCCGGCTGTATACGCCCCCAGTATATGTCAGCCAGTTGCTCCTCAGCTTGTTGCAGCAAAAACTGTCCATGGGTATAAACCGGAGAACAGGCGTGAGACGATCCATCAGGAAAAGTGACAAGTAATCCATCAGGTCCACACAAAATAGTCGCCCCCAGAGCAATCAACAAGTCCCTCCCTAATAAATTAACGGGAGATGAGGGGGAGCATACAAAAGGATGTGTCACTTTCTGTCTGCCCACAGCCGTGTGCAGAGGCGTGGAGAGTGGCAGAGTCTGTTTCACCCCAGAAAAACCAACCACTGATATTGTCTGATCAGAAAGTTTATGTGAAGGCATGACAGCATTCATGGTGGAATATGTTGCCCCTGTATCCACCAAAAATGGTAATGTTTGTCCATCCACTGTCACATCAATCAGGGGATCTGCCAAAGCTCCCTGACATAGGTTCTTCACCGGGGTGTGTCAATACTGTCCAGCCTGAGAAAACTGTCCCGGACGCTGCGGAAGCAATGCAGCATTCGGAGTTTGTTGTGATGTCAGGTCCGGCAACGCACCATCTGATATATAGTGAGGGCACTGTTGAACCCAGTGACCCTCCTCCCCACAATAGAAACACCTGTCTCTGCGTCCACCCCTTCCTCGCGCGACCGACACTGCAGGCCTACCCCGTCTGCCCCCACGCCACCCCAGAAGACCAGACCGAAAACGTGGAGCTGACACACCAGGACCAGAATGAAACACCGGAAGAGGAGCCCGTGCAACAGCTGCCAACATAGCTCTAACCTCCTGTCGTTCCTGTTTTGCAAGATTAATTTTCTGTTTAGCTTCTCCTATTTGAAGTTTCAATAATTGATTCTTAAGATCTTCCTGCTCTCTCTCCTTCTCTTTCTCCTTATCCTGAAAAATCTGCATGTTATGCAACAAATGCAATTCCCACTTCGCATGGTCACAAGATCTCAACTCCGGGTTTGTCCCCATTGAAGCAGCGACAGAAGTAGGGACACCATTTAAAACAGCTTGACGAAAATGTTCCCTCATTAATGTAGCAACAGCTGGATGAACCCCAGACTGTCGCCTCCAGATATCTATGGCTTTATCTAAAAATACTTTTGGGTGTTCTTTGGAATCCCAGAAAAACTTTGGAATAAGTGACAGCGACAAAGGGGGAAATATATCCCTCAAGGCCGCACCCACAGGAGTCAGAACAGCTGTAAGAGGCGTCTCATCAGGGCAGTTCATAGTTCCCGCTGACAGCTCAACATCACGGCAATTTGTTGTCGTTGTTGAACGACTCAAAATTGCCCTGAAATCCCCCAATGCTAAGGTCAACCCCCCTGTCAGTGATTCTAATGCATGTAACCAAGGAGTAGCACCGTCCACCAAAGATGGTAATTTTTCAATAAGGATCTGTAAATCTCCAAAAGAAAACGGCTTGTATCTCTGTCCTTGGTGGGAAACTATTAAAGGCATAGCATAATGGGAAGAACTGTCAGAACGTGCTGACAGAGCCTCAGAATGAACCGATCTATTTGAAAGGTCTGTGTCCCAATCATCCATACCCCCCTGTGATTTCCTGCCTAAACTTAAAAGTCGTTCCTGAAAAGTGACAGCATTAGAGGTGGCACCGCCCCTCCGTGGTGTGCTCATCTCACGAGAGGAGGGACTAACATCCCTTCTCCGCATGTCACACAGATTACGTCCGCTCCGAAGCTGCATTGGAGCGGAGGTAAACTTCACATCATCTTTCAAAACAGGAGCAAAAGACACTGAGTTTCCCCGAATGGGTGGGGACTCCTCAACCAGACGGCCAACCAGTGACACATCTACATTCAACTGAACCTCCCCCTGCTCCCCCTCATGTGAGGAAGAGGCTAAGGGAGGTGCAGGGCTGCTGAACTGACGTGAAACCTGATCCACACCCGAAGAAGTCGCCAAAGGATATCTAGAAAAACAAAGTTTTTCACGTTGAACCCGATCCGCCATAGGAAGACTATCAGAAACAGAGCGAACTCTAAGAGGGGACGCCGAGCATGGCGTCATTAAATCGGGATCCTCCTGTGCCGGTGGAGCAGAAGAACTCTGAGGAGGAACCCTCAGAAGATCCCATTCAGCTGTGCCCCTCCGAACATCCAACACTGGATACAGCCCCGTGCAAGAGGGATTAGTGTCATTATATGGGGGTGGGAGCGAAGCAACAGATGGATTAAACTTCTGTTTCGGCCGGTCAGAGGAAACCCCCGAAAGATCAACCGGGGCGTGTAATGAGTCCGAAGCCTTCGTAACCGAACCCTTTCCATAAAGGTGATCCGTCCCCTGCCAACCCACCAGAAGTCTAGCCCACAACTGTCTCTCCTGTTCCGTGTTCTCCAACTTCTTAATTAGTTTCTTTCTGCGAAACAGAGTAGCCCCATCCTGTTCACCACGCACCGCATCCCTATCAGCTGAAGCCTGATTTAGACAGGCATTCAAAATTAAACCTAACGGCTTTTCAGCACTTAGGAGTTCATTGTTCATGCTGACCGCATTTTCCAACCTGTCTTTCAATTCATCCGCCGTCACATGAAGCGAATCCAGACCAAGTTGTTTGTCATAAATATTAATGAAGTCAGCAATCTGTTCCCGTAGTGTCGTCCACGGACCTAAACCATACGAATGAGCAGTGTCATCTCTCCGCAACACCGTTGCCATATTTATATTAGAATAAATGCAGCAGGAACAACGCAAATCAGCACACACACAGCGCTTTTCAAACAACTTAACACTCCGCTCAAACACACAGCCAGCCCGAACTCGCGCACGCGCACACACACGGCCACACAGATACACACGCAGAGCTCTGCACAGTCAAACAGCCTCGTGTCGCGGCAACAAGCACAGATCGCCACACACAGAGAAACACAGAGAAACACATAGACACACAACACAGTTTTTAAGAAAAACAGGGGGGAAATAAAATAGAAAATATAAACCCGGCGCCGGTTACAAAAATATAAGATGCATCATTTTACCCGGGTGCACTCTCAGTCCTTAATTCTACCACAGAAAAGGTGATTCAACCTGCTTTTAGTCCTTAATTCTACCACAGAAAAGGTGATTCAACCTGCTTTTAGTCCTTAATTCTACCACAGAAAAGGTGATTCAACCCAGACACAAACTTTCCCAATTTTTTCGAAGGGACAGAAATAAGCCTTCAGGAAAAATTCACTTAAAACCTAGCCTTATAACAGCGGTAACGTTAATCCGACTGCTTGGACCTGCCACGGTCCTCTGTTCCTGTGTCTATTCAAATCTATTAACAACAAAGTCTTTTAGAAGTACCTTCATACATCTGCAGTTTTCCATCCCTGTAGTCACACACCAAAACAGTCAGCACCGATCGCCCACGTGTCGCAGACACGGAAACAAATCAAAGAGTCTTACCCGACTGTAGCGTCCAAGCCGAACCGGGCCAGCGCGTGACAGAGCCGCCCGGTCAGAATCAGCAACCGAACGAGCCCCCAAATTATTAAAGAAGGAAATTTATTAGGTTAGCTTAAATTTTGGAAACAGCATGGCTCTCTTTTCCTCCTGTTAGCCGGGTCCCGAGCGGATGCCGTCACGGCTGGAAAAACAGACGGCGAGGCTCAATGACGTCACAGAGATACAGAGTTTAATTCAATAGAAAACACCGTATGAATTTAACAAGAAAACTTCAGAGTACAAAGAAGTACATTCTTTACCTGAGACAAAAGAATTAAAAGAACAAAGGATCCTTTGGAGACAGCTGTTGCTTAAAAGCATAACAGGGCAGCTATCTGAATTCTTATTGTTGCGCATTCCCTTTTTCTAGTGAAGGCGTTTCTCTTTGTTAATATATGCAAATAGGGCGTACCTCTATTTTGACCAACCAAGAGCTACCTTGGAAAAAAAACTTAGACCTTCCCCTGAGTTTTAATGACAAATATCAAGAGTCATTTTAGTTATTAAAGTTATAAGTTATTTTCACAAAACCTATCTTGCTCCTCTGCAGTCAGCTTCTCCAAAGATTTGACCCTTTGCTTTATCACAAACAATAATGAGATAGAAGTCTTTTTCAACCTGTAAAACATAACATTTAAATCATTCTCTTTTGATTCCGATATTGTCATAGTTAGTACATTTTCAAATACATTCGATTTACTAGATTAGTACTTGTAGCTTGGGTAATATACTTTAATCTAACACACTATTGCTACCAATATTAAAAAGGTATATCAGAAATTAAACCTTAAGTGTTCCCAAAATTCCTAAGTTGTGATCAACTCCAGATGCAACTCTGAGCTCCTGGGAAACCCCCAACCTCTGACCTGTGAGCCGGGGAAGATATTCTTTATGGCCTACTAATTTAAAGCCTTTCAAGAGCATAGTGTTTTATGGCTGCTCTAAGTTACAGCCTTGCCAGGAGAATGTTTATCTCTGATCGTTTACCTTGCATCAGCTTGTCCAAATAGGAATGTTGATCTACTTAAACGCACATGGCATTAGCTTAACTATATTAAACAATCAAAAATAGCCATATTTCCTTAACACTAGCTAACGGGGTGGTGCATGTTTCAAAGCTTTTCTCTTGTGTAAGGCAGCATTTTGTCACGTGGTACAAACTGCAACTATGGAATGTTAAAAATTATATGCACTTATTTTACTTACAATTTATAAGGGAATTAAATACCAGTGAAACCTCTTTTCCAGTTTGAAAAGTTGGCTTTTTCGGATCTCTGAATGTCACGAAGTCTGACCTTGGGTTTAATTTGTTGCGTCATCCTGGGAAGACGCATTTGCAAGATGGAACAGCTGTTGCTCAAAAATGTTTTTAAATTGTAAACAGTCTTCCTTGCTTTAGTGTGACGGAACTGAAATAATTTGTTTACCTCATCATCATTTACAGATTAATGGACAACAACAATCGATTATCGACGATCACTGCGCAGCAAAACTTACAGTAGTTGGTCTGAAAAGGCGAGATCATCAAATCCTTTCTGTTCCTCCTCGTTGTAAAGCTGGTGTTGCAGACTTTACTCCAATAAGTCAACACAAGAGGAAAGTGTCATTCAAGCAATCAAATGCTATCAGCGTTTCCAAGGTGACCAAAACTGACCACCTTTACAACACAATATCAACCACCTACTTTCTCACCGCTTTTACTTATACTGGCTATTTTCTAACATTCAGCTCAGCCCCCGGGAACCTGGACAAATGACCTGAATCAAAAACCATATAATGACACAGAAATGTGTTTATAGAGATATCTTTCACCTCGCCATTAGCGCTAATTTGCCACAGATCGGCAAGGAGATTGTTAGTGTGCGACGCCGAACATGAGACGCTACCAGAGAGGGCTGATCTGAAAACTGATGGGGATTTGTGAAGCTAATGTACGAAGCGCACAGGGCAGCAAATGAAAATCAACCTCGCCTCGTTCTGCCTCCCGATTGTTCGTGTAAATAATACGCCGACAAAGTACAAATATTTTATATAGCTGGTGACAAAATCAATACTACATGAAGAGAGTTAATGACACGGAACTGAACAAACTCCCCAACCGAACGAAATCCTGCACTCCCAGCGCTTTACACTGTGTGATTTAAGGATTTTCCACACCGATGCAGCGTGGAGAGAGTCCAGTGTAACAACAACAGTAGTCCGAAGTGTAACCCTCACATGCTGTGTAAAGCTTTAGAAACAGACAGATGTGGAAGAACAGAAGCAGAAATAACCTAAAATGCAGATATTGATCAAGAGTATTTATATATGTAATATTTAAACTGTAATATAAATAAATAAAAAAAACAGAACAATTAAGATTTCCAAGAACGATTTAGTGTGTCAATCAGTCAAAGGCCAGGGAAAAGAGAACCATTTTTAAAATACAGAGTTTACTTCATATTGATACCTATAAGTATGTTTGTGTCAGTGAGTCTTTATTGCACTGGCCAATCAAAAGCAGCTTTTTATTGATGGTTTTGAAGTTTCAACCATTTCCATTCAGAATGTGGGGAAAAAACACACACATACCCAGTATAATAAATGATTTTTTTCTATTCCTGTGAGCACCAGTCAGGCTTGTTGCTGACGTTTTGCCATGACGCCCATGTTATCTGATAAAACATGGTCAAATTCTAAATATTGAGAAAATGGAGGGGAAAAAAGTACCGTGTTACAATTTCTTTTTTTATCAAACACTTCTAGGGAGAGGTTTAAGGAAATGGTGGTGACCCGAGGGATTTCCATGAACTCAGTTGCCCTTAAAGGTGCTTGGCATTGTATGCCTTTGTAAAAGGTTTTAGTTTGTAACTTTTTTGTCAACAAGGCATTGACTCCTTTAAATAATATGTTCTACAAAGTCCTTTTCTCTGTTTTCAATTTCTCTCAGCTGCATAACTGATGGTTCTCTAAAGGGGGAGCATTATGTATTTTCCTGACACATACTGCCATTTTTAGAACAATCAAGTGAGTTTTACCTTCAGTTGTTACAAAAATGCTATATATATATATATATATATATATATATCAAATATGACAAGAAATTTGACTTTTTAATTTACTGTGTTGATAGTGGGCCTCTGTCTCTTTAAAAACGTTCTGCTCTTCCTGAAACTCCGCCTACAGGAAGTCATCATGACATGGCTCCTCTACTAACCCTTTAACAACGTTTTTACCAGTGTTTCACTGAGAAGTAGCTCGTATAATGAGCTCAGCAGATGCTGAATTAAACAAAATGGTTTCACCAGTTGTTTAACTGCTGCTGGCTAGTCTGAAGGAGCTGAGTGGAGGAGTAGCAGGGGAGGGAGGGGTGCGCTGTGAGGCAGAAGCTTGGAAACTGCAGCTCAGGGGAGGAGTTTCGTCCACGAAGGCGGGGCTTAGGTCCACTCAGTCATTTTGCACAGCTGAATGGTTGCCATGGAGATGAAAGGATTTCTCAAACATGCATGAAAAAATCATAGCAACACTCCAGGGATGTGGGAGTAACATTATGACATGATGCAAAGCTCAAAAAAGTCAATTTTACATAATTCTGCCCCTTTAAAGCAGGACTTGTTTCAAGCATGTACAGCTTCAACCAGACTTATTTAAGAAAACAGAAACCTACAAGGAGGTGGCGTGCTCATTGTCTTCTTGTGGAAGAGTACTCACAGAAAAACGGTGATGAATCAAATCCAATTCCCTGCCTTTTATAAGATTACCTGTTTACTGACAGCCAAACATGCACCACCGCTCACAAACACTCGCTGCAGGTTATGCATCCACATGTGTTTGCATCAATTTTTAATCACGCCTGCCCGTCTCACCCGGCAGCAGGATGAGTGTACCTCCTGAAGCTTCAGAAACCGGCAGCACCCCCATCCCTCCTGCCCCTCCTTCCTCACCACCAACCCACTAACCCCCCTATACCCCCCCCCCCCCCTCCCAGCACTCCACCTTGATGAATAAGTAAACACATTGAACCAGGCAGAGAAGCAGTCGGTAAAATTCCCAGCTGGAGGCAGGAAGATTTGCTTTCTTCTAGAGGAAATGTTGTTTACTTGTTGAAGGTTTCGCTGCTTACTTTCTGTGAACTCTATTAACATTTTCCTTAGAGTCTGGATCCAAGCATCAGCTTTAATTCTGCTCTGGAGATTGCATTACACAGCCTCAATCATACATGGAGCAACTGTTATTAAAGTATGTGAAAAACAATTTGCCTCAGTCTTGACTGCTGGCAAACATATATATATATATTTCAGAGACGTTCGGTCAGGGTTGGCAAGTGAGGCAGAGCTTCACCTGTCATAATGGAAAAATATAATGATAAAATAAGTTATATTGCTAGTTTCACCCTGTGGTTCGTGCTATAAAGTATTTATTTTTTATTTAGTTTAATTTTGATTATGTTTTCTTCAAAATCGTTGTATTTTTGCATTTTCCCATTCAAATGCTCGGAAGCGAAGCCGGTGAGGCAGCAGTGAGCTGAGCCTCACCTGGGATTGATCAACCTCTCACTAACTATGAGAGCATGTTCCTCCTGTCTGTACGTCGCCAATAAAATGGCTAAAAAACATTTAATATATGAACTGATTTTCCATAATGTAGCTTATATATATAATATACAGTGTTTTTTGTCACCAGCTGTGTGTGTGTAACGTGTTTCCTGTGCTGAGGAACGATCAGAAACGGCAGAGAACAGAATCGAGGTGAGGCAGGCAGTTCTCCTGCCTCATGGCAGGGGGCGCTCATGATCCCAGACATTGTGACTCCACAACTGCAGAGTAAGAGACAGGAACAGCGAGCTAGCCATGGAGCTAGCCATACAGTAAAGTGCAGCAATATATTTATAGTTTTCTCCTCTTACCACAGCAATCACTTAATAATCACAAAATAAACTTTAAGCCTAAAACCATATTACTGTAACAGACTGAATGTTCTGCTCTTTCTGTGGGAAATATTTCGGTGTCTTTTTAGGGCCGTTGTTGTCAGTTGCTATGGCAACGAGTCTGCATGTAGCCTGGCCAATGCAGAGCGCGAGAAAGACGTGGTTTTGAGTTGTACTTTAACGGGTTTTCTCTTTGCTGTGGAGCACAGCACGAAATTAATAATACCTAAATTTCCATGTTTCATTGAGTTAACGGAATTATTCTACAGCAGCGCGGCTATAAATATGGAAATGGATGGCATGTAAAAGACGTTTTTGCCCTCCAGCGTTGTCTGCATGCGCGAAATTTCCTTATGTAAACAATAACATGCAGGTGGTCTATATTTGTACATATATATTTGTACATATATATATATATATATATATATATATATATATACATACATACATACTGCAACATACATACTGCAACTGTATATATACAGTATATATAGTATATATATATATAATATCTTTGTGCATTGCTGAATGATTCAGGAGGCAAATTGACAAAAGTAGAGGAGAGCATTTTTCTGGTAAACTCTGTCAGTACGGTCTTAATAGGGAAGGCTGTAGTGGGAACCATTAAGTGTTTTCATTCTGTTTTTCATTTTTCCTTTTAAAAAAAACCTGCAGTTGCTTGTGTAGAGCTGTTGTTTACGTCGCCTTTGAGACACCAGCAAAATATCTGACTGTTTGCTTTCTTCGAGCGGCTCGCTTGTCTTTTCTTATTCTGAACACATCTCCAAATAGATTGTTGTGTCGCTTGTTTCTGCTGAGCTTGTATGTTTAAAACGACATCTTACAAGCAAAACATGAGCCTGAAGGCAAATGCAAAAACGGTACAGTAGAGCAGAAAAAGGAAATGTGAGTATAGAAATGTGCAGTTGTCTGAATGGGCCCAGTTTTACACTGGATCCCTGTCTCTGAAATTCCATAGTGGTTGATGTAAACAAATAATGCCGTGCAATGTAAACCACATAAAGCGGTGAAGTGAGTGAATCGTCATCAGTGCAGACAGAGGGTCTGCACAGTGCAGCATGAGACTAAGGGTGTTTCCACATCTAATAGTCCAGTAGACTCTACTCTATTTGAGACCGAAATAGCTACATTTGTTACATTTTCAGCTGGTGTGGTTCACATTTGCTCTGCACTGTGTCACAAAAACCAAACTCCATGAAAAAAAAACAACAGTTTACTTCCTCGCCCTTAGGGGGCGCAGCACTCAGGAAGGAAACGACATGGAAAACCTCTGAACAAGAGACTAGCTGCGTTCCCATTAAAAATTTGCACAGATCTTTGTTGTTGTCGTGCTGTTGTGAAAAAAAGACACAATCTCACAATTGCCATGTTTCCATTAAATAAGAAATGTAACTGAAATCATTCCTCAATAAGCTCATTCACAAGATGTAATTAAAAATCATGGCAGCTACGGATGTCCCTGCCATGATTTCAAAACTTTTTTCAAAGATTTTTCAGTTTAAATTTTTTTTTTTTTCAGTTTTATTTTTATTCCCTTTTGAACGAAGTTTATGGCCCCAGTTTAGCCCCATAGTATCCATCTTACCACGGTAGTATCAATCTGATACGGATATCAACTTTATACCTATGCTGTCGATATTTTGGATCGCTTTGCCCACCTCTACTCTTGTGAGAGAACTGCTAAAAAAATCTGCTGGGTTAAATGAAAATGTTTAATGTACCTGCACTATTGGTACGGATATTCTTACGTTTAACTGTAATTGATTAAACACAAACTCACTGCTGCAGAGCTTCTTACAGGAGCAACAGGAGACATTTTACAAGACCAAAAATCACCTTCATCGTCATAAACGCCTCACCACAGAGAAAACTCACTGAATCAACTACTGATCAACAAAAACTCAAGTTGAAAGTTATTTTTCCCCACTATGGAATAAAAAAAAAATTTGATCAATATCCAAACCAAACATAAGTAGAAAATCTCAAATCAGTCCATCTGCATTTTCTCATTTTGACAAGTTGATGCTTCATGCCAGATAACTCTGGAACATGTGATAATTCTTCACGTTTGTAATCATTCGAAACCGAATGCACAATTTAACTGTAAAATATGGAACAATTCCTCATTTGAAATTACACATAGCTGCCTTGAAATACAGGAAATTGCATTTGAATTTTGCACAAATATGAGCGATTACTACTAGATCACAGAAAAAATGTGGAATAAAATTTCAGCCTTGGATCCAACAGGCTGACGTCTTCACACAAGCAAAGTGGAAAGCATCATAAAGAATAACTGTATTCATATTGTCAACAAATTAGACTGCAAAAATCACCAGCGTGTTATTTTCCAAAATGCTCCATCATAACCTACCCTGCTGCCTGCTTTCCTGCCACACACACACACACACACACACACACACGCCAGCTCACTAGTGTCCTTCTGGGTTCATGCACTGTCTGGATGTCAACAGGCAAATGAACAGCGCTGTTTACCAAATGGCTTTGTTGTTCGGCACACAAGCTTATTAATTCGGCATCTCATTACAGGCGCCGAGGAGCCGTTTTCCTGGAAATTAATTGCATTTTTTTTTTTTTCTTTTGAGCACGCTCTTGTCATTATCATTCTTCCCTGCATATGGATTAGCTGTGACCATAATAGCCCTAAATATTTCTATTACAGGAAGCCTAGACAGGGTGAGAGCACCAGCCAGAGGCGTGACCATGCTGGTGTGCGCACATACGCTGAATTTCAAACAGGAGCTTTTGTAGAAATCAGGCTCCAGGTGCTTCCCGCTAAACAAATACAGCGGCCAACAGTTAGCGTAGCGCAGTCGATTCAAAGTCTTGAGTGTTTCTGAAACTGGGACGACTCTTGCTAATTTTACACGTTTAAATCATCTTGTGGTACGGAAGGGGATTAAAAAAAGAATTCTGGCTTTAATCGCAGAATAGCGATGGGCATTTATCGTATCGTTTATCGGGATAAATTTCCTGTCGTAAGATTTTAATTTATTGTTGTTGCAATACATTCCAATTAATGTTTAAAACCTCTGAAACTATCAGCGTTGTTGGGATTCTTATTTCTGCAATTGTTCGCTTCATCAATAAATAAATCACATCAATAAATATCAATACATTTGCGTTATTTGTGCTTGTGGGGATATTATTAAAAAGTAATAGTTTTTATCGTCACTTTTATCGTTATCACCGCAGTACCACAAAATATCGTGCTAAAATTTTAGGTCCATATCGCCCACCACTATCTCAGAATTTTGACTTTGACACAGAATTAGAATTCTGAGCTTAATCCATATCAAAACCCAAATGAATAACCAAGGAGTCTTCAATTATGTTGCTACTATATGATAATAATCACATAACAGTTTGTTCTTTGCTATAATATTTGCGACTCTACAATACAATTTAGCGTGGGTCTTGTTTTGGATGGATGACCTGTCTGAGTGGTATCCTGCCTGTCGCCCACTCAGGCATCAGCACAGTGAATAGAAATTCACCAGGAACTCGGCAGACGACCTGACCCGCCTGGGGGACTGAGAGATCTCATCACTGAACAGACCGTAGCTAAATGCTACCAGGTCATGCTAGCAACAGTCTTTCATGTGAGGAGTACTCACCTTTCAAATCCATTTATAAAAAAGCATTTACATTCTGTCTCAACTTTGAGTTATATCACTGTTGTAACTTGTCAAAAAATTCATTTTGATTCTTTTGTAATCTAACATAATTTTTCAGTACATTTATTTCACTGTTAAAGGAGCAGTCTTTTGTGTTTTCCAGGCATTTTATCATTTTACAGCACAATCAAGTTACATTAATGGTATATATACCAAATATGAATGAAAATGAATTTGACTTTGTAATTTAACGACTTGAAATTGGGCCTCTGTCTCTTTAAAAGCTTCTGCTCTTCATGAAACTCCGCCTTCAGGAAGTCATCACAGCACGGCTGCTCTATTTACCCTTTAACAACGTTTTTACCAGCATTTAACTGAGAAGCAGCTCCTGTGAGCTACACTGACGCTCAGTTCCACCAGGTGTTTGCTAATTGCTGCTGGCTAGTCTGAAGGAGCCGAGTGGGGGAGAGCTGCTCTGTGAGGCAGAAGCTTGGAAACTGCAGCTCTGAAGAGGAGCTGCGTCTCGGAGGCTGGGCTAGGACCGCCTTCTAGGTCCCCACCCTAGACCACCTTCTAGTCTAGGGTGGTCTAGACTAGACTAGAAGGTAATGAAGTCTATGCAAGTCTTATGGCATTGAAAAAACTAAATTTTCTCCATGAACTTTTGGTCTGGTGCTACACACACACACGCCCACACACACACACACACACACACACACGGGACACTGGAGGGTAATGGCAACAGGTGCACAACGTTCTTTGTCAGGAGGTCATTAAAAATTTATCTTCTTAATTTCTGTTCCAAACTAATTATCCGAACAAGCCTAAACGAGTTTTAGGTCTCTGCAACAGTTGTTGGCTTTAGTATCTCTAACACAATTTTTTTTTTTTTGTTTCTTTTTATTAGATATCATTTGAGAGTTTTAAATTCAAACAGCCAAAGCAAAAAGCCCAGCTTTTGGCTTTGTGATTAAAATACAATGGAATAACGGACCGGAGCCTGCTCATATGTAAGACCTGGTAGAGGAACAGTTGAAAAATGAAAACTAACTTCTACCAAATAATGACAGCTGGATAAAAATATTTATCATTTAATAAGCGATACCAATGAACTATGACCCCTTTAAAGTGCCACCAAAGTCACATGACACCGGCACTGAAGGACCGGAGCTTTTCCACAAGATGATGATTGTTATATGTTAGTCTGTTAACTGTTCCACGTATTCAATACAAACAAGATTGTTCCCAGGTAATAAATACCTGCAAAATTATGCAGCGCGGAGAAAATGTACCGATTAAAGATCAGGTCTTGAACAGGAGATGAAAAGTGAGGATGACAACAATGATAATAACAATAATAATAATCAATAATAAATAAAGGCTGTCAGCTGATAGCTGTATAAAGAGAAAGAAGTGAGTTTATCAGACCGCTGTGGGTTGCACCTAATCTCTGCCTGAGGCTATGAGGAAGCACAACATGTGGAACAGAAAAGATGATATTTATTTTATTCCACAGCATTGATTTTTATCCTCTTTAAAAGAAAAAAAAAAAAAATGTGTCCGGAGCACATCTTGGTTCTCCGTCCAGTTTAACCACTTCAAACCGCTCCGGCTGATCTCTATCCAGCTGTAAGATATAAGTGGCAAGTCAGAGGCAGAAACCTCTTCATATTAGCATTGGTTAAAATAATCTGATCTCCATTATCGGCTCCTGCAGTTGCAACAAGCTGCTCAGTATTCAGGATTAAAAGCGGGCCTTCGGCCCCCGAGCTAACACGATTCTCTTCTTCTGAAGCTCGGCGCTGGCGCACAGCGGGCCTGCTATACATGTAAATTGCATCTGGAGTGTATTTACCTTTCAGGTCAAAGACGAACATGAAAGGCTTCTGCAGTCCCAGTGGCGGCGACTGTAATGAGGATGGGCTCGCCTCAGCAGCCAGCGCTTTGACCCACATTAGCTCGCTGCTCCACGCCCGTATGGAGGCGCAGCAGACATGACAGTCAGTGCAACTCTACAGTATATCCAACTCAGTCGTCGTAAGTGGAGAAAATAAAAATGGAGGAGTAAATTGCCACCAAAAGATTTAGAAATTTTGAGATTCATTTTCAAGGAAATATTCGAGCTCCAAAAGTCAACAGTTTGCTAAAAAACAAAACAAAAAAAACCATGGAAATCTCTGAGTTGGGAATGTCAAACATTTTCTACAAAAAACACAAAAATGATTGAGTTTGAAAAGTTGAAAAAAAACAATCTCCAAAATTTTCTAGCAAAATTATTGAGATGTCTGTTTCAAAAACTGATAATCTAAGTTTTGGAAATTTTCTGAGTGTCAAAAGATGTAAGTTTTTTACTTTTTCAATTCATAAATTTCTATGGTTTTTTTACTGGAACATTTTTAAGATGAATCTAAATTTATATATATATATATATACATATATATATATATATGTGTATATATATTTTTTTTTCTAATAAATTTTTTACATTCCAATTTCCAGAAGTTGAACATTTTCGACTTTTGAATCTCAGAAATTTCCAAGTTTTTTTTGTTGTTTTTTAAATTCTGAAATTAATCTATAAATTTCTGACTTTTCTTCAACTTTTGAAGGTAAAAAATGTCCAAATTTCTTCTACAAAATTTCTGAGATTTTAAAATTTTGAGGATTTTTGGGTGGAAATTTACTCCTTTTTTTTAATCTACAATGACCCTAATACACCATCATAAATCTGAGACCCACATCACGGGTCAGATTATATCTACTTGGTTTCTACAAGAAAAAGTTTACAATCTAGAATAAATTTCTAGCCCTTGTCACGGATCTCCGATCACGTCTGTGTGGTTATGATCCGCTCTGAAGTGAAAACCCAAACAGCCAGAAGCCGAGCCGCCTTTATTGTTCAGACTCCACTTTGATTTGAACTGTGAGGGAATCAGAAGGGAACACCACTAAGTCAGTCTGACTTTATTTATTCAAGGTGACTCAGCTGGAGGCAGGAGAGGAAACGTTCAGACAGCATCTGTATGCATGAGGTTAAAAATACAGAAACGTAGAGAAGAAACGGGCGGACGAATGAATGCGTGTCCTTCAGGTTGTGAAATGCTTCTGTATTTCACCGAGAATATTGTGCAAAGTTAAAATTCTGCGCCATCTGGATAATGCATTAAACATAAAGTGTAATAGAAATAAACTAAGTCTGTTTTCTTGAACTTTAGAATCCATCTTTTCACTTTTTTGCTAATGATTTAACTCTTGTACGTGGATTATATTTATATCCAGCTGACATCAGAGGTTTACATCCTTTCATACTTACGTAAACATGTAAATAATTTTTTCAAAGGTTTTCTACCTAATAGCAAGAATTTGTGCTTTAGTTTGAATTCATTCCAAGCATCACTGGTTCAACATTATAGATGCTACCAAAAAAAAAGGATTTGTTTGGCTAGTTCTGTGGCAGTGAAATGTTTTGGTGAAGTACAGGTCTATGTGGTGGACACTCCTCTGCTGACAGCAGAGTTCATTTTTCTTTTAGCGCTTTAGTATTTTTGGTAACTTTGAAAACATCTGGCGCACTTAGCTTCCCTTAAAACTAATTTCCTGGAAAGCGCTAATTTACTCTGTTGCTTCGCAAACATGCAGTTGAATAAAATTCGACGTCCGTGTCGAATTTTGGTTATCGACTGTTAAGAAATATTCAAGTAGGTAGACGTTTATCTTCATGCTTTTATTTTGAAGTGGGTGAAGGTTCTTTACACAGCTGTTTCCTTTCCTCCCATCATGACATTTATTATGTACCCAGAATGCAACACTGTAACTGTTGTCTTTAAGAACATGGCTGAATTTAGCTGTTTAGCATTAGCTTCTGCTAAGCACAAGTGTTTTAGGGATAGCACAGCTAACGTTTTAGCTAGTGGTGCCTGGAGTTTTGTGTATGTTTGAGCCTGTTTACATACATTTGAACTTGTGTGCTTTAAAGAAAATCTAAAATTAAATTGTCTTTGAATTTACTATGTCACAGTTTAATCAGCTGAGCAAAAAAGTGGGGAAAAAAAACCAAACAAACATGAAAATACAAAACTTAACATAATGCTCACCACCATGAAGAGTGACTGCATGCCTCCGACCTGAGCTCTTGGCTCACTCTCCTCTCTTATCTGAAACGTTTGAGTCACATCTTATTGTCTGCGTCTGTTTTGAACCTGCCACCCACTAAGGGCAGAATCGACCTATCATCTCGCCTGGCTCACTCTTTCAGACGGTGCCCGCCCGGGCTGTGAGTGGCGTATGTGCATCTGCTAGGAGGCCACCTGCGGTTATTCATAATGCCTTCTGAGTTTCCTCTCAGAGAAGTTGACAGGAGAACCCTGGCGGTTTTAGTCGCACAAAGAGAGAAGTGAGAGAAGGAAAGCTGTAGAAGCAAAGCTGCAATCAGTGATGCATTTACATCAATTTATTAACACTGCATTATGTAACTTTTATTTTAAAAAACTTTTTTTTTTTCAATAATGTCTTGATAGTATAAGACAGGTAATCTATTTAAAAAAATCAATGTCCTCTGCCTTCTCCCAGTTCTCCCAGTGCTACCTGCAGAAATACACCACTAAGTCAGAAACAACCAATCAGAGCCAGGAGGAGGGTCTTAGTGCTGTCAATCACTCTTGTGCTCATCCCGTCCCACTAGCTCGTTGCTAAGCTACGATTTAGCAAAGAATTAAACTTTGCTAGCTCTTTTGTGGCAGGTTATGACAACATAACCTGCTACAAATGCTAAGGGTAGTTAGCATAACCAATAATGACGGCGGATAAACCAGTTTTCCCGTAAAAGTACATTGTTTCCCAGCCATTAGCACATTTAGCAGCATACAGGAGATTGATTGACAGCGCAAACACCCGCCTCCCGGCTGTGATTGGTGGTTTTGCAGACTGCAACAGAGGCTCAGGGATGTTTTTTTCACAGATTATCATATTGTCAGTTCTGGTGACAGTTTGAATAAATATGGAGGGAAAAAAACCATAATTTTATAAAAGTTACATTCTGAAGCTCTAAGTGTGGAAGTCCAAGCCACTTTTCAAAGTGGAATTATTCGTTCTAACTCGATTAAGGAGGTGATATTTCTTCTCTCAGACTCCCAGTAGCCCAGTCCATCCCTCCACCATTAACCACCTCTAGCTGCCTGCATTCATCCAGTCGATAACAGGATCTCTCCGTGTGCGTCCCTCTGTCTCCGCTGTGAAAACTGTCCCACCCATCATTTTCTGACCAAACTCATTACACGCAGGGTTCTGCTGAAGAGGCAGTTTCTGTTTCAGCATCGTGTCGCGTTCCACTCATTCCTCTCTCCAGGGCGTATCCTGCTCACATCCCAATGTCCTACTGGTTGCCAGTGCTGCACAGTGGTATTAAGTTTCGTTCCTAAAAGGCCGCCATGTTGGGCGTCATTGAAATGAAAAAATTACTCATTAATTTTTCCACAATCGTGCTTTCATTACAGGCTGGTTATTAAATCTTTAGCTCTCCAGCCCAAAGCTTATCTTGTCTAACTTACTGCAGTCTTTCTGTTTTTTTTCTGGTGTAGCCTCAACTTACAGCTCACTCGTTTATTCGTTTACCTTTCATCCGTTCTCACTTTTTACGTTTAAAATGTAATTTTTATTGCTTGCTTCATAATTGGTTAACGTTTTATATTTTTATGGTGTAAACTGCCTTGTTTCAAGCACTTAAATATATTGTACAAATAAACGTACCTTTCTACTGTAAGTAAAATAAAAGAAGAAAAAAAGGCATTCATGTAAAAAGTATCTTTTCGAAGGACTTAGATTTAAGGAATCGATTTCAAAAAGGAACATATTAGGTCACATTGCCGAGAAAGAAAATTAAAAACATGCCTCGAGAACTACTTCCTAGTTAAGTTAAAGGGGCAGTGTTCTGTAAAATCTACTTTTTTGTTATGTTATTTCCTCATCAGAAACGTACCTGGAGTGTTGCTTTGATTCTTTCATGCATGTCCATTAAGCTCCATGGC
Source organism: Xiphophorus couchianus (assembly GCF_001444195.1). Classification (NCBI taxonomy): domain Eukaryota; kingdom Metazoa; phylum Chordata; class Actinopteri; order Cyprinodontiformes; family Poeciliidae; genus Xiphophorus; species Xiphophorus couchianus. The sequence goes on along the minus strand of NC_040229.1, from coordinate 28,282,764 downwards.
AACCATTCAGCTGTACAAAACACCTGGTTGGAGCTATCCCCGCCTTCAAGCCGCAGCTCCACCTCAGAGCAGCAGCTTCCAAGCTTCTGCCTCACAGAGCCGCCCTCCCCTCCTACTTGTCCTCTCAGCTCCTTCAGACTAGCCAGCAGCAATTAGCAAACACCCAGTGGAACTGCTGAGCTCATTATAGGAGCTCCTTCTCAGTGTGACACTGGTAAAATGTTATTTAAGGGTTAAGAAAAGTGTCGTGTTATGATGACTTCCTAAAGGTGGAATATCAGAAAAAACAGGTGTTTAAAAAGACAGAGGCCCGAAGTCCAGGAATTAATTTACAAAGTAAAATTTCCTTTAAGTCATATTTGTTTTATGTAGCGTTTTTCTAAAAACTGATGGTAACACGGTTACTTGATCATGAAATAACATTCTGTGCCTAGGAACACATCATGCTGCCACTTTAAACCATAAAGTCTCCTCAGGTTATTATACGCCTGGAGTTTTCTATGTCAATATACAACAAAACAGTTTTGTCTTTTTCTTATCCGTTCGTGATGTGTGAATGTGAAGAATCTGATTTAATTAACAGTGTAAATCAAAGATGTTGCTTTCTACTCTTGAATCTTGAATTCTGATCGTACGGGTCTGTCATTGTCAACCCAAAAGAGTTAATGCATTCAGTGTTGTTTTTTTTAAATTTTATTCTATCATAATACATTTTTCCACGTAGGGCCAGGTTAGTTTAGATACTTTCTTTTCTTAATAAACAACATCAAACATTTAATAAACTGCGTTTTGCATTGTCATAATTTGAAATAGAGAAGTGTGACAAAAGAAAAAAATCTGAAAAAAAGAAAATCAAGAAAAACAGTTTCTTCGGTCAGAAGCGTCTTCAAACTTCGCAGTAAGACAGACTGCTACAGGAGATCCTTCCTGTACACAGCCATCAACGTCTAGAACAACTCTTTGAAGAATCTCAAGTTAATATTTAATTCCCCTTTGGGATCAATAATTACTTTTGAATTGAATTGAACAGTTTCCTTTAATTACCCTACCTGGTGCAAAATCCAACCTTATTTGCTTAAGAATTTGAAGATAATAATAATAATTTTTAAAAAAACATTAAATAGAAATTTCTTTCATGGTTTTTACTCTTGTGCATATCCCAGTTTTCAGTTTTGACTTTATTTTCTGAAAAATGTTTGAAAAGCATCAAGTAAACCTGACTGGACCCTTTTAGTTTCCATCTAGCTTCGTGTGCAAACAGCCGTCGCCAGCTGTTTATCATTTTTAAGTGCTCTACTGCGTTTTCCCCCCCTCCTTTTCAGAAAAGTTTCAAACAGCAGTTCTGCGTGGGGCCCCATCAGTTCTTATTTCTTTTATTCTTCCAGAGAGACTCTGGTTAATGCGCAGTGAAGAAGAGAAACTCTCTGAAGATGTATTACTATTTGAAATGCAGATGCTCCTTGGTATTCTCCTCTATCCGTTTTTTTTTTTTTTTTCTTTTTATTTTACGGCCTCTAATCTAAAATGACTCCAGTTGTAGAAATGAGCTCCCTGGGCATGCATGCTGATAATTTGCTGACAAAAAAAAGAATAAAAGAAACACCTCAGCAGAGTAGCATTTGAAGTAAAAGCAAATTGCCCCCCGAACCCACCACCGCCACCCCAAACCTCAAACTTGGGGCTTATTTATCCCGCCGAATGCAGCTTCATCTCCATATAAATGCATGTGACCTATAGGAGGCTTGTTTGTTGCTTAGATTCGAGGACAGAAAGCAAACAAAAATCTCATTTCTTAGAAGGATTCTCTCCGTGGCGGAGTGAGCAGGCGGCCATTACGGTGCCTTGTTAGGTATTCCTCGCTCGTCTCAATATCAGATGTTGCAGGCTGCTGCCTCAGATAATGGTGTGTGTGTGTGTGTGCGTGTGTGTTTTCCTGCCAAGGCTTTCATAATATTGACTTGTGTCAGCTGTCATTGTCTTTCTACTTTCTACTTTACTCTCTCAGGTGCCACCTTGGAGCTTTTTCATGACGGCTCACTCTCTCTAGCAGGTGGAGGACGCTCTGCTGGCTTGAATGGAGCCTGAGTGATGAATGAATGAATGAATGAATGAATGAATGAATGAATGAATAATAAGGTGTTTGTCACTGGACCCGGCTGCGGGGGGCCTTTGGTGTCTCACATCAAAGGTTGTTCTTTTAAGTTCTACAACATCAGAATTAAGCAGGGTGGAATCAATTTTGTTTTGCTTTTTTTTTTAGGATTGAGTGCCAAAAGGTGGGATTTTTTTCCGTATGCAGTAAATAGCTACAGTATTGCGAAATGCAGATTTCCTCTGTTTTGCTTTTATGTCCCATTTACATTCTTCAGACGAACAAATCTCAATATCTGACAAAGAGTAATCTGAGTGAAAACAAAATGTGCGTTTCAAATAATGATGTCATTTATTATAGATAAAAAGTTATTAAAACCAACCTGCCCCCTGTATGGAAATATAACTGTCCCTCTTGTTAATTTATGAATGTAAAAACAAGACGTCTGTGAGCTACACTCACACTTTACACAATATATCAGGATGCCTGGCATCGTTCTCGTTCTGACCCCCTGTCCACATTCACATTATGTCTATACTATACAAAAGAAAAAAATAATAATAATACAAACTAAATGCTATGCTATGGATTGGCTAATGAATACTCAATAAAAGATACCATTTTCAAAAAATGGATTCAGGTTTTGCTGAACTCTCCCACCTTTTGCTGTCGCCATTTTGCGGACTAGCGTAAGCGCCGCTAGGTGTACACAGCGCCGTAGTTTGCAGACAGCTAATGTAAACTGCTTGTATGGTGAAGAAAAATCCAATTTCACATCAGCTCAAAAAGCTAATAAATAGATTCATAAACGGAAAAAGGAAGGATGTTATCTATGATTTCTGTATGTTTTAGTTTTATAAACACACAATATAGTTCCAGTTAGTTATTGTTTTCCCCCTTTAATTACCGTCTTTATTTATTTCAGTTAAAGAAAATATTTTTCAATTACAGTTTTTGCTATTTTATTAATTTTAGTTGATTATAATAACCTTTTTTAGACGCACTCTTGCATGTGAGTCTTGTAAAATAAACATGTTTCCACCTCAACTTACTACTTTTTAACGGAGGAGCGGCCATATTGAAACGTGAAGTTGGCCGTGCGTTTTAAGTCCTAACTGGGAGTAGTCGGACTGGCTCCCATTTTCCCAGTAGAATATCCAACTTCGGAGGGCATTCCTGTTGATTCTTCCTACTATAGCATGTAGGAATTTCCCAGCTCCAAGTAGAACTGGAACGCAGCATTATTCCTGGTGTCCCTCCAATCAACTCAAATCAGACGTTTCCAGTCATGACGTCATCATCTGGGCTTTTCTTCGTTGTTTAAAGAGGCAGTAATCATTCTGTATGTAAACTTTTGAGTTTGTAGACATGAATAAACGAATCTCTGACATATTATTTTTCTCATGTGGCATTTAGCAAATAGAAATAAATTGGGTAATTCTAACTTACCTAAAACCAGAGGAGTTTGGTCTGATTTAACTTCAGTGAGAAAAAAAAAAAAAGGTGAATGTGTCTTCTTATTTGATACATGTAAAGTTCTAATTACCGCTATATTTTTACAGAACCTCCCATCAAAAAAAATCAGTCCTGTAAGAAATCTGTTTAATATTATCATATTTCGGGCCAGGAAGGTTAATTTCCTATTGGAACATCTGTTTAAGAACGTCTGGGCAGTCATCTGGCCTGTAACAGCAGACCAGATGACTGACGTCTCAGCTTGTGAGCGGATTAACGAAACGATCCATCACCAGCAGCCATTTAGCTTCATCCAGTGAAAAGCCTTCAAATCAGCCTTCTGCATCGGCCTCAGGCCCTGACGGTCACATCTGTCGTGTTGAGTAGCTCATCAAAACGTAATTAAAGATGACGATGTGTCCAGGCTTTGATTGATGCCTCGGGGTTGCAGCTGATCATTATTCTGATTAACGTTAGAATAATCTATTTGGTTAGATATGAATAACTGGCATCCACCTGTAAAGACAGGAGTTGTCCAGGATAATGAGGAAGGATGATGGAATACCTTTGCAGATTTCTTTATTCTAAGTTGTTTTTTTCTTTTTGCCATTCTCTGAGTTTTCAGTTCTTTTTCATTTGTTTTAGTGTTTCTTCAATCTACAAATATCCCAAAAGATTAAATATCATTTGCACCGATGCGTCTCATATCCATGCAACAAGTTAACAGGAAATAAATGTACGTGTTGAGATCTGACTAAGAACCCTGTGATTTTGATGACTGGCACTAAGCTTCACAGCTCAAAGGGTTTAAAGTTTGTACATCTGCTGGCGCCTGTAAGGGACTGACAGAACATTTTCAAGAAAGGTTCTGTAAATTTATAAAACGTTGTCATAGTAATGGGGCGCCGTTTGTAAAGTTACACAATCATTTGGATTACTTGGCCTGTCGTAGAAGAAACACATATTTTCACTATTTTAGTCATTCATTTATAAATGTCATGGTTTCAAACTACTTACTTCCACACTAAATGATTAGCTAGCAAGCTAAGGCTATCTTGCTAAATATTAAGTTAGAACCTAAATATTTAGTTGGAGGCTAAATATTTAGCTAACCAACTAAAAATGTAGCTCCAAGCTAAAATATTTAGTTTCAAACTAAATATTTCAAACTTAATATTTACCTTGAAACTAAATATTTAGCTAGCGAGCTAAATGTATACCTCCACACTAATAATTAGTTAGCAAGCTACTGTAAGTATATAATTTGAAACTAAATATTTATTTAGCAAGTTAAATATTAAGTTAGCTAAAAACCTCCAAACTAATTATCTAAGTAGCAAGTTAGATATTTAGTTTCACACTAAACACTTAGCTAATTATTTAAATTGGAGATAAATATGAATACGTAAACTAAATATTTAGGTTTCTAGGTAAACATTTAGTTAGAAACTGTGACATTTACTTTAGTGTAACTAATAATACTGTTGTTAGTTTATAAATCACTGAACGGCTTAGCACCACAATACATTAAAGATCTGCTGCTGTTATTGTATCAACCTTCCAGACCTCTCAGGTCTTCCGGTTCTGGTTCTGCTCCCCAGAACCAGAACCAAACGAGGAGAAGCAGCTTTCAGCACACAAATCTGGAACGAACTTCCAGAAAACTGTAAAACAGCTGAAACACTGACTTCCTTTAAATCCCGACTGAAACCCACCTGTTTAGAGTTGTATTTGCAACCTAATCAATTATAAATTTAACGATGGCATTTGACTTAATGTCATGTTTTGATTGCTGATTCTATGTTGCATGACTTTGTGTTTATGATGTAAAGCACTTTGAAATGCCTTGCTGCTGAAATGTGCTATACAAATAAAAATGTATTTGATTTTTTTGATTTATAAATGAATGAAATTGTGAAAATATCAACCTGAAAAATTAACTCCCATTTCTTTTCTTTCATGACTGGCTATATGAACTAAATTATTGCTGTTAATTTTTGACTGCAATTTTACAAATGGCTGCCCATATGTAGCTCCCTTCCCTCTAGTCTACAGATGTCAGGTCGCACTCATCTGTTTTGCTACAGACACTCTGCTACCATGGTTAATGATGTAACCAGCTATTCTATGCTATTCTATTGAAGATACCACTGATACCACAGATTTTCTTAAGACTATTATTTAAGTTTTGCTTCAACTGCTTTACAGGCGTCCTTCTAGCACCATCATTTAACTGACCTTCTTATTAAAGTGGATCATATTTTCACATATTCTTATCTCTAATACTTTGTGACAATGATAAAAGTCCAGCGCTAAAAAGGAGCTGAAACAAAAACAAATACTATTCATCGCGACTTACATCGCTTCTCTTTATTTCCCAGCAGTCACAGCTGTGATCATGAGGCTGCTGTGGAAGTCCGTGGACAAGATGAGGTGTTTTAGAAAACGCTCCACGCTCCCCGTCCTCACCTTCCTGCTCACCGCGCTGCTCTTTTTCAACCTTTACATGAATGATGGCTACGTCCTGGTACGAGTCTCGATTTGGAATCTAGCATCTAAAACCTCTGCCAGTGCCGTTCTTTGTTGATCTTTTTTTTTGTGCTTTAGGAAGGCGAAAAGAGACAGCTGGGAGAGACGTTGATTCATCCTTCAAGCTCCGACAGATATGTGCACACGTTCAAAGATTTGTCCAATTTCTCTGGGAGTATCAATGTGACGTTTCGCTACCTTGCCGGAATTCCTCTGTCAAGAAAAAGTAAGCAGTATACCAGACAGGCAGTTGAAACCAGATTTTTACAGACATCATTTAAAACCATTTATAGCTTTCTTCAAAGCCAGATGTTTTAAATATATTTCCTCACTATTTGGTGGAACTGCCTTTTAAACCACATGACTTAATTCAAAAGTGATGGATCTCTGTTAACGAGCATCTCAAAGTATTTTTTCCTGGAATTTTGACCCACTGCGTAACTCAGTTGGGTTTTATTCTCCAAATGTAGCAGTGGCAATTATGGAGAAACGCTTAGATTAAAGGACATGTCTAAGAAAGTTCAGGCCTATGTTCTTATTACAATGAATTTTCATGAAGTTTGTGGAAATATCTGGTTTCAACTGTATATCTTCTTGAACATGTTTGTTGCCAACTTGAGCATGAACATTTTATTTGTGTTCATGCTAAGGCTGATAAGACTGATTTCATTTCAGAGTATCTTACCATCGGGTTGGCATCTGTCAAGAGAAAAAAGGGAAGCTACCTCCTGGAGACGATCAAATCCATCTTTGACCAGTCCAGCTACGAGGAGCTGAAAGAGATTGTGGTTGTGGTCCACCTGGCGGACTTTGACCCGGTCTGGTGTGAGAACGTGGTGCAGGACATCACCAGGAAGTTCGCTCACCACATCATAGCCGGCCGCCTCCTGGTCATCCAGGCCCCGGAGGAGTTCTACCCTTCTCTGGACGGCTTGAAGAGGAACTACAACGACCCGGAGGACAGAGTCCGTTTCCGCTCCAAGCAGAACGTCGACTACGCTTTCCTCCTGAATTTCTGCACGAACCTGTCGCACTTCTACATGATGCTGGAGGACGACGTGCGCTGCTCCCGGAACTTCCTGACGGCGCTGAAGAAGGTGATAACCTCCAGAGAAGGCTCCTACTGGGTGATGATGGAGTTCTCCAAGCTGGGCTACATCGGGAAGCTGTACCACTCCAGAGACCTGCCCCGCCTGGCTCACTTCCTCCTCATGTTCTACCAGGAAATGCCTTGCGACTGGCTCCTCATCCACTTCCGGGGCCTGCTAGCTCAAAAGGACGTGATCCGCTTCAAGCCCTCGCTGTTCCAGCACATGGGCTACTACTCGTCCTACAAGGGCGTGGAGAACAAACTGAAGGACGACGACTTTGAGGAGGACTCCATAGACATCCCGGACAACCCCCCGGCCGGCATTTACACCAACATCAACGTCTTTGAGAACTATGACGCCACCAAGGCGTACAGCAGTATAGTTGATGAGTATTTCTGGGGGAAACCTCCCTGCACCGGAGACTTCTTCATCATAATCTTCAACAAATCAACAAAAATTAGCAGAATGAAAATAGTGACAGGGACGGAGGATCGACAAAACGACATCCTTCACCACGGAGCTCTGGAAGTAGGACAGAAGTCTGTGGAGACCAAACAGGGAAGACAGTGTACATCCTACATCACATTAGGAGAGTTTAAAGTGGGCAACATTGAGATTAATGACGTGGATCACAAGATTGGCTTTGACATCGAGTGTGTCAGAATAGTTGTCACAGCTAGTCAGAAAGAATGGCTCATCATTAGAACTATCAGCCTCTGGACCACATCGCCTGTCGGTCAGTTAAAGTAAGGATGTTGAGGTCTTTCTGTACTTTTTAGTTTGATACGACAAGTTCACTTTGGACTTTTACTGTGCTGTAAATTTAAACCAATCCATATTTTCATGGATTGCTGAAAGATTTGTATATTTTCATTGTGATGTATCAACAACAGAACTGCTGTGTACATAAGGGCATTTGTAATACAATGTTCATTTTCTGAGGATCTATTTATAAAAAATATTTACACACTGCTGGAACTCTCTGGCTTTTTTTTTAAGTCTTGGTAGTAATTTTAAGTAATAGATCTTTAGGTTTTCAAAATACAAGACCTCACTTTAAAGAAAATAGTTATTTCCCAAAGTTAAAGGGTTTTTTTCAGTTTGCTTTGTCCTTTACTGCCATCTGGTGGTACATTACAAAACTCAGAGATAATTTTCAAATCAACATGTTTATATATTATATTATATTATATTATATTATATTATATGTTACAGAAAGAACATGCAAACTCAATGAAGAAAGGCATTCTATCAGCCGGCCTATCAGATATGATCTTAAATTAATACTTTGGTTGTATAATTTATAAATTTATAAAGGTATAATTTATAAAGGTTCAAGGGATTTGAATACTATTTGAATTTATGAAAATGTGTGTTTATAATGTCAGAAATTTGAATAATAATAAAATAATAATAATAGTATAATTATAATAATAAAATTCTAATAAAATAAAGTTAAGGGGACTAAGAGGAATGAGTACGTTAGCGCGGAACTGTATGACAACTTTACTAGTGTTGACTTTTAATCGTGTTTTTTTTTGCTGCTCATACTTACAAACGGCTGTGGCGGGAAACAAATGAGACCACAACTGCCTGAAACGACTTCCGACAATTTACTTACAACTCAACGGGTTAAACCACATGAACAAGGAGGTAAATTATGAACAAATATTGAAAACCTCTGAACAGAAATCACCTAATTCACCTGCGGCGAACAACGAAGTGACGGTGATTGCGTCATCAAGCGGCGCCGCTGCGTGTTGTTGTTGTGTTCGTCAAAGCAAGTTCCCAGCGAAGGCAGCGACGTAAGACTCAACTTTCTGGACTAAAAGTGTGGTGAATTTGAATAACGTAATATTCTCCGTCATAATTTCCTTTATAGTGACAGTGTTTCTGGTTCGTTGCTAGCGTGTAGCCGGCTCGCTGCGGTTTTGCAGCAGAGCTGCTGCTTCTTGCTAGCTGGTAGCTTATCAGTAGAACTTTGAATTTGAAACGAGCTTCGGTTGAGTTTGGTCCGAAATTAATGTTTTAAAAATGACAATAATTAGAACTGCTTAGCTGGAGCTGAGTTCGCGTTTTAGGTTATTTGGTTTCAAATGGTCCTCAGTTGGCCAGCAGTCTGTATACAGCGGTCCATTAACATATTGTTAGAAATATATATATATATTTTAACGTAGACGTTTATTTACAACAACCGCTTAATAATACATGTTTTAGTAATGTTTTAGATAAACTATGCAGAATTATTTACCACGGGGCTGCATAGTATTGGAAAATCCGCCAGCTGAAATGTTGTTAAATGTTGCCATGGCATCAAAGGTTGGTACATTATCTACATTTCAGTCATTCCTCGCCTTCTCACCTGTTATTACGATGTTACTGACACGGTGGACTTTAGTTTCTGAGCTAGGCCATCTTATCACGCGTGTCAGGTGAAAGCTCCATCCATTTGAGTAACTCTTCATTCCAACAAAGTCTTTTGTTACTTTGTTACACACTGACATTGTTATGATTGTATAATATTGGCTCATTGTGCAACCCTGATTGGTTGGATACAGTATTGTCGGTGTTTTCATGTCCTGAATGTTTTTGTACAGCCACACTAAAGGTGTTTGCAACAAACCACACAACTAAGTAATGAGTTACACACACCTGTTATCCTCTCTCAGCTACACAGCTGCAAATATTGAAACTCTTCAGGATTTCTGGCCTGTTAGCTTTACCAGACATAGAACAAGATATGATAACCACAAGTCTGAGTATCCATTACTCAGACTCACACTTAATGACGTGGACCACAAACCACAAATATACAAACACAAATATTGTGTTTGTATACAATTCAGGGTTTCCCCCAGTGTATTATAAGCCTGGCGGGCCACCAGGCTTTACTTGTGCCCCCACCAGGTTAAGCATTGCTTATTTATTTAAGTCTTTTAACAATATTTGCATGTTTTAAGACTTTATAGCTGGTGTTCAGGTATTAATCTTCCAATCTTTCAATAATACATAATTATCAAGTGATATTTTTACATTTTTTTGTCAACTTTAAACATTTTTTAACTCAAAAATACGACGGGCCGCTGGCTGAATGACTGCCCTAGCACCCAACCACGAGGCTTAGCAAGTGTTCTGGGGGAAACCTTGTAATTTGATATAAAAATCTATAATATGATCTAAACATTCTTTTTCTAAAACGGGAAAGCAACCAGTATTTCACCTGCTGTTAAGATAAGATAACATATTGTTTATTATGAGTATAATATTGTTATCTATATCATTCATTTAATATTGTTTTGGTTTAAAAACGGAGGCATAGGCAAAAGTCAATTCAGAAATACTTTCTTGATCCTAGAGGGAAGTTAGATGTTCTTGTAACTCAAAAGTTCTTGTAGCAGTCTGTGTTGCTGCAGATCTGAAGAAGCTTCTGCCTGAAGACACTCGTTGTAACGTAGTCTCATGAAGAAGCTCAGAGTTATTCATGATGCTCTTGATTTTATGAGGAATCCTCCTTTGCACCGTCATCTCCAGAGGTTACACAGCCGTTCCCACACACACTCCTTCGGTCTCACACACTTTGGTTGTCCTAGAGACGGGTGATTGCTGAGGCCTCCACCTGTGTTTCTGACAAAGCAGACGAGAATAAGGATATAAACAAGCCTGTCGGAATAAGCAATGACTCGATTAGTCGCACAATAAATAAAAATGAGCTCCATCATTTCCATTCTTATAATTAATATTTCTTGAGGGAAATTTTGTTCACAGAGACTTCATGATCCATTATATTTCTGGTGAGGTTATAAGTGCTTTTAATTTATCTTTTTTATTATTATTTTTGGTTTTTATGTTTTATTTTGGATAGTTAAAATATCTTCCAGTTTCTGTGTGGAATGTGCTGCACAAAATTAAAGTTTATTGAGAGGGTGAACTGGCATTATTATGCCATTATCGATAAATGACTTGAAAATGGTCTCAAAACAACAATATTGCAACAATCACCAGGACAATGTATTGTAAAATTTGCTATTGTGACCAACATAAATATAAAAACAGAAAACAAACGCCTCATAAATTGAGTAAAGTACATCTTCTTAAAGTGCTTAATATTATTCAGTTTTTGTTTTTATGCTCTATAGATTATTATAATTTTAGCCAGCTGATTTTAGCTGATTTATTAGTCTGTCTATATTTTGTTCTAGCTTGCTAGCAGTCAGCTCATCAACTGACATGTCATTACTGGCTGGCAGTTGTAGTTTTAAAACACAATTTTATAAGTTTTTCATTTAATTTCATTTAATCTGTATCTTCACAGGACCAAAAATAATAGAGATTCAACAGTTAGGTTAGAGGTGGTACGCTTTCAGCCTCCACGCTACGACTGTTCATGTTTATCACAAATATTTCAAAACAACTGAATCTGTCCTTCCTGTAAGTACAGGAAGTGTGTGACTGCCTTTGGTTGGAACAGGAACCGTTCTCTGTCATCTCAACATTTCTTCAGTTTATAAAGGATTCTTCATAAAGTCAAGAAATCTACGGGCAACCTTGAGCGTCCCCTTTATAAGAGCAGTATACATCAACAGTGTCTTCAGTCAGAAGCTTCATGTGGAACCGCTGTAATACCGACTGCTACAAGACCCTGCCCACAGTCAGGGCATTTATAAAACAATTTCTGAAGAAAATTCTACAAGTTGCAACAACTTTCACATTCACTCTGGGATCAATATAGTATTTCTTTACTAAAAACTACACTGCAGCCTGAAGTGACCCAATTCCTTTTTTTTTGACAAATCGGATTTTTTTGGCGTGGTCGTTCACACTTCCAAATATATGCGACCTGTATGCGATCTCTAATGTGAACGGGCCGACGACCTGAAAGTGTCCCGCATGCGCAGTGGAGTGCGCGATAATGTCAGCGTTCTCAGTGTTCTGCCAACCGCCATAAAAGGAAGTCACTGTGGAAGTAAACATGGATGCTAACGGTGGAGCATAGCTTACACATTTGAAGTTGTTGTCCAAGCGGAGCAGCATATTAACAACTTAATCCTCATTATCATCCGTCATGGATGTTGTTTTTTTCCCCGCTTGCAGGTTTCAGGACGCAGAGTAGTGACATTTGCCGAGTATCAATGACATTCATGTCAGATGACTGCAAAGTGGACATTAGGTCGCATTTGAATCAGATTTGTACCAAATACCCAAGTGGCCCGGGTCGCATTTGAAAAGAATCCGACCTGTGTTGTTCAGACTGTCATGAAAAGATCGGATACAGGTCGCATTAAAGTAAAGAAAAATCGGAACTGGGCCTCTTCAGCCTGCAGTGTGAACGCAGCCCTAGAGAACCTTTGATCTGTTTTAAGAAGTTCGTTTTGTCAGCAGGTGCTACAGAACTGAATGAAGTGCTGCCCCCTGCTGGACGGTAAAGTGCTGCCGCTGCTTCCAGGATGGGCCAGCAAATCTCAGGTCAGATAAACCATCTGCCTGAGAAGCTGGTGAAACATGCTGGACTGGTCCGAGAGAGCGGCTACCTGACCTACGAGGAGTTCCTGGGCAGAGTAGCTGAGCTTAATGACGTGTGAGTTTCTGCCGTTTCTCTGAACATACTAATAATGCTCTGTAGACGTGAGTCTACAAACAGGAAGCAAGATTTCACCACTTTATTTGGAGTTCTTAAAATTCAATGCAGATCAACGTGGGGGAAGTGAGAAAATGACTCAAGATTTTAATGTTTCATTTAGTTTTTCCATTCAGAGCTGAAATGTTAAAGTAATAAAGGAGGCTTACTCTGATAGTCTCTTACAACGACGTATCAGACTACATTTCCACCAAAAAAAACTCAGAAATATTGAAATTAATATAAAAAATGTTCCAGTTTCAAAAGTCAAAAACGTTTCGTGTCTTCTATAAAATTTCTGAGATTAATCTCAAAGTTTCTCAAAATCCTCGACGCCAGTTCGACCTGGGCCTGGGTGTCGAGTTCTGCAGGCGGACTCCTCTCTAAGAAACCAAATTCTGTCATTTTTATCACGCATTTCCATCAGTGACAACCGATTTTGGCACTGCAGATGAAGTATGTTGGAAAGCCTTCAGTCCGAATCTGTTTTATTTGTTTACGACGTTTTCAATCCTCTCAGGACGGCCAAGCTGGCTGCCGGGCAACAGAAGCACCTTCTGTTTGAGGTCCAGCCCGGTTCTGATGCCTCGGCCTTATGGAAGGTGGCCGTCCGGATCGTCTGCACCAAGGTGACATCCGGAGTAGCGCCGGTCCACATTCAACTGTGTTTGAATTCAAACTTATTTCATGAAGGACGTCACACCAAACAATGTTACGTGCTAAAAACAGATCAATCGTTGTTTTCTAGCAACAGGCTAATTTTACAAACCCAGTCCTTTGTTGGACCTATTTATTTTTAAAGAAATTAAAGTGGAAGATTTCTGTCACATATGCTGAATTACTGTGACTATTAACAAAAAGAAAAAGGTGAAAATGCATCTTGGAGAGAAACGAATCCTCCACAACTGTTTTATCAGAACACATCGGATCGCAGTAGAACTATGGAAATGTGCTCATATGTAGATCGTCCAGCAGAACATTGTGCGTGTTTTGGGTTTTTTTTAAATTGTTGTTGTTGATGGGTTTGAGTTTTTTTTTTTTTTTTTATTTAGTTGTCCCTGTTGAATTTGTCTCCAAAGTTAGAGGAACAAACAAAATGTCTTCACTTTCAAAAATATCAAAAACGCGCCGATAAACTGGCCCCGCTCTCTTTAACCGGGTTGGATGATGGGAGATCTGGTTTGAATTTGTCACGTCTCAGATAAACAAGGAGAGCGGAGTGGTGGAGGCGTCTCGCATCATGAACCTGTATCAGTTCATCCAGCTGTACCGGGACATCACCAGCCAGGCGGCTGAGGTTCTGTCAGCAGAGGGCGCCGTCAGGGGCTCGTCCGCCCAGCTGCCCTCCACCGACTCCTGCCAGGCCAGCATGTGGATGGGGAGGTCAGCACACAGGAGTGGCTCTTCTTCAGCAGGGAGCTTTCACATTTTTAATTAGTAGGAAGAAAAAAAAAAAAGTTTAAAACCATATGTCGATTCCTTTCAAGTGTTCTAAAGGTAGAAATAGTTTTGCAAGGCGCTGAAGTTTTGTGTTTTACTGAGTGCAGGGTGAAGCAGCTGACCGACCAGGAGGAGTGCTGCATCTGCATGGACGGAAAGGCCGACCTCATCCTGCCCTGCGCTCACAGCTTCTGTCAGAAATGCATCGACAAATGGTGAAGCTTGCTTTATTTATTTATTTTTTTTAAAATTTTATTCACACATAAGAACAATAAGATTAAAAAAAGCAACTGTGAGGCGGTGCACTTTTACAAACGGGTTGTTTTTTTTCTCTTCGTCTTTAAATCTTTAATACAGAGTCAGAATAAGAGAAGTCCCCAAATGGGTCCCTGAGGAACCCAACAAACTAATGGAGCTCTGCTAGCAGTGTCAGGGTTTCCCCCAGAAAACGTGCTAAGCCCGGTGGTTGGGGCGCTGGGGCAGTCATTCATTCATCGGCCTGCTGTGTTTTTGAGTTAAAACATTTTTTAAAGTTGACAGGAAATTTTAAAATATCACTTGATGTGTTTTTGGAAGATTAATGCTTGAATACTGACTATAAATTCTTAAAAATGCTATCATTTAAAAAAATAAAAAAAAAACAAGACTAAAATAAAACAGCAATGCTTAGCCTGGTGGGGGCACAAGTAAAGCCTGGTAGACCGCCAGGCTTATAATACACTGGAGCAGTGTGATTGCTGATATGAACGTATTGTTTATGCTGTGGTTGTTTGTGGTTGCTTCTCATTGACATCGCGTGGCGTTTTCTGCGTTGGCAGGAGCGGCCGCAGCCGGAACTGTCCCATCTGCCGGCTGCAGGTGACGGCCGCCGACGATTCGTGGGTGATGTCCGACTTCCCCTCAGAGGACGAAGTGGTCGGCTACATCCTGAACCTGGCCGATGAGGCGGGCCACCCACACCGGCCTTAACACACAGCACACAGTAAGGGAGGCTAGACCTTCACCTGATTAAACTCACAGTGACACTTTGACTGGGGAGATCTTTATGTTCCACGTAAACAGCAACTAGTAGCGTCTTATTTGTGTTTAAACGGCAGATACCAAGTCACTGTACAAGGCCTCAAATTCCCAGAATGCACTTGGCAGCCTGAGTATTCCTCCCTGTGTTCTGTGTTGTTCCAAACCGGACTGTGCTCCATAACACACACACACACACACACGCACGCCCTCACACAGCTCTGGTGAGAAGTTCACATGTACCTGTCATCAGCATGAATCATTTTGGGCTTTTAATGATGAATCTGAACTGGCTCAAATATACATTCAGATATAATTCATATGAATTCATATTCAGAAATAGTTTGTGGATCCCAAGTGGAAATTAAAGGCACAGTATTATGTAAAATTGACTCTTTTTTTTTTTTTTTAGCATTACATCATGTCATAATGTTATGTTTTCATCAAAAATGTACTTGGAGGGTTACCTTGATTCTTCTGTGCACATTTGGTTGCCATGGAGAGTCAATGATTTCTCATTCAGCTGTGCAAAACGCCTGGGTGGACCTAGCCCCGCCTTCGACGACAAAGCTCCTCCTCAGAGCTGCAGTTTACAAGCTTCCAAGCTTCTGCCTCACAGAGCCGCCCTCCGCTCAGCTCCCTCAGACTAGCCAACAGCAATTAGCAAACACCAGGTGGAACTGAGCGTCTGCTGAGTTACTTCTCAGTGAAACGCTGGTAAAGGGTTAATAGAAGAGCCATGTTGGGATGACTTCCTGAGGGTGGAGTTTCAGAAAGAGCGGGAGCTTCATAAAGAGACAGAGACCCCATTTCAATGGGTTAAATTACAACGTCAATTTTCTTTTAAGTCGTATTTGATATTTTTGTCAATTTTATAACAACTGAAGGTAACATACTTACTTGATGTGACTGGAAAATTCATAATACTGCCTCTTTAAGATTCTTCAAAGAGTTGCTGTAGATGGTGATGTCTGTGAGCAGAAAGGATCTCTGGCTTTTCAACAATTTTCAGAAAACAGTAAAAACCAAACAAGAGTCTGACTGTGCAATAAATTTCTATTTGATGGTTTTTTTTCTGCATATAATGTAGTTTTTTGTGCCAGATAATGTAATTTGGATAAAACTGTTAAAACATCCATGCAGGTCTGAAAAGAAAAAGTTAAGAATATTTAATTCAATTAAAGATATTACTTTATTGATCCTAAAGGGAAATTAAAAACATATATATATATATATTGTTCATTTTAGGCAACAAAATGTTTATTTTCTTATTTAAAAAAGAAATGTAATAATTTATTTGCATCCTTTAATGTATTTCTAAAGGCTTAACTAAAATAATCATACATTGCAGCCCTTAATCAACAGAAATGTTTTCTATTTTGTTCACCTTATTCAGCTCCTATATGTTTTTTTTCCTTTTGTTTTTCTTACCAGTTTTCCAGTCGATCTCCAATCTTTCAAAAAGTCTGACCTACTGATTCTGATTTTGGACGATTTTTTTTTTTTCGTCTGAGAAGTTGCTAAACGTAGCAACAAAGTTGCTAAGCAACGGGAGAAAGACCTAAAAGCCCAAAGTGAATGACGTTCACGCTTACAGCAGATCTTGTTTTCTGTTTTCTGCTGAGTTGTAATCGTTTGGGCCGAGTTAGCTGAGCTGTAGCGCCACTGAAACCAGTCCTGACAGAAACCTGATGTTGCCTTCACTGCCCTCAAAAAACGTGGTAATATTTGGGAGCATGTGAGTTGGAAAGCGATATTTTCCCACTTTGGTGGAATGACTTGGACTAACCCACTTTGATTGCTGAGTCAGGAGGCCCTGTGGCAGGTCGTACTTCTGGTAGCCATTAACTGTTAAATAAGTCACACACAGAAAAGAAGATAATCTTGGTTTCCCCATTTCTTTTTTCCCCCGCAAATCAAAATCAGACACATTCCTGCTTTCTGAACTTCCGAAGAAAAGCGGGCTAGTCAAATTTCTTTCCCATCTGCAAAGCCCGGCATGTTTGTTCCCCACTTAGTCCCAAATGAGCTCTGGGATGTGAAGCTGTGATTCAGATTTTCCTTCAAAAAGTGTTTTGGACAAATTAGTTTGAACTTTAATAGAAGGAGTTGGCTAACATGACAGCTTTCCTCACTCGATAAAATCCTACTTTGCTTTCTAAGATGTTCTTTTTTTTTATTGTACTTGCGTGTGTACATATAAACATCTAGTCTATATTATTGTATAAAAATAAATGAATTTTGATCTCTGTATAAATATGTTTGCATGAGCAAATCTACTGTTGTCATCTCCGCTGGTACCAAGTTTCCTTTGAGGAAGAAATTCATTGGGTTCTGTTTGAGTATTTCTGTCTGGTTCTGAAGGCTTCCCGCTCTCGGGTCAATAACTAACTGTGATTTATGTGGAGAACACCCGACCTCAGATTTCAAAATTTCAAAAATTAAAATCATACTACGATGGCGTGTCGTAGTGGCTAGAGTGGAAAATAGGGAGTAAATGAAACTCAGAAACTTTCTCGAGAAAGTGAGCAAATTTCTGAGTTTGAAAAGTTGAAAGTTTGCTGGACAAAACTCAGAGATTTTGAGGTTAATCTCAGAAATGTTCAAGGAAAAAAACTTTCTGAACTCTGAATATTTCAAAGTTTTTTCTTGGAAATTTGCCACTTTTCAAGCTCAGAAATTTCCACGTTTGTTTTTTTTCTGAAGAATTTCTGAGATTAGTCTCAGAAATTTCAGTACATTTTTGACTTCAAACTCAGAAATTTGGAACGTTTTTTTCTAGAAAATTTCAGATTTCTACAGTGGCCCTGATACGCCGTTGTACCAAGTTAAAAGTCTAGTTTTTAATATTGTACTGTCTGTTTCAGTACTCATTTTAAGAACACATTAGAAACCCTATAGTAAAATATTACCGTAATAAAATTGTAAAACATTGTTTAAACATCATTTAAACAATGTTTTATGTTTAAACATTGTCATGAACCAAACATGTATCGTCTCCCTTTTGAAAGCAGACTTTTATCATTATCATTATTATTGTCTAGTTTTATTGCCTCGTCATTCACATGATAGCTCTGATTGTGAAGTATATATGTTCAATAAGATATTTCTATTTCACAAAGACTTTAATGAATTCTGTGTTGATATGAATTAGTAAGAACTTTTTGTTGATGGTGGGTTTTTTTTTTATCACTGAGCTTGTTTTTTTTTATGTTCTCTTAAATTAGAAACTTTTTTATATTTCTATTTTATTTTGTTTTCTGAATGTGGAATAAAGTTGTGATTCAATGCATTTAATAACTTGTTTAGTTTGCAGACATCTCTTGGTGGAGCTGCTGCTCATATCTGACACTATTGATTTTAGATAAGTTTTGCAAACCACTGTAGTTTTTTTTTCTGTTTTTTTTTCGTACTTCCACCTTAAGGTTGTAGCATTAACTGTAATTCCACTAACTGAAGTCCTTTTTTTGCTGGAGTACTTTCAGTCATAATGCTGTATGTATGTATGTGGATGTAATGAAATCGAAGCCTTGTTAATGTGCTATTAATAAAGAAGCTCGATTTTGCACATAAAGACTCCGTCGCCTTGCGTATTTACTTACTTAGTCATGTTCTTTACCTGCGAATAGCTAAAAAGTCTTAAATTCATGTAGGTAAAATTAATGGCCAAAAAATAAATTGATATTTTTCCAGGCTTGAATTTTCAATCTTCATGGATTTCTGTGACTCGAGACCGCTTGCGGCTACCGCTAGCTAGCTGCTAATTTACCTTTACTAGCTAGCTAGCATTTTTGTATCTGTAGTGGGTGAGAGCATATATATGTTTTAGATATAAACCTGTTTTCCACTGGTTTCTTTACACTGGATGTGTACCGAATTGTCATTTTTTAGACAAATTGACGTATTAAACACTCATCTGTTTTACAGCCTTTATTTAAATTGTGGGAAAAGAGAAATCAGACATTTTGTAAAAGAACTATCCAATCACTTTTAACTGTTAATATAGTCAAACATGTTTTCATACTCAATAAATCATAAGTCTTTATTAAAGTCCTTGCAACAGCATAATATCATTATTAATACTTTGATAAAAAAGTGACATTTCCCTCATTGAAATTCATAATCATACAGACAAGTTGCTGTATGATAATTGCACAAATGTAAAAAACTAAACAAAAAAACCTAACCAGATGAAAAGAGGCACATAAATGGTGATATCTGGACTGGTTTAAATCCGGGGGATCCACCCAGTCGCCAGACACACTACATACAGCCTTTTTTTGTTTTTTACCCACCCCAACATTATGAGAAAAAAGTAGAAAACCCCCAAAACCCAATAAACTGAATTTGAAAAACAAAACAAAACTGCTGTCTAGTCAGTGTCTCGTTGTCTGAAGACGCAGCCCAGGCGTTTGGGTCGGACCCGTTGGGTCTACAACTCAGCTGGGTTCAGAGCGCTCTCTGTCTTCACGGCGTCCACCAGGAAGCTGAGTTCATTACGCAGAGTCTCGTGGCGGTACGCCATGCGGATCTGGGCCACGTTGGTCCGCCGGATGTCGTTGCCTTCTGGTCCGTCTTCAAGGTAGTTGGAGCCGAGAAAATTTTTCTTCTCCTGTGGGTTTAATACATGCAGCCCATGAAGGAAGGAACATTCATGGTACAGAGTTTTTGTTGAGAGGAATCACGAATCAGGTCAACGTTCTGGACATAAACTAGAGGTTCATATCGATACCAAGCCTGTATCGGTATCGGACCGATGCTAGCATGGTAAGATCGATACTTTAGTCTCAGATTCCCTCTTGAAGTTTTATTTTTGGTATTCGAGTTTTTCAACTCTAACAAAAAAGGTGTTTAGATTTTTCTAAAATGTTAATTATTTTCATTTAATTTTTTTCTGGAAAAGATGCGCACAAACATATATTTTTTGTTTTTATATTGTTTTGTTATTGTGAAAATGTTATTTTGTCCAAATTCTGTCTGTCTTTGCTTTTTTAGTAAAAAAAAAATAAAAAAATTTTAAAGCAAAAACATGTGAAGGTCAGAGGTTTGATGAAATGTTAAACTTGAATTTAAAAAAGTATCGTTATCAGCAATACTGCTGCTGTATTTATTTAGCATCGGATTGATATCAAAATATTCTGCATCGCACAACTCTGACATGAGATCAAATACTTTACAGTCTGGAACAGAACTTTTTCGCTAAAAGTTTAAGATTGTCTGGTTTCCAAAGGGCTTAGTAGTAAAGAATCATACAATAAAATCAAAATAAATAAAAGGATTTTAATTTTTCCATTCATTAAGCAGAGTTGAATGTTCCTTTTCAGTGTTAAAGGCAGTACTAGTTTTGAGCACAAGATGGCAGTCTAGGTATTATCAATAAGAGAAAATGTATTTACTTATTTAATTCGAACAGAAAATGAAAAGTAAAAACAGGAAGGAAACTATAGCTGCATGTTATCCAGCTG
This sequence comes from Xiphophorus couchianus, assembly GCF_001444195.1. NCBI lineage: Eukaryota > Metazoa > Chordata > Actinopteri > Cyprinodontiformes > Poeciliidae > Xiphophorus > Xiphophorus couchianus. The sequence continues at coordinate 28,262,061 of NC_040229.1, read as the reverse complement.
ACATGCAATTTTACACATCATGCAGATCAAATGTTTCTTTCCACATGTCAGATAAACCTTAAATGTCTATTAAACATCTCATTTCTATCATAACTATAATTCTTTACACATTATTAATATGAGCAATTGCGGTTTTGGCCTTTGAGACACACATCTACACAGCATCATGTCCTATAAGTTCATTTTTGTACAAGTTTTTAAACTGGTTTATATTTGTACTTTGGCCTTGACTGACATTCTTAAAACCAAAGTATTATCGTCTTATATTGTGGTTGGAATAATTTTTTTAAATACATATTTATAATTTGAATGTCTTTCCTCAGACTTTAGTGGAACTGTTGTCAAATTCCTTATGTGCACAAACTCTGCAGTCAAAGCTGATTCTGATTAGAAAATTACAGTAATGGATACGTGTATATATTTGTCTTTAGACGTGTACAGTAGTTGTGTCACGTCTTCAACGTAACAGTCTACAAAACAGCCAGAAAGTTGCCGGTTTCGTTGCTTTTAAGACGGAGACAATCCGTCTGTCGTTACCTGGTGTGAGAGTCCGCTCTGCAGGACGCTGTTCCTGGCGATCTCACACAGATCACACGTGCTCAGCTTCCACAGCTGCGCTGCTATGGCGTACTCCTCCATCAGCGCCTCCTGGACATTTATTTTTGGAGCATATTAGCAGCTAGACAAACAAAATGCACCTCAACACTCCTGCAACACCCAATGACGCCTGACCACTTGATAAGCCTCTGAGAGAAAGCAGTGTATGTACGCCAGTACGGCGATGTTTGTGACCTTGGTGTAGTGGAACTGCATGGGATCGTCGGTGGACAGCGACACACACAGGCCTTTGTGCAGAAACTCTCGCAGTGGGTTCTTAGAGTACTGGAGGAAGAGGCTGTTGTTGCTCAGAGGGGACATGGCGATCGGGACCTGGGCCAGGTAGTACAGGTACTGCAACACCGGACTCTAAGGAAGACGAGGACACGCATCAGGGATTACCGCTGTAGGTCAACACTCGTTCGTCTATCAGACGATCCAGAACAACTTGAGTGGAAAGAGAAATCGGTGGATTTTTCAAGACTTATTTGACACCTTACTGAAACAAACATGGGATGAAACCTTCAAAACAAAATCTGTTTTTTAAGGTATGTAACCAAAAAAGAAATCAATCTCTCTACAACTCATGTCTGTCTTACCGACAGACTGGTAGAGGCGTTTCATTGACCGGTGAACCAAACCAGACTTCACTAGAAACTGAACATATTACAGCAAAGTGGCTTTAAATCTGTTCTGTTATTGAACATGCTGGATATGGAACCTTAGAGTTAAGATAAGAGTTTACATCATCTAGGCCAGGGGAGGAGGGTCAAACTCATTTTCATTTTTAGGCCACATCAAGATCATGAATCAATATAACTTTATGGGTTGTATTGATTCAGTCCATTAAGCTGCTAATGTATTAATAAATAACAGTCTGCATTCGATAAGTACTTATAATTAAATAATGTTGAACATCTTTTTACATTGTTCTGTCCCTCCAGGATTTTGTGATTGTTTTTGTGAGTTTTTGCAATCAAAAATCACAGATTTTGTGATGGTAATTCAGAAATATTTTCAAGAAATTTTGAAAATTTTACACTTGCGTATAACGTCAAGTCAAATGTGACTTGATAACAGATTATAACTAGACATCAAATACGGTTGAGGCAACAGTATCGTAAAGGTGAGAAACACTGCCACCTGCAGGCGGGATGCTAAAACGTTTATCAAAAACCGGGACCCCATTGATGTAATTTAGCGAGTGAATTTTAACCAGAATTTTCTCCCTGGAAACAACAAATTGTGCTTATTGACTGTGGCTTGATGAATTCATTTGCCGTCACCGAGTCGCGTCATGGTAGGAGGGTTGCACCTTCTTGAGGTTGAGTCCGTGGGAGATGTTGTCTGCAGTCAGGAAGGCAGAGACCAGGTGGGTGAGGGAGCCGGCCTCTCCACAATGAGGACGAAACTGGAAGGTGTTCAGGCCTCGCTCCCTGTGGACAGAAACATTTTCAGAGTCACGTTGCCATGAGCTTCAGTTTGGATCTTTTTAGTTGGCTGCAGTCTCAACACTCTGTATTGTGCTTTCAGTAAGCCTATTTCAGACCTTTTAACTGAAACTCTATGTATGGGTTGTCAATAAGAGCCGCATTCAAGTCGTCACTCAAATAAATGACAGTAGTCCAGGCAACATGTGGCGTGTTTAAAGCTTACAATAGCTTAATAGCTATTAGCTATTAGCAGCTAATAGCTAGCTTGAAAGCGCTAAGAGCAAGGTGAACTTATAACCATTTCAATCTCAAAAACTTTCACAAGTATTTCCTCATCACACTTGCGCTAAGGGCTTATTTCCACAAAAGGTGACGGTCATGTACACAAGAAATAAAGGTGGGAGGTGATTGCGCTAGCAATTATCTGCCCCACTATCAGCCGCAAGGGCTAACCAATAGTAACAGCAACAACTTTTAGCAAAACCCACTGATTTAATTTTGTGTATGTTACCTAAACAATAGTCATTGTTGTCCAAATCCTTGAAATAATCTTTGTGATTACACATTCCACTAATCTGCTCGTAGCGGAGCTAATTTTTCCATTTAGCAAATTAGCTTATTTGCAAACTGTGAAACCGTTTAACACGTCTATTTATCTATGGCGCTTCAAAGATAAACAATGAAGCACCAATTTACTTGGCAGTTTTGTAAACTATGAATACAGTTTGACATCTGTGTATTAGTTTTTAATTCTTACAGCAGTTAAACGTTTATATTCAAAAAAGCAGGTGAAGACTGTTCACACAGCAGTCCGGTTCCTCCCCTCATATTCTCCACCCATGATGCCATGATGCAGTGCACCAAATGATGTCTATTATGTACCCAGAATGCATCACTGTAGAACTACAGATAGTGGTTCAACGCTCAACAGTTTAAAATCTACTGATGTAGCAACAGAGTTAGCTATACTCAACAACTATTAAAACTGAAAGCATAAAATAAAGGTTTGTTCTGAATAATTTAAAATTTTATTCTGTTAGACAGAATTAAACACAGTGGTGCAACACATGTCATTAAAAATGGTGAGTATGAACATAGTTGAAATTAATGCTTCTGCTAAACACCATGTTGATACAGCTTGTTAGCAGAGCTAACATTTATGGCTAGTGCTTCAAGGTTAGCGCAACTAACTTTTTTTAGCTAGCTGTGCCCACATTGTGCTTGCTTTTTTTCCCCAATCGGCTGCACCAACAGGCTAAACTTACTTGCGCAGGTTGTTGAGCACCATGATGTTGGCATACATGTAGAAGAGGTAGTAGGTGTATGGAGGGTTGTTGTCTTCGATCCACTCCTCAGGCTTCGGGCTTTTGTAGCTGAACATGTGGTCGCTGTGTTTGGACTCGTCGTCCACGCTGTCGAACCCCGTCACCTGCAGGGCGACGGAGGCAAAGTTCACTATTATGCTCCGCCAGATGTGGAGAAATCTTCCACGGCTTGTCTTTTCGTTCACTTGGGTGTTGCGAAAGGACGTACGTATTTTAGGAACACGTGGATTATTTTGTGCTTTTGAGGGTTGACGGTGGCCTCGAAAAGTGGAAGGAAAATGTTCTCGAGCATCTTGGCGAAGTTCGGCACTAGTTTCTTTGACCTGAAGATGTCACTGCAAGACAAGTAACCAAATAAAACCGTCCTAAAAAATGAACAAATCAGACAGTTGCCTTTAAGTAATTGCTAAGTAACTGATCTTGAGTTTCTTGGTGATTACACTTTCTGAATGGACACCATGATGTATGCTAACATCATGGTGTCCTTTGAGGACAACGGTCTGTGGTTTGCTCTATAAGTAAGACTGAGTGCTTACTAGATCCTTGGAACCTGGATCATCCATCTCATGTTGGGAGAGTGGACCTTCTGTTGGATAAACCATGTGGCGAGGTTCTCCCACTCGCTGGGAGATCGGCCGTAAATTGACAGACGGGGTTCAGCATACTGATACTGGCTCTCCTCCAGCTCTGCGGCAACTTCCTGAAACAGACACGCAAACCACACAGGAAGCCAGTGAGGCTGTTTGATAAGACTGAAGTAGGCACTTGAAATCACTCAGTATGTAAAAACAGCAGCAGAAGTCTCACAATACAGTGCAGAATGTTTTTAAAAGGTTTTATTGGCTCTGGTGGCCTTTATTTGAGAGAGGTCAGACAAGAAACTGGGTAATGAGAGAAGGGCAAGACATGCGGCAAAAGTTAAAAGGCCGGGAATCGAACCTGTGACGGCCACCTCGAGGACTAAGGCCTCAATATGTGGTGCTGTGCTTTGCCCCTGTGCCACCACAGCACCCAGAATGTTTTTTCTTATTATTAGAAACCCTAAAAAAATGTTCTAGTAAGATTTTAGACATGTAAGTTCTGTTTCCTTGGGGTGTGAATATGGTGCGACACAGTAGTCGATTTCTCTCAGCCACTCTTCAAAGTGGTAGAGTAACTTACATCAAGTAAGTTAGTTGATATGAGCCATCTCAGGTGGGAGGAGTTTCTGTAACTGGTGGTTAAATGTTGGGCTGCTGGTTTGTCTGTCTGTCTCTCTCAGTCTTTGAGTCCCTGGAAAAGATACTTCACCTGGTTTTCCTGCTGGTCAAAGGTGCATTAGAACCTCACCTCTGCCAATGAGTGAATGTAGAGCGTTTCAGGGTCCTCTGGACTAGATAAAGTGCTATAGGAGTACATACCATTAACCATTTATGAATCCGCACATGGCTACAAAAAAAATAACTGCTCACCTAAACTTTTCCATATGTAAGGTCATTTATTTAAAAAATTCCTGAGGTGACCCTAAGTTTATCTTAGTTAATCTTAGGGTCACCAGTTTGAGATGAAATTTATTTTAAGGTTCTTTATATGGAATGCCAATAATTGAGATTTGTTTCGTAAATAGAAGGCAACCCTTGATGACTTCTCAATCCCATATAATATCAATACCTTTCTAAAGTAATGGCCCCTGTCATTGTTTTCTTGCCTAAAACATCATTTGGAAAGAAAAAGGTAGTGATTTGTTTTTCCCAAAATCACTTTTGGTAAAAAAAATGACATAGCCATGATTATTGACTAGAGTCCCATTAAACCTCAGGACAATGCCAGATTTGCCCAGCAGTAACGAATGACATCATCTGGCGCCGGTGCTTTTCCTCACTCACATTACAGAGACGCGCAAAGTATTCTCCTTTGATGTAGTTGTCGGTTTTCAAGTAAATCTCTCGCAGCTCGCTGGCTCCAACAGGGTTGTACTTGGAGTTGAACTTGTCGAAGCGGTGGAAGGTTTGTCTTCCCTGCCAGTCACAAGAGAGCATGTGAAAAACGGTAAATCAGAACTTGGCATAGAACAGACATCAGCTTAAACTCCTTCGCTTTTGTTCTGAACAATCAGAATAACAACAATCCATCAGTACGTTCCCCTTTATCTGCAGTCTGAGCAGTTAACATTAAAGTGGTTTTCCAGATGTTTTAACTCTTACAGCGTGGACGTCCAGTGAATCCACCGTCAGGTCATAGGGGTCCATGTTGAGCTTCCTGAAGACTTCTTTCAGAGTTATCTTCTCGCTGCCTTTTTCCAAGACCACCCGGTCTGCCTCATTTTGGTACGATAGCTTTATGAATTTCAGCAGATGCTTCTGATTCATGCAGGCGGCAGCGTGTATATGTGTGTCCACCTAAGTGTGATCAAACAGGAAAGTCGGACCTTTTCTTGCGCCGTTGCCCATTTAGACTTCAAAAGTAAGGAAGTTGGACCGGATGTCAAAATTGCAGACTAACCTTTCTGACGTTGTAGAAATCTCTATGTGGAACACGTTTTAACTCTTTCATCTCAGCCATTTCATTTAGCATTTCATGAAGGTAGAATTTAGATTCCAAGAAGTTCAGCCGTCTGTGGCAGTAGGTTTTCCTGCAAAGCCACACAATAGACAGAGAAAGATTTCATGTGCTGTTGGGAATTACTGAGTATGAGAAACTTCTTTTAATCACTGAACTGCGGGGACGCAAGCCTCTAATAAACAGGGATGTACCGATCCACTTTTTCACTTTCAATACCAATACAGATATCTGAGGTTTAGCATCAGCCGATACTAATCTGATACAAAAAAACTGTTTTGAATTCCTTTTTAAACAGAAATAAATGTACTGAAGGATACATTTACTATATTTCCCTATTCTGCACCAGTACAGCAACACTTAAATACACCAATAGCATCAGAAGCTCAGCTAAAACATGTAAAAACAACACAACTTTAACCAGGTTAAAGTTAGGAATGTAACAGAGTACAAAGCATAGGGTTAGACTGAATAGATCTGCTGTTATGGCTCGAGTACCTTGTCACCCATATCCAATCTAGAATTTTTTTCAATATCAGAAAAAAATACAGATACAGATATCAATATTGGATCGGTGAATCTTTACTAAAAACCAGTGGTGGGCACAGTGGAGCTAATTTATCATTCAGTGCATTAGCGTCTTTACTAATTTTGAAAAGGTTTCATGGATTTTGCTTCCCCTAAATTTATTTTTCCAGATACAAACAAAGGCACTAATTAACTTTACTGTTTTGTGATCATTCAGTTGAATAAAGTTCACCGTTTGTGTTTAAGTTTAGGTTATCGACTGTTAAGAATTATTCAAGTAGCCAGACGTTTATAGTTGTGCTCTTATTCTGAAGTGTGCGAAGACTGTTTAAGCAACTCTTCACATGTTCTTTTTTTTACTGATCAAGTGGCAAATATCTAAAAAAAAAAAAAACAACTAAAGAGTACACTTACATGAACCAACAACCAGTGTTAAAAATGCAATTAAAAAAAAGCTAATATTCACAAATTACTTTGAGAGCCTCCTCACATTCCCCACCATTATTGTACAGATTTAAAATAATAAACAATTTAAAATTTTATGACCGAAGCCAATTAGGTAAAAATATCAACATACAGTATCTACCAATACTCAAAAATCAGCAACTGTAAAAGTGAAACCACGAGGTCTGTTCCAAAGAATCCCTTCCTGAAGCACAACTGCAATGTTGCATATCTGTGTTGAGGCTGATATATTGTTTCACATATTGTTTCGTTTTAACATGGTGGATATCAACATGGATGAATTCAGCACTTTCGCATTAGCTTCTGCTAAATACTTGTTGGTAAAACACTTTAGTGTCGTTTATGATTCTTAGTTTAGTTTGTGATTTTTAGTTAGCAGTGCCCACCACTGGTAATGACTGAGGTGACCATTCTTTCTTCAGATGCAAAGATTACTCTTTGTTTTAGCAATTAAAAGACATTTTTTTAAAAACTTATGCCGGTTTTTATTGCATTAGACATGGTATTATAAAACTACAACTTTTAAACATGCTTTCAGGCTTTATCATTTCACATATTGGTTTGTTGTAACACGCTGGACATCATTATGGATGAAGTACTTTAGCATTAGCTTCTGCTAAATGCTCGTTGCAAAATAACTTTAGTGTAGATTTTACCCCCACAATGGTTCCCATCTGTCCTAAATTGCTAAAAATAATTTCTCTTTGCCTAAGGTTGGGGAAATGACTGACACTACCAGCTGAGATGTAACTCCCTCCATGATCTCAGCTTTGTGGAAGATGTTAAAGCGTTTTGTTCACTCACGTTGGCCCATCAGCTATCATTGCAAGTACGTGGCTCAGATCGATGGTGAAGGTCTCCAGGTCAGGGTAGGGCAGGCTGAGGGCTTGCTCTTGCTTCAGGGCCTCAGCGTTGGCGTAAACATGAACTATTCCATCCTTCATCTTCAGCTCATAGTTCAGGTTCTCAGGAATGCCCTCCATGGAGTACGGGTCCTCTCCTTCGTGAGGGCAAGGCAAGGTGTCTGCACAGGTTTGGAATAGATGAGCAAAACATTAAGCAATGCTGCTTTAAAGTAAAACTGGATTAAAAGACAAATCATTGACTGAAAAAGACAAAAGCAGTCTTTCTGTGGGAAAGTCAGTAGCTGCATTTACATTGACCATATAGTGGCACAATTTAACATTTTGAAAATAAATTTGCTGAATTTAAAAAAAACTAATTTTTAGATGAAAAGTTTTGGCACTAGGATGAGTTTGGAGGGGTTGTTTTTGGCTGTACTGATATTAGTTGATTTAACATTTCCTCCTCTATATTCACTGACTGGTAAACTGTGGAATGTGTTCACCGTTTTATACAGTGGAGGTTAAATTTACAAAATGAGTACAAAGTAAAAACAATCCAGTCGTACTTCTGTCCCAGTCTGATCTACAAAACATTTCCACTTTTACTTTTCACTCTTGGCTGTTGTATTGTTACCTTCCTAAGATAATGAGCCTAAGGTGTTTTTTGCCAATTATTATTATTATTGCAGAAGGTGAAATAAGCTTCCGATGCAGCTGATCAGCTGCAGAAACTAATTCCACAAAGCACTCTTCTCAAACTTATATGAAAGTCACATTAAGTTTGAAGGTCTGAAGCCATTGATTTTGCAGAAATTTTACATGTCTGAAAGGGGCAGTATTTTGTGTTTTCCAGGCACATAGGTAGTCCCATTTTATAGCCTAATAAAGCAACTGTGTTGCCTTCAGCTGTTAAAAAAAATAGCTAAATATCTCAAATATGACTTTAAAGAATGTTATTTTTTAATTTAATGGCTAGAAATTGGACCTCTGTCTCTTTAAGAGACTCCTGCTCTTTCTGAAACACCACCTTCAGGAAGTCATCACTGCAGCGCTCCTCTTAACTCTTTAACAACATCTTTACCAGCGTTTCACTGAGAAGTTGTTTACATAATGAGCTCATCAGACGCGCCGTTCCACCAGGCGTTTGCTGATTGCTGCTGGCTAGTCTGGAGGAGCTGAGTGTGGTAGTCGTGGGTGGAGGCTGCTCTGTGAGGCAGCAGCTTGGAAACTGCAGGAGGAGCTTCGTCTCAAAGGCGGAGCTATGTCCACTCAGACATTTTGCACAGCTCGATGGTTGCCATGGAGATTGAAGGATTTCTCAAATATTCATGGAAAAAAATCATGGCAACACTCCAGATATGTTTTTAATGAGGTAATAAAATTATAATATAATGTAAATTGTATTCTTCATGGTGGAGTTCCTGTTTATCCCAATTGCTTCAGCTTTGCTCTAATACCATAAGAGTTGACTGTGGAATATTTAGTAATAAAAAACAAATCATGACTAGACTTGCACAGGAGGTATACAGTCAAGTCATCTGACTGAAAGTTACTTAACTCCGTAGATTCTTTCATTAATGTCTGTAGAAGCAATCTGCATATTTAGGTGTTTGTATTTGGGTCAGATGGCGCAATGATCAGGATTTTCATGCCTTGGGGACACTGTGTGTTTGCAAAATAAAGTTACTCATGTTTTGCAGGGGGAAAAAATACACAAAAACTGTATGTTAGTTCATTTCTACTTGCTTTCACCATGTATGAATCAAGTCTTTGTACTCAGTAAACTTCTGGTTGTGTGTTCTTTCATCTCAAACCAGGAACAGCCTGAATGGCCTTGTGTTAGACACACACTGATGCACATAGACAGGAGCTTAAAATAGCAGTGAAGGATACTACTTTGCATTTTTATCTTTACATACAATACTTGAAATAGAGCTTGAAACAACAACAACAAATGGAAAGAATTTCTCCCTGTGCCGATACATTGTCAGCGCTCTAGATGCATCCGATGAATTTAAGAGCGAATGCCTGAAGATTATAGCATCTGCAAGAGCAGGAGTGCAACTCAGTAAATGTAGCGAATGCTTTGATGGAGTAACATTAGCTAAAAGATCTTACTGTACCTGGCAGAACCTCGTCGTCTTCGCTCCACTTCAAGTTCTCTCCATCGCGAAGGTACTTCGCAGCGGTTCTTGGGAAGCGGTGGTACACCAGCTTGGAGTATTTCTCTCGGATGACGAGGGCTTTAAAGAGACTCCTGGCTGCTTGTTCGTAATCCTCAACTGTTATCTGGAAACATTAAACAAGTTTAACGGAGAATTCACACCAGTACTCTAGCTTGTTACTAGGTAAATGAGTAGAGTTTCTAAGGAAACTCTAACGCCACCTAAAAACCTCGGTCTTGGTTTGACTGAGGTGAGTTCGGATGCATAGCAGCTTTCAGCATCTATGCACCACAAATTTGGAACAAACTTCCAGAAAACTGTAAAACAGCTGAAACACTGACTTCTTTTAAATCTCAACTAAAAACCCACCTGTTTAGAATTGTATTTGAAATGTAATCAATTACAAATTTATGGATGGAACTTGACTTAATGCTTTGTTTTGATTATTGATTCTATATTGCATTGTGTTTCTGTGTTTGTAATGATGTAAAGCACTCTGAAATGTCTTGCTGCTGAAATGTGCTATACAAATAAAATTTGATTGATTGATTGATATGTGAAAACCAAGCTCAAAGGTAGTAAGTGAACTACAGTGCAGGGCGTTCTGGGTAAATACAGCCAAAACAAACGTTAGTGTAGCAACAGCTGGAGAAATGGCTACTTTTGTCTTTTACCAAAAACAAAAGAGAAATCCTACGACATCCTACAGTCTGTCCCTTCTTTCTTGGGTTTATAATTGTGGCCCCCTAGAGATTTTATACACCCTTACAAGGAGTGATCTGGGTTTAATAAATGTAATATTTTGGGTCATTACAAGTAATGACAATTATAGCATAAACTTAGGTAGCAGGTCAAAATGTTGCACACCCAGTGGTTTTCCCTTGTCTCCTTTAGCCTGCTTCACGTTTCTGTCATATCGTTTCTGGTTTGGATCTTCATCACTTATCACGGTGCCTTTTTCAATACAGACTTGTGTGCTTAAGCACCACGCACCCCTGCACAGTAATCCCCACTGATGGTAACTCTCTGGTAGTCTGGGAAGTTTTCTGGGAGAGAAGCTTCGGCCCCTCCTGGAGTGGGCTGTGGAGACGCCCTCCAGTCATCCTGCATAGATATGGACTGGGAGCGCTTCAGCAAGAAGGTCTTCTTCCTGAAAGAGGAAGCAACGGGATCACATGACGAGCCAACAGATCACTTTAAGGGTCATGAAACTGGAAGTTTTCCCTGTTGGGTGGAGAGTCATAGGTTTCTGAACACTGATCCATGGTGTACCTCTTCAATGATTCCTGAGAGTGCTGCTCGGCCAGCTCCTTTTGCATCTCCCGCTCCCTGCTCTCCTGCAGGCCGATGGGACAGTCCTCCGGCACGCTGAACAGGGTCATGGCGTCCTTGGTGTCCTCCTCTCTCAGGGCAGAAGCGTACACTTTCTCCGCCATCAGCCGGATCTTCTCATCCGCCGCGCTCAGAGACATCTTCGGGAAGAGCCTGGCCATTTCTGGAACAAGAGTAGCATTTTAGAGAAGGTCTGGGATTCGTGTCATAAACTATCACAGGTAACTATTTTGCGGTTACCGGTGATAGACCCTGTACATGGGAGCCCGTGAGCTTTTTACCCTGTGCACAGTCCGGCAAGGTTGCACTGAAGCCAACTGCACTTTTACACGTTTTTGTGTGTATGGTTTTGGGAACTGACAGTCTGACGGGACAACCCAATCATTTCTCCACTGTCCAACCATGACATTTGCCGCGCTCCTCCTGAGTGTTGTGCTAAGACCCCGAGAGAGGTAAGGATAATTTCATAAGAATCACATGTATATTTGCATTAGTTTTTATTTATCTAAGCAAGCTGCCAACATGACAACATTATTTTAGAGATGGCAGTAAACACACGTATCAAAGATAAACCAGAGACATCTGAATACGAGTTTGAGGTGGGAGTTGGCGGATGGTTTGCTGAGCTTCATCTGAACTCTAGTTTGTAAACAACTTCCAACTGACTGCTCATGTTTCTGCCCAACATCCCGGCCAGGTTACAGTCAACACATTTTACATCGGCACTCAGAGGCCCAGTACTAGTGTTTCCTCTCGGTTTGTTGAAAACATAGGGCCACAATTTACTCAGTAGACAAACAGAAGTGCATCCCACAAAAAAAGATTTTTCATTTGGAGAAACATGCATTTTTTTTCTTTCCCTTTCTCAGTTTTTCACTGCTTTGTGTTGGTCTGTCACATAAAATCCCAGTAGTGTACTCTGACGTTTATGGGTATAGCTGGAACAATGTGGGAATGTTACTGAAACATGAGCACAAAACTCCAGATAAAAACACAAATGTAAAGTTTTAGTGGCTCCTGAGAGATTAATGCGAGTCCGTTTGGGCTGCAGCTCACTTCCAAAGACGTCATAATAAAACAGTCTGGTTTATTTAGGCTGACCTGGATCTCTTTTGCATCCGTGGCATGACGCCTGGCGCTATATTTACCCCCAGCTTCTGTGAATTTGTATTTTGATCAGATCAGAAGAACAACAGGAGAGTTTTTTTTTTTTTAGACGACTCAGCTGGCGGGCCAAACCGTCCCTGCTGTGAAAGCTTCTGTTGCTATCCAGTACCAGACGAGGTGTGTAGCTATTCTGACCTCTGTGTCATCACTGTTACTGGTGTTGATGTTTGTCTGTGGGCCAGTCTTTGGGCCGTGTGGAGTTTCAATCAACAAGTAGGACATGAAGACGTGTGTACGTCCCAGAGTATCGGGTGACTAACATCCCAGCTGCAGCCGCCACAGGCAACGCTGTCAGAACTTTGAACGTTCTTGGCTCCCCAGAAACGACCGCAGGACTATTTACCTTCACACTGACACACTTTCTAAAGCTTTCATTCTGGCCGAGCTTCTGAGCACGTGCAATTCGCTCCTGTACCGGAACAGCTGAGCCGCCGGCAGGATGACCGAAATGTTTCCTTTTAGAAGTTCAAAAAAAAAAAAAAAGTAAATAAAAAATACACCCAGAAAAACAAAACCTCTTGTAAAAAATGCGTAGATATGTTGAACTTTTTTATGTGTTAACTTGCAACCAAGGATTTTAAACTATTACGGTAGTTTAAAGGATATTTTATCGGTTGAACCAATGCAAAGCAGCGCAAAAATAGTGGAAGAAAAATGACAACCACACATAACACTACTTCACAAATAAAAATCTGAAAGGTGTGGTGTGCAGAAAGAAAGAGAGAGAGAAATAGAGAAAGAAAAAAACAGAAAAAATGAGAAACAAAGAGAGAAAGGCAAAGATAGACATTATAAATAGAATTTTTTTTAAATAACAAAAAGAAAAAAAATTAAAAGAAAGAGAATGAAACCTACAATAACATGGTGTGCACGTAAACTGAAAAGGCTGGACGAGATGAGCACCAACCAGATTAGACTCAGGCTAACTCCAGAGAAGCTGCAGAAAGAGTTCAGCTGTTGGGGTTATCACAAACACCTGAAGAGGACTGGAAAAAAACTCAACTCATCACTGTAGATGCACCATCACCATGGTGACAAATGGTGGTTGTAGCATCATGGCTGTGAGTTATCAGGGACGGGGTCAGAGCTGATGGGATGATGGAAAGAACTAAACACAAGGCAAAACTAGAAAAAAAAAACCTGTTACAAGCTGTAATACAGGGGAAATGGACCGGTTTAGAGCAAAACATTCTCAGTGGGTGGAATGGCCCAGTCAAAGCATAGAGCTAAAGCTGTTTGAGAATACATGGCAAGACTTGAAAATGTGTGATCTAAAACTGCAAAGCTGATAGAGATGTAAATTGCCAAAACCTGCTGCTGTTTGTGCAGTATATTCAATATCCAGAACATTTGTGAAGCCACTGTTCATGAAATGATTTCCCATTTTATACAATATGAATCGTCACGCTTTAACCATCATGAAACTGAGAATAACATGTTCCCAAAATATCACGGCACTTTCGCTCCCGGCCAGTAGGTCATCAAAGTCCATCCTAAACAACACTGATAAAACTGTCATCACATCCGCATCACTCTACAGATCCACAACACGTCCGATTCCACTCCGTCTCTTACCTTCTGCAGTGATTTGGGCCATGTTTGTTTGTTTGTTTGTTTTTCTCACTCTTTTTTTCCCCTGCTGATTCAAACACCTCAGCTCTCATAAGAGTGAAAATCACTATCTTAAAAAAATAAAATAAAATGTCAGCTTCAGGTTGCTGGTTCTCAACAGAGGGTTTCTGCAGACACCTGGCAGTGTCCTGGAGGTCGGAGGTTTGTTTTGTTTTTTACGCCTGTGATGCTTCTCGTCGAAGCGTCTGACTGCGACTGGGCTCTGTCCCGCTTTGCTCCGCTGTTTATGCCCTCCAGTAACAGCGCGCATGAAGCAGCTGCTAGCCGCTGCTGTCTTAAGTGTCCCTTTCTATCCAGCTATTTTCGGATGTTGAGAGCGTCATAGCAACAGGGGCCTCTAATCCGAGCTGGCATGGCCGAGCGGGGCTGATAACTCGGGCGGCTGTCTGTGGTCCGGGTCAGCGGGAATAAAACGTCGGGGCACTTTAGGTCACGCCAAGGTCCTGAGAAAAGATTTCAAAACGCAACGCTTTGTGGAGAAGAAACAAACTCAAGGGCCCAGATTTCCACAGGGAAATTTGGGTTTTCAGGAGCATGCCCCTGTTTAATGCTGAGAAGAAATGCTGGCTGTTGGATATTTTGGGTGGAAAAACAAAATGACTATAAAAGACGAATCCTGAGAACAATGCAATACTGAAACGCAAGGGAAAGGAACATTACGCTACGTTCACACAGCGGGTAAAAGCAGCCCAAATCTGATTTTTTTTTGTTTTGCTTTGCTTGTTTTTTTTAATTGGCCATATGGGATCTTTTCACGCAAGCCTCAACGGCACCAATTCTGATCTTTTTATCCCCCCCCCAAAAATCTGATTTTAGCCATTTCCAAATGTTTTGCTAAATTGGATGCAAATCCGAATGTTTCCAAACGCCTGCTGTCTGAATGGCATTTCATCCGACATTTACGTCACTGGCGTGAGACAGATGCCGCAATTCGGCACCGGAAGAAGCCAGATCAGACGTAAAAATAATGGCTGAAAATCAGAATTATGAAATTATGAAAGAAGTCTGTAACTGCGTTTCCACTGACCTTGCAATTGCGCAAACTGGGGTTACGAAAAAGGAAATGGAAACATGTCAATTCCGAAAAATCCCACGATTTTTGATAAAAAAGTTTTTCGGCCGTATCAAAATAAGTGTATTTCACAAAACTGAGATTGAAACAACCATTCAGCTGTGCAAAGCGTCTTTTTTTGCATAACATGAATCACGATCAACAACTGAACTGTTACTACTGGCAGAAAAAAAAACCCAAAGAAAACAACAAGAAGTCGGAATATCGACAAAGTTTTGCACACATTCTGCACCCATTGCTGAATAAACTTTAAAACCCTTCCATTATTACTTCCATAAACACAACGCTGCTGTGTGACGTCAACATTCTTCTTCTTCTTCTTCTTCTTCTTCAGGGAAGTAAATCGTTACAGACGTCTGACAATGATCGTAAAAAGTCGGATTTCAGAAAAAAACAATCAGAATTGAATGTCATGATCTGCTCTCAGACTCTACTCAATACCTTTTTCATAGTGACCTAATTAGGATATACTGTACATTTCCTGGCAAAAAAAAAAAACTGGAGAGTAACTACTCAGGGATTGTTTCAGTCAATATTTGTCAAAGAATGAAGAATCGTTGGGAGTTTTATGAACTCCCACATGATGCCATGGCAGGACGCTACCTGTGCAGTAAGTCCAGTCAAGAAACTTCCTCCCTACTACTCTACAGACATTTGTCTGAGGTATTGTAGACCAACTCGGGGACTGATCGGTATGCAGTGTGAAAACCTCATAACGGAGTCAGGTTTGTGCATGCAGAGGTTGCCAACTTTCTGCAGGGTCATTAGCTCAACACTAACTACTTCTGCTTTTCAGATTAGCTCAATAACGGCTTGAGGAGATGGGTTTCCATGGCCACGCAATTGCTTATGAACCTTAACGTCACAAAGTGCAATGCAAAGCGTTAGTGGTGTAAAGAAAGGCTTTTCACCGTTAAAAGGATAAAATGAACTCTTAACGTCTCCAACGCTGGAACGCCTGAGCTGCCTTGATGATGACATGCATCTCATATTTCACAACTTGAAAAACCTGTTCAAAGCGCCGTGCAGTCAGAAGGAAACAGTTTCATGATTCAAACTTTGCGTCAACTGTTTGAGGATGGCCACTTCCTGTTCCAACGTGAACAGAGCAAGCGCCACAGGGTCAGAGATGAGCAAGTCCAATGTGTTGGAACGTCACTGACCAACAGAGAACCGTCAGGATAAACCAGAGCAGGGCCTGCAAAACCAGGCCTTCTCATCTAACATCAGTGTCAGAACAAAATACACTTTTTTTTTCACACTGTCTGAAGTTAAATCTGACCAAACCTCTCGTTTAGGTTACAATTATTCATATTTCTTAACGCCAGAAAACTTAATGAGAATATTTTTTGAGGATGTATTTTTCTTGTAGCTTTAATCGTTTGCATGCATTTGGTCCATATTGGGGATAAATGTCTTCTAAACTGTTTGATTTGGGTTAAACGTTTTAGGTTTCCTTCCACAAGCTTTGATAATATGGCACAGAGGGTTAAAACTTCTCTTTAGAAAAGTTGCATTAACTCATTAATGTGTCCAGAAATGTGTCTAAATTTCACCAACTTAATCTTTTATTTTGAAAGCTGAAAAGAATCTGGTGCGGGACTGAGCTCCATTCTGTAAATCTGATCTGTGGACTGTTTTAAGACCATGGATGAACATGACTCATAATAGAATATTATATCTCAGTGGCAAAGTCCAGCTGAAATACAACAAAGTACAAATTCGAATTGCTTTTGGTTCACGGATCCAAATCGGTTTCCTCTTATTAACCGGAGGACAATATTATTAATTACGTGCATGTGACTGAATCCTCAAGATTGCTTTTCAAAGCCAGGATATGCTGTTAAATAAAGCAATTTAATATTATAAATGTTTTTTATCAAAAAGTAATGATCCTACATTTCCGCCAGAAGCAAAAAAACACCCGTCTAGATATGCTTATTAAAAAAAACTCAAATGATTGAACATTTCAGTTAGTTTTAGATAACGTCTTGTTATTAATCACACAAACAACTGTTCACAGGTTTATGTAGATGTTCCTACAGTACTAAAACGACTCATTGAGGCGTTTATGGCTGTTCTGTGGTATATTACAAAACAACAGGTGCACTTATGTTAAAGTACAGTGCAATGCAAAACACACTATGATGCATTACCAGCATGTATTGTTATGACTGACTAAACTGTCAGCTTTGATGTAAATACCTTTTCACTATGGCAGAAAGATATCAGGCCTTTGCAAATTTCTGCTGTTTTTGTTGTTTCTGTCAAACTTAAAGGGTTTTTGATCATCAATCCAAACCATTTTGGCCTTATGTTGAAAAGTCCAACATAAGCTTTAGGTTCTCTGTACCCAAGCCAGAGAACTGGTTGTACCGGCCTTTGGCAACAACAACAAGTGGTTGAACAACTGGCAGCCAGTTTTTAACAACTCTGCAGCTGAATCCTGGAACACTTTAATTCAGAAACGCTGAATTAAAGGTTTTCCAGCCTGAACAACCTCTTCAGGGTCACGTCACAGCATATACATCAAAAAAGTCTAGACTTTAACTAGGCAGCTGAAGAAAAAAAAAACAACTTTTGGTTGAGACATTGAACTGGTGTGTTTACTGGTGTGTTTTGGACCCCTGTGTGCTTGGTCAAGCATTTCCTTCAGAATTGTCTGAATGTTCAGGCCATCACTCTGCCGCATCTTTCTTCTTCTTCTTCTTCTTCTAAGTTAGTTAGTTAGTTAGAGGCCAGACGTGTATGGGTGCTCAGCCCGGTTCTTTTGTGACCTGGATGAGTCATTGATGCACTCTTTGATTTGGTAGGGCTGCCACTCCTGCAACTGTTTGATGTTTTAGCTTTGTTTAGCTTTCCAGACTGATGCATGTCAGTGATCTGTACCTATGATATGGTTTTTACATTCTGATGTTTTCACATAAACACTCTGTCGGGCTGAGGCTGACTCTGAACACATCTTGTATTAAGTACGTAGTACAATGTAGTTTTTCATTGATGTTAAACTCGTTTCTCAGTTCTCCGTTTAGCTTTTTTCCCCCTCTCTTTCTGCAGGTGTAGAAGCAGACTTCTACGGTGTTGTCTTGCATTCTCTCTCTATCCTTCTTTCTCTCCTTTCTCTTTAAACCTTTTCCCTCAGTTTTCTTTTACATCTTCCTGTCCATTACATTTGAAATAAACCCAAATTAAGTTTCATTCATAAATATCAATAAAAGTTACTTTGGGTTAGGTTTTAACCCAAAGTCATAGGAAAGGACGAAATTCTCCACTTGTGACAGTTAATCTTTTGGGCTTCACCTTGTGCCAACACTCAGACAGAATACGTCGAGAAAAAAAATGTTTTCGTTCCTCCTTACATCAGGCCTGATGTGTTTCTTTTTAAAATCTTTTGTCCATTGTTCATGTTCTCAGATAGGTTCTATTGAAGTGATTTCTTATGGGGAAATTGCTTTTCTACAAAGGTTTTGATAACTTTTTTCCCCCTTAGTGAATAAAACTTAAAAAGTATGTTTTGTATTTACTTGGGTTACCTTGATCTGGGACCTGAAACATTATGTGTGAGAAGAAATCTGTTTGCTAGCCAGTACTTTTTCTCAACATTAGATCCAAGAACTGTTGGTCTGTTTTGGATGAGCCAAATATGGCAAAGTACCTAGACATGTCACCATCGACTCCACCGGATGCTTATTCTTTGTCAGTCATTGTGCATAAGCATGAAAAAGAGTCCAAACAAGAACTGAGAGCAAATATACACGTCTCTTAGCTCACAGTCTTCAAGTATAAACCGAAATGAATCCAAAGATTGCCTAAGATTATACAAACCAACATGAAAAATGTTGCAACTAAAAACCTATTCCTGTTTTCGGCTGCAAGCTTTGGGCTGCATTTATTAATAAATATACCTTTTAAAAGAAAAAAATTGCTTTGGTCTGTTTGTATGAGTGGCACAGAGTGCAGTTCTTTGGTTTCTTATGTTATGGGTCACCTGCCAAGCTGTTTATGAAGAAACAGAGTTATATTTCTAATATCTCTGATTTATGAGGCATCCATGCAGCTACATCTAACAGGAAACCACACACTCCTTCACTGGAGCAGAGCATCTTCATGCATGGATATAATTTTGTTGTTTTTTTTAATGATTTGACTTCATTTCTCATGTATACATGCTGCCAACAGCTGACAAGCATGTTCCTGTTGAGTATTAATTACTTCAATGAACAGAGCAGGGATGCTGACTGGAGCTGTAATGTTCTATCACACCGTGTGCTTCTTATCCTCCCCCCATACCCCCGACCGCCACATGGGGAATTTTGACTCACCTTTCCCGAGACATGGTGTGGACTGCTGCTTGAAAAACGGAGTGTCCCTTCTCTTCATTTTGATTTACCTAAAAGATGCAAAGTTTTGTTTAATACAAATTTATACATATACATATATATATATATGTATGTATTTTCAGTCTAACGCTGGCTTATATTTATAACACCTGAACTCTTCTACATATTTCTTTATTCACTTCCCATAAATATGGGAAATACAAAAACACCAAGAAATGTATTTTATACTCATTTTAAATGTTGGATCTTTTCTTTGTTCCAAAACTTAAAGAATTTTTGTTTGCTTTTTTATAAGTCATGATCAAATAAAGTCATTTTATAAAAGGAAATCCTTTTTTACTTCAACAACTTATCTTTATTCTAGGGGCAATTTTGCGCCTGCAGACGAATTTTATTTTGCAGGAATGGGGCCAGAACCGGTTTGTTGTTGGAGGATAAAACTCCAGCTCCATGGTTTCCAGCTCCAGACACTGACTGTTCTCCAACGTTCAAATGACTGGATCATTTCCTGAGCATGAAATCATCTTCCACCGAGTCCTTATAATGACCTCATTTGGTCCAGGTGTGTTGAAGTACAGCCATCTACCAGCTGCAGTACATCAGCTGAGTTTCCATTGACAATGTTTTTCACTATTTGAAATTTCGAAAATAAATTGGCTTTATTGAAATCCGCCAATTTTGAAACATTTTTCGCTAAGAAGTTTGCTTCTGTGATGAGGTGGCTTTTATTATAAGACGTGTTTTTCAAAGTTGGAGTGTTTCCATTAATCAGATTTATTTTTGTAATTCCAACTTGTGCCGTTATATGTTCAGTGAAACTGCAGCTTTAATTGTAATGCTTTATGTTGGCCTGCCACATACAAACCCGATGAAACACATGCAGGTTCGGAATTGCAACGAGACACCTAGAAACGTTCAACCTCAATACTTTGGAAACCAAATAATGCAGCTAATAAGAAACATGACCACATATATAAAATGTAATCTTACATTGCAACCCAACTGTGACTGGGAAAGCAGACTCCGTAGAACAAAAACTATCAACTGTGTTTAAACCAGAAGGTTTAGTTGGCTGCGTTCTCTCTTCTCGTCTCGCTGCTTTGCGAAATTTCCTTGCGTTTCACACAACGAGCCACCGTGCTGAACTGTGGCTTCTGTCTGGCCAGTGTTTGTGAAACAGATGATGACTTGAAGAAGTCAGAGGAAGCCAATGCCGGTTGATTGAGAAAGTTTCACTTTGAGTGCTGGACTGGTTTTAGAAGAAGTTCCTGCCTTCGTGCTTCGCCACTTGCTTCTGTACCTCTAACACTACGGCATTAGAAAGCAGCAAAGTCACTGCTCATTTAAATAGATAGCTTGGGGTTTGAGTGGAGTTTGGCTTCTCAGAAGAAGCTTCAAAGGAAAACTTTGAATCTATTGTCTGCATCTATTGTTTAGGCCTGCAGCTACTGGAGATTTGGAGGTAAACCTCTTAATAGTCCCTGATGGTTGCAAACAAAACCATGAAGCTGATGCTAACTTTAGCATCATCAGCGTTCTCACAGTGCTCATTAATACCCAAAATGCTTCCAGATACCAGATTTAAAAGTGCTGCACTTGTCTTCAAGTTTTGTAGTCAAGTTCTGTCAACCAGCCTGACTCGGACTCTTTAGTCTATCAGTGCAACGGGACAACGTCTCAAACATAAAATTTGCCCAAGCAATACTCGTTTCCTTTGCCGATTTAGCTTAAAAATAATATTATTTTACCCAAATGTTCCTTCTGATTGGATTCCGATAGAGAATTTGTAAAGAGAGCCAAACTTAGGGTGTTTGTAAGGAGTCCTTCTCCAGCCACCAAGAGTTTGCGCTCATCATAAAAGATGAATCATCAGTGAAAACCAGTTTAAAGGTTTACGAGTTCTAAGAAGCGTTGCTGCGATGCCAAGAAAGGTTTATAAACATTTTTGAAAACAATACATCTTTTTCTAATGTTCCAGTTTTGTTCAAATATGAGAAAAATAAGTGATTTTAAGTGACGATTTTGACCAAAATCTAAATAGAGGAGAGTGTGAAGCTTAAGGCAGACATCTTCTTAAGTGGAGCTCATAACATTAGTGTAAACAGACTTGAGCAGACGATGTCCCATATTGACTGCAACTGTGAAAGATTTCTTGAGACAAGACAAAATATTATTGCATAACAACGTGAGATCTGGTGGCGCACCCCTATTCGTTACAGCAGATAAGATATTGACAGCTAATACCCTCTGCAGAGAACCCCACTTTAAAAAAAACCCATCTAACCCACTGTTTTAATGGGAACTCAAGAGTCAGTAGATGTATGGCAGATACATTTAATCCCATCACCTGGTTGGAGCATGCTGACAGTTGGGTTAGATACTAAGTCCAACACGTCACATAAGACACACATTCATGTACAGGCACAGTTCATGTGCTGGGAGAACAAGCAGCCTCTTTGTTCACTTCCTCATATTAAATTGCAGCAATAAATGTGATAAATGTGTAAAGTCAAATTTCTAGCCTTTCATTACATTACCTGATCAGAGCTGTTTACTTTGCTTGGAAAGACTGGTTTGTAGAATGAGGCTTTTAATTCTGGGATGTCCAACTCCACTCTTTAAGGATTTAAATGCAACAGCTACTGTAGGTCACATTGAAATCCTTAAGCCAGAGAAAGTGAACGCAGTTCGCTCCGGGTTCACGGAGCACAGACTGACGTGATGCTACCCCTCCCCCACTTATTGCTGCATGACGCTGGCTGCTTACACACTTTTTCCTCACCTACAAGAAAGATAAGCTCAGCTGTTCGGATATAATTCCATACATCCAAAAGAATCAAAAATCATCCAGAGCCTTGAAACCAAAACTGTTCTGTTTTCAATAAAACAAGAAAAAAAATTATAATGAATTTTAATTGTAAATTATAAAATATAATCTATTTTTCAATCATTAATATAAAATATAAGTTAAAAGAACTTTTTGAATGTGCTATGCTCATCTTTCTGATTGGCTGCCAGTCAAAGTTATAAAGCTGCGTTCTCCCTAAGCTAACATAGCTAGCTTAGCTTGTTATGCTAGCAAGCGCGAGATGGAGACGTTTTGTCAAGAAAAAGACCGAAGGAATTTTCCAGCACTAGACACAAAGAACCTAACAACCCATTGGCAACTAAAGTCAGAAAATATATGTAATGGTGTGACAAATAAAACACGTTATTGCATAACTCATTTATTTAAAGTAGCACATCCACACGCAGGGACACGGTACCGTATTCTTTAATGTCATCAGCCTCACCAGCGCCATCCAGTGGCGTGGAGTGATATGACACTATATGACACAACATCATGAGGCAGCATTTATGCTAAACGGAAGCTAATGCTGTTTGGAGGGCCATGAAAAAACTACAGTTGGCATAAAAAAAGTCAAAGCAATGAGTGACAGCTCTCTTAGACAACAAACTGCAGGTTAGTCAGTCGAACAAAAAGTCTCACAATTTAACTAGCCCAGTTTAACTCCATGAAAAGCAGAAGAAAAAAAAAGTTATGTCCAGTGATCAGCTCATAAAAACTCTATTAAATTTTGCATGTTTTTGCTGTTCTGTGTATTGTAATCAAAATTATAAAAGTAAAGGTTACATATAACATTAAGATAACTGTAGCAGTCAATATGCTATATGACTGCATATAGTCATATAGGAATCTGTACTAGTATTTTTTCATTATGTTAAATGACTTAAATAACTTAATACAAGCTGCTCGTCTTGCTAAAAAAGTTACTTTTAAGTTAGTACACTTGATATAAGACAAAACTCAGATATCTGCACTAGAAACTAGACCAAAAATAGTTAGTAAGAGTGTTTTTACAGTGTACAAAACATTGTTTTAAAGAAGCACTTTCACGTACATATTTGGTTTTTTGCTCTTCTCTTTCCTGTTTGGTAAACCAAGAACGACAGAAAGGAATATTCTGTAAATTTTTTCTGTTTTGTTTGGGTTTTTTTACACCAAGACCCAGAAAGTGCAATAGCTAACTTCTATTACCCTTCCTCCTCCCTCATGACTGTACTTCTGCAGCTGCCCACGTCAGAACAACGACAGCTTTACTCGCACCATTAAACACTGGCAGTTCTCTAGATTTTTTAACTCTCCCAGGAATCTTCACAGGTTTTCTTTTGTTTAGTTTTTTTATCTGGTGCAAAAATCCATTCAGACGTGAGATTTGTCAAGACTTGTCGGATTTGTTTGTCTGGCTCTCCATCGCATGCAAACTCCAAACGATCCCAGGGGTTAACACTCATGCTGTCAAGTTCATTTTAAGTGAATAAAGTTATATCTGTAAGAATCACATTCTCTTGTGTACCTGCCCAGGCTGGTCTCTCTTTGTGTGTGTGTGTGGGGGGGGGGGGGGGGGGGGGGGGTGTAGGGGTGTGTGTGTGTGCGTGTGTGTGTGTGCAGTGTACGAAAACTGGCTCAAGAACACACCCACACTCAGAACAAGAACAAAACCTCTAAAAGTTTTTGTTTTGATCCAGTTGTCCTGACTTTTTGTGTGTGTGTGTGTGTGTGTGTGTGTGTGTGTGTGTGTGTGTGTGTGTGATTTTTCTAAAAAAAAAAAGAAGAAGAATATCTTTGCTCCAAAAAACCAGAACTTCCGATTCATAGATCTCCTGCGCTACAATAAAAAGTAGCAGAACTACAAACAGCGCTGCACATCTTGACCTCGGATGCACATTACAGCCACGTTTTGATGTTTTATTTCCACCCAACGGACTCTGCCGCGCCAAATTCACGCGTGTGTGAGAGTGATGAGAGCCTTACAGTTAGCAGTACAGTGAGAATGCCGGGCGTCGCCCGTCGTGTACTTACTTACTGCTGGATGTTGTCACTGCAGGGCTGTGTGTGCGGCGCTCAGACCTCTCAGCGCAGCTCCGAGCCTTGTTAGGATCAGCCTCCAGCAGACACGCAGCTGTTTCACCTGCCTGACCTGACTGGTAAACATGCAGGAACCCGGAGAGTTTCAGGAAGTGAGCCGGGCGGGGGAGGAGGTGCCGGAGGAAGGCCTACATCTGCACCGGCGCTGTTAAGTCTTTTAAGTGGATGAGAGCTATTTTTAGACCACGCCCTTCTTTGTTTTACCCTCAGCCTGGTATTGTTGGGTCATTGTTGATTGGGCTGGCTGCATTCCTCAGATTCCTGTTAGGAGCGTGAGTTGACATTAAAACTGTGGTTAAAAAAAAGAAAAGAAAGAAAAGAAAAGAAAAAGATCTGCAGTCATGACAGCAAACAAAAATACACCCTCTTTCAAAACACAGGGGTTTATAGTTCTTCACCTGGTTCTAAAATGACCTAAACTTAAAATGCATGTCAATATATACAACACAGTCTGCACTCACACGTTCATTTAAAACGTGCCAGACAAGTAGGACTCGCGACCTCTGACCTCTGATGGGGAACCGTTTTTGTCAAATTAACAGGAATTTGTGTAATTTAGCCTGTCAGAGAATGGAAAAAAAGGGGGTTACATTTTCAAAGTTCTATTTTTATTCATCCATTCATAAATGTCACAGTTTCCAACGTTATGAACTAAATATTTAGCTTCAATCTAAATGTTTAGACAACTTCAAACGAAATAGTTTGGACTTAGATGTTTAGTTCATTCAAATTAAATATTTAGTTTAGCACTGTATATTTAGTTCCTAAACTAAATATTTAGCTTGCTAATATATTTGGTTTCAAGCAAGCTTAGAAAGCAAAGTATTTAGTTTGAAGTTAAATATTTCACTACATATTTAGCTTCAAACTAATACTTTAGCACCAGACAAAATATTTAGTTTTTTTCTAAATATTCAGCTCAAACTGCTTAGTTAGCAAGCTAGTTCAAAGTTAGTTCAAAGCTCAATGTTTAGTTTATGAACTAAATATATAGCTCCAGTTGGCTAGCTTCAAACTAAACTATGTAACTTGAAGCTAGCTTGCCAAACAAATATTTTGTTTGGAGCTAAATATTTAGTTTGCAATTCAATATTTAGCTTGTAAACTAAATACTTAACTTGCTAATTAAATATTTAGTTTGAAACTGTGACTTAAATAAATTCATAAATAACATGATAACTTTGAAAAATAAACCCCAATTTTATTCTCTCATGACAAGCTAAATTACCCAAATTATTGCTGTTAATTTTTGATTAACTTTACAAGCGGCTTCCTAAAAATCAGCTTCGTGACAGCAGGACGTTTTTCAGTTTTCCCTTCTAACACGATGCCGATGAGGAGTCATCAGCAATCCCAGTACAGTAGCAGCTGTTTCTCCCCGCAGGTCTGGGATGGATTTTTTTTTTTTTTATGTGCTGTGAAAAAGATTTCTGAGGCCTAATAATCCTTTGTCAGCTGTCCCCATAGGCAGACTCGCACATAACAGACGACCAATGCAAAGGCTTGTTTATCAAACAAATGATAAAAACTGGTAACAATGGACACTAGGTAGCGTAATAGTCTCCTTTTAAACCAGTAAAATCTTTAACTATGCTAGCTCTTGGAGAAAAGAATGAAGAAAAAAAATAACTCAAGTTAATCTCCAGAATAACAGATGAAAAATACCAGAGTGCTCCAGAAAACAAACACCGACCTCTGGTGGCCAACCAAGCAAACACCTCCAAAACAGACAAAATGGTAAATTGCCTGTACTTGTAGAGCAGTTTATGAGATTTATCTAGCACTTTACACTACATTCACTCATTCACCCCCTTACACACACCTTCACGCTATGACGGTGGTGAGCTACTGGACTGTAGCCGCAGCTGTCCTGGGGATGAGGAGGTCTGCCATGCACCGGCGCCATCAGGTCCTCTGACCACCACCAACAGGCAGCGGAGGTGAAGTGTCTTCCCCTAGGACAGATACAGACTTAAACAAACAAAACCTATTAAAGATGTACTTATTTAGACAGGCCTTACTTTATTTTCTGTTTTTTTTTATTAGTAATGTTGCTACATGAATAAAAATGAATTACCTAGTGACAGGAAAGGAACCACAGCACAGCTTAGGACTGAAACAGAAATGGAAATGGCCTTTTTTCAGAAAGGAACGTGCCAACACTGATGAGACAATGCCTGAGAGCTGATTCTTGGAGTCAACTCCAACTGTGGCACTGGTAGGGAACTGAATCTCTGCCAAAATCTCAGAATTTTTTTTTTTTTTTTAGAAAAAGCAAGGAAATGTCTGAGTTTAAAAAGTCAAAAAGAAAATCAGAAATTTTCCGATTAATTTCAGAAATTCTCTAGAAAGAACGTGGACATTTCTGAGTTTTAAAGTCAAACATTTCCGACTTGAAATTTCCATGTGGGTTCATTTAGATCCATTTTTGCAAAAAGATTCTGTCACACAACTTGCATTAAAAGGTTTAAAGGGACAGTATTACGTATTTTCAATGTACTTACAATGTACATTGACTTATTGACTCACCAGCATGGCTCTCTGCTGGTGATAAAGCAGAGAGCCATGCTGGGTTAAAACTGGGTCCATGGTGTGGAGGGGGATACTCAATCCATCTTCTAAAAACAGATTGCAAATCTATCAAGACATGGCCTCCCACCTCACCTGACACCGAGCTTCATAAATACAAATGCACAGCACACTTGTTGTGAAAATAATTGAAAACTATGAGTCATTTTTAATCATTCACAAATTTGTGTTGCTATACCACAGAAAATCCAGGTGAAGTAAAGAAGCTTGTGACTGTAAAGTGTAAAGTGTGAAAAAGTTAAACGCAGGGTTTCCCCCGTGTATTATAAGCCTGGAGGGCCACCAGGCTTTATTGTGCCCCCACCAGGCTTAGCGTTTATTTATTTTAGTTGTTTTTTTTTAATGTTGCCATTTTTTAAGACTTTATAGTTGGTGTTCAGATATTGATCTTCCAATATTCCAATAACACATATATGAAGTGATATTTTCACATTTCCTCTCAACTTTAAACATTTTGTAACTCAAAAACACGACGGGCCGCTTTGAGACTGACTGCCGAGCGACCCAAGCAAGTTTTCTGGGAGAAACCTTGTAAAAGCGTACGAATACTTTCCCAAAGCAAAAAAAAAAGGGATTGTGCAAGCAACTGTCCACTAAGCATGATTTAAGTGAAGGCAGACTTCTTCTGCAAACAGGATTTCACAATGATTCAGATTTATAGCAGAGAAACATACCTGAGGTTATAAATCAGCCTGAAAGAATGAATACACACTCTTCTGTTTTCACAGTAAAACAGATGTTGCAGAGTTTTATGCCCCGGGACAAGAAAGTTATCAGAGTTTAGAGATAGAGAAGCGTGATCTCATAGGTCTTAATCAGAAAGAATCCTCGTTGTGAGGAGCTCAGAAATATGCAGCCCGTCTGGAGTAAAATGTTAATATCAGAAAGTTAAAGCAGCTCTGTAGAAGAGAATGAGCTAAAGTTGCTGCACTCCAGCTGGATATTACCGTCACATACCAGCTGGCTACTGGTTTCTGTGTACCAGTTTTAAAAACCACTACAGTTTCGCATCATATTGTTCCTGTGGTTTTAAGTCTTTACCATAAAATCCTGCCCAGGCACGTGCAGAGGGGCGGGCGGGAGGGGGGCTGAGCCCCTGCCCCTTTTATCTTTGATGCCCCTAGTGGCCTCTTTGAGGGTTTTTTTAAAATTATTTTTTATTTTATTTATTTTTTTAATCTGTATGTCAAGAGGCCTGCTTGTGCCCCTCAGCAATAATATTTAGTTAAATATAATAATTTAGCAAAATAAAGTCTGGCTGCCCTCAGTCTAATAATGACTCTCAGAGCCTCCATGTTGTTCAGACTCCGGGTCCATGGTGAGGAAGAGGAGGCGGATCTGTGTCCTCTAACTATCAAATTATGGGCAAGGCCACTGTTACCAACTCAGTGACTTTCTTGCTATATTTAGCAACATTTCAATAAAAAAAAATGGCACTGGCTAAAATCGAAATAGGCAAGTCAAACTTTTTAAAGATTGATCATCTACAATCTGCGAGAAAGCTGCAATTGGTGCATTGACCCCATGTAAGATGACGGCCCATGTAAGACAAAACTTTATCCCAGTTACTTGAAGGTCTAACTGCGACTTTATCTTGACTGGGGCTGTTGTAAACGAATATTTTAGTAATCGAGTAATCTATCAGTTATTCTTACAATCAATCGAGTGATCAGGTTAAAAAAAAGGATAAAATAAAACATTGGTAAATCTAACATAACAGCAGTATTATTATCGCATATCAACATCAGTCTAATTTTTCACATTTGAGCTTCTCAATACAAGTTATGTGTTACTTAAATTATAACTTAAGTTGCTTTAAACTTTTATTTTTTTTAGTTTTGGGGCAGGGGGGTTAGGGTTGTCTATAATTTCCTTCCAAACTACTCTTTCTTCATTCCTTTCGCTCTGACACTGTAAAGTACGAGCCGATTTCTTATTTCTGGTTCATTTGCTATGTGTCGTACTGGAGTAGTTTGCGTTGGTTTTGATTAAGAACCATTGTATTCATCAAATCACTGCCCTCAAACAGCAAAACATTTTGCTATCATTTGTTCACAGCATGCATTGCATTTACTTTTTGTCAACTTTTCAATATGAGTCCCGTCATATTGAAAGCTGAATACAATCTTTGTAGGGTGAAAAGACAAAACTAGTTTATTTCAGCAGCCTGTTTAAATGCAATCTTATAGCACCACCATGTGGAATGTGGAGGAAATGTTTCATTTTGTTCTCCCCTCCAGGTGACAGTTTCAGACCATTTGTTTTCTCTTTGATATGTTTTTATGTACTTTGTGTGCACAGTATTGTTCTCATGTTATTTTTGTGCAATAATCTTTGGACTTGAGTAAATCAGCTGATCTGTATGTGTGATGACAGAGTGTGGTGTAAGACTACTCTTTACCCAAAGGAGATTTAACTGACTGTAAAAAGTCAAAAATACTTTAAGGAAAAAAAAAAGCTTCCTTGAAATTACCTGAAATATTGATACTCTGTCCCAGAATCATTTTGTTATAAACTGTAAACAGGTTAGAAAATGATATTGGATAAAAGTTTGTAACTTTGAAAGATTCGGGATCACTTAACCTAGAAGTACCAGGTGTTCTGAGATCAGAGGCATGGGAAAGGTTAGAAGAGCTGGATTTAGAAGACCCCTCAACTAAGCCACATAGTTTGAAACATTAGGATAAGGAATATCTGAAGAGAGAAGTTTCAGAGGTTTTATGGACTAAAACTTAACGAACTGTATAGGTGAGCCTGTGGTTGGATCAGTAGCTAGATCAGGGCTGTACTTTGCTAAGTACTCCCATGGGCTGGTGCTATTCATAAAGATGGATTCCATTTCTCCATCCATCCATTTTCTGTTCACCCTTGTCCCTAATGGGGTCGGGAGGGTTGCTGGTGTCTATCTCCAGCTACGTTCCGGGCGAGAGGCGGGGTACACCCTGGACAGGTCGAATTTGGAATTTAGAGAGACCAATTAACCTGACAGTCATGTTTTTGGACCCACGCATGCACAGGGAGAACATGCAAACTCCATGCAGAAAGATCCCGGGCCAGGAATCGAACCCAGGACCCTCTTGCTGCAAGGCAACAGCTCTACCAACTGCGCCACTGTGCAGCCCAAGAGCCCAAGATGGATTCCATTTTTGGAATACACTTTCTTCAAGCAGTGGCACAAAAAACCTCTGGATCTTACAAGAATGTTCAAGCAGACCATGACATGTATGCAAGACGATGCTCTATTCCATGCATCAAAGGCAATCATGAGCAATTTTCTGTTGGCATCAATGCATCGAACTGGCACGTTACATATGTCACTATTAAACATTAGCGACTGGGTAAAATTTTAAACGTCAACACAATCCATGCCTCCAGGAAGCAAACCTTCCTCAATAGAGTCATCATCCTAAAACAACATGTGGAACAAGGGGCTCGTTTTACCAGGCTACAACTGACTAGTGAGGACTTTCATGATCTAATGTAAACCTTTTAAACAAGTTGTAGTTTCTTCTTAAAAAGAACAATTACAGTAGAAGGGAAAATATGCCAGTTTGATTAAGCTTACTGGAAATTGTGTGCACTGTAAACAACCATGTGTGGAGTAGGGCCAACAACTTTGCCAGCAATAAAACATCTTATACGTTCCTTATGCTTCGACTTGAATGGGTCAATATTTGGAAGTGTGGAAGAACAAACAAACTTAATGTTTTTCTTCACTTCCTACACTGCAATTGCCAAACTACAACCCAATAGAGGCAGACAATAATTCTAAAACAGCACCTGTAAGTGCGGCAAGCTCTCACTAGTCTAGCCCCTTAAAGCTCTTTCATATGTGACACGTTTCTTCCATAAAAAAAAGAGGTCTTGAATCCGACGGTCATCTTTAAGTCTTTACTGAACTTAAAAGAAAATAAAAATAACAAACAGATTCAAAACAAATAGAAAGTGACAGTCAAAAGACTGTGTTACTCTCCAGGTGCCAGACTTCTACAAAGAGCAAGTACTTTCGTCTTTGATAAACTAATTAGTCACTAACCAATCAAAAGGCACTATGTCATAAGCTCAAACACAATACAATTACAGACGCTTATCTTTTTCAAATAACAGAGTAAATACTTAACTCACATAAACACAAAATAACATCTTGTATTAAGCTCCAAAAATGTATATATGGCTCCTACAGCACCAAAAAAAATCAACATCGTCGTTCACAATTTCTGTTCATTCATTGATTGGCCCGGTTGAAATTCAGCTGGAGAAAATTAGCTCATTTGGATAAATCCCAGGCGGAGCACCAAAGGGAGATGAGAATTGAACAGAATTGCGTAAGAAGGCAATGACCAGGGTACCAAATGCCAGAATACTTTCTCCAAATTCAGAAATTTACTATGACGTGAAGCAACCTGGGACAATACTGTCAAGTCTATATAAATATGTCACTACATTTGTGTTACATGGAAACTCACCTGTGGATGTGTTTAAGGCAACTCTTCTTTGTGTGACATCATGGAAAAATCCAAAGAAATCAGCCAAGATATTAGGATTAGAAATGTGAACTTCCACCAACATTGTGCATCCCTGGGTGAAATTCACAACTACCGGAAGGTGCCGCTTTCATCAGTTCCAACATTTAAATGAAAACAGCATGGAAATGTCCACACATCAAACTGCATTGGAAAGAGATGAGTTCTGTCACCCAGAGATGAATGTGGTTATAAACAAAAGTACGAAAAACCTTGTGGAGATCCTGTCAGAAGATGGGCTGCCATTATCCCCAGTATATCAAGTCCCATGCAGACATGGGCGACTGTGGCTCTATGGTAGAGTAGTCGTCTTGCGATCGGAAGGTTGTAGGTTCGATTCCAGCTTCCACATGTCTGGGCAAGGCACTTAACCCCAAATTGCCTACCGATCGGTGTATAAATGTGTGTGTGTTTGTGAATGCGACTGGGTGAATGTGACTCTAGTGTAAAGTGCTTTAAGTGGTCAAAATGACTGGAAAAAGCGCTATATAAGTTCAGTCCATTTACCATTTATGAATTGGATGGAAATGCACTTAGGACAAAAGATCTTCAGTTTTTGAGATGTGTCTTATGGTTTCATTCAAACTAAAACTGAAGCATTTTGCAAAAATAACCATTATTATATCTGAAGAAAAATGGAGGGACTGGTGCGCTTCACAAAATCGACAATAAAATGATGAAGTGAAAGTTTTTGGGTGGTCGTCACAAACTAGTGATCCTAATGCTATAGAAAATTTGTGGCCAGAGCCCAAAATGTGTGTGTGAACAAGGTGGCCTACCAACGTGGTTCAGTTTCAGCAAATCTGAAGAGTGGGTCAAAATTCTAGAAAACTACTATAAGAAGCTTGTGGCAGGAATCCTGAGTACTTAAATATAATGCCACTAAACGTCTTTTCCTGTGTTTTGGAGATGCTCTACCTCGCATCTAAAAAGCTTCTTCAGTTATGACTAGACTGGAAGTATGAAGCTTATAATTGTACATTCACTCCAGCTTTGTTGAGTCCACTTTAATCAAACTCTAGCTCATTTCCCTAGAAAGTTCAGTTGACAATCAAAGGTGGTCACCTAACAATCCCGCCATGTGAGTTGTTTTGGCAACATCTCAAAGTATGAATGGCTGTAAAATCGTCTGGGGGAAACGAGGCCAGGCCACGTCTTCTCTCAAATCAACCAGGATTTCATCAGATATTGGTGCTATGCAAGGCAGTAATAAACAAGACCTAGAGGTTGCAAAACTAGCATGGAATGCTAGTTTCCATACCATGCTGGAGGTTTGAACAGATGTTCACAATGTCAGAACTTTTTTTAGCAATTTATTTGGACAATTATGATTTTCTGCTTACATCCCGGACAAACCCCCAATTTGTTGCAGCCTGGCTCTAGGACCATAATAGATGTAGGGAAGCAATGCATGGGAAACTTAAAATTTAATTTGACAAAAAGGATAGCTAGCTGTAAAAGAGAGGTCAAGGAGAGGGAGAAAAAGAGGAGAGGGCAACAAAGTGGAGAGAAGAATGTGAGAATGTTACAATCTTCTGGAGATGCTGGCCATCTGCCTCCATTTTTAATTTTAATTAGGTGCTCTGAAACAGAGGTGTTAGAGATGACAATTTTTTTACCCACAATTGTTTAAATGGACTATTTTGCTTCAGTGTCTTTGTGTGGATTACTTGGGTTGTTCCTGACATCTGGTGTAAATTTCATGTCAGCGGCCATGTCAGAAACATTTAAACTAAGAAGAACTTTGATGTTTTCAAGAATTATTTCAGTCGCAGTAAATATCTAGAATGAACTGTACAGTCCCAGTTTCTGTACTTTCTTCCTTTATTCCTCCCCAAAATAAAGGAAGACTGAGGATTACTCAACTCCAGAATGATGTTCCCCATGGACAAATTTCCTTTTAGTATATGTTTTTCTTTTGAAACAGGGAGCTGATAAAAAGAGTTATTTTTAAAATGGAATGCGAGGCGCATATTTCGCTCCTAATGTAAGTCAGAAATTCTTTTTACAACACACATTGTCCCAAAATGACGCCCGTATGCATCTGAACCCCCAGAGACTGAAGCTGGTGACCACATCATTTTTTAAATAGTTTCTGACTTTGGTTGAAAGCAGGGCTGCTGGAATCAGTTATAATCTCTGGCTTTGCCACAATCCATGAATAAAGTTTCAAAGCTATTTTAGATTAGCTGTTCACAAGTCACATGAATATTAAGATGTTCAAGGATTTATATGAGGCATTTTCCAAAGTGAAAGACAAGCCTTTATTTAGAAATGTTTTAAGTCAAAACTAGATGGCAGCACAACACCTACTTAGTTCTTTAGAACTCTTCAACCTGTAACAAGTAAGCTTTAATACAGCACAAAACACAGTAATGTCATCACATTTCTTTCTGCTTACAGTTATCCACTCAGGTTACATACAGCAAAAATATCATTCCAGTTGAAATAAAAAAATACATATTTTTTAATATGTATAAAATTATATTGTTTAAATATAAAATTTTATATTCATATATACATGTTGACTGTTAAATAGTACTAAATAGCAAATAAAGGTTTGGTACAAGATGTGTAAATTGCACATAATGAGCAGTTCCTTTCCTTCACTTCGCTTCATTGATGTGAGCTTCCAGAGCTCCAGTTGCTTCTCTGGTTCCTTCCCAGTTCATGGCTGGTTCACTTTAAATGCTGAAGAAGAGGCACATTCTTATCAAGTCCCACAGGTTCTGACTCCAGCACATCAATAAATCACACCGTTCAGATACACAAACAGCTAAACAAAAAAAAAAAACCTGTATGTATCGTTTCCAGCCAAAAGGGAGGCTAGAGCTCCCCCTCATGGACTCCATGGGTAA
Organism: Xiphophorus couchianus; assembly: GCF_001444195.1. Lineage (NCBI taxonomy): Eukaryota > Metazoa > Chordata > Actinopteri > Cyprinodontiformes > Poeciliidae > Xiphophorus > Xiphophorus couchianus. Next base: position 28,227,722 of record NC_040229.1, on the reverse strand, counting down.
TTAAAACTAAGATCTGTGGAAAAGTCTTTATGCTGGAAACAAACAATCAAAAACAAGGTCCAACGCTAATTGTTCTTTGCCTCTACAGGTGTGTTTTTCTCCTTGGAGCATGGTTTTTCACTGCTCGTTGCTGGTCTCTCGGTCACGAGGGTGAGCTGAGGGTCGCCCGCGGTGGAGCGGCGGCGGCGGCGGCGTCCAAAGCCGCCAGGGCCGGTCTTACCTTCTGGAGAGCAGGGCTTGGGAATGTTGCTGTTGTACACGGCTTCTAATGTGACGTGAATTGAACAGGTTGCCAACAAGCAGCCAGGGGATCTTTTGGACCTGATGTTCCCTCCAAAGCTGAAATAACGGATTCACAGGTTAATGTCATGTGAATTCATAAAACAAGAAGGTTCAAGTCTAGGTAGTAGTAGGGTTTTTTTCCATGTTTGTTCAGATGAAATACGGCAGTAACGAATAAGTCATACAGTTTTCAGGCGACCTGAAAACCTCGTGGGTCAACGGGATGTTTGGTTTTGTGTTTTTGGATTTCATTTTCACACAACTTGGACTGTTTTGATCAAATCTGATATATTGTGTATTTTTGGGGAGATAAAATTTTTAAACTACGTCAAAATAAATAAAAAAAACCATCATCATGGCAACTACAATTTTTTATATTCACAAGTGTTAAGTCTTTTAAAATCCTTAGATTTTATTGTTTTCTGCTTGGTCAAGACATTTTTTTTCATCAGCTGTAAATTTGCCAATTAGCATAAAAATAAACTAGATAAAAGTCATTTTTTAAAAAAAAGTCTTTGTAAAAATTTGCCACAAGTGATTTGAATAAGATTTTGACTTTTCTGGAACCCGACCTTCCCAACTTCCAATTGGAGTGTAGGAGATGGAGGGGAGAAGAAATAAAAAGATAAAATATTCCTGTACGTCAACTTACATATTTACAAAACGAGTCTGGGCCTGGTACGAATATAAACTTTGTGGGGGATTAAAAAAATACTTTTAACTTCTAAAATGGGAACATAAGGGGTTAAATCATAAAATCAAAATCTTTAGTAATACGTTTCTGAAGGCAACAGCATCGTTGTGTCCAAATGGAGATCAAAAATCCTACAGTATTATTATGGATCTAAGGCTCAAAATTCTCATTTGCTTTCCTTCCCAGACAGTAATCTGAAGCACCAGTGCTGTCTTTGGGGTGTAGGAGAAGCATCTCTTCTTATTTACCTTGCTGATTGTAAAGATGCTTCTCCATCCTGGTTCTGCTCTGGTCCCACAGAGGTCCGCTCTGTAGCTGTGCTCAGCTGGGTGTGGGGGTCCCTACTCATGTGGCTCTGCAGCCATTCTCTGAACCTGCAGCAAACATTTACAGAAACAGGAGGGAGCGACATCATTTCCCAGTCAAATTAACACATCTATCTCCAATAGCACAATAATCTTAGATATTGAAAGGTTCTTTTCCCCCCCAAAAAATATCAAGCCTTTAAGTCCAATTAGTCAACTTAATTTATTCCCTAATATATGAGCGACCATCTTGTGAACAAAATGTCCTCTGCTGCTTGTTTATGAGGCAGCTCACCTTTTCTTCAGGGTGCCGTGGGGCTCCACAGGGTCCCCTCTGATTAGTGGGACCACAGTGGTGAAAACACAGCAGCACATCACAGTGTGGAGAGACAATCTCATTTTGGCTCGAAGCTGTCAATCAGAACATGTAGAAACTGCATTTAGTTTGCTCAAGATGAACAAGTTATGATTCTTTACAGCTTCTGGATTTAACGTTCTTAATATTTAGAACGGCAATTTAAAATCCACAAAGTGTTACTCACCTCAGTCTTTCTTGGGACGTGATATAGAGGAATCAAAGTCTATTATAAGTGAAGTTTGGTTTTTTTTCTTCAATGCTGTAAAGGCTTTGCCATGGGTTGAAGTCTGAAGATTACATTGCTGACATCAGGGGCTTTATAAGAGGAGGGAGGGAGCTGTACCTGAATGCCAGACCCAGTGGGAGGGACTGTTTGACAGTTCATGTCAACCCCGTCCACCCCTCACGAAGACACTCAGACCAGAAACATGCAGAGACCGACTGCTGCAGGCGGACCCACAAATGGCATGAGTGATAGTTTGTGGGAATCATAACTTCATCAAAGTTATTGCTCTTTTTTTGTTCCTGCTCTGAGATGTTACCAGAATAGCATGCCTTTCACACTTTGGCCTTTGTAAAGTTCATTGACATTTACAGTAGGGGTGCCCCGACTGCGGTTTTCTGGCCGATCTTTAAGAAGCCTGACCTGCCGATTCCGACTTTAGTCGAATAGAGAAAGATGAGCTGCAAACTGGTCCTTGTGGAACCTCTCAAACCTCTCTCACAGAAGAGCAGAAGAGAACAGTAGATGATTTTTAGATCTTTCCCAAAGTAGATAAGATCGGCTTCACGTGTAAGTAATAATATATTTTGTTTATAATGCCCTTTATATCTTGACACATCAAAATTAGAAGTATCAGTCGATTACTGATCTCCCAATATTAAGAAAACCAAGGTCTATCTATTGCTGGACACCTAATTTATGGTGATTATGAAGTATTTATGCCCCTCAAAGTCTTTACATTTACACATTTCATTATATTTCTTGGGCATTTCCTCTGATTGCACAATTGCATTTGCACATAGCTGTCAAGTGAAGGTTGTGATTTGCTTTTCTGTTCTGAGGTGAACATTAACCTGATTCTTGAGTCTCCTTTCTTTTTTTCTCTCACTGCTAAACCAGGGAAACTAAAGTATCCCTATAGAATGATGGTGCCACCTTGTATGATGTACAGTTCAATCAGTCTGTACTTTGACAAATTGAACTGTACATTGACTGGGCCTGACATGGCGCCTGGCACAGCCCTACATGGCTCTTTTTAACAACGCCGTTCTTCTTGCCAGTCTTCCATAAAGCCCAGATTTGTCAACAGATTCTTCCACCTGATCTTTACTTGCAACTCCCCCAGAGTCATCATGGGCTGGTTCTTTGATCAATCTGTTCTTTTCCAAGTCAGTTAACTTCTTCAGCCATGTTTTGCCAAGCCGCTTCTGTTTTTATAATAATGATAATGGAATTTTATCTATAACACACTTTACATGTAAATCTCAACGTGCTACGGAATCAGAATAAAAACATGGATGACAGATTATACATGGTGGACAGTCCAAAGCTTGGTGTGTTTTTAAATTTATACCTGCTTTAAACTTCTCCATAACTTTATCCTTCCTCTGTTTGCTGCGTTTCTTGGGTTTAGTCATCTAAAACAATCCTCAGCAGGTGGATTTACTGTGTATAGAGTTACTAACTAGGTGGTTTCTGAAGGCAACTGACTGCACTGGATTTTAGTGTGGGCTACAGGGAAAGGAAAGAAAAGTTGGTCTACATATTCAGATTTTCATTATGAAATTTTAATAGGTATATATTCTTCTGCTTTCACTGCACCACAGTATGCAGGTAAAACCCTGATAAGATTCGGTCCTGGCAGAATCTTTTCATTATGATTAAAACTAAGAAATGTTTTTCTCTCAGTTGTTGTGTAAGGTCTGTTTCTGCATGCGTCTGGTAAATTCAGAGAGTAAATGACTGTTTCAAATGGCTTAGCTTCACTCCGATTCAGTCAGGTGTGATTTTAAATTTCCACTCAGACTCCATTATGTATAAATTAGCTCTTTGTCGTTATGGAAACTACACGCACTGCAAAAATTAGGGACACAAGCTTTAAGCTGAACAGGCGCTCCCCAACATAAGCTAATCAACTCACACAAACCACATCTCTCCATTAGCAGCTGTTTGTTAGCAGGTGGCAGAACGAGTGTTCACTGAAGTTTTATTCCAGGTAGCAGAGAGTGATGGCTGCTATCTCAAAGGTTTGTTGTGCTAAGTTTGTTGAACCCAATGATGTTCATATTTACCATGTCAGTGATACAAGTGTGTATATCACCCTCATTAGGGACAAATGTATTATTGCACACCTACCTGTCTGGTTGTATTTCAAGAAGAGATTATTTTACTCTAAAATGTCTGACGACTGGAAGAACAGTCTATAGCCAAAACTTCAACTGCTAAAGTTTATAAAACAGTCAAGTAAATTAGTCAAATTAATTTAAGGGAAGCTACGTGGCTAACCGTTTTCAAAGTTAGCAAAAAACACTGAACAAAATAAAAATTATCTCTGCTATTAGCACATCAGCTAAAGTATGCCTCCGCCCACAATAATAGTAAATAAAACAATCAAATCTGATTAAAACAGCATTAATTTAAGATTGTTTCCAGCGGTTATGGTTTAAAACCCACAGAACGCCACACTTTACCGTCCATCAGAAAGTAAAGTGACAGAAACACAGAGGGGGAATCCAGAAGCGTCTGCCACGGCTCACCAGAAAGTCCGGTGGATGTTAGAGAAGTCTTTGTGCCGTTTTTCTTTGGTAAATATTGCCAGCACACTATACCATCGCCATTGCTTCTTCCCAGTCGGCCATGTTTGCTTACTCTGAACTCACGTTGGGTCTCGACAAATTTTGAAATCTGACAGAGTGAGTTTGTGTATGGTGTGTGTTGCTCCCGCCATGTGGCTCCATGCCACGCACTCTACAGCCAAACCCATTATACCCAAGACTTTTTATGGTGTTGTCTCTCACACACGTAAAAATTGGTTGATAATTTAAAATTTTTTGCAATGTGAACCAGGCAACAGTCTCTTTGGAAGAGAGTATTTTTTTCACCCAAAACGATAATTTTGGTTCGGTCATAAGCTGAACCGTTTATGACATAAAATATAAAACCCTTAAAGTAAAAGTTGGTGTACTTTGTTATAACTGCACAGAGTCATTGTAATTTTAGGAAAAGGGAGAGTCTTGAATTCCTAGGGCTCATCTGATCTAAACTCTCACCTTTCCAAAATCAGCAATACCTCCTCCTTAGTGGCACTTAAAAGCATTACATAAGAGCATTACTCTGGAGTAAGATGGAATTTCTTTTGCGTGCAGCTCAGTCAGCTGCTCTCGTATGCAGGCGGTCGTCCTGTTGACATGGGAACTGATCAAAACAGATGCTGGGTGCCAGAAGGGCCAGAAGAAATCACTTAATCAGCACGACATCCGAATCAGTGTGAAGGCTTTTCAAAAATACCAGTGAGAAAAGAAAATCACAACATGGGATTAAAATTCGACCAGAGCCGGGTTTGGGAGGGTGTGGGCCCCTGGGGCGACGGCAAAATTAAGGCCAGCGAATATAAATAATTATGGTACAAATCAACTTGATGGTGTTGAGTCACACAGATCATAATATTAAATGTAACCAGAGGTGCACAATAACAGGAAAACCATTTCGCTATGATGGCCACTTTTTTATTTATAATTTTATTTTGATCAGTCCAAAATTTCCACAGCTTACTGTGAGCTGTAGCATCCTAGCTACTAAAAACGTACATCTGATCTGGGCATCAAAACCAGTCAGAGTTAGTTGACACTATTGAGACTAACTATAAACAAAAAGCTGCCTCGGTAATTGCTGGTGTCGGTCTTGCTAAAGCCAACACCAGAACCTCCAACTGTCAGTCCGTTCTCCGCCAAAAGCTTGGAAATAAAACTCAAAATATCAGATTATTTAAGTCATTGTGGGTTCACAATGACCTAAAGCTAAAATGTGTTTCAAAGCAAGACTAGTTTTTAGGATCACTGAGAAGTCAACATGCAAAGAAAACAAAGCTGTGATTGACAGAGATTAAGGATGCTTTCCCCCTGATAGTCCGATAGACTCTGCTTGATTGGGGACCAAAATTGAAACATTTGTGACATTTCCAGCTGCTGCAGTACGTTTTGAAATTAAATGAAACTTTATTTCAAACATGATAGTAGTATAAAATCATGAACAAGAACAAGGAATGCAGAAGACATATTTTTGCACCACAGTAATCTTAACGTGCTCAAAAAGGAGTAGGAAGAAGTAAGACACTCAACTTTCACACTGTACAGCATCAAGCGATTCAAAACCTTTAAAAAAAATCAGTTTGTCTCCTCGCCTGTGGTGGCGCTGCACCAAGAACCACTGAAGGAAACAAAACCACTGAAGAAGACACAGAGCGCAACTTTCTTCGTGGAAGATATCACATATTAGCAGTTGTTCTCCCACTGACACTGGACGCTTGTTTTAGTTGTATTTACCCAGAATGCCTTGCGCTGTAGTCCGCTTGCTGCTTTTGGTGTGATCTCCGGTCCACTTGGCGTTCACATATGCACTCGAACCGCGCCACAGTTCACCTCAACCGAACCAACGCCGAGGTTTTTTGGCAGACCAGATTTGGCTTTTTTTGGCCTGCAACAAAATGTTTGCTGAAGGTTATTTAGTGCCAGCAGAGCAACAAACACATGTTCCATCTTCACCACAAGACCAAAGCATGGCGAGTTATTTGTCCCCTCATGGTGGGCTTCTCTTATCTTTGGCTCTTTGTTACTCAACCAGCTGCATGCGCCAGACATGCAGACAGTCTCGGTTGTTTACATCGAAATCAAAGATCTCACTTTTGAGTCACTGCCTTCGCTGGTGGTGCTCTGTAGATTCATAAAGTTAATCCTCGATCATGTTGTTGACTGATTTGTTTTTCATACCCCAAAGTTTTCAAGACATAAAAAAATAAATAAATCATGATTATGTAAGCACATTTAATAGCTTTCTTTTTGTCCACAAAAGGATGCGGGTGATCCAGCAGTTTCTTGTTAAATTGATTGAACTGTTGATTACATGTCGGTGACGATATTTCTCCAACAATGAGTTTTAATTCGTTATTAGAGAAATAGGTTACTGCTGTGGAAATGCTCACATGTAGACAGAGAAAGGCAGAGGAAACTGTACATGATGGCAACTGACGGCTGGAGGAAAAGTTGTAGCTCTCAGAATCAAGGAAAGTGGTGTCATCGTGACCTTATCGCAAACCCAAAACATCTGTAAAATCATGGAGCGGTGTGTCACTAGCAATAGTTCAAAAGAGGTTTACGAGTTAAAGCATGATGGTGTCAGTTTGACGGTGCGACTGGTGACTTCCAAGTTTCTTAGGAGTTTGACTTTTACACCAAAGGGAGGTTCTGGCACTGACTGGATCGGTTACTGGAACAGTTAGAGGTTTTATTAAAGAAAATAGTCAAAATCTTCACATTAATCATTGTGTGCTAAGCAACACTACATAATAGCAAAATGATAAATGTGGTACAGTGCCTTGCAAAAGTATTCATATCCCTTAAAATACACCTAGGTCATGGAGTCAGGAGTGGTTGTTGTACAAAAACAGTTTTGTGCACAAACTGTGTGAGAGAGAAATAATTACTTTTATAGCCTTTGTTTTCAAATAATGCTCATCCACATAAATGTGCTGCTTGTTGTCCAACCTAGTGTTATTTTAGTTTTCTGTAAAGTCAAAGTTTGCAGCAGGTGTCAATTATCACGTTATATCAGTGAAACTTTCCTTCGCTAAAGTTGACCATTTTTTATTGGCAGGCTAAACAAAAACAACAAAAAAAACACAAGGGGAATTTTCATTGTTTTTCATTAAGGAGCCGCTTTGACAAAGATCTCTTCATTTTACATGGATACATACGGACAGGTTGCATGTTATTATTTACATCTGGACATTTTTGCGCTTTTCTCTTTACATCCGTTGCAGCGGTAGAATAATTCTGTTGACAAAGTGAAACCTGGAGATGTACAGTAGGTATTATTAATTTATCGCAGAGCGTCATAGAACAGGTAAAATGACGCCAAAAAAACAAACTCAAAACCACTCGTTCATTTTTCTCTGCCCGAGTCGGCAACGCTACGCGCAGACGTTGCCATAGCAACTGATAACGCCACCCTTTTCACAGTGACGTCAGACAATGGCCGCCATAACTCAAAACTGGGTATCTTTACTTCCGGTGTGATTTTGCCTTGGGAACCAAGCTGAAAACTTCCCGCATTCTCATAATCTTAAGGATATAATAAAAGGTAAGTTTAATAATAACAGCATTTAAGTGTTAGATAGCTGTTACTAATCATTGTAAATTCACCATTCTCTATCTGTGTATAAAATAAACAGCCTCCGATCGGAGAGTAAACCACCTAGCAGCAGCTTTAGCCACATTTAGGAAAAATATACTCTCTGTCAGCGCTGTAACGTTTAGAGGTTCACTTTCTGTGTTTTATAAAACAGTGTTTACGTGCTAGATAACCGTTATAAGTCATTGTCAATTTACCATTCTCCAACTGTATTCAAAGGAACCAGCCTCTGATCATGAGTAAACCAGCTAGCAGCAGCTTTAGCCACAGTTAGGGAACATATACACCGCCGCCTGTCAGTGATGTAACTCTGTATCTCTGCTCATTTCCAAGCTCAAATGAGCAACTTCACGTTCAAACACAAGTCCCCCAAAAAACGCAACCGGTGAATCATTATTTTTTATAAGTTTAGAAAAAACAAGACAAAAGCCACAAATAACAGTTGGGCTTGACGATATTTCTGTTTTTCCAGCAACAAAATGCGCATCTCCATGCACTGTTCATGTTTCTGTCACTGCTAACTGTCACAGAGTCTCTCCCAAAGACGCAAAGAAGGAATAAAAATAAATACACAAGAAAATATTAATGTGCTATGATTTGGATAAATAACTTTAATCTGATTACTGGATTTGAAATACGAACTCGTTAGATTATTCGTTACCGAAAAAGTGGTCCGATTAAAGGCATTACAAAGCAGCGGCGGCACCGGACATCTCTGCTTATAACAAACAAATCCCTATTTTATGGGATGAGTGGCAACTCCAGTCTATAATTTAATAATCTGATCAAGATTAGAGCCTAAAACGTTATAGTTCAAAAACAGTAACAAGTTCTGGTTAAGGAACAGTTATGTCACGTAGTTAGCTAGCTAACAAAATTCACTAATGCTAAGCTAACGGTTACGCAAAACAAAAATACCTACCTTCATAGTCAAACAGGTATTGTTCGGTGAAGAATTTGTAGCCTTTGTCTAATTTAGATTTTTTTGTCAGAGAGAACTGGTTTGCAAATCGTGATATATCTTCAAATCTTATTTTAGGCAAATGTTTTAGAGACTGTGTAAACTCCATGCTCCGGTGATCTGTCTGATCAACATATGCTGTCAGATTTATACATCTCTCTCTCTCTCTCTCTCTCTCTCTCTCTATATATATATATATATATATATATATATATATATATGACATATATATATATATGAAATAGACAACTTTATCATTACTTACTATGTACACCGGAACTAAGGATACACAGCTTCGAGCCAAAACGGAAGTTGTGTGACGTCATGTGAAAAGGGTTTATTCAACACGAAAACATTTAGTCCGTTATGGCTTTCTGTTTTCAGGCTTGATGTTTATTACCAAGCTGCTTTAGTTCTGCTACCAGCGCTATTAGCTAATCTACAGCAGTGGTTGATTGGCTCATTTAAACGCCTGTTCTACTGATGACGTCACGTTTTTTGGTTTTTACTGAACCGAAATGCATCAAACTCAACAGCAAATCTAAATGTTCCAGGTTGTCAAAGTCAAGCGTAGCATAACTGACCTACTTCCTTCTTCTTCACTATTTTTTTTTTATTAAAACTTTTTTCTGACCTCGTTATCTAATTGTCGTCACGTTGACAATTAGTAGCAAATTATTGTGTCGACAACAGCCGAAACCAATGCTGGTCACCATTGGCCAGCAGTTTTTTTGCCCTCCAGCAGGAAGCTCGTGGTGGACGAGGTGGGGGGCTCGTGACGTCACGCTGCAACGTGTCTGTGGTCATATGGGCATAATTATGCTTTATTATGAAGAGCATAACCCATAAAACAGTAAAAGGGCATCTCTAGCAGTTTCTCTGACATTCATTTTCACTTCAACATGGATTAAACACACTATGCTACGCTTCATTTTAACTCCCGAAACAACACAACGTACAGATATATCTCGTGGTATGTTGTTGTACCTTGGCATGTCCTATAAAAGAATCACGGAGGGCCACCGTGACCAAAAGCGCCAGCGCCATCTTTTGGGTCCCAAGGCTTACCTGTAGCATCCCGAGGAGCACAACATCAACGCTGACCCAGTTAGGATGCTCTCCCAGACACGTGCAGCCCAGCAAACAGCCACCGCCCTGGAGAATGAAATAGTTGGCGTGCACACCTGGTGCCTGCCACACTAATGAGCCAGGCAACGCTGCAAACGGAAAGCCGGGGGCTGGAGGGGGGCCGAGGTGCGTTCATGGGCCCAACACGGGTGGAAAATTGCAATTATCACCGCATAAATGCTGCTTTAAAAACTAATAAAACGCCATAACTAAAAAATAAATAAATAATTTGCCATTTTCAGTAGCCACATTTTCAGTGAAAATTATGAAGTATGTCACTGTACATGCAATTATTAATTAATTGATTAGCTTGTAATTCATAACTGATGAATGACAACCATATTGGTGCCATTACACTTTCTTGAGAAGCACATGTTCTGCAGGTCGGACTGTTGTAGATCTAAGAACAGGAGAGATGTTTGCCACTGTGCGAGAACCTGAATTGATCTTACATGCACTGCTTTCTGACTACAGCACCAAAATCAAAGCAGACGTTTGGGCTAAACTAGAAGAAAACAGCTTAAAGCTGCAGCATGTAATTAAAAAAAATAATGTTTTTTGCTTATTTCTTAAAACTGTCACCTTGTCATGACAGTGTGATACAAAACAGATCTGTGGGGGAAAAAATCACTGTCCTCCACGTCCTCCTTGAACTATTACTGCTGTCCGAAGAAATGCATCTCAAAAACTACCAATCAGAGACAGGGGGCGGGACCTGGCGCTGTCAATCATCCTTATTATGTGCTCGCTGCTAAATGTGTAGCGCTTACCCGGCGCAGAAACAACTTACCGTTACAAGAAAACAGTTTATCCACCGTCATCGGTAGCTATGCTAACTAGCCTTAGCATTCACTACAGGCTCTGCTAGCTGCAGCGTAGCAGAGATTAAAGGGGGTATGGGCAGCGCCATATCAAGGATGATTTTCACCGCTAAGTCACGCCTCCTGGCTCTGATTGGTTGTTTCTAGTTAGCACTGGAAAAAGGGAAAGAAGCTAAAATAATAATAATAATAATAATAATACCTCATACCTAACTTTCACGACATGGTGACAGTTTAGAAAAATATCTAAAATAATATTTTTATAAAAGTAACATACTGCAGCTTTAAGTAACACGTGAGCTAATGCTTCTAATACAGAAGAACGATGTCAGAGGAACGCGGCGCTGCGTCTCTGGAAAACGGTTCATCGCTCTGTGCTTGGATGCCGTCCAGATTCTTAGCTGCATGTTGATCATGAGCTCCAGAATTTTATGTTACCCAAACAGTGCAAACCAGTACAAACTGGTTAGATTTTTTAAAAAAAACCAAAAAGGGACTTTTCAGTGTTTCTGTATGAACTGATTTCATTGTTAAAAAAAGAAACAGAGGCAGTGTAGTTTTCTTTGGATGCCGCTCGGGATGAAGCTGCGGCGGATTTCCACACAGAAGGGTCAGTAGAGCACAGCATGAGCTCAACCCTGGCAGTCAGCCAGCGTGTGATATTATTAGTTACTTCGAGACTATTTATAGCTCCACATTTCATCCAGCATTTTTATTACTTTGGAGAACGATGTGCAGGAAGTGTTAGGCTCTCATTAACTCGGCTGCTCTGGAATGCAACACAAGAATTTCTCTCTCTCTCTCTCTCTTTGCTCTGAAAGAGCATTTCCTTAAAATGCCTTTTTTTCCCCCCAGATAGGCAGCTCAAACATTCCTCTGCATTTTTTTCTTTTCTTTTTTCCGAAAAACAATGCAGAAAACAACGAGAGAAATAAACAAATGTCGTGCATGTGTTTTTCCTTTTTTGGTGGAGAGCTACAAGTTCAGGAATTGTCGAGTGGAAAATACCAATTTGCCCGAGGGAAAAACTATGTTGCACATATTCTGACAGAGAAATAATAGCCTGGACTGTTCAGCCGAGGCAATAATTTTAAACTCTTGTTTTTACTTTAGCCCAGATGTTCCTAGAAAAGCCTAAACCAAATCTTAATACTTTATCAGACTCAGTCAGTACAGACTGGGTTTAAAGTTAGATCTTTCTGTAGACTGAAACATGGCAGTTTCCTCTACTGGCTCTAAAAAAAGCATCAGCAGGTCTCTGTGGACGAAGCTCCTCCTCTGAGTTGCAGTTTCCAAATCAACCTTCCAACTACCGCGCGCGTCCTCCACTCAGCCCCTTCAGACTAGCCGGCAGCTGTTAGCAAACATCTGGTGGAACTGTGCATCTTTATAGGAGTTACTTCTTTGTGAAACGCTGGTAAAAAAAAAAAAAAAAAAAAGTTGTTAAACGGTTAATAGAAGACCCTTAAACAGGCAGACCCTTTTAGGCAGAGTTTCAGAAAGAACAGGAGTTTCTTAAAGAGACAGAGACTCAATTTCAAAGTGTTAAATCACAAAGTCATTTTTTAAGTTATATTTGCTATATGTAGCATTTTAATAAGAACTGAAGTGAACATAGTTACTTGATTATGCTATAAAATGGCAATCTGTGACTGGAAAATACATAATACTGCCACTTTATAGAAAGAGAGCAAGCACGAGGCAGCGGAAAAACAAGTGATAATTTATGTAAGTTGTGCTAGTGTTTTCTAAGAGTAGCCGCTTAGAGACCTAACAGACCAGGACCTTACCCACATATTTAGAAGTCCAGCCTTCTTGTAGTGAACCAACATGATGAGTGGATAAACTTGGCAAAAACTAGTAATTCAGTAATTCAGTAATTCAGATGAACTCTGTCAGGAAGCAAGCAGTAAGTCATTTTTGCTCTCATTGTAAGCAGCATTGATGTCCTAATGCGTTCCAAACAACAGTGTTAGTAAAAACATCAGCGTTACGTCATGGAGCTGTGCAGAGGCTGCGTATCAGATTGGTAGTGAATGGAAGTAGCCGGAAGTCTGACTTTTCTAGACATGGTTCCTGTTTTACTTGTGAGGGTTTAACTTCGCTACAATTAAATAAATGTTAATACACTGCTAATGTGAACACTCTTTTAGTCTGTCTAGAGTTAGTGTTTTTATAACAATGCGTTGTTTGGCTCTTAAATCAAGCCAGCACCACAGAGTCACATTCAAAAAAATTAAAATTACAAGATCACTGAAGCATTTATTTTGAAAACTCAGTAAAAAACGTTAAATAGAATAAGTTACACACAGGGACATTTTCAAACCTTAAGTACAGCTAATTAAAAAGATGACATTGATGATTAGAATGTTGCAGTAGATCAATAAGCAAATGTAAAAAATGTGGGCTTATAGAAAAGTGTGTTATTTTCAGAAGGTGCTTTTAGTCTGACAGATGAGCTTCATTGGAATTCATGTTTGAATTTATGTAATGTGACTATGTGGCCGTTGCAAAATAATGATTTACAATTTGTCGTTCATTCGGCTCAAACAAAGCAAAATGAGTCCCTGCTGTAGATAACTATTGTAAATAAACATAAAATAGAAGCATTTGGAGATGGCAGTTTGTGGTTTTATGTAGGAAAATGATTTGTGGACATTAACAGATTTTCTTTGTGTTGACTTATGACATGAAATGTGAAAAACAGACTTGCTTTAGGTGTATAAAGAGAAGTATGTCCTTTAAACCCCAAATCTAAGAGAGAAAGGTTAAAAAAATAAATAACAAGTCCTTAAATTCCCCCCCAGCAGTCAGTCTGTAAATTTAGCTCACGAGGGATTAGCTTTGAAATGTAGCTTCTGACAGGGCTTTCGAAACTCCGTGACTCATAAGAGCGACTGGCATATTTGAAGAGGAATCGGTGAAACTTGTTTTTGGTTTGTCTTTTTGTTGTGTTGAAAGTGCAAAACACACCAGGGATCCACTTGGAGAGTCCTGGCATTCCGCCGGAGGCCGAGCAGGACGGAAAGGGGATTCGGATTGCCAGGAATTTCATCGCCTGTAAGAGAAGTCTGTGACAGTGATCGACATCGGCGTCTCGCTGAGTTCTGGTTGAAAAGCAGCATTAGTGTTGACCAATGAGAGCCTTGTTGTCAGAAACAGTAGGTTCCCGACCACTTTCACTAAAAACATGCCGGCGTGCACCGACAGACATTCTGTACCTCACACCATCATTACACACACATGCACCCCTACACACACACCTACAAGCTCACACACACAAAGATGTGTGTGTGTGTGTACTTCCATAAAACTGATGACTGTGTATTGACTACCAACCTGCAACAACAATTATGTATTTTAATTTCTTTTAAAATAGCAAGGGAAAATAGATCAGCTATGCTAGCTTGACTTTGACAGCCTTAACATATAGATGTGCTGCAGAATTCTGAATTTGTTAAAAAAGAAAAAGAAAACAAGAAGGCAACTCACACACTAACTCTCTAATGGATCAGAGGCGCAGGTGTTTAGCTAATTAAATTAGCTAGTCAGGCGATCACTTATTAATAATCGCGAAATAAAAATCAATCCTGAAAACATAAAACTGCAACAGACTGAATGTTTTGTCTTTTTGTGTGGGAAATGTCTGTGTGAGTTTTGGTGTTGAATACTGATACACGAGTGGAGCTCTTGTCAGTCAGTTGCTATGGCAACAGGTCACGCAGCACAAAAGGGTACGAGTGGTTTTGAGTTGTTCTTTGATGGTTGTTCGGTGTAGTTTTCCCTTTGCTGTGGTATGCTGACATAAATGAATAACACTTACATCTCCAGGTCTCATTTTAAAGTAATTGTTACACAGCGGCAGAGCGTTTATGGACAGCAAGTAAATGAATCGTCTGTTTGCTCCTCAGCGTTGTGTGCATGCGCGAAATTTCTGGATGTAAAAGCAATAACATGCGACATGTCTATGGCCAAACCCGGACTCTCACCCAAAACCTAATCATTACCGCTACATGCCTAACACTAAACCTAACTTAAACTCAGTTCACAACTTTTTTTTCTTTGTTGATGTTGTTTCTATTCTCCCGACTTGGACGAAGGCAACAAGCAGAGCGAATTCAGATTTCATTTCCAAGATGCTTCATCACTCATCGTCTCCCTCAGTTCCAAGTGATGGATCCCCCCCGAGGGGCCCATGAATGTGTTTCGAAAATAGCATGTTTACTATTGTTAGCCTTCCGACGTTAAAAAAAAAAAATCGTAATTAGAAATTATATTTCCTGTTCCATCGCATTCTGCAATCATGAGTCATGTGCAGCTTTGCGTGCTGAGCCCCACCCCCCCTTCCACGACCCCCATTCAGATCCTAGCCCGCCCAACGCTGCATTCACAGTGGATCGAAACAATAAATCTGGCTTGCATCTCTGGCCATCACTCCCTCTTGTTTCCTCAGCGAGTGATTCAAACCCTCTGAAATGTTACCCTGGAACTGCAGCGTGCTAAATGCTTGTGTAACACATCATTAGAAACGGGGGATTATCTGTAGCCATGGAACCAAAGGATCACTTTCACATTGTCTTCATTAGAGTTTTACGGTTTAAGGGACGTTTTGTCACTTTCTAAAGAATGATTGTGAAACTTGTGGATTTAGAACATATTTTTTTTAAAGGTTTGGCTCTTCAAGCTGCCCAGCAAGGTTCAACTCAGGAAAATCGGTCATTTTCATGTGTAGAAACACATGACATTTGGCACAACATGTACATGTAGGTCTCTGCAGCCTATCTAAAATGCTGTAGGAGCAGAACTGCATGTTTCAGTTCTATACGATTGAAACATGCGTGTCGCATAGAACCGTTTGTCGCTAGCAGCGTTGTTTGTCCAGAGACTGAACTTTACACACGTCTCTGCAAGTTTTCTCCACCTCAAGGATAAAACCAGCAACGTGCAAAAATAAAACATAAATCGTCTGACATGAAAATAAAAAATAAACAATAAAAAAAAAATTTAAAAAATGTGGCATATTTGTTCAAACTGTCGCCACATTGTGACAGTTTGTTACGAGACAAATAATCTGAAAAGATCGATCTCCTCCACCTCCTCCCTGAGCTGCTACTGCCGTCTGAGGTAATGAACCACTCCCGACCAAAAACAACCAATCAGAGTCAGGAGGCGGGTCTTAGCGCTGTCAATCACCCCCATGTATTCGCTGGTAAATTTGTTAATGATGAAGAAACAACTTACTGTTACAGGTAAACCATTTATCTGTCGTCATCTGCGGCCATGCTAACTAGCCATGCTAACTAGCCACTTTAGGCTCCAGTGTGGGGAACTAGCTGTAGCATAGCAGAGAGATAGGGAAAGGATATAGATCATCGCTGGAAAAAATTAAGAGACCACTTAAAAATATTTCTTATTTTACGTGTTATAGGTATATGTTTGAGTAACATGAACATTGTTTTTTTTTGTAGAATGAAAGAACATTGTTCATTTTACTCATGGACATAGTAAAATGATAGTTTGTTCTTTTATTCTACAAACTGTAGTTTGTAGAATAAAAGAACAATGTTGACATGTTATCAGCACACTGACAACATGTCTCCAAAATTCCAAGTAAACATTTGTATTTATTAGCAGAAAATGAGAAATGGTCAAAATAACAAAAAAGATGCAGTGCTTTCAGACCTCAAATAATGCAAAGAAACAAGTTCATATCCATTTAGAAACAACAACACTAATGTTTTAGCTCAGGAAGAGTTCATAAATCAATATTTGGTGGAGAAACCATGAGGTTTTCAATGGGCTTCAGTGCAGTGGTCTCTTAATTTTTTCCAGAGCTGTATGAGGGTGATTGACAACGCTAAGACCCTCCCTCCTGGCTCTGATTGGCTGGAGCGATGCATTTGTTCAGATAACGGTAGGATGATTTTTTTTCACAGATTATCTTTCTCATAAACTGTCACAACATAACAGCTTTAACAAGTATGTAAAAAAAACATAGAAACATTTTTAAATAAAAGTGACACACTACTGCTTTAGCGTGATATTTGCTCGAAATAGAGACGGCACTTAATTCTGAAATCAAGATCTACAATAACCAGTCCAGTGTTTCTCTAGCTAAAATCACAGGATAGGATATAATATACAAGTTTAAGACCTTTCCTCATGTGCTATTCCAGCGTTTTTTTATTGCTGTGGTGACACTGTTATTTTTTAAAATACAAATTAAAGTCTGTTACTCATCAAGCAACGGAGCAACTGTAAACAGTGCGTCTTCTCTGGGTTGAGAACAACTCTCTCGCCTTGGAGCTGCGTGTGATCGCCGGGATGCTTGGAGTTATTATTCTCGCTGCACAGCTGACATTTTCCTTATGGTAACAAACCTGAACGGCGTCCCTAATGAAGCCCAGTAAGCATCTCGCTGTCGGCGCGCATCCTGCACAGCTTATTTAATGACCACTTAGATCCAAACGTGTTTCTATTCACGCACAGTGTAAACAGGTAAAGTTCCCGTCATATTTACCATTAATCTCTCAGGTTTTTTCGCACTCACAAAAAAAAAATAGAGGATTTTTTTTTTTTTTTCACGCTGATGAATAGAAACGGATGACATTAGTTTATAATGCTAAATTAAACAAAGCTGCCTGCTTCAGTTGACGCTTTCTGGTATTTATTTTGCATTGTTTACACATATTTTTTCAATGATTTAGACCTAAACTGAGATCACATTTATTTTAAACCCAGACAAAATATTTACAGTTGAAACCAGAAATTTACATACCCCCTTCCTCCTTCCCCCTCACCGTCTGAAGTCGAATCAGACCAAACTCCTCTGGTCAGCTAGATTTACCAAAAATTATTTTTATTTGCTAGACAAAAATGAGAGAATGTGCCAGAGATTTACTCATTAAGGTCTTCAAAATCAGACGTTTACACACCGAACGCTCAGCGTCTCATCCAGCTACGATGTTAAAACCCAGACAGTGATTATCATTTTATTTGGTCATTCGAAAGCAGATCAAACCTTAAAACAACAGAATCACTATTCAGGAAACCCACCGAAGCGTTTGAACCAACAGACATTCTCGTCTCATTAACATGTTGCAGAGAGACTGTTGAAATTTACAGACTTGCTTGGACATGCTTGTTTCATATGTAAGAAACATACAAGCTCTAGTTTCAGTTCAACTAGTGTGGAACGTCATTGAGGTTTTTCTTTAAACTGTTGGTGTTTATAAAATCAGAGCTCAGGGGATTAAGCGCAGCCCACATATGGAGGCCTTAGACCTCGAAGCGGCCGTCACAGGTTTGATTCCTGGCCAGGTGACCTTTGACCCATGTCTTCCCTCTCTCTCGTTACCTACTTACCTGTCTGAAGCCGCCTGAACAACAACAAAAAACAACTATGTAACGTCACACTGGTGCGGTCAGCGTTCAATTTAACTGAAAAAGCATCTCGACGGACGTTTAAACCGAGGTGGTGTGTAGCTATTTACTGGGAAATTCCAGAGTATTTGTAAGTAACAGGAATATTAGTATTGAGTTGTATAACTTCCCTGAATGAGCTGTTTGTGTATCGTGTAACGTTGCGTTGTTGTAATACTTGTTTTCAATGACTCTGTGTCCCCAGTGTGATTAACACCTAATAAAATCTTTGAAAAGTTTAAATTGATGTAGCCTATTTATTGTAACCCAGAGTTCAGTGGGAGCACGGACAATTTATGGTTAACACGTCTAAATTACATGTCAAATAAAATAACTTCTTTTAATCCGTCCTGAGTGTAAACACCTGGGAAACAGAGAAGATTCAGGCATTAAAGATTTTTCTTTCTTTCTTTCTTTCTTTTTTTAGGAACGTGATGCATTTTCACATTTCAAGATTCCAAAGTTTAGCTCGGCGATTAGTCGTGATTAGTCGCAGCGCAAAAATGTAGTCTGAATCCTTCTTGTAATCGATTCGCAGCACTGATTCCTCAACAGATCCACTCCCTCATCCTCTCATTGTTCAGCTTGATGGCAGCTCTCACTATGTCGGGAGCATAGACAGAAAAAAAATAAATTAAATAAAATAAATCAGTGAAATGACAAACAATCTGGGTCTCAATCTGATGGAAAATTTCAGATGGAAAACGGTGACATGTAAGGGGGAAGAAAAAAAAAACAAGACAGGTTCGTGACAAAGGCTCCAACTGTTATATAAGACAGCTATTGTTGTGATTGGTTTTTATTAGTGAATCTACCACCAGTGGCTGTCTCACCACAAGAGACGTTTTTGGTTTTTTAAATAGTTACAACCCAAAAAAGCTTGAAACACGCGGGGAGCGTGAAGATGGAAAACCTTCAGCTGCTCTCCTCCCTGGTCGGTTCCGCTCAGGTTCATCCAAACACTTCAGCAGACAAACGCGAGCTGCGCTTGACTTCTTCTGTTCAAACCTGCTGCGCTCGGTTATATATATATATATATATATATGTGTGTTTTTTTTGTGTTTTTTTTGCACGATCGCATGCGTTCTGTGCAATTAGGTAGGATGCGTGTAAACAAATGCTTTGGGAGAAGGCCATCTCCAAATGTGGCTCAGCTGTGATAAGTCTGACTGTTTCAGAGAGAGAGAGGGATGTAGCTTCATGCGCTGGCAGGAATGCAGCAGTCCATGGGGGGCTGCAGGGTGTTTTTTTTTTTGTTTTGTTTTTTTCCTCGATCATCATCTTCTTCTTCTACACTTGTGTTTTATATTTGCGCCTCGCTACACATTCTTTTGTGTTCACGGGGGGGGAGGAAGAAGATGAGTCTCTGACTTTTGAAGTCTTTCCGTCTCGTCACGTAAAGCGTCCTTCAAATACGTCGCAGTTGCGCCGTCGGTCACCCATCACCTGTTGTCTTGAAGTTCAAATGTTCAAATCAGTTCAAATGTCCTCTGCTGTTAACTTCTTCCTTTCACGCGTCACTAACTCTTTTAACTGCTTCGCAGTTCGTGATGCGTACCTGCGCGTTTGCGTGCAAATGAGCTTGCATCTTCTTTTCTGTTGTACGGTTGTTTACTTACCTCTTACCTGTAAGGGAGGATGATAAAAATAATTTAAAAAAGGGAAGTCCGAGTGGCACAGAGATCACCTTTGGCTTGTCAGGAGATATTTATGATCTGGAGGGAACAATCGAGGAAGAGGGGTCTGATTTCCCCGCAGCGGCCTCGGGCTTGGACTTCCTGTGGGTGCAGAGACAACCCAAGTCAGATGCACTGATTGGAGCCAGATTCCTCGTCCTGAATTTTGTCTCCCCGCACCCTACAACCTCATGGAATTTCTAAACCAAAACCTTCAGTCTCTGGTGTTAGTCCCACATTAAACAAGTCCAACTCTAATACGGTATTGTGAAATGTCAGGAGGGTGGATTCAGGGGGTGTTTAGCAAAGAAACATGTGGTTGTGGTCAAGAAGGATGACATGCAGGTGAAATGAGGTTGAAGGTGACATTCCAGCAATGAGCCAACAGCAGTCTTTCTGGCAGTCGTCACCGCGGTTCTCGCTCAGCGGAATGCGGCTGATAAATCTGCATTCTCTCCTTCCTGCTAAATGCTTTTCAGCTTTATGAGACAGAGGAGGACATCTGCTCGCATCATTGGCCCTTAGAGAAAACATCTTGGTGGGGGGGGGGGCGGCGCTTTGATTTTCCATGGAAATCTATAATGTGAAAATGCTATTTTTGTCCGTCTCCTTTTGTCTGCCTCCATGACCTGCTAATGCTGTGCTATCACACCCCTGGGTTTCATGAACCGCCATGTGCAACACGGTGAAGGAAGGGAAATGTTCTGCAGGTGTTTGGTTTTACTGTTCCTCGGGTCCAATTCGGCTCCTTCAACTTACTATGTCCCTCGGGTGTCATGAGAGCCTCATTTACTGTAAATAGCCAAAATTCCTAAAACTTTCAAACCCTATATATTTTTGGAAACACTTGGTTGTCTTACAACTGTCTCAGATGCCAGAAGTCGAGGGAGGAGTGAGATATACGCTTACAGAAACACAGTGCATTGGAAAAGCATTTACGTACAACAGCAAACATCTATTAGCTTATACTCCTTTGGGGATTTCTGTGAGAGACTAAAAGTTGCATGATGGTGAAAAAAAGACAGACAAACATGTATGTTATTTTTCAAATAAGAGTTGAAAAGATTTGTGTGTTACCAAAACACCTGAATGATTCCAATAAGACATTTTTATGTCTAACATATGTTGTGTGGGTAACATAGCCCAAGCCCAGTAACACTGGATGGATGGACAGCGTCTGTGAAAGTCGGTTTCCTGACATGAATATGCTTTAATCTAATTCACTGCAGCAGGTTGAGGTATGCTAATTGTCATTCTGAGTTGCTGGAAGATGAATCAATCTATTGATTCATCTTGATAATGACTTGATAATGATCAAGTCTTTCCTATCTCTTAAGGCCGATGCACACCGGTTCTGTTAGCGTCTGAGCCGACGGAAAATTGGATCTCATGATGTACGACTCAATTACAAGAATCAAGACAGACTCCACGTCCAATTCTTCCCTCACATACAGGCTCCGACACAACGGTCCCTCTACGGACGAGCAAGATTGAGAATTCATGTGACGGTACGTACACAGCATGAACATGAATGGCTCAAGGTGACACTCCCGCCAAATTGCTGCAACGTTCTCACCAAATTAGACCCCACCTCTGTCTTGGTTGGACAGTTGGAGTCACAGGAAATTGCTAAGGCTCGCTCTGTAGGAGGCTCCATTAACTTTAACATGTTTGGGCCAAGATACACTTGATCCCATTTGGCATCGGATCCAACAGAAAAGTGGGTCGGATGATGCAGCTAATGGGGCCTCACCGACCGCTAGCGATTCCCTGGTACTGCAGCTCCGACTGTCCTGAGACTCTCTATCTTAGTCAACTCTGACTTAGAGTAGTTTACCTTGGTCGGAACTACGCAACAATTTGACGGGAATGTCATCTATCAGGCCGGGAGTGAGGCACTAAGGCAAAGTAAAGCATATCCACTTTGGGGGAAAACACAAACTAAAATATTTTACATGCACAAAAAGCAACGTACTGACTCATGGCAGGAGCTCAGAAGTACACGTTTATGCTGCTGGGATTTCCAGTACACACTCTCACAGGAACACTTGACCTCGTGACTCTAGTGGTTCATTAAGGGACCCTCGACTCAAAGCCTGTATCGCTGCGTGAAGGATCGGACAAAGGCGGTGGTTCATGGCCTGTGTCAGCGTTTCTTTCCCTGTTGAGAAGTAAATCATTCTCACAACATGATTCTGCCCTCATCATGTTTTACCATAGAGATGATGTGTAGTGTGAAATGCCGCGTTATGAAGCGTACAAGGTGCTCATCTGACGTGGTTTGTGGCAACTGCAACTTTAAAAGTGACATGGCTTCATTCTAGTTATCCTGGATTTTATTTAGTAGTATCAGATTAAAAGGGGCTTAACACTCCAGCATGCCCTTGCCTTTCACATTTTCATTCGCTAAGAATTTTGAAACCATGAGTAATTTTCCTTCCACGTCATACATTTGCATGGCCTATCACATTAAAATCTTTATAAAGCACATTGACATTTGTGGTTGTAACAAAAGGAAATATGAATTCTAAGGGATGCGAATAGTTTTAGACATCCTAACCCAACCACAACTTCCACAGACGCACGCTCTAACACACAGAGATGTGCTATAAACCCCCTGCGATGGATTCCAGATCAGGAATTTAACGCATTTCTGTTTCGCATCACCTCCCAGGAATGCAGCACGCGTGCCACAGGCCTCATAACCTCATCACAGTGATTACGAGGATATATAAAGATGGAGCGATGATGGGATGCAGACGCTGCTGGGGGTTGTGGGGAGAGCTGGGAGTGATCGGAGGGCGCATCCGGCACTCTGGTCGACACTAACGACGAGCCAACTTGTTGTATAAAGCGGTGTTAGTGCAGCTGTGGTATGTGGAGACTGCATCTGGACAACAGATTTTTTTTTTTTTTTTTTTTTTGGAGGGGTGAGAGGAGGTGGATTTTGTGTGTATGTGTTTGTTTGGCCCTTCCCTTTTCGTTTAAATGACTGTTGCACGATACGGAAAAGGGATGGAGTGAATTAGCTTGGTTGGGGATTCTGTGAGGATGGGGCTGGGGAAGGGGTGAAATAATAGTGGAGATTTTACAAGGTAGATTCATCTGCATAGAATGTGGATACTATTTTTTCTGCTGTAGGATGTCAGTCATTGAGATAATTGAGTTTTAGGACCGGACGTTCATTGCTGGGTGGATTTCCAGGAATGATGGGGAGCTGGGGACTTGCCTAGGTGAATTGGGGTGAGGCAGCCGAGAAGTCGTTAAAAACTCGGAGTTGACCTTTTTTTCTTTTTTTTCTTTAAAGTTTGATTCGGAGTGCAACAAAAATTTGAAACTTGGACGGGGAAAATAACACTTGAAGAGCTTACACACGAGAATATATATATTTTTTAACCAATATTCATTATGATGTCAATGCTGGTCTTTTTTAAAAATAGATTTTCTGGCTCCAATCCCAAAATCTGAAGTCAGAAAAGTCTGAGGGACGATAAGCAGGGACGATGTTTTTCCAGCCAACTCGAAGTCCGTCTGTCTCTTCCCCTCCTGCTGAGCCTAATTGAAATGCCTGATAAGGTTTTATATTTTTCTTTCATTTATTGGATCGCTTTGCCTGTTGTTGCTATGCAATCCAATAAATATCTCGTTTATGATCCGTGGAAGTTGGGCGCCTGAAATACGTCCAGAACTATAAACACGCTGACCTGACCTGACTGTGGGCGAGCATCAACTTTACCTTCAACCGTTCTGAAACGCCACTGACTGAGTTGTCAAGAGACGAGCGCGTGCCGAAGCACTGCGAAGTGAGCTTTTGTGAGAGTTAGACGCACGCGATTCAAATTATTGTTCGTTCTCAAAGATGTGTGCGCACAGATGGCTCACTTAGCAGAAATCGCGCCATATTTTCATTTGATTTTGGTAGAACTTAATTCCCAAAGGGACTTAAGGCCCGTGTGAGGGGGGGGAGCGTTGGTGTGTTTATCAAAGATTAGAATGTGGTTTTATTTTACTTTTGTAGAGACATTTTTTATTTTTATTTTATTTATTTAGCATATTCAAGCAGTTTCACTTTCAGATATTTTCAAGTCTTCATATTGTTTCTCATTTTACAATTGGAATTCACTGTGGGAATTATTTCTGTTCAGTAGTTGAAATAACAGTAAGGCTTTCTATAATATTGCATATCCATATGTTCGTTTGTTGTTGTTGCAATATCTGAGGTGGAATATATAGATTATTTTCTCTCCAAAGATTTTTCAGATTTGTTTCAATATAAAACTTGAAAAAATTAATACTTTTACAGTAATGTACAAATGTGTACTTCCAGTGACAGTATGCAGTATTTGCAACAAACAACAACAATGCTGGTGAACAAACAAGAGGTCTCACTTTGACATAAACTGCAGGTGTGTCTCTGACATGGTTGATTTTTGGCTAAAACTTGTTTGTTCTTCATTCACTTAAGTTACTCAAAGTTGGTAGCATATCGAGAAATTACAATGCGCTACCCAAACCATGCTTCATAATATTATTATTCAATTTTTAAAAAAAGGTGGTTAGTTTTTAGTGAACTGAGATTGTTGGAATTAATAACTAGAATGTTTTTAAGCTGGCAGCGCCAGTTTTGTTGAGGTTTTTTTGCACGGGGAGGGAAATATTGCACACAAAACTAACTATCGTTTAAACAATAATAAGCATATATTTGTGTCAACACAGTCTTTCCACGCCCCCTTGCATGCTTACAAAAACAACAGAAATATTTCATGATATATTTAGGAGAGATGAAAACAAACCTACAATAAAATGTTTATTAACAGCAAGTTACTCATGAACACCAATGTAATAAATCACAATGAAATCAGATGTCAGACTCTTTTTACATGTCAAAAACTGTTCTTTCAAATTCTAAATCTATAAATAGTGCTGGCTTGTCCTGATATTAACTGTAGTATTAAAGATACAACGAAAAACAATTCCATATCATTTTATTCATTATTACCAGTTTTCCCTGTTGTGTATTTAGTGCAAAATTAGCCGCGCACAACAAATGAAGGATTTATCTTTTATTAACAACAGAGCAACAGAACTGATTGTTGCGTTGGCTATGTTTATTATTGAACTTGGCGCCCCCTGTTGGCAGCCCTCTTAATCACAGGCCTCAGCTGAAGGAAAGTCTATAATGAAAACTGCTGTGCAATGGAAACAATGTTGGGATGAAGAGAGAAAAATTTGATTCCACAACTCAATCAGAGCAAAATTAGAAATAGTTTTTATTACACAGCTCGGTCTCCAGCTTTTTACAAATGCATATATCAAAAAAACAACAACAACAACAATCACAGGAGTTAATCAGGACATTATGAGTGCAGTAGAGACATCCAGCAGTTAGAAGTCCTGTTGGTAGTGGACGCCGACAAAAATGACTAAATGTCTCATCTTCATATTAAAATGGTCCGAGAGAGTCCAGGGACAGATTCAGCTTCTGACCGTTTTGACACAAAAGGTACAAAATTTATTTTTAACAGCTTGAACTACAAGCCTTTTGTTTGCTTGAGTATCAGGTTGAAAGCAGTGCCTTGTTTAAGTACGAGCAGAGAATCTGTTCCCTCATCGGATGAAATAAACCAACATCCCCCTTTAACCAGCTGCGCATCATAAATCAATCAATTTGACAATACGTGCTGATAAAATATTGTACAAACAACTAACAATGTTACGGGAAACGGATGGGCAGATCAACCGGCTCGTTGTTCGTTGCTCCTAAATGAGTTTACAGTCACAGCCACAGTTTACTGGTGGCTCTAGCACAATTTGTCCCTGAAACGTTTCAAACCTTTTGACGACAATAATCCGAGAGGAAAGCTCTAAAAGCAAAATGGAATTAAAATCATGAGGTTGCACAATTTCAGTGCCTCTCAAAATTCATTTTAAATAGATGTAGCTGAAAGATGTTTAATGCATCCTTTATTTTATTGAAGTTGAGATTTAAGGGACTTCTAAATAGTATTCCATAATATAAATTCAACCCAATTCAACCGTACTTTATTAATCCCAAAGAATACTTACATCACCTTCATATGATCGCCCGCTGTCTGGCCTAAGAGTCGATTCAGGGAAATCTAGATAAAAACCCATCAACACCCCTCTGTCTGTCTGCTCCATTTCGGTCAAACGTTGCATTAGAAGAAGTTTCGGTCCTGCAGGCAAAGAGAGTTTCTCCAGAACAGGAGCATCAGTAACTGCGCCACCAGTGATTTAATGCAAACATTTTTTCTTCAGGTGTGATTTATTTCCCCACTTAGACTCAAAGTAAAGGCAGAATCTTTTCTAAGGTTGTCATTTTTAGACTATGCTACTCCATGTGCACCAGAAGCACAGACAAATGCAGACCGCACACTGTAAAAACAAACAAAAAAAGAATACCCACAATAAAAATGTCTGCTTGTTGTATTTATGTCAAAGTATTAGTGTGCTTTTCCTGTTTCTGTGCAGGACAACGGATCAGAATAAATCACTAGAAGAAACTGAGGAGCAGGATGATGCAGTTTTGTATTGTATTTTTGTGGCGATATCTCAAATTAATGACTTCATATCTACAGCATTAACATAACAGCTCTGTTGTATTTACAGCCTTTAACTAGACCCCGTGACTGGCTGTGTTCCAGCGTTTCCTCACCGCTGTCACAGACGTCTGGATTCTGTACTGGATTCAAGTTAAACTTGGCGCATCATGTTTAAACTACAGCTCTGGTCTTTAGTGTTGTACACTGACAGTACGGTTGGTTAGTCTATAGCTGGACAACACTAAAGATTTATTTAAAGGAACCAAGCTAATCAGTTAATTAATGCCCTAATTTAAAAATGCCTCAGTTTGCTAGTAAACCAGGTATTTGTATCCCGTTGGAAAATCCAGCCACCAGGTTTGATTTCAGTCACTATACGTTTGTTTTACTGAACACGTCTAACCAGCCTTCTGAGTTAGTGACCTGTTTGAGGCCGAGTTCTCGCGGCAGCTTCACTGGGCCTGTGCGGCTTGGTTCTTCATCTCCTGCCACTGCTTCTCCCGCAGGTTGAGCTCCACGTCAGAGAAGGCTGCCGGGCCCCAGTTGGTGATCTTCTGTGGCCCCTTGGAGCCTGTGGACGACAACAAAAACATCATTCTTCATCCAAAGTTCCTGCAGGTTTCAGCAGCTAGAAATGAACACTTTTCCAGATGATTATGAATTAAATTTAAGACAACAGAAACATACAGCAGAAAATCGCGGTGCTATTTGTAAGATTAGCTTTTGCCTGCTGAAGGGCAAAAATACTGCTGGCGAACAATGGCTACCATTGGTTTTAGCTGTTGAGGTGTCAACATAGCGCACTAAATATTAAATGTATGTGTGATATATAAAAGCAAAAGGGACTCAGTGTTTTGCTACTAATCATCAAAACTATGACAGTTAGATAACAAGGTTCAAGGTCATCACATTTCACAGGTCAGTGGAAGGTTTTAATTTAAAATAAAAGAGAGGGAGAGAGAAGTTATGCTAGCTTGACTTTCACAAACTTAACATATAGATGTGCTGCAGGACTCAGTGTTTTGGTTCAGTTATAAAAAATTTAAAGTGACCCACACCCCAACTCTGACAGATCATCAGTAGAGCAGGTGTTTAAATTAGCTAATCAACCACCGCTGTGTTCAGACGATCACTTATTAATAATCATAAAGTAAACATCAAGCCTGAAAACGTAAAACTGACAGACTGAATGTTCTGGGAAATGTTTGTGTGTTTTTTCCCCGTTGAATCCTGATACATTCGTGGCGTTGTTAGTCGGCTGCTATGGCAACGGGTTTGGGTGTAGCATAGTCGGCACAGAGAGCGAGACAAGCGAAGCAAACAAGTGGTTTTTGAAATGTTCGCCTTGTGTCGTTTCTTTCCCTGCTTCTGTGTCTGCCACAGAATCACTTTTTGATATGAGCCATTAGGGCAGCTGCCCAGGGCGGCAATAAAAGGTGCAGCAGATAAAAAATAAAACTTGTTATCTAGCTCCACGCTAGACAAGTTTTCTGTTGCTTTTATGCACATGGTGTTAATGTGGAGTTGGTGCCTCGATGAATGCAAACAGTGACCATGACTCCCCTAAATATAACTAAGTGTAACAATGTCACTGAATTAGCAAATAGTGTACATCTGTGGGCACTTTAGTCTTTGTAGAAGTTACATTAAATCCCAATAAAATATTGCACTAGGACTTTTATGCAAGTATGAATCCTTCTGCAATAGACAGTGCTGTATAGTGTCAACATCTCACAAACATCTAAGAACTCCGGTTTGGGGTCCTAATCATGGAACTGCAACCTTAAAATACCTGCAGCCTCTTCCTCTAAAACCAGATTCAGACTCTAATTCCAGGAGGACAGAGAGGGGAAGCAGAGAGCGTCACCTGGTTGGATGAGGCGCAGCATCCCTTCTTGCTGAGCCACTTTGTGCTTCCATGACTTGGTGTTGTTAGTTGCATCTTCCAGCTTTTTCATCACCGTCTGATTCACACACAAAGAGTTACTTTAGAAACCTTGTTAAACACATACACACAACAACTATTTTTAGCAGCAGTGAGAAATGGCTCGACATTTTTCATTTAATAAGTTTGACAGGCGGAGTATGAATTTGGAAGAGTTAATTCCCGCTGTTTTAAACTGTGTGCTTGTGAGACAAAAAAAAATAAAACCCCAGAGAATATTTCCATCAGGTTTGAGATTACTGGACATGAGACACAACAGAAAAGGATGAAATCTAAAGCTGGTGTGATTTAGAAACACAATTAGGTTGAGAGGACCCAAAATGAGACAAGGAGGGAAAACCTGAACTGAAGAATTTGTCATATTTAACACAAGTCATGCTAAAACGTTAAGGCCCTGATTATTTCTGGGTCACATGACATTTGCAGCTGACCTGGTATTGCTCCAGCGCTCCTTGCCTCTCTTGCTCCAGCTCTTCCAGTTGTTTCATGGCGGCCTGCAGGGCGCTCTCCTTGGCCAGCCGCTCCTTCTCCAGCTCCTGTTTCTCCGCCTCGGTCTCAGAGATGGCCCGCTGCTGACGCAGGTGGATCTGCTCCAGCTCGGCTCGCTTCTCAGCCTCCTCTTCAAGCAACCTGCTCCACACACAGACGAGCAACGCAATCAGTGGCGCTTACTGATAAGGGCAAAATGGGCAACCACCCCCCCCCCCCGCCGGTCCTCAGTTTTCTTCTCTGATCGCTTTGCTAAATGATAAAGATGCACATTTTAACCAATCACACTCTGATACTGGTGAAGGTGAAGCAGGAAGTCTCTGTCCTGTTTCCTGTTGGATGACCGAGCCGGTCCATTTGAAGGCAAAAAAAATACCTTGTTACTAGATATAGTTTTCAGATTTGGACTTGAGTGTTTCAGGTATCTTATTACTTATTTAACCAATTTAATGTGAAAATATTAGCATTTGGATATTGTTTTATTTACCTTGGTACAATATAAATATAAACCAGAGATTAGAATCAAACTGTCAGTAAGTAAAAGTAATCTTTTTACTAAACACGTGTGTTCTTACTTACATTTTTCATGACTACTTCTTATTTCTGCTAGAGTAATAATATTCTTTAGTGGCTTGGGGAAATTTTTAGGTTGCTCCAGCCACCTCTGACCACAAGAGGTCACCCTTTGCAGACGTTTTATTTTTTGCCTCCCTTAATGGCCTGCTCTTCAGATTCTCCCAGGCCTTCGGGTGTTTGGGGGGATTTTAGTGTTTTAGACTATTTTGACATTATCACAGTCAGAGTGACAATGTCAGTCTAAAACTGAACATCTGCACACTTTTAAAGTGGTGAAAAGCATTCTGAGTGGAAACGCCGGATCTGCACATGAAAACGGCTCTGAATAACCAAACTACAGACACAAAAAAACAAAACCAAATTTGTGAGATTGTGACATTATCCAAAATAATGAAAATAGTTTGGATGAATGTTTTCCTCTGTTTTGTTCTTACATAAAGGTTCTGTCATGTTTACATCAGGGTATGGATGGAAAGCCCATATTTGACCTGAAATTGGTCATTTACAGCCCAGAGAACAAGGAAGGTCTTGATTATTAATTTGTTAAAGAACAGATTCAGTTAGATTAATTTTAGAAGAATTATCAGGGATGCAAATAATTGTGCCACCAGTGAGCTTATTAAAAACAAACAAACGTCTTTCCCAGGACTGCCAGGAAATGTGGTCATGTGTGCAGGAAGTATTTTTGAGTAGCATTCTGACAGTATGCAGGAAAGATGACGAAAGTGAAAAATCACTCCACTAGCGTAGATTTGTGTATGGAACGAGTCTGTGGAGTAGAAAACGTTTCAGTCTGAGATATCAGTGGCAGCCTGACGTTGGATACCATTGTGCATCAGCAGGTGGCAGTGTGGTGCCTTTACCGTCTGTGGCCTAATCACCAGCCTTCACAGAAGTAGTTTTAAATTAGTAATCTGGAAATTCTTAAATCGTCTTTATTTTATTTTTTCAGTATTATTTGTATAGGTGTTAGAATCTTAACCCACCCTCCTTACCAGTTGGTGGCAGCAATGCACCGTTAAGTTGTTTGCCACTAAATACCACAAGAAGCAGAAGAAGAAGAAGAAAGTTCTTAAGTCACTTCCAGCAGGAAGTGACTTGTATTGAGTTTGGACATTATCATCACAAAAAGGAAGCACAGACAAGAAAATAACTAATTTTGACTCTGAAGAGAGTCTGCCCCATCACTGCCAACTTCATATTTCGTCTGCAATCATTAATATTACCAACGACTCTAAGTAAATAAACTTTAACTCAGCTTAACCATAAGTAACAACATTTCCTTGTAGCTGCAAACAAAAACTCAACCCCACCAATAAACTGCCTGCTCTTGTTCTGTTGACCCGACCTTAGGTTCTGTTCAGATGAAGCTCAGACTGGTAGAGCTGATTGCATCAATGAAGGAAAAATCTAAATAGCAGCAAGTTCAGGACAGATTGTTGTCTCTCAGACACTGAGTTAATTTAAGAACAGAGTGAAGCGCTCAGCCGACGGGACAGTGGAAAGCTGATGTCAGCAGAGAGGAAGGAAGGACAAGAGAGGAAACGCAGCGGCTCTGTGGCAAAAACGAATAAATGACCCAGTGAGACTCCCGTGAAAAAAAGAGAAGCAATCTGAACTCTGAAGGCCTTTTGTGAGTTAGACATTAATAACTTTCTTGTAATATTAATATCTTGTCCCAACTTTACGGTGGAAAAGGAAAGAAGCCCTTTATTCTTCCGGTGAGGATATTTCCTCTCTATGGCGTAATCTCTGCCCTCCACCTTCGGACTGACCGTCCCTGCAGCTTACGAACGGTTTCCTCATCCTGCCTGGCCCGCCTCTCCTCCTCCAAAGCCTCCTCCAGCTTATGGTACATGTCCTCCAGCTCCTGGACCCTCTGCAGGTACTGCTCCAGCTCAGTGGACTTCTGAGCCACCTGCTCCTCCATCTGCTGCCGTACCTGGTAGACGAGAAATGAAACCCCGTTTCTATTAGCAACGGAGGATGGATTTTGTGACGATTTGACATCTTTTTTAAGAAGATTCTAGGAAGTCATTTATACCTGCTGAACGTCATGCTCTCTCTCGCTCTCTGGCAGCATGAATGAACCGCAGACATGTCTTACACTTTCCTTCTATGAGGTTTATATCGCTGTGCTTCCCCTAGATACAGTTTAAATCACTTCAGCAGCTGGATTTCCACTAACCATACAATTGTGCAATTTGACAGTTTGAAAATGAATTTGCTTAATGGAAACACGACAATTTAGAAGATAACTCAAAAATGTTTTGATGTCAGGATGAGGTGGCTTTATTGGCCGTACTGAAATTGGTTTATTTCGCAAAACTGCAATGGGAATATTGTTTTGGCGTCACACGAGTCACATGATCGACAGCTAGACGTTGCCACTGGAAACCACGTAGAAGAAACCGACAGGAAGTAGTTGGAGAATGTTTTTTTTAATGATTTATCGCGCGAACAAACTTATTCGTGTGTGATTTTAATTGTGCTTCTTATTTAATTGAAACACTGCCATTGAGTTATTGTGCTTTTTCAATATTAGTGGAATACTGACAAGGTTTTGCGCATATTTGTAACAGGATCACAGCTAGCGATGCTGGAAATAGAAACTTCACCACCACAGAACGTCGTTAAAACCCGGTACAGCTTTAGTATCTGCCCTTACCGATCAGAAAAAGATTGGATTCTTGAGTTTCCAACCAGCCGCCCTCACATCAGGACCATCAAACCTTGAACATCTCTTGATTCAGGTCAATCTAGTAATATAGATCCACCAATAAGCTGGGCAATCAATAAATCAGCCCCAGTTTCCTTAATTCTGGGTGTCACGGCTTCTACGCTCCAAACAAAAAATTATTCCAAGTAAACGTCTGTGGGTGACAACAACTGGGTTGTTCCTTTAACGCTCTTCTGACTTTATTGTTTGACAAATATATGATGTCTATTTCCAGCAAAACTACAGACAAAATAATAACTAAATAATTCTTACCACTTAGATGTAAAGTTAACTTAATCTGATCCTACAAGTTCAAAAAGTGGTAAAAAAATAAATGTATATATTTTTAAAAACCTCCCATCATCACACCATCCATTTGACAAACAAAAATCAATGGGAGGGTCAAAGTGGCCAAAGTAATCAAAACAATCCCAAATACAAAAGTTAATGCAAAATTTTGGTTCCAAACCAACTTAAATATATTCCACCTGAATAAAAAAAAACTCAAAAAATTGACAGAACTTATGATTTATGAACTTATGATGATTTCATCGATCAT
Organism: Xiphophorus couchianus; assembly: GCF_001444195.1. Lineage (NCBI taxonomy): Eukaryota > Metazoa > Chordata > Actinopteri > Cyprinodontiformes > Poeciliidae > Xiphophorus > Xiphophorus couchianus. The sequence continues at coordinate 28,194,815 of NC_040229.1, read as the reverse complement.
CAGTCAAACAGATTTCGTCTGCCTCCAGAAATGTCTGGAAATGAACCATTGCTATACTTAGTGACTTTTCAGACAAAAATAAATAAAAATCAGCCAAAATTGGAACTGGCTTTTTTTGATCGGACAGAAAACTACAATCGGTGAATCCCTAACGAGTATGAAAAAGGTTATAAAGGGCATGAATGTTGCACTGAACTTAATATTTGTTTTAAATGTACTTGCTGGAGGCGGCAAAAAACAAAGTCTGGGGGATTTCTGGTTGAAACAGAAATAAAATTAAAAGTAAATAAGACAGCAGAGGCGGCTGTCTGAGCAGAAATACGCAGATAAACATCTTTATAGAAAGTCCGTCACACAGCCACAAAGGGCGCTCAGCAGTTCATGTTATTTTCAGAGGAAGTCATGAACTAGATGAAACATCTTCTGGTCGCTACAATTACCAAATGTGTATTTCAGTAACAAGGGCATGACTTCATTTAACAGAGAAACAAAATTAAGCCAGATATATTAGGAATTGTACTTCAGGTGTTTATTGGGGTAGATTTTTTTTTATTTTGAGCATCGAGGTTTCTTTCAATCGTTTGTTGTTGTTTTTTTTTTTAACCTGGCATACCAAGACGCATGCAAATACAGAGCAGCTCATTTATACCTGCTGAACGCCATGCTCTCTCTCGCTCTCTGGCAGCATGAATGAACCGCAGACACGTCTTACACTTTCCTTTAATTAGATTTCCTTTCATAAACCTCATTAAAGGTTTATAAACCTTTTATAAACCTTTTTATAAACCTTTCCATATCGGTACCATTTTTTCTCTCTCCAGCTCCGTCCTGTAGCGGTCCTGAAGTTCGGTGTGAGTCAAAAGGCGTTTTTTCTCTTCCTCTGCTGCGTTTGCTGCTGCCTCCTCCAGAGCCTGACCAGACATAAAAAACAGAAAACAAACATCAAAAAGGAGACAAGAACTATAACGAGCAAAGTGAAAATGGCTGTTTGGACAGATGTCAATAAGGTCTGGTAAGATCCTAGACATTTAAAGCTTAATGTTAGATGGTAACGTTTGAGTGTAGATGTTTGTGATAACACACGAGCTGTAATTAGGGGCAGTATTGTGTATTTTCCAGCCACATAGTTTCATTTTGTAGCACAATCAAGTAACAATGTTACCTTCAGTTGTTATAAAAATGCTCTATCAAATATGCCTTAAAAGAAGTTTGACTTCGTAATTTAACGCCTTGAAATTGGGCCTCTGTCTCTTTAAGAAGCGCCTGCTCTTTCTGACACTCCACCTTCAGGAAGTCATCACAACATGCTTCCTGTTAGCTTACGTCCTTTGGGTTTCTCTTAGCATTACACATTTTCCTATGCCATCTTCCAGAAAAGTCAGATTCATGTTGTGTGGGACAAACATCTGTTGCATCTTCTTCATGTCGGGTCTCTTGGCTGCTTCTCTGATTAATCATTTCCTTGCACTGCCTGTTAGTTTAAATGGATGAACGTGATTTAGTGGGTCTGAATGTGTGCGTTGCCATTTTCATTCAGCATTTTCTGCAAATTGTCATAAAAGTGGGGTCACTCTGAGAAGTATTGATCACAGATTACAGTAAGATATACTGTAACACGTTTTACCCTAGATTTGTTGGCTCCTCCACCGCAATTTGAATATTTATCTGAAAGAGTTTAAATGTCAAGAGCTTTTATATGACAAACAGCTGTAAAATCCAATCTGAGAATAAAATTATGCAACTTGTTAAGATATAACATCAACTAGGGGTGAACTTCGCGTTATCTTTCTACAACAGCACAGAGACAGGGAGTCTACAGCATGTGTGTGTGTTTATTTCTAATACCTTGTGGGGACCATTTTCCTGACATATACAACGTTGTGGGGACCCACTGCTCCTTGTGGGGACCGAAGCCTGGTCCCCACAAGGGGAATCGCTGTTTTTGGGTCAGGGGCCAGATTTAAGACTAAGATATGAATTGAGTTTTGGTTAGAGTTAGGTATGTAATGGATAGGGTAAGGGTTAGGGTAAGGTTTAGTCAATGGAAAGGGACAATGGAAAGTCCCCGCAAAGATAGCTGCGCAAACATGTGTGTGTGGGAGGGGAGGGGGGCGGGCGTGTGTGTGTATGTGTTTGTATCTGTCTGTGTGTTCCTTGTGCATTCATGCTGCTAACTATGTGAGATGGCGTTCTGCACCTCGACGCCAGACTGTTGTGCATTCTCATGCTGCTGTCCCACACAAAGCCTGGCCTGTCCTCTAGTGTCTGTAGCATCACAGACAGAGTTACTTCACTCTGCCTGTGCGACTGGCTGTTTGTCACCATGGTGCTGCCTCCCGCATCATGACATGTAATTCAGCTCACAAGCTAACAGATATCTGCTAAAGTTCCTCTGAGGTACATTAGAGGTGATTTTCATGTCTTAATTAATAAAACATTTTTTTTAGAATTGTCAGCCTGATAAAATAATATGACTTCTAATCAGTCTGTTGCGATTGAGATGATGGTAGTGAAGCTTCATTTGCGTCACTGAGGTCTGGATGTAGAGCTCTGTTCCTGTGCTGCTTTCGTTCTTCGTGTGTTTTGATGGTTTTGGTGATGGCACTCAACAAAATGTAATGTTAAGTTACTGATTTTCTCAATTGTTGACTGTATGGCGTGTCATGACTTTGTATTTTTATGATGTAAGCCACGTTGATCTTCCTTGTTGCTGAAATGTGCAATACAAATACTTTTCGTTTCCAACACCGCCGCTCCGTCAGATTAAGGTTTGAACTTTAGGTCCACTGATTCTTCTCTTTTCAAGCCGTTTTGTTGTCGCTGACCGTCACTGTCCTGATTAAAATCTAGTTTGGCTGATGCTTCAGAAGTCACACAGCTGGTTTCACATGTGAGTGGAGGACACTGTGGCAATGGCTGCAAGGTGCACAGCTTGTGTAGCCGCAAAACAAACCCAAATCAACACCCCCCACCACCAATCCTTGACAAGTGCTGTAAAGTATTTGTGCTTAAATATTTTTAGTTTTCACCTAACATGCTGCAGTGTTGTATAGATACAGTAAATCATCTCTCTACTGTATTCAATTAAAAATACCTTATTTATTCCAAAGAAAAATTAAATGTGGGAACTTATGTCATCGAATTGTCTTCAAAAGGTTGTTGTGGATGATGATGCGTTGGGCAGGAAGCACCTAGAAAACGTTTTCCACTGTTTTTCACTCCTTTGAAGAGTGCCAACTCTTGGACATTTTCCGCTGTGGATAATTTGCATCATTTTTGTAAAGTAAGCTTAATACAGTTTAGAAATGGTTCCATAATTCTTCCCAGATCAATGGACAGCAAAGATTTGCTTCTCTTAGGTGATTTCTAATGTACACCTGTTTGCTTCAGACCATCAAGATGCCATGACTTCTTTCATTGAAGTCACATTTGCTGGTGTTCATTTGATCAAGTATATTTTATTAGCAACATCTGGCTGCTACTTTCCAGAAAAAGCGTACCTGGATTGTCCCAATAAAGCATTTCCACATTTGTTTTTGTTAAATAAACCGTTAGGAAGCAGATCTAAAATAGTTATAGAATCTGGTCAAACTTGAGATACTTTCACATTATGTTTTTATCAAACTGAATGAAGGCGTATTTTATTTTTTACTAATGTCTGTTTTGAATTGCTTCACCAATTCAGTTTTGCTCCTTTAACTTCATCTTCTGTTGTCCTTTGTGATACATTTTTAATTAGACTGGTTCTGAAGCCATAATTCTACTCAGAGGAAAATGTGGCAGTGATTATCTGAAAGTCAAAAACAAATTAATAAACTGTGATGTAGAGTTTTAAAGGCATCAACAGACAAAAAGTTCAATTTTTTAACTCTGTAAATCTTTGCATCATCCGAAACTTAAAGGTGCAGCAGAGAACATTTCAGAGAAAGGTGCTGTTAGCTACTGTGATGTGGACGCTGGGTGGTGTGTGTTTGATTTTCAAAGTTTGCTAGCCAGCAGTATTTACTGAACCAGTGGCTCGAAAAATTACCATCAATGAAACCTAATCCCATTGAATTTGTCTGCCATTTTGAGGCGTCTTCAAACTCACTGCAACACAGACTGTTACAGGAGATCCTTCCTGCCCGACGCCACCGGCATCGCCACCTGGAAGAACTCTCTGAATAATCTTGGATCATTAAAGTGTTTAGTGTGAGGTGTTGTATATTATTATTCAGACTTAAATGCCCTGAAATGTAGATGAACTGTTTCCCCTTCCCCCCTGCTCCCCCCACATTGGTTCTTGTTATGGCAGCCATGTTGGATTTTGAGCTCGGGGGGAGGGGTGGGTGATGTGAAATCCAAGTTATTCTTTCCAAACTTCTAATTTGAACTTCAGATTAGAAATCAAAAGGCATACATATATCAATTTATTCAACCAAATACGCCACCTGACTGGACAAGCGTGATTTTTTTGTTGTTGTTGTTTTGTTTTTTCAAATTTAAAAAAACGTTGCTACTCTGAAAACTCGGCTTGGACCGTGTTGTAAAACAGCCACTGGTAACGACCAATCAAAACCAGAACTCTAACGTGACTAAGCAGAGTAATGAGTGACATCACCTTTTTTTTTTGGTAAAGCTCACATTTCCTGTCCACCTCATTGTCTCTGGCGGTAATAAGAGGAAGCTGTTAGTCAAGACCAGCGTTTGATGAATTCAGGTCTAAGAAGAAAAACATCGATTGAGTAACGTGTCCTCTCTGCCACGCCCACGGTTTACTTTATTCATGAGAAGTCTGCGGCTTTTCAGAGCAAATCAGAGGTTTTAGGGGATCTAGTTGGGCCAGTTGAAACAACAGAGTGCATGTGTGAAACCAGCAGTGCATGACAAAGTGGAGAGCACCGAAGATAACCGAGCACTAAACACACTCTGGTCCTTTTATTACGGTGACATAGCTGCACAGGAATGCTGCCGAATCAGTTTTGTGACTTATTTAGCCTCCAGGAGTGCTGCTGTGACGTAAGTGTGTGTGGGAAACCACTCAAAATAATGTAACACACACACACACACACGCACATTATCAGGAAATGTGTAATCTTCTGCAGCTCTGAATCGTTAGCTTGCAGCAAAACAGCTCGATAACTGAGGGCAGCAGCAGAGGAAAAAGAAACACAAGATTTTATCTTGTAGAAACCGACATGGTGAAGAGACAACCAGCACAATGTCAACGGTGAATGGTGTGTACAGGCAGAGACGTTTGTGTAGAATCTCTTTGCATTGTTTCTTTTTGCACACAGCCAAAAACACCAAGTGCTGCGTTTCTCAGATCCACATTCAACTCTGAGTAACAGGAAATCCCAATTTTTTTTTTTTTTAAACTCCAAAAAGTTGGAGTTAAAACAGGTGAAAGGAGCTCAGATGTAGATTGTGGTGCTGGTTGGAGTGCTTGTGGTTGTGGCGGTCCGTGTTTTGTTGTTGAGTGGGAGGGACACAATTCAAAGTGAACACCATTTTAACGCTGATTATCTTCTACAGAGTTACTATTTCTTGATAGAATGAATTCAGTAGAACTGATCCGATATCAATATCTGTATGGACCCCAATATTGAAAGCAATCTTAGGTCATGTATTAGTGACAATGGACCCGATCCATAAGGGAAGATCTATCCACTCTAACTCTATGCTTTGTACTCTGAGCAACGTCAGGTTTTATCATTTACTTTACATTATATTTAGATTTCCCAATTGTACTTTCGGAACTATTTCAAAGAAAGTTTGTTGCAGTTTACACGTTTGACCAATCTTGTGATGCTAGTTAGTACTGTAACTCAGTACATTTATGTCCTCGTTTTAAAAAAGAAACACTTTAAGTCAATTCAGCACTGCTTTTCTGTATCGGACGACACTAAACCTCAGGTATCGGAAGTGAAAAAAGTGGATCGGTGCGTCGCTAGGGTTTAGGAATGTGTTCATACTGTTTGCCAGGAAGTTGTATAACCACATATTACTGGATTCAGCTGCCTTGCCTGTCATGCAGGAAAGTGATTTTATTTTCTGCACTGCTTTCTGTATACCTGAAAATAAAATCTTGACTCTTGAAGTCAGACATTCCACGATTAAATCTCTGCAGGTTCTCATTTGTTCTGTTTCTAGAGTTTTGTTCTTAGTTTTGCTGGTTGAGGCACTTCTTGGCCTGTCACAATAAATTTTGCTGGACAATAAATCGTCCCTGGAATTACTATGATAAATGATAATATTGTTGTTTTGTGACCATTTCTGACATATTGATAAAGGCATAATAATGTACAGTAAGTGCCCTCTCTAAAATACTAATAAACTTTAGTTTTGCAAAGAACTAAAGTTCTAAAGTTGACAGTAGAACTGGAAGACATTTTATACATTCAAAATAAAACTCAACAACCAAAGACAATAAATGGAAATAAAAAACACACACGACAATAAACCATAGATAAAGTGGATTATGACACGTCTGTAAACAAAATGTAATGAGAATGGAAATCATTGAGCTCATTTTAACTTATGCAACTGCGACAGGCCTAGGTTTCCCGCTGGTTTTGTGTTGTTTGAAGGATTTTTGCTCTTGCCTTTTACTTTTGTCTTCATGGATGCAGAATAATAATAAAAGCTGACAGCTGTGACACTTTATCTTTACTTCCTCTCTGTCTAATTTATGTTTTAGTGTGTTTTCTTTTTTTTGTTGCTTGATCATAAACCACATTCGCTGAGTTATTCCCATAAAGATAAACAGCACAGAGTTTAACTTCTTGATTTACCAAAGTACAGTATATCCATCCAGCTGTTTGTTCACTTCAGATTACTTTTGGAATTATATTTGCTGTTTTATAAATTATTTTTCAGTCTTTTATTTTTATTTCCACCAGTTTCACTTATTTCCGTGTCTTCCAATAACACGCTTCCATTAATACAGAAATATTTTGTCCTTACCTTCCTCATGTTCTCCAGCTCAGACTGCTTGGCCTCGTTTGCCGTCTGCAGCTCCCTCATCCTGAGCTCCAGCTCCTCCTGCTCCGCCTGCTGCCTGAGCCGCAGGTCTCGCCGCTTCTGTCGGGCTTCGTGGTGTGGCGCAGGCCGGCTCAGACGCAGCAGATTCACACACATCTGAATCGCTGAGAGGAACCGAGGAAGAAGAAAAAAGCAAAATAAAGATGTACTGCACATAGTAAAAGTGCTTTTCCCACACTTTCGTTTTCATTATTTGGAGGAAAAGCAGTCAGTGGGTGCACAAGACTTTAGAAAGGGTGGAGGTTCACTTTGTAGCAGGACAATACTAAACAAGAACTACGGTTTAATAATTTAGACCACGTGTCAAACTTAAAATCCGGCCCACCAGAAGTTTTTATGTGGTCCTCTGGATTCTGGAACTTCAAGATAATAACATTAGTGGGCTTAAATATTATTTTATCAGTCAAATCACTGCATTTCTATCTGTATTCTGGCAAATTGAAGTTATCATTGTAGGCAGAGACAGTAATTTAGTCGTATTTGTTATTAGGTAGCTTTATCAACACGGTCGGCCATAACCAGCCCTTTATAGACATTCTGATCCTGATTGTGGCCCAAAATGAAAAAGAGTTTATCATCCCTGAATTAGACCAAACTTATGTTTATGTTGGAGCAGCAGAGACCAAAATCAAATTTACAATCATTGTCAATACTTGAAAACTCATGATCAAAAACGCGCTCCATTCAATTTCACTGAACTTCAATGATTTTACAAAGACTAAATGTCGGTAGAGAGAAATCCCAAGATACTCAGGGGGCTCAAGAAATATACAAACCAAAACAATAAATAAATAAATGATGTATAGTATTCTTAAACTTTACAATTATTTACTTTGTGCTTGTTTATCACATTAAATCTTATTAAGATGCACTATTGTTTGTGACTGTAGGGTGACAAAATGGGACAGTTCTTCAACAAGGTTTGATTACTTTTCCAATGGGGAACATATGGAGAAGAGACACAATTCTTTGAGGTTTCGATAAACTTTTCACACAGCTCACCCTGGATCCACTCCTGCTTCTTCTTCTTGTCCGATGCGCTGATTTCGAAGCTTTTATGAGACAACTTGATGAGGAAGAGGCACTTCTTTCCCTCTTTGTCTTGTAAGGACTGCAGTGGAAAGCAAGAATGAAACATTTCACCAGTCTGGAAATATTATGTACCAAAACATAAAAATGCACACTTCAGAGTTAAATAGGGTTGTTTTGTTTTGTTTTTTTATCTCCGTGAAACAAACAAAGCACAAAGCAGTAGAATCCGTGGTTTCGTGCCTCCACACTGCAGGATCCGTCCAATGGGATGTCTCCTTTCTTCTCTGCGAGGTCTTCGCCCACATAATACGAAATGAAGCCAGGCTTCAGCACAAACCAGCGCTCTGTCCAGTTCTTCCTCTTGTGGCCTTTCTTCATCATATATCCCTACAAAGAAAAAGAAATATGAGAATTTTTTTTTTCTACCTGTTTTGGGAGTGATGTCAACATTGTGGATTGGCCCAACCGGATCTGTGGAGGAAGCTACGCATTAGGGTGATGGTGAGGAGGCCTTTTGGGAATATGCCTGTCTCATTTTCTATCAGAGATAACTTTTCTGATTGACTGAATATAATCATTAATCTGAATTGTGACGTTCTTCAGAAAGCGGTCCATTCCGCCATGATGGACGTCAAAAGTCCTGTTGAACTTGTCAAAACGCAGACGCTTGGTAGCCTAATATTGCTTTTGATTAGTCGGTTGCATTGTAAAAATGATCATAGGGTTCACGTTTTACCTAGAAGATTAACGTTCATATGCTTCATAAGTAAGAAAGTTTGGTAAGATACAATCAAATACAGCAATGGAAAAGGGAAGCATCTAATCATTAGTAACCATGGAGAAAATGCCCATCATGTAGCCTAGCAAAAAACAGTGGCTAGCATCTAGACTATTATACACTTTCAAGCCTGCTACTGTGTAAGGGAAACACTGTTTATGATTTAGTGGTTTGAATCATGTGGTGTGAATTCAGGCAAAGTCAGAATTGATCAAATCAACTAAAACATCAGGAGGGAAAAGTGCGGGTCGCTTTCTAAGCCAACCAGTTCCAACTTTTTACAGCAATGAGCCGTAAAAGAAGAGTTACTTTCATTGACACATTAGCTTGACTTAAACAAGCGGAAACCATGGTTACATTAGCAAAAACAATCATAGTTCCTCTGTTCAATACATCCATCATGGTGCTGCAACGTTTTTAGTATCCGTAGTTCTAAAGGGTTGATGCAGAAATATGAATAACTGTATATAATAGTGGTTACAGTCATCGGTTAAGTATTTACTGACAAAAATCATGACTGTATGATTCCTTGATGCCAGAGTCTCTCTGACTGGCGTTGGGAGGAGCTACTTTTAGCTCCTGCTGACATGATGGCCCCGTTTCACACTTAAATAAAACCTGGCTGGTTGAAATGACACCTAAAATGTGGGAAAATACACAACATAGAGTATATCAGGGGTGTCAAGAAAGGTAAAAATTTGGCCAACAAAATAAAAAACAACCGATAACCCAAAAAATTTGGAAATTGTCCGTTTTCCTTTTACTAAAGCAGCAATCTGAAGCTGGGTCTTTCATGATAAAAATGTTTCATAAAAATAGTATTTACTGTTGTAAAACAAAAACTAAAAAATTAATAATCACAAACAAATTTTTGCATTTTTTATTGAATTAAAGTAGGTTAAATTTGCCAGTTTTGGCCCACAGCACAAAGGTTTGGACACCACAGATATATACATTGAGTAGGAACTATTTTCCGTGGTGGACCAATGGACAAAGCCACGTTATTTCCTAATGAAAAGGAAGAAAAAGTCCTGGACTTGTATCATGTGCAGACATAAAACCTGATAACAGTTGTTAATCAACCAGACAGTCTGAAACCAGAAGAGGTTGAAGTGTTGCCCACCTGTTTGAGTACATCCAGGATGAGCTCCTGGTAGACCTCGCTGATGCCCATGGACAGCGTCGGCTGGTCCATGCCCTTGCTGAACTGGCCTGAGCCCACCAGCGTGATGAGCTCCCACACATTCAGACACTGCTGCTTGGAGCTCAGCTCCAGCTTCAGGTCCTCGAAGCGCTCCTCCACCCAGCTTCCTCCCATCGCCTCCGTCAGCTTACGCAAGAAATACTCGATCTGTGGAAGAGGACGCACACCACATATGGTCAACTCCAACAAACAAGTTCAGCTGCTACGAAAGGGAAATTGCAAAGACTGTTTGATTTCATGGAGTTATTCCTAGGGTGGACATTCACACTGCAAAAACACAAAATCTTACCAAGTATTTTCTGTCTGGTTTCTAATGCAAATATCTTAGTACACTGAGTATACTAGATAACTTTTCAGCAAGATATAGGAGCTTGTTTTAAGACAATAATTCCTTAATATTGATGAAAAAGTACTAGTTCCACTGGAAGACAATTTAATTTATAGTAAGACATTTTTCCCATAAGTGAAATAATGTGCCAGTGGAACTCCTATATTAAGGAATTATTGTCCTATATCTTCCTATATCTTATCGACACATTTGTGACAGACTTGGCCGAACTAGCGAACACTCAGACTGTTGGTGTGGACAGAGACGTAAGTTGGATGTGAGTCTTGCTGAGACTCGCAGCCCAGCTGAGGACTCAAAAACTCACTAACGGAATGGAATCGATGTAGGAGAAGTTGCTAGTTTCGGCTCAGTGGAACGATCAAACTAATTTGGATGATTGGAAACTGAGATGTATTGGAGAAACTTTAGGGAAGATTGAAATTTATAATCTACCTTAACTAAGACATTCTGTATCTGAATTGGCTTTCCCCGTGTTGCCTTGGAAGGGGCTGCATATTTCCAATCTCCTTGAAGATATGTAAACATAACGCTCCTTTCTACCTCACCCCCTCCTGTTATCCAGGCAGCTGTGGAGCTGAGCGCTCCCAAGGACATTCCTTGATAACAACATCTTATCGGACTTCTGCCGGGAGGCTGAGCAACGTGGTTTCATGGCCTTGTGATGTCACCGCCTTCACTTGTGTCTTTGTTTTGCCCTTTTGTTTTGTCTGAATGTTGCCATGTGCCCTAATGTGTTCTTTCCTCTTTTTATTTTATTTAGTTTACCTGTTAGAGACTGTGCAGTACTCCCTATTTAACCCAGTAAAGGATTACTTTAGTCTAATAGCAATATCAGAAATTGTGGAGTACGCACTATTTAGATGTCTTGTAAAACACTTTATATTACCTTGTTGCTGAAAATGTGCTATGTAAATAAAATTACCTTACCTTGCCTTATTTCAAGTATACTAACAAATTTGTGCTAGAAAATGGACCAAATATACTTGGTTAGATTTGGTGTTTAGCAGTATGTCGTTTATCGTGACAAAATTTCTTTTTGTGATAAAATCCTGGTTTATTGTTGTTACGATAAATTCCAACTAATGACATCCAAAAGGAAAAAAGCCAAATGGTGCATATTGTTGGCATTTTCTACAGTTTGTTCAATGAGAACATCAATAAATATCAAATTTAAAAATGGGCTTAAATGAAGTTACTGTGTGCAGCTTAGTGATACAAATCTACAAGTGACTGGGAATGTTTTTCAAGAGCAATATTCACAGTCCTAAAGTTACATAAGAAAGTACTAAATAGTTCTTATTGTCACCTTTAGAGTTATCATACAAAATGTTGTGATAAAACTTTAAGTCCGTATCGGTCACCTCTATTTATGGATGCTGTGCAGCCGAAAGGAAGTCAGCTCTTACTTTTTTAGTACCTTCAAACAGTTGCTGTAATGGATAAACACAGCAACAACATATCCTTTTTACAACTGGGAGAAACATTTAAGATCCTTTTGGTATTAATAAAGTATTTATGAATTGAACAGAACCTACTTGAACAGAACAAACGACAACTCTCCCTGATATTTCTACCTTTTACCAAAGTAGAAGTCTACATTAGCTGAGTGAAGTGTTTAAAATGTCGTTTCAATTCAACAAACAATCCTATGATTCAGCTCTGATGTTTGCCATACTCAACAATAAATCTTCCAGCATTTGTAAAAGAACAGGAAGCTGGAAACTTCCTTTTCTGCTCTTGAGCAACTGGCCAACTGGTGAAACAGCAACGCAGCACATCACTCTGAATGCCTGTTACAGTAGAATCGCCTCCGGTTTGCAGAACTGCTGGAGAATTTAAACAAAAACTTATTTATACAAAAAACAACTGAAATGAGAAGTTCAGATTAACTGGCTAATATGACTCCATTCATATCTTGTACATTTGTGACTTCCTCTAGTTACCAGCCAGAAATTTGTCACTTTGCTAAAAGTGCTTCTCTGGTGTGAACGACGTCAGAAACGTCCACACGCTCATCATGAGCTCATATTTATTTAAATTTGTTTTGCATGAGTTTTAATTCGCAGGGTGAAAATCATTTTTAATAGGTTTATTTTTAAAACCATGAACTGGATGTTCCTGTTTTGTATTCATTTTATCTGATCAACATGAGTCCCTTAGTATCAATAAAGAGATTGTTTAATCTATTTGGTATTACACATTTGGAACGTGAGAGGGAGGGAGTTTATGTTCTTCAGATTTTCATTCAGGTTTCTGCTAAACTTCCTAAAAAGATGCACCAAAACTAAACTCTGTGGAAATCAAATATGGAGGTTTTGCATAGTGAAATGCAACTCCACTGCCGTGCAATGATAAAGATCAACCGCTGAAATGCTTTAGAAATGTTGTTTCACAGCTGCTTTCACACACATTTTCACAACAGGATGCCAAAACTGATAAAAACAGGATTAGGTGAGCATCACATACTGAAATGTTTGTTTGTAGTCCCATGTATTTATTGTATGGAGGGCAAAAGAAAAATAGAGAGCTTGCCAACGATTACTACCATTGGTTTTCGGTGTCAAGTTGTCAACATAACGTGCTAAATTTGAAATGTGCAGGTGATATATAAAAGAAAAAGGGATGCAGCATTTTGCTACTAATTGTCAACACTACAACAAGAAGATAAGGTCCAAGAGTATCACATTTAACAGGTCAATAAAAAGTTTTTAAAAAAAGAAAAAATATAGCGAGGGACAACAAGGAACTTGCTCAAGCTAGCAAGGTATGCTAGCTTGACTATGACTTTGTTTACTTGCCATTTGCAGTGGTGCGCTTGCAATAGATGAAAAATACCAGCTTCTGCAGGTTTTATTTTGTCAACGGAGTTGCTCCGCTGCAGCAGTGCGGCGATGGATGGCAGTGAAACAATCGTCTTTTTGCCTTCTTGTGTTGTGAGCGCGTGTGAAATTTTTTGGATGTATACAATAACATTCAACGTGTCTAAATGTGGTGCTTTTTTGTACATTTTGCCACCTTATTACTATAAATTTTAGTGTATTTTATCTAATAAACCAACATGAAGAAGTGCATAATAGCACATTTTACTAGTCTTGAATAAAATCTAATCCAATTAAATGAATTCAGGAAATTAAGCAAACATTAGCCTCCTGTCTAGGTTTTATAGATACTGATCCTGATACTGAGCCATTTTATTTTTACAGTAGTATTTTCCACTTAAGTTGGTCTGTTTCTTTTGTAACATGAGTAATAGCTATTGCTACAGATTTTGTAGTCAGGAAACAAATGCTACCCCTTGCCCCATGACCTTTCCTTCATTGTAGGGATGCTGCTGTGATGTAATCTCACCTCCTCTGTGACGATGACCAGCGGGTATCTGTCCTCACACAGAAAGTTGAATATGCACCATATCTTGAAGGCGTCGTCGTTGGAGATGAAGAGCTTTTTCTGACCCAGGTTCTTCCTAAAGCACAACGTCCAGCACATTTTATTGAAGTCCTGGCGGTCAAAGTTATCCTTCGCCTATTGCAGAGAGAAGGAGGGTGGGAGGCATGAGGAGGACAACAAAGCAGGTCTTGTGAATTATCTGTTCGAAAACAAGGAAGAGAGTTTTTACACCCCACAAACACGAACAGTTTGTCAAAAGATAAAACCACCTGAACATTTCATAACCTTGAACTTTCTCATATTTTTTACGCCACCAGCAGCACAATAGAAAGGATATTATTGACTTTTTCTTGGAAGCCCAGCAGAAAGTCGTGCGTAACCTTGAATTTGAATGAAAATAGTACTTGGTTTTTCTGTTTTGAAAAAGCAAAAGTCCAAAAAGTAACTTGAATTTAAATTCTGCCCCGTGTTACATTGATACCCCTGAATAAAGAGCAACCAGGCACATTCGGTAGTCAGATACTGTTATATCTGTGTAGGTTAATCTCAGTATAAGTGCATTTTTTGAGCAAAAGCCTCAGATGGTTGTAAGAGAACATTGAAAAATAAAAACTTAAAAGTGACCCATGCTTTATTATTTAAACCAGGACAAATTGCCCTCCAGAGGTAACACATTCTGTAAATACAGGACGTCTGTGTTAATTTAATTTCAGTAGACCAGCACAATCGTTCTATGAGGTTTGATGGAGAACATTAGTAAAGAAAGCCTAGTGAAGATTGAGGATGACAGCAGACAGATCAGAGATACAGTCATGGAGAGGTTTATAAACTGTTGGGTTCATAACATCTCAAACTTTAAAAGTCTCATGGAGCGCTGTTCAAACCATCAATTTATGACAAAAATAGTATCTGGCACAACTACAAACCTTCCAAGATATGACCAACTAAACAGATAAGCTGAAAGAAAGAGACAATTGAGATCTAGACCTTCAGAGTCACATAAAGACAATTACAAAGGCAGCCTTCTGTCACCTTTCCAGGAATAAAGTTAATGAATTTCCATCAAGATTTTTAGAAACTTATCTAGGTGTGTATCTTAATCCAAATTGACTGCTGCAACTGTATCTTTACGCGGCTGCCTATAAAGTTCTACAACTTCAGCAGATTCAGCTGGCGTTCTCACTAACACGAAGAAAATACAGCAAATCACCCCAAAGCCCTTCCACTGGCTCCCTGTAGTTCAGAGAATACACTTTAAAATACATTTGTTAGTTTAGAAATCATTGAATGACTCGGCACCAAAGTATGGGCTATCCAGTGAAACCTGACTAAATCAGAGAAGCAGCCAGGAGGCCTGCGTTACCTCTGGAAAAGCTGCAGAGATGAACAGCTCAGGAAGCAAGAGACACTGTCAAAAGCTAAACTATTAGCTATTAATCTTGGAAGAAACCCTGTTAGAGATTAAAAAACCTTTCTCTAGGATTAAACATGTAGCCAGAGTGCATGTTCATGCAGTAGAAGGACCCATAAACAATCTCACAAACAATCTGTGGCAAGAACACTGCTTAGCTCAGGTTCAGCCATCTGGGTGCAACTTTTAGTCTGCAGATCTGAGAAGCTGTCAGAGGAAAACCCCAAGTTTTTAGTACTTAACATTTCCTGAGATGAACTTTGAATGCTGCTATAAACACGAATATTTAGTGCTCCTGCAATTAAGGTCAGCTGTTGTGGGAAAACAAGCATGGAGAATGACCCAGAGCTGTGACCAGGCGAGAGTTGATATGACTGCAGAGATGCTTCAAAACTGTGACAAGAATCAGAAACCAGCCTTTGGTTTTGGTTCTCACATTCCAGAGCAAAGTGGGTAGAAAGCTCTTGAAAAGGTACAATTGGTGCTGGAGAGGGAAATGTTTTCTTAAAGTCTGTGAACAGTGACGTTTCCATGGAGACTGCTGGCAGGCTGACTGTGCAGTCTTGTGGAATAGAAGCACATCTCATCCCGCTGGGTTCCTCTCTGTTCAGTAAGACCCAACTAACGCTCCACGCTGAAGGCGAGGTAAAGCTTCAATCTAGAATCATGATCGGAAACTTTAAGCAGCAGCACATGTACAGGACGCTTCAGTCTTCACTTCGTTTCATCTAAATATCTGATCTCGGTCAGAAACAAAAGTTGGTATCTAACCTGAATAGTTGGTATCTAATCCTAGATTAGTTGTTAGCTATTCCCAACAGTTCTACCTCATTTAGGTAGAACTAAAATGAGGCAGGCTTTTATGTATGGCGTTTATTTAATTGTTTAAATTTAACCTGAAATGAACAATAACACACCATCATTATTGTTTTATCAAAGCTGAATTAGGCATCTGCACGGTGGTATGGTATGGTATCATATAGCCGTCCCACACTGTGCCCCGTAAATTGCTCTTAAGGAACAGTGTTATGTGTTTTCCAGGTATATAGCATTATTTTATAGCACAATCAAGTAACTATGTAGCCTTCAGTTCCTGCAGACTAGCCAGCAGCAATTAGCAAACATCTGGTGGAAAAGCGCATAAGCTGAGCTTGTTACAGGAGCTTCTTCTCAGTGCCATGCTGGTAAAAATGTTCTTAAAGGGTTAATAGAGGAGCCATGATGTGATGACTTCCTGAAGGCGGAGTTTCAGAAAGAGCAGGAGTTTTTAAAGAGACAGTGGCTCAATTTCAAGGAGTGAAATTGCAAAGTCAAATTTCTTTTAAGTCATATCCATCCATTTTCTGTACACTCTTGTCCCTACTGGGGTCTGGAGGAGTGTTGGTCTATAAAAAGGCACCATGTGCCTGGAAAATTCACAATACACCCCATTTAAAGGATTTCTCAAACAAGAAATGAAGAAATAACAGAATCAACCTGACAATAAATCCAGCATGTTTTTCATGAAGGAACATCACTATAACATGATGCAGAGTCAAAAAATTATGATTTTACAATACGTGTGTTGCCCTGAGATTAACTGGCAACCTGAAGATTTAAGGCGAAACAGACCCGATTACAGCGAGGACCACATAGGCAAAGGCTAAATGAGCTAAGACATTTGGTAAACAGATGAAGCCAAAGTAGCAAACCAATCTGTTCAAAATGAAGGACGAACCGAGATTAAATAAGTTCTTCAAGCATGTTTTGCAAAAGTCGTTTTCTGTCCGACTTCTTCTTCAGTCAGTTCAGTTTTTAAGAAATGGAGCAGTTGTTTTCTAACAATCAAGGTCTCTTGAAGGTCACTCAAAACAGTGTGCTCAAAACCATTTGTCATGTGAGAAATACTTGTGAACCAAGAAGCTGGGTTTAAAAACAGGAACTCGAGATGATTATTCATGCTTTTTTTTCCTGTCCTCTGGGCAGTGCGCTTCAACCAAGCACATTCAGTTGGTCCAAACCAATAGAGAAGATCAAACTGGAATGTATTTTATGTTTTCTGAACTGAGTACATTGCTATAACTGAACATTTTCAGCAGGCTTGGTGTAGTACTGGTTTCTGTCGTGCTTGATTAATTTATTTTTGGACTTCCTGTGTAAAAATCACAGTGATCATGAAGGAAGTCACAAGTTCAAATGTGTTTTAGTTTAAAAGAAAAACGGTCGAGAACTATGTTTGTTTAACGTCATGACAGGACTTTTCGTAAAACATTTCTTCGGCTAAAATCTGTAAAATGCCACAGAATTGACACATTCGGTGTTGTGAAAGAGACAAAAACCAAAGAAATAACTGCACCGAAGAGTAGAGGACTATTCTGAAACCACTCATGATCTGACGCAACTCTCTGTTGTGCTCATTTAGGGTAAACGTCTGTGTGGAAACCAGTGTTGGATGTTAAAGTGATACTCCACCCTGCAATCTATCAGGATCTTAATTATGTCAAGCTGGATGAGCAAATCTAAAACATATTCCTCCATTATTAAACCGTTGACGCTATTTTTAGATTTCCAACAGCTGAAAATGGCTCCAGCAGACATGACTAAACCAACGTCAGTCATCTTTTAGCGATAACCAGAAATGTATCAGCTTATTGTTCCATGTGGCAGGTGTTACATGCAGCGTGAGAATTACAAAATAAACGTGTTTCAGCAGCCTCCGGCACACAAACAACGGAGGCTTTTCCCAAACACACCTTAGAAATGCTGTGTTCTCACTAGAGCAGTGGTCCCCAACCACCGGGCCAATTGGTACCGGGCCAATTGGTACCGGGCCGCGCAAGAAATAATGAACTACTTCCGGATGTTTTATTTTGAAAATCCTAAACCGGATTTTACCGGTTACATACTGCCCCCCCAAACAACAGCATCGGACTCGATATTCACACACCCCCCTCAACACAGCTGCTTTTTCTGTAGAACTGCAAAGCTCCTGCAAAGCCACCTCTAAGCCGTCCAGACGCCCCATGATGCTCTAAACAATAGATGTTTGGGTGGAGTTGAAAGAAATGACATGAATGCTGAGAAATAGACTCAATCCATAATAAACGTTATATCATATTTCAGAACAAATACATCTTTAACGAAGCACCACGGTAAACTGT
Source organism: Xiphophorus couchianus (assembly GCF_001444195.1). Lineage (NCBI taxonomy): Eukaryota > Metazoa > Chordata > Actinopteri > Cyprinodontiformes > Poeciliidae > Xiphophorus > Xiphophorus couchianus. The sequence continues at coordinate 28,176,491 of NC_040229.1, read as the reverse complement.
ACTGCTGAGACGAGGAAGAACAGCACTGATCACATGTTGAGGTCGTTTTATCTGGGTCGGATGGGAGTGAATCAGAGCGGTTGCAGCAAGGCAGACGAGGAGGTAGCTGATGTTGTGAAAGAGGGATTTGCTTCCTACATCATCTTTGTACTGTGTTTTCCCCATGTGTCTTTTTCCTTATGGCTCACTGGTTCTGTCCTGCTGCCCTACTTCCAGTCCAAGTTCACATATTTCAAGCATATTAACATGCCACGTGTTGATTAGTTTATTGACTTTCTGGGTCCAAACTTCAGTTTCCGTTTTTAAAGTTCATTCTGCATTTCCTTGTTTATCAGAGTCAGGCTGAACTGGTCGTTTCTCTGAGATTGTTCCATGAGAAATCCTTTAATCTCCCACGGCAACCATTCCAGCTGTGTAAAACGCCTGGTTGGACCTAGGTCCGCCTTCGAGGTGCAGCTCCTTCTCCTCCCGCTAAATATGCTAATGGAGGAGAAACAACTTACCTTGGAGGAAAAATAATTATATAAACTGCAGCTTTAATCTGTTTTATATATATAAATGAAAATCTGAAGTGTGGCATATATTTGTACCTTCTGTATTTATCTCCATCCTCTGACCAGCTTTCTTGCCCTCATAGCACCACTAAATTTCACTGGGTGGGACGTACAAGTCTGAACTCATCTGATCAGAGCAGCTTCTTCCACAAATTTGCCGTCTCCCCTACACGGCTCTTGGAAAACTGGAAGCATGATTTACTTTTATCAACCGCTTCCTGATTGCCACCATTCCGTATCGACCAGATTTATGGACGGCTTTGCTGATAGCCTTTGTGCCAACAAATTGTCCCACCAGAGCAGTGGTTCTCTCTAGAGATATCACGCACCTTTTATCTGCTACCCTGACTAAAGATCCACCTTTTTCACTATGTTAATGCAGTGGTGTCCACACGTTTTCCCATTTGGACCAAAAATTGTTAGGTTGACAGAACTCAAGGGTCACTCTTTTTTATTATTAAACCTGAAAACGTTTAATTCTGAAGACATTTGTTTTTTTTATTTCTTCAATGTTATCCTAAAACAAAGTGGATCAACAGTGTAAATCCTTGAAGGCGGAGCTAAGTCCAACCAGGCGTTTTGCACAGCTGAGTGGTTGCCACGGGAGAATAAAGGATTTCTCAAACATGCATAAACGAATCAAAACAACACTTCAAGGATGTTTCTATGAGGAAATAACATTATAACATGATGTAAAGTTTAGTAAAGTCAATTTTACATCGTACTGGCCCTTTAATGCTTTAACCTTTAGTGAACCTTTAAATGACAGACTGTCCCAACTCGCTGAGCTCTGTCACAAGATTAAAAACAATTTTATATTCTGCTTTATTATAAAACAGTGAGTCACCGAAGATGACTCACTTCTTCTGTCTTCCTCTTATTTCCCATCTATAAAAACACACATGGATGCAGTTTCTCCTCTGTCCTCTGCTCTATTTAAATGTTCAACAGGAATTTTTTTTTTTTTTTTGACTCTGGTTCACACTTGGGCCCATTCAACACGATTTCCTTGTGTGACAGGGTGGAGTTTCCTCAGCGGCCGAAAGCGTCGACAGCCACCCCTTCCACCCTTGTCCACAGGCCAGGGGGTGGCTGTGTGTGGAAAAGTACAAACAATGTTAGGAAGGAGGGGTGATTGTTAATTATTTTATTAGAAGTCACTTCTAATCCTATAGTCAGACTGCATTTGTTCAGAAAGCACCTTAAGCTGGTAATTGATTAATCTGACGTCCAGGCTTGGGTAAATGCATCGGTGTGTGCTGAATGACCCTTTTGATTTTTTTCTTGCGTAAAACCGCAGAGAGAATTTCTGACACATTTTGTTAGACAGCAATAACACTGAATCAGATTAGTCTCATTTGCATGTGTCGCCCATTTCATACACTAAACGATCTCAGACTTGCTAGTCGTAAAACAAGCTTTACAGCTTTTTGACCCGATACCAAAAGGAACAAGGAACTAGTGAGGACACTTTGATATGAAAGGAATTCCCAGAGCTTCTTCCAGTGTCCTAATGTTGACAGTTTACAGCCAGGTTATCTCTGTTGAAATGAACTCGCCGGGTAGTGAAGAACAATTTTGTAAGGCAGCCATTTAGTCGCAGAGATGTTGACATCAGCACCAGGTCTAATAAACCAAATAAAGGAGAGAAACCAAAGAAATTCCCAAAGGCAGAATGTGTGTTTTCCCTAAAACTACAGTCAATTGATCAGTTAGTTATTATTATTGATTAATTATCGATACATTTGCAAAAGCAAACAACTTCTTTTTTATGTGACGGACCAACAAACAAATAAGGGCATAAATGTGAAATGGAAAAAACAGATTTGCATAGCTATAAGTATTTGTTGACCAAAAAACTGGCCTTAGTGAACGAGTGCCCAGTGGTAATAAAGCTACAATCCACATTAAAGGACAAACATCTGGAAGAAGTCATCATACAAATGTGCCATGCATGGCAGGAAACTAATACTGAACATTATCTAGAGTCACAATCTCTACAGTGAAACATGGAAGTGACTTCATCATGCTGTGGGGATTCGTTTGGAGTGTAGGGAAAGAGACAATAAATAGGACAACCCAGAAGGGAAACCTCTTAAAGGGTATTTGCTAATTGCTGCTGGCTAGTCTGAAGGAGCTGAGTGGGGGAGAGAGGGTGGGACAGCTGCTCTGAGCCAGAAGCTCAGAAACACCTCAAAGGTGAAGCTAGATCCACCTTTGAGCTCAATGGTTGCCATGTTGATAATAGGTTTTCTCAATCATGCTTGGAAGAATCAAAGCAACACTCCAGGTAGGTTTTTGATGAGGGAATAACATTATAACATGATATAAACCCAAAGATGTACATTTTACGTGATATTGCCCCTTCAAAGGCTGCAGAAGACTTTACTGGGGCTCAGGTTCACCTTCCTGCAGAGGTATTTTACAAATAATAATGTGCAGAAAAATCAATTTAGATATGTGGAAGGAAGACAAAGGGAATGATTTGCATATTTTGAAAAATAAGATCAACCTATTCATGTTATACATTTTTGTTTTAAATTTTAACACCATGTGGTATTTATACTAAACATTAACTAAAGCTGGGATCACCAGCATGATGGGTAATAAAACCTGAGATCACGTTTTTTAATCTGTTGTGATTTCGACATCTGGAAATGCAAAAGACACACTAGTCATCCCAGCACATAAAGGGAAATAAGAAAATAGAGAAATAATCACTAAAATATCCAGCGTACAATAAGCTACAGTTAAAAATGTCAGATAACTAGATGATTCCTGCATTTCTGACACCTTGGCTATCAAAAATGCATTCATTGTCTTGGTTTGTCCCTGTTGGGTTGCCACAGTAACATGGTCTTATTTTCACACATTTTTATATATTCTAATAAGAGCTTGAGCCACAGCAGCTCCCGTTGACAGTAACCTCTTGGTATGATGTCACGTAACAGAAAGAAAGGGCTGTTTCAGGCTGCCCAGCTGAATGAACACCAGAGGCCTTTTATACAGTGATGATGATGCCACCATGAAGGGGCAGATATTTTACTGAGCGAAGTCAGCGTTTAGCTCCAAGGACACTGAGTAAACATAGAAAGGAAGACGCACAACAGGTTACTCTGTGTGTATAGCTAGCATGCTAGCTAGTAAGCTGAGCAGAAAGGTCTACACCTCCAAAATTAAATGGCAACCAATTTTATACTTTAGTAACAATCCTTTATAATCTCATTTAAACACTAGAGAAGTGGAAAATAGTAAAAAAAAAAAAAAAAAATAGACATTTGTTTTGTCTTGTGGTAAACCGCTAAGCCGCTATAAACTAATGCTAATTTCCTGTTGAGAGAAAACCACAGTGTCGTTGTACCCTGTAGAGCTGCTGAGAGTTAGATGTTACGATAACCTTTTGATTCTTTGATTTCATTGTATTTATACAAGATTTAAAACTAAATAAACTCATTCCTTTGATCTAAAAACAAAAAACAACAATTGCCACTGATCCTGGCTTCGTCCAAGAACATTACACTTACACTTCATGCTAACATATTTTTTAAAGGCTTTGTTGGTTCTAGTGGCCTTTATTTGATAGCTAATTGACAGGAACGTGGGTAATGAGGGAAGGGGAAGACATGCGGCAAAGGTCGCCAGGCTGGGAATCGAACCTGCGATGGCCATGTCGAGGACTAGAGCCTCCATATGTGGGTTGTGCTTAACCCCGGCGCCACCACAGCACAACCATGATGCACCCTTTTTGGTGCTATGTTGTTTCTAAGTAACACAAATGAAACAAACTCATATTAGCTAGTTAACTAGTCAGGCAATCTGCTCAGGTAGTTAGTCGGTTGCTCACCGCCTGTAGCTCACCAACTGTAATTTACACAGTGTCACCCTAATGAGTTACAGATGCCACTCCTTTAGGTTTTACACCCCGACTGCTTGTTTTATGTCTGAAAAACATCCAAATGTACCCATCTTGTAAGTGTGGTAAAAAAAATGTATTGGTGTTCTTTCATTCAGCTGACCAGCAGAGAGCAAACAGAGTGCAGTGTTACTCCATGTTCCACAAAGTTGGAAAAAAAGCTCTTAGTTACTGTAGGAGATGCTCTCAGATCCGAACGTCACAGCAATCAGGCAGTCATGGCTTTCTGTGAGTAGCCTTCTTAGCAATGACAACTTTACCACTGTTTCAGGTTTGTCATATTGTAAATGTACTTCAACTTAACAACCTGCTGCCCCAGTTTATGTTCTGCTATCAACTCACTGATAGTGTAACATTTTCCTTACATGCAGATAAAAAGTCATGGAGCAGATTGCTGACTCAACGTCAGTCATTTTGTTGGTACAGTGTCCACAATGGTGAACCAATAGGAACCTTTGAATTATACATGGAACACAAACATGAAGAACCTGAAAAAGGCTAGGTTTGGTCCTAGGCTCGTTGTGACCGTGCGCACTGTGTGGTGTCACTGACTGACCTTATCCAGGATGAACTTGTTGAGGTACGGCATGTACCCCTGATTGGAAACAGGACCCTCGTCATCGTCCTTAAAATGTTCCTCCAGTGCCACCGGGTCGTGTGGGATCCTCAACACCGTGCACAGGTTATGAGAAAGCACCTGAAACAAGAGGAGAAGCAGGTCAAATAAACATTATGTTTTGACATAATGTGTCATAATATACAGTATGTTCAGCACAGAAAAGTAAGGACACTTTGGTTGAGTTATTTACTTTTTTATTGTGACAAATCTTTTGCCCTTAGAGAGCCTGTTCCGGCCCTATTCAGTGTCACCACATTTGCTGTCAAAAATGCACATTTGGTTTTAGTAGCAAACTTCTTGCCTACAATAAAAACGAGCCTTGCTTTTCAATTTAGGTCACCCAACAAAATCACACTACATCCACATAAAACTGTTGGGCGATGGCAGAAATTTACTGGGAAGTTTTGCATGGGTGGGACCCATTTACTCACCCCACAAGTGCAATTTTTCTTCCAAATGTGGGGCTATTTAAAGGGATATACACTTTTTAACAACACGCGACGTATTGACAGCAAGAAATGGTACAAGACAGGAAAAATAATTTACCACAAATTCACACATTTTATGAAAAGGATACTAATGACGACGTTTTCAATCTTGAGGAACAAACACAGAAAATGCAGGTCTCTGAGTTCTGCACAGCAGGAGCAACTTTACACCCCACCACTGCTACCGCTGCTAGCTCCTGCTGGGAGGCAACGCTTCACCCTAGTCTGTTGGTGGAGTCCAAAGATGATCGTTACCACGTCAACAGATTCTTTTCCATCTTCAGAGGATGGGCTGAACAATGCAGCGTTAGATGGTCAAAGCTTAGAATACCATTTCACAACCTAACATTGTTTAAGACTTCTCCATAACTTCATCCACGATCCATCTGGCATTCGTCGCTCTGAGGTTTTCTGTTGCTTTCTGTACGTTCCCTGTCCAGCAGCGTAGCACATACAGAAATAGGGCATAGAGACAGGAAAGAAAGAGAACAAGAGCAAACAGAGAAGACAACAGGTGGGGGCAAAAGGTTAAATATGAAAGAGAGAGATAAGACAAGAAAGGACCAAGAGAACACAAGAAAACACCTGCAGAAAGAGAGTAAAAAAAAAAAAAAAAAAACAGAACCGAGAAACCACATTGGTCTTGATGGAGCCGTCTGTCCACTAATGTTCTCTAACAAACTTCTGAGGCTTTCACAGAACATCTGGGTTTATGCTGATGTTAATCACATTTAGGCTCTATTAAAAACTGCTAGAGGTAGGAAACAAATACAGGAGGTGTGTCTCGTTACAACAACAAAGTTTCTTGTGAAAACAAGAAACAAACTCATTAAAAGAAGAAGCTTCATCAGTTTAACAAAATATAAAACTCATAATAACAAGTTTTATCTCAATAAAATAAGAAATGGAATAACCATAAATGTCTGACATATTGTGATTTCTAAAAAAGGCACAAAATGGGTTAAACAGCAACGTACTGTATATGTTGGTTTTAATGACATAAATCTAGTCAAAACGAGAAACTTTCTTGTTCTAATGGCAAAGTTTATCTTTGTAACAAGACACTGATCTATATTTATTTTTTTGCTTTGGAAGTTAAACACTTCTATAGAAGTAAGCTTACAAGTGCAGGCAAAACTTTTCAGATTTCAATTTAGAGAAACTGAAATATTGAAAACTACAATGTTTTTACAATCTACCTCACAGTTATCCACTTCTTTGGGTTGGTTATCACGTAAAACCCAATAAAATACTCAGAACATTTGTGTTTATCAAAGTAAACAATGTGACCAAGCTGAGGAACGTCAATAATCTTGTGGGGCATGCACTCGGATACAAACAGTAATGAAAGTTAAATGAGAACATCCAAAGTTCACTGTCCGGTCATCGACTCAGAAAAATGTCTTTCACAAAGTGAAGGAGCAGCTGCTGCTCTGTCGCAGAGTTTTGAGAAATGCAATCGGCTGCAGTTCCTGTGGTGCAGATGTGGGTCACTTGAGGGGAAAGGAGGAGTTCAACAATACAATGCTTTGCAAAACTAATCATATCTCATACTTTTTTATATTTTAATGCATTACTACCAACATTATTGCATTTTATGGAGATTTCATGTGACAGAACAACACAGAACTGCCCATCATTTTGAAACAGAAGAATATGTCATTTTTAAATAAAAAGTATAAAAAGTTTGGGGTGTTGCTTTCAATTTATCCCCATTCAACACTTTGCAATTACAGCTCAAACTCCTTTTGAGTGATTCAAACTAAGGCCTTGGGAGGCAGGGCTAGCCAAAGACATACTGTATATATGCGAGTTAAGCGGTTGCTTAGGGCCACCACACCACCAGGGGGAGCCCAAGAGCAGCAAGCTAGCATGACAATAGCTAACCTCTTCCTGTTGGGGAAATAAGATATCAAACTTGTCAACTCGTTTACTGTAAATTTAATGTTTAGCAGCTGGTGTTACTTTCAAATAGTTAAAATAATATGGCACCCTTACATACCACTCTGCATTTCAAAATCCTTTTTGTTTGTTTGTTATTCCTGTAAGGTTAAAACCAAAAGCCTTAATAGCTTTGGTATGATGAAAGCTAATTACAAATGATGCTAATGATAGTAGGTGTGCTACATAGAGTAGCTTAGGAATGATAAAGCATCTGGTGTTGACATGTTGGTAAGAGGGAGCCTCTCCCGTCCCCCAAACCCTCCCCAAAAAACAAAACAAAAACAAAAAATTAGGCCCCAGAAAGGCTTGGGCCGGCCCTGTTGGAAGGACTTTCAACCACAGACTTTAACATGGTTGTGGGGTCCAGACAGAACATCAGTGCAGTTAGTCAAGCTGAAGCAACTGCGGTGTGACCAATTAGACTCAAGTAATGACAGTTTCACATGTTACACAAGACATGAAACAACTCTGACTTGGCCAAACTCTTAGTTGTTGTTTTTTTCTCCCTCTCATCAGAATCCCAGTCAGCTGGCCTCCATGTTGACCTTTATTGTTGCTTGGCCAACAATGCTTGGCTGGCACTCAGCTGCACTATCAGTGAGGCTCCTGACACTGGAGAAGAGATTTCGTTGCAGAAAACCTTCCCTATAGTCGCGCTTGTGCTGCGGGTTTCTCAACTGGAACGTATGAATGGAGACGAACTGAAACCGACAACGTAGCGTTTTCCGTCGCGAGATGTGATTCTTTTCCCACGGACACTTGTTTTGAGAGTTGGATTTGTGCCCCATCACCACCAGGTGCGCCTCCGCCGCTCGCTGCAGTCTAACAGAGGCGCCCTGTGTTCTCAGGGAGGAGGAAGAGACGCGAACTGCATTAAAAACCAGGCAAACGTACCAGAAGTGGGGAGAAGCATTGACTGATAGCACTTCAAAAATCAATAAAAATATACATATATATATATTTTTTTTAAAAAAAGTAAATTGGTGCGACTTGATAAACTTACTTTGAGCTGAGATTTGGAGACTTTCCCGCTTTTGTCCACATCCAGAGCCGTGAACGCGTGCCATATAGACTTTAAAAGCTCGTCCCGCAGCGTCATGATGTCAGAGGAGTGTTTATCTTTCTTCTTTTTATTATTATTTCTTACTCCTGTCCAACTCTGAGTGTGTCTCTTCGCACTGGAGCAGTCTGTGTGCGCTGTCTCCTCTGGACGCCCAGAGGGCGGGTCACGTGACGCTCCGTGTCTGGCATGATGATGATGATGATGATGATGAAGGAGCGGAGCGAAGAGCCGCAGCACCGCTCAGCGGGGGGCCACGCACATCAGGAGGAGGCCAACATGGATGGATGTTGGCATTATTATGAGCTGTCACTGCATAACAGGGGCTAAAGTGACAGCGTGGTAAAGTTAGAGGCATGAATGGGGGATAATTTTATATTTTTAAGGTAAAGTTAAACCTGAAAGACGTCAAAACCTTCACGGAGGGAATAAAATGAATTCAGTTGTACAAGCTAAGCCCGTTTTACATTGAAAAACAAGTATGCTAGCAGCTAGCATACTTGTTTACAACATAAAGAAGCAGGATTTTAATTTTTAATGCATGTTCTAGAATTAGCATACATTTACACTCAAAATGTGACTTCAAATAACGTCCTACAGTTTTTTCATTATTATTTTTGTTCTGCTTGAAGAAAAAAAAATGACTTGGTTTTAGCATGCTAACATACCAATGTTGTTCCAATTTAAATGAATACATTAGATCTGAAACCCAACAAAAAAAACTCTTCATAATACAAGAAAAATGTTAAATATATCAAAAGGTGAACTTACCCGTTCGTTTGTTTTAAACATTTGTTTTAAAGTTTCGTCCAGTCATCAAGTGTTTGTGTTTAGCATAGCGTAGCCATAAGGCGCTTCTCAATTTATTACATATCATAAAAAATATAATCTATTTTAAAAGTATGGAACTCAGTTTTTATTTTAAAAGTATATATGTATATATACGTGAATACAAAGTACTGAGAGAGAAGCAACACATACAGAGAAAATGCAAATCCCATGATGGTTTTAAACTCTGAACCTTCTTTTATTTTCACATTTTCTTTTATTTTCAAATGTTTGTAGTCTGTTAGTGCTTTCAACTTACCATTGTTTCACTGCATGGCGAAAATTTGGATCAGAGCACATTTCTTTTTTTTTTTTTTTTAAATCACCAATTAAGAATATTTTTCAAAGGAGACCTGACCCTCATATTCATGTTTGAATGGCCCAGTCAAAGTCTGACGTTCACTGATGCTCTACATTCAGTCTACTTGGGCTTAAAGTATTTTGCCAAGATCAGTCAAAAACACCTTGCTACATTTGCAAATATATTTGGAGGGGGAATATCCCAAAAATATTGAATAGTTCAGCTCATTATTATTCGTACCTCAACCAATTTTTTTGGTTCAAATAATTTTAACAGAACCAAAGAAAATGGTTTCTAATTAATACTTCTTCTCTTGTATGTTATTTTTGAACTTGGAAATAATGCAGTCGCCACAATTTAACAAAAAGATGATTCACGAGAATTTATTACAGAACATATGTACATGTTATAGCAACAAAAGCTTTGTGTGTTAGGGGTTACAAGAACATGAAGAGGAGTAATCCTTTCGACATTCAGAGTGTGAGCTTTGGGAAGCCGACGGCAGGACAGGATGATGATTGTTCTAATGCTACAGGAGGGCTGGGGGGTCTGGAAGCACAGATCACCAGGGAAACTAAAACCAAAGAGTGGATCCGTCCAAAACCTCTCAAATAACGAGTCCGATTACTGGTTTCTGTAATTTAAAACAGAACGAAGTCTTCAGATCACATGATCCAAAAATCCATCCAAACTGAAACGGGAAAGGGGTCGAATGGTGGAATAAGAGCCAACAATCTCTAGAACAGTCCAAACTTTGAGTAGAAGCCCTGACACACACACAACATCAATAGCAGCAAGATAGTTTCTTTCTTTCTTTTGTCTTCCTTAAAACGCTGTGGTAAGCAGTAGTACCACATGTTGCCCTGCAAAGTGCTCCTTTCCAAACAGTCATGGTCGCTCTCCAGAACATCAGGCAGTAAGGTGCGCACGGCTAAAGGGAAGTACATTCACTCCGAAGGGAGCGACGAATCGCCGACGGGCTCCACCGTCGTCCGGTCAACCTGGCAGAGAGCTTGACGTCTTGGCAAACTTAAGGAATGACTGAGAGTGAAAGGTAAAGCAACTACCTTTAAGGAAATAAGAGTTTCTTCCCCCCTCCCCAAAAAAGGAGGAAAAACAAAAAAAGCCCACCAGAAATGGGGCTGAACTACACCAGAGTTTATTGAGAGAACTTCCAGTTCGGTGTAGCAACAGTCTACAGCTCGGGTCGGGCAGAAGACCCCAACAATAACGGACAGGGGGGTTGGGAGATTCTTCTCCAAACACCAGACCGCCTCTACTCCTTAAGAAGGTCCATGAACCTTTGGGTTTCAGGTCAGTAGATGGTGAGGCTGACCGACCGGTTCATCTTCTTCCCGATGAGTCTGGAAGTTCTGGGGTTGGACTGGAGTGTGGAGCGGGTCAGGATCCGGTCAGTGGACAGCACCTTCTCTTCGGCCACCGCTCTGGCCTGCTGGGCTTTCTTCAGCTCTCTGAAGAAGACGCAGAGGAGAAGGGTTACAAGTTTGAACTCGAGAGCAGCAGGAAGTGGCGTGGGTGGGTTCGTTTTCATTTAACTTGGTCGACTCTTCATCAGATTATCCCTACGGTTTAAAAGTTCTTTTTCGCGAGACACCAAAAAAATAAATGAAAAGAACAAAAATCTGAAAGAATGCAACATATAGTCAAAAATCAGAAGTAAAATTGGTCCACAGCTGCAAGTGTTTTGAAACAAAAAAAAAAAAGTTTAAATTACACATCTCATCTTCTTAATCTGAGATGATTTCAAATTTTTTAAATACCAGGTTGTTAAACTGCTGTTATTTATAACAGACAGCAGCACAGAGGTTTTAATATTTTTGCACAATGTGCATAATATAAAATCCCTTTAATTCAGCTTTCATTTTGGCTTACAACTGTATCAAATATTAGGCTGAAACGATTCATCGAATTGAAATAACCGTCTACTAATGTAGTAAGTAGTGATTAATCGTTAACTGGAGTAACTGGCTCATAAAAAGGCCAACTGATGAAGGAACAGCATCCTCAGAGTAGTAACTAAGCTAAAACTGAACAAAAAAATAAACATTTTTAATTTAAGATAAAATATATATTTATCTTAGTCTAAATATATTCTACCAGAACTCCAAATGTCAGTTTTAGATTCAACTCCTTTAAATTCTGTTAAAAAAAAAATTAAATAAAATTAAGCTCCTTTTGCTGCCCATACTAAATTGGTTAATCCACAAAAAATTTAAAATAAAATAATAATAATTCACATGTTGATGTTAGATGTGGTTTGCTACAAATAATCACGTGTTCACTGAAGAAATGCTACGTTGTTGCATTGTAGACAAAAAAAAAAATTTCTTATTTAAAAACAGAATTGAATTGTTTGTTTATTCGGATATTTAAATACATTTTCAATATTGTGGAAAAAAAGGCTATAAAAAATGTGCAGAATGCAGAACATATTTTATACAATTAATCAAAAATAATCGATAACCAAAATAATACACTGCTCAAGAAAATAAAGGGAACACTTAAACAACACAATATAACTCCAAGTAAATCAAACTTCTGTAAAATCAAACTGTCCACTTAGGAAGCAACACTGATTGACAATCAATTTCACCTGCTGTTGTGCAAATGGAATAGACAACAGGTGGAAATTATTTGCTATTAGCAAGACACACTCAATAAAGGAGTGGTTCTGCAGTTGGGACCACAGACCACTTCTCAGTACCTATGCTGTCTGGCTGATGTTTTGGTCAGTTTTGAATGTTGGTGGTGCTTTCACACTCGTGGTAGCATGAGACGGACTCCACAACCCACACAAGTGGCTCAGGTAGTGCAGCTCATCCAGGATGGCACATCAATGCGAGCTGTGGCAAGAAGGTTTGCTGTGTCTGTCAGCGTAGTGTCCAGAGGCTGGAGGCGCTACCAGGAGACAGGCCAGTACACCAGGACACGTGGAGGAGGCTGTAGGAGGGCAACAACCCAGCAGCAGGACCGCTACCTCCGCCTTTGTCCAAGAAGGAACAGGAGGAGCACTGCCAGAGCCCTGCAAAATGACCTCCAGCAGGCCACAAATGTGCATGTGTCTGCACAAACGGTTAGAAACCGACTCCATGAGGATGGTATGAGGGCCCGACGTCCACAGATCGGGGTTGTGCTCACAGCCCAACACCGTGCAGGACGCTTGGCATTTGCCAGAGAACACCAGGATTGGCAAATTCGCCACTGGCGCCTTGTGCTCTTCACAGATGAAAGCAGGTTCACACTGAGCACATGTGACAGACGTGACAGAGTCTGGAGACGCCGTGGAGAGCGGTCTGCTGCCTGCAACATCCTTCAGCATGACCGGTTTGGCAGTGGGTCAGTAATAGTGTGGGGTGGCATTTCGTTGGAGGGCCGCACAGCCCTCCATGTGCTCACCAGAGGTAGCCTGACTGCCATTAGGTACCGAGATGAGATCCTCAGACCCCTTGTGAGACCATATGCTGGTGCGGTTGGCCCTGGGTTCCTCCTAATGCAGGACAATGCTAGACCTCATGTGGCTGAAGTGTGTCAGCAGTTCCTGCAAGATGAAGGCATTGAAGCTATGGACTGGCCAGCCCGTTCCCCAGACCTGAATCCGATTGAGCACATCTGGGACATCATGTCTCGCTCCATCCACCAACGTCACGTTGCACCACAGACTGTCCAGGAGTTGGCGGATGCTTTAGTCCAGGTCTGGGAGGAGATCCCTCAGGAGACCATCCGCCACCTCATCAGGAGCATGCCCAGGCGTTGTAGGGAGGTCATACAGGCACGTGGAGGCCACACACAATACTGAGCCTCATTTTGACTTGTTTTAAGGACATTACATTAAAGTTGGATCAGCGTGTAGTGTTATTTCACTTTTATTTTGTGTGTGGCTCCAAATCCAGGCCTCCATTGGTTAATACATTTGATTTCCATTGATGATTTTTGTGTGATTTTGTTGTCAGCACATTCAACTTTGTACAGAACAAAGTATTCAATGAGAATATTTCTTTCATTCAGATCTAGGATGTGTTATTTGAGTGTTCCCTTTATTTTTTTTGAGCAGTGTAGTTGTAGCCCTAATTATTTTTTTTAAACTATGTTTACCATTATCTTCTGTACAATTGTATCAATATGTGATAAGCATTTTTAAAGCACTACAAACATCTGTTAAATAAAAAACATGATCCAACTTGAAATTGAAAATTTGGTTTGAAACGGGAAAAGGTGGCATTTCCACTCGGTGACGAACTGAACTCGTTCTTCCTGGAAACAGCCGCTGCTGTTCCTCGCGCTGCACTTACTTTTGCAGCAGAGCGTTCTTAAACTTCTCAGCGTTGAGCTCGACTCGGAGCTGGTCGGCGCTCATCCTGGCCGCCGTCAGCAGCACCGGGTGTTTGATGAGGTCAGAGGCCGACGGTCGTTTGGTTGGGTCTGTATGGATCATCAGCTGGAAGAAAACAAAACAAAACGATACACAATTGGAAAGGAAAATTACACCGCTGTATTTACCAAGAAAAATTATAATAACGTGCAACAGCTAAATAAAAATGTCTGCATAATATGCTGTTCGAAAAAAAAAAAAAAAAAAGAGTATCATCATGAAAACAGGGCCGAACTTTTAGCCAGAAAATCCAGAGCAAAAGCTCCAGAAGAGAAGCAGCGTGTTCAGGACTTGAGACACAAATACGGTTCATTCAGGCTGAGAGAGAGGCAAACTCTCAGCAAGCAACAGGAAGGCTCAGTGCTATAACAGAGTACTAGGGACACTGTTGGTTTAAAAAGAAAAACAGTATATTTCGGGCAAAAAAACCTCAGCGATTTTTAGATGGGTAGTCTCAAAAGTTTTCTAGAAAAAATAAAAAACCTTCGACATATTTGAGTTTGAAAACTCAAAAATTTGCTTGGGAAAAAAAAAAAAACACCCTCAAATTTTGAGATTAATCTGAGAACTCTGGATAATTTTCGATTTTTGAAACTCAGAAACTTCCATGTTATTTCTAGAGCATGTCCACTTTTCTGGCAGAAATTTATTTTTCTATCTACAATTGCCGTAATACGCCGCTGTAGAATGCATTCAATTTATTTAAGTTCCAGGATTTTTAACATGTTTACAAAGAATATGCTGGATTAGGATATTTTAGCAGGCTTTTAGATTTCTCTGAATTTTGGTAAGAAATGACATTTTGTCGGCTGAAGACATTGAGACTGCTGCTTGTAAAAAAAAAAAAAAAAAAGCCAAAACACACATCATTTATCCTCATTTGAAAAAAAAAAAATTAAAAAAAAAAATTTAAACCAGGCTGCCCATGTTTGGAAGGCTAAACAAAAAAATATAAAAATAAAGTAATAAGCAAAATAAACAAATTAGTTAAAACATTTTGATTGATGCATTTGGATATATGAGAAAAATCTCAGACTGATGCTGCTGGCTACCTTGAGTAAACTAAGGAACTCTATAGAAAGCACTTGTGGGATGGAGGGTAATTTGCCCCGTCTGATTTCATGCCACTTTTCCCCGTTGGTGGGTAAAGGCTCGGCTCCCGAGGCGCTGACTATCGTCAGGGCCAGAGCAAAGATGTCCGCCTTTGTTAAGTTACTGTACTCCTACAGAGAAACACAGAGCAGGTGTAAACATGGACCGCCTAGAAAATGAGAGACCTTTTTTTAAATTTTGTTTCCAAGTCAGAATAAATACCTCTTGCAGAACTTCGTTGGCCAGATATCTGCTGTCCCCTTCTTCCACCTGTGGATTGTTCACCCGGGTCACATGACCAAGATCGCCTGAAAGAATAGAAGAAAATAAAAAGCTGAATATTCAGGGTTCGTACACTTTTGCTTACAGTAAATTTCAGGCACTTTCAAGGTAGGTTTTCAAACTTTTCTCATTTTTCTTTTGAGAAAAAAAATACAAATAAACTTACATATGTACTGTATATATATATATATATATATATATATATATATATATATATATATACACACACACACATGCATACATACACACCTTAAAATAATGGCCTAAGCTAATTTGTTTTGCCAAAAGCGATCTTGGACAAGAAAAAAGTATTGTGATAATCTGCATAGCGGGAGCAAAGTAAGATGAAATATAGCAAAACGTTATGTTTTGAAAATCTTCTCACACACACCCTCCACACCTGAATGGTCTGAGAATAAAATAGAAATTCAACAAAAATTCTCAGTTTCAATAACTAACAAACTATAAGACAACCTTTATTTCAATCAAGCAGATGAATAAGAAATATTCATCACACTAAACCAATCACTTTGTGTTAAGGGAAACAACCTTCCTGTTCAAATTAAATAATCAAACTTAAAATAAATAAAATCACTTTACTTTCTATAAGGCGTCTTTTCTCCTAAAAAAATTATTACAGCTTTATAGCAAAACTGTACAGACAGAATATAAAGAACCTGAAAGCATTTTATTGAAATTCAAGCATTTTTAAGAATTTCAGGAAAACCCTGAATATTACAAAGAAGATTTAGTCGACTGGGCAAACATGGAGCAGCTTACCGATTTTGTAGACGACGCTTGTGGTGAGTCCATCGTCCTCGTCGGATTCGTCACAGCTCGCTACGGATTTACGGGAAATGAAGATGTTGCCTGGAACAAAGAGGGAAACATCAATTATCAGCAACGAAATCATGTCGTCCACAATTGAATTTTTTAAGCAAATTAGAAAAATAAAAACCAGTGTTGAGACTAGAGATGCACTGACCCACTTATTCAGTACCAATGTCTGAAAAACCACTGAAAAAGGGTTTTTTTTCTCTCCATTTTTTTAAACAGACGTGTTTAAAATTAAAATTAGGTCTATCAAAATAAATTTCGCGGGGCTATAAATTGTCCCACAAGTTATTGCGATAAAACAATAGTATTGTTATTTTGAGACCACTTTCAAGTAGTATAACAGTCATGGCACAATGATACAGAATGAAACTTTAAATAACACTGCAACTGGAAGACATTTTAAATATCCAAAATAAATGAACAAGACAACAAACATGAATTATGAAATCTTTAAACAAAACCGTACTTCAAGAGAAAGACATAGTTGAGACCAAAACACCAAACTGAAGACTTTTATCATCCAGTGTTTGGCAGAAACAGAAAGAGAAAAGTGATAAATCACACAAATTTAAGTTATTGAGTTTGTTTTAATTTATGATGCGATTAATTGATTTATTGCGACAGGCATGTTTTAAACAGAGAAATTGTTAACTGCATCAAATCTTCTTTCAAATGGTTCAAAAAATGCAATTAGTTATTCTAAATATAATGTAAAATAAATAAAGCATAGAATTAGACTGAATAGATCTGCACTTAAGGATCAGGCACATTGTCACAGATATCTGATATAAAATCTTTTTTCAATATTGGCACCGATGCATATATTGGATCGGTGCGTCTCCATGTAGGACGTGTCGGCTGAGCGCAGCGGTTGGACTCACTGGGCTTGATGTCCATGTGCACCAGAGACATGGAGTGGATGTACTTGAGTCCCCGAGAAACCTGCAGCAGCAGATCCTTCAGCTCCAGCTCCGACAGGTAGCTAAGCCGCCTGTAGTTGTCGGCAATGACGTCGGACAGGGTGCCGCCGTTGCAGTACTCGTTCTGGATCAGCATGTGGTCGTCCTCGGCCCAGGCCGAGTAGTAGCGCACCACGTGGGGGTGCTGGCCCAACACGGCGTGGGCGTAGACCTCCCGCAGCGCATTCTGTCTGTGAGGGAAGGGGAAAAAAAGTTGTTGTTTTTTTTTTTTTTTATCAGAAAGCACATTGCTCAGCACACTTGCACTTTCTGCTTATGCTCAACTTACTCATCTACTGATCCTGCCAGGGGCTTCTTGGACCTCTTAATAGCGTAGATGCAGCCGTCCAGCCTTTTCACGCACTTGAACACGGCGCCAAACTCCCCCGAGCCGATTTTCTCCAGCTCCAGGAACTCTGAGGTGTAGCGGGACATCATGTTGCTCTCCATCATGGTGATCCTCTGCAGAGAGAACGGCATGTTTAAGCAGGGGGGGAACACATCAAACACACACACACAGATCTACTTAGCATTCACACAAAAAAAGCAAACACAGTTCCAGGGCATTTGCATATGAACTGGCACATTTGCCTGCAGCCGTTTGTGCTTCAGATAAATGCTTATTGAGCAATACAAACACCATGTACAGTACAGCTTGTTACATCGTTCTACCCGCTGGGCTCCTGCATGATCAGCATGTTTAAAATTCCATATTTCCCAAAGTTAAAACAAATGAGAACAAATTAAATTAATGAGATTGAAAGGTGGTCAGATTCAAGGACGAGAAGGAGGAACGACCAGAAAAACTGAAGGAAGTAGTAACATGATTAGGAAAACCTGGGTTTCTGCAAGCTTTATCAACTCAGATTTAAGACATTTTAAGACCAATATGAAGTGAATTTTAAACTTGTATTGTGACAGAAATGTACAAAAGAACAATCACAAGTGATGTAGGTTAGCAACAGAAGTTTGCCAATGGCTAACACAAACATCGTCAGGCCAACTGCAGATAACTTTGCACTCACTCACAATTGACACAAATAAGCTAGCTAGCTTTACCCTTGATGGGTATATTGGCAGCTAGCCACCGGTAGCCGCAACCGCCTCAAGTCACAGAACGCAATAACGGTGTCTTCAAACGACTCAAAGCTTTGGTAACAGTAAAGTCCTGGGAGAGAAAGGAAACTACATAAAACATGAGATTAAATGATCATGCTTTAAAGACCTGTGGTGAACGTGTTTGAGGCCAACCTTTTTCCTTCAGTGGAATTAAGACTTTTTAATGCCTTGATTTTAAATAACAAGGCCTTATTTAAAAAGTCAGTGCAACCTTTTAAAGATGCACGGACACCATCGCTTTTATAAGGGCTAAAATTCATTTGTTATTATTCAGGCTTGGAAAGCACTCTGATCAAATTCCACACATCTACAGATTGCACAGAAACGGCATAGTTGCATATTTGCAATTCAAGTCACTAAAATATATTTAAAAGCATTTTCTACTGCATTAAGAAAACACCTTTGAATGTCAGGTTAAATTTGAACTTATTCCCTGGTTCAAATAAATTATTATTAACACATCCTAGGGAAAAAAAAAAAAAAAAATTATGACGAAATTTAAAGATAAAAATTCCACCTTTGATGGCGGCAGAATTTCATCTTCCCCTTCGACGTCACTGGCCTCCATGTCTTCTCCACAAGAACTGCAATAATAAAGTTGTTTGTTAGCGTCCTGTCCAGCAGGGGGCAGCACTGAGAGCTACACAAGCACATGGAGATCAACCTTAACCCACAAGGTCGTTGTTATCGGGTAACTCCCCCTCGACCTAATCAACAACTTCAACATAACTATGTTAAAGAAAAACAAAAAAGGTGACTGAACTGGCTTTCCACTGTGCAATAATAAGCCTTTGTGTTTATGTTAAACAGGAGTAGGGCTGCAAAGGAAATCAACTTTTTTTCTTTTTCTTTTTACTTTTTCCATGTAACAAACTCCAAAAGCTTAACTTACTCATTCCAATGCGCTCGCTTTCTGTTGTTTCTGTGCTGTGTGGCGGACTGGATTAGCAGGGAGTCGGGAGTGAAGGGGTTAAAGTTGACCATGGGGATCTGCTGTTTCCTGCCGTCTGTGAAGGACTTTCGCGGAGACTCGACATTCTTGAAGAGAGCAACTCTCCTGCTGGAGGATCCCGGGGCAGAGCTCCTGGCTCTGGACAGCAAACTCTGCAAAAAAGTTTTTAAAAATAAATACATGAATGAATGACATCCAGATTCGTGGGGGGGAAAAAATAACGAATAAAAAGTCAAATAAACGTTCTCTTCAACGCCAACACGAGTCTGGGCATAAAAGACATCCAATCGCTGAGGCCAATAAATTATGCAACAGGTAGAGATGTAAAGTGGGTCAGTGGGTCAGTAACGGATCCTGCAGATAAAACCAGATGTTTAAAAAATAATGTGCATCTCCTGATGTGCAAATAATAACATAAAATAATTAATGTGTTTATATATTTTTTTCTTAAAGAGCAGAAATGAGATGTTGTTCATGCAATATATATATATACATATATATATATATATACATATATACATATATATATAACGACTCAAAGCTTTGGTAACAGTAAAGTTGTTACCAAAGGAACAACTATATATATATATATATGTATATATATATAGAACGTATTTTTTTTAAAACTAAAACTAAAAGAAAAAAAAAGTCGGCTAATTCTAACCTTTGGTGTATGTGGTGTGTCGAAGAGCCGAAGTTTTCTGAAGGTTTTATGCGGAGGTGTGTCGGGGCAGTCCGGTACCGGGGAGCTGGAGCCCTCCCCGTCGTCCTGGATGTAGCTCCGCTCCGGCGACCCTCCGTACATCCGCGACACTTTCTTCGGCGACGGCGAACAGTTGGCGAAAATAACGCTGCCGGGGGACTGCAGCAGGGACGGGGAATCAAAGCCCTCCTCGTCCCACAGCTCCACGTCGTCGTCGTCGTCTCCGCCGGACTGGTTCAGCGGGCTGCTGCCGCCCACTTGGAGCTTGTCCGCGGCTCCTCGTCGCACCGGCGTCGGGGAGTCCATCTCCGTGAAGCCGGACTCTCCCCCGGTGCTGTTGTTGACGTCCTCGATAGAATCGTCTTCTCCGTCGCTGGACGTGAACTGCAGCTTCTGGCGAATCGGTCGGGATTTGGGGGAAGGCGTTCCGAGCCGATGGCGACTGTAGTTGGACATTTCGAGGATTTAAACCCCGGCTTCGTGGAAGAAGAGGGAGGGAGAGAAAAACACGCGGTTGGTGCTCCCACCGAAGTGGTAGCTTCCTCAAAAACGAGTTAGCTTTAATTTACCTTTAAAATGGTGTTAAGCTCATGAAAACTACTTTTAGCAGTTCAGCTTCACAAAAACGACTGTACTTTTAAAGTCCGACCCCCCAGTAAAAACGGGGAAAATGGCCTCGTACTTGCTTGAGCCGAACGCAAGCAGCAACGTCCTCCGTAGAAATGAATGGTAAAAAAAAAAAATATAAAGAAAAAGAAAAATAGAAACAATCCTCCTTCTTCTAATCCGTCACGCTCTCCTGGATGACTGGCCGACACAGAAACGCGTCTTTCCGGAGTAGAAACCTTAGCAATGTTTACATAAGTTTGAGGGAGCCGAAGACCGAGCTCTTCCCATGAAGCGCGTGGCAAAGAACTTCCCGCGACCGTTGATCACGTGTCGCCGAATAGCCAATCACCGCTCGACGTTGAATTTTGAAAGATGGGCGTTCCAGTGTAGCTTTTGGACAGGTTGCGTCGTCCCTCTGGTAGTCCCCTGCGGTGGAAGAATGTGGCGCGAAGGCTTGTGTGCCTTCAGCAGACAGAAGTCATGAGTCACGGTGACAATGCGTCCATTATTACTACCCAAAACAAACAACAGACGGATGAGGAAAAAAAATAAATAAAAGATTTATGTATGTATATGATAATGTGAGGGCGAAAATAAAGTGTTCTATCACCTAAAAAAAAAAAGAGTCACTTATTTTGTACAGGACATTGTTTTTATGTACAACAAAATTTAACTACAATTAAACATTACTTGTCTTTAAACATTCTATGCACGCTTTGACAAGATCAACATGCTACATTAATGCATGGCTCATGCATTTAAACTCTGCACTTCTGCCACTTTTTTTATCTGTATATCTCCATATACATATATATAAACATATACATTCTCAGTTGTAAAACTTTTTACGCTATATGTCTAGTTATTGTACATCTATTTATTAATTGTTTAGGATAATTTTAGTTAGACTCTGTCTTTTATTGTTACTCAATGTTAGTAACGCCCTGTCTTGTATCACTGTGGGATAGTGAGAAACGTCATTTCGATTCCCTTGTATGTCTGGACATGTAAGAGGAATTGACAATAAAGCTGATTGATTGATTGATTGATTGATTGATTGATTGAAACCTTGGTTTATACCAAACTCAAAACTTAAACCAGCATTTTAGATTTTTTTTTTTTTTTTAAGGCTGCATTAGCATGGACAGATTTGAAAGTTAAGTCAGAATAAAATTATGCCATGCAAATTAAATTTCTTCACTTAACTTTATGTTTATTGCATTTTTAGACCCCTTAAAACATGTGATTCTGGCACCATTTGAGAGCGGGGCCAAGAGTTGTTTTTTTTTTTTTTTTTTTTTTTGTCTAACAATTATATTATTCATATGATTGCT
Source organism: Xiphophorus couchianus (assembly GCF_001444195.1). Lineage (NCBI taxonomy): Eukaryota > Metazoa > Chordata > Actinopteri > Cyprinodontiformes > Poeciliidae > Xiphophorus > Xiphophorus couchianus. The sequence goes on along the minus strand of NC_040229.1, from coordinate 28,154,507 downwards.
AGTGTGTTTAACAAGATGCCAGAAAGAGTGCAAATGCAATTTCTGAATGTTTGGATCTTGGATTAAGTGCTTGCTGCCCCTCCCACACCCGATGCTGCAACACTGCAGCACTTTAGATATATTTGCAGTTGTGAACATTTTCAGGGGGTCAAATTGGAAGCCAGAGGTAGCACCTCTTAAGCCCGGTAAGGCGAAGCTGCTTTCAAAACAAGCTAAGGGTGACGTGTCTGGTACTCCAGCAGTAGTGTCAGCCTGTTATACTAGCAAAACAGCAAAATTGTGTAATATTTTAACTCTGCACTCTTAAACTACTACTAAATTTAGCGTTACCACTTTGCAGTAAATCTCCCCTTAAAAATGGCTAATAAATAGTTCATAGACATGTTATTAATTCATCTCTAAACACTATAAATTGTTTATTATGCATCAATTAAGGGTGAGAAAGAGAAAAAAAATTATGCAAACAGTGATTCAAATTTGTAAACTTTTATATTTTATCTGTTTTGTTAAATCTTTTAGACTACCTTATAAGCACAATAAGCATTTGTAGATGTAATTTTCTTTAGCATATGGTCTCCTTAGCATCAATTAATGAATAATAAACAGTTATTAATGATTTATAAAGTATTTATAGACAAATTGGTAACTATAAACTATTAGCCATCGATAAGGGGAGTCTTATTGATTAGCAAGTGTTATAGTAACCTAATACAATACATTGGTTTTAGCTGTAGAAAGTGTAATTTTTCTGTTATAAACTTAAATAGAACACAGTTTTGTTTCAAACGTTTGTGCAAATAGAATCACCACTGTGGTGAATATTGCTTTTCACCATGGAAAAGCAATATTTTCAACTTAACATGAGTCATTGCCTTGTATGGTAGACAACTTTAAGATGGAGTCTGTCAACATGGAGAGAATTGCTACGAAAAATGTACAAAGTGAATCACCTGAATCACCACACACACACACACACACACACACTCTTCTAAGATGCTGTGAAGCAAGTTTGTCCTTTTATCCTTCGTCTGTATCCACAGTCAGCTTTTTAAATCTCCATTTGGTCAGACACCCTTTCGCAGTTTGTTGCATAACTTCTAAGGCAGAAGTATAAGCCAATCATATCCACGCAATCTTTAATTTTTATTTATTTATTTTAGAAATAGCATTTTCTGTACACTGCACTGTGCATTCAGCAACATTAGAAAGCATTAATTTCCCCCTTTAATTTTTCCGTAAGAGAGACAAAATAGCACGACGCAGCTTCAGTTATCAAAATCCTATTTACAAGTAAAAGCCGAGTTCAGTTGTGAAAAAAAAAATAGGGAAGACATGATTTCTCCCAAATATATATATCTCTATATAGATATACATCTATATAGAGATATATATATCTATATATAGTCCATTTGAAATGGTCTTGATCTTCATTCATTGTCCCTGCAGAGTCGTCAGCCAATCAGTCGTCCAGGCCGGGGGTTTCTCCTTGCTGTATCCTGGAGGCTATTCTAATGGCTTCTTCCAGAGAAGGCTGATCGCTCAGCTACGAGAGGAACAAAAAGAAAAAAACAAAAAACAGGAATAAATCACTCACTTTAATTAAAAACCGTTTAACTAATCGCTCTTAGAGATGCATCTTTTACTCTGCTGTAAAGTGCGGTCACATGACGAAACAAGCAGACAAAAGGAAGCTGGTTCTAATTAGAATACCCCAAAGGGAACGAGGTGTTAATTAAAGACAAAAGTTTTCAAAAGAAAACAGGGGATCAGACCAGCCTGCTTTGATCTAATCAAGCTGCCACCCTGTGACCTTTAACTAGTAACAAGTTACATTTACTTGAGTAACTTTTTAGGGGGGTAAAAGGACTTTTAGGAGTAGTCTTACTGCTTTTTACTTGAGTAATTGTATAATGAAGTATTGCTACTCTCATTTGAGTAAAATTCCTGAATATACTGGACACTGTGAACAAATTCACAGAAACAAGAACATGGCAGCTTTGGCCAAACGTTCACCAGGCAGAGACACACCTGCTGATTGTGTTAAAGGTTTATATTTAATGAAATTGATTTTTTTTTTCTTCCCCTCCAGGGTTTTTTTTTTTGTGGGCTCTAGTGTCCCTTATATGAAAGTAGGCTGACAGGAAAGGGGGAAGGAGAGGGGGGAAGACATGCGGCAATTATCGTCGGGTCCTGGAATCGAACCCGCGTCGAGGACTCAAGGCCTCCAAACATGGGTCATGCTAACCACTACGCCACCACGGCACGCCCAAAGAAACTGATTTTGAAACATTTATCTTTTGCCTGATTTTGTTTTGTTGTTTTAGTAATGATGCTATTCATACAAATTATTTTCAATTTGGTTCTTAAAATACCAGAAAATGTCCACATAACTTTAGATTTTGGTCCGTCTGATGATGTAATTTTTAAATATTAAATGATTGACGTTTTGATCAGGTACTTTATACGTAAGTCGCCTTGTTACCAAAACCTGTTTTACTCTAACTTGAGTCATTTCCTGGATGTCTACTTCTTACTGTTCATATATTTTTTTTAATTCTCTATAATAAGAAACAGAGTCCACCCACAGGGGGCAGCGGTGAGGTTACGCCTCCTGCAGGAAACTTGTAGCAAATATTTAATGAGGTGAAATCTGAAAAGAAGGATTACATTGCAAGACTAACAGAAGTTCTAGTCACAAAATCCATAAAGAAATGTGAACTTTGACCTCGTTTGAGCTCTGTGTTGGGTTGAATCTGACTGTCTTTTTTTGTTTTGTTTTGTTTTTTTGAGACTGGGAACCGAGAGTCTCTCCAGCCTCTGCGACCGGTTTGAATGTGACCAGAAAGTGGCAAATTCGGACAAACTCAGCAATGGCCACTGCAGTCAAACCGCCATGCTGTTGTCACAATTATCACTGAAGTGCTGGAATGTTTCCTCGACTTTGTCACAATCTCCAGGACGTCCCTAAATATCCGGGATGTTTCTGCAGCCTCGCTGTGAGGAAACAAACGCTCCTCGTTTTCAGAAACTATCCCACAAACAAAATATGACATTTCGTTTCTTCCTTGATCACTAGGGGTGAAGACCTGAAGTTGAAGTTGATCATGTCATGCAGTAGTTGTTGCAAAAATATTTTAAACTTTATGTGTGTAGAAAGATAAAAAAAAAAAAAGAAAAAGAAACAGTGTGATGTTTTGTTTCTAGAAATCCGTCTGTGTCTCATTACTTTATATCAGGACGAACCAAAAACAGTTGAGTTATTATAGCACCTCTTTTTTTTTTTTATATTTAAAATTGTTGGAAAGATTTCAGTTTCCAGATTGACTTTCTTTGCTAGATAGATAGATAGCATTTATTGTCATTGAACAGAATTCAACGAAATTTCCATTGCAGCTCCCATGCAAAAGGTCAAATATATACAGTATAAATAAGCAAACACACAATAATAATAATAACAATATATACAACTAAATTAACTAAAGGCACTCAACCACACCAAATATATATATATGTGCTATGTTGCACATATATATATATATATTTATATAAACAAACTTTTTGTAGGCTGCTGTTGATACTAACACAATCTGGCATTTCTAACAGGACAAACATGGACACATCTAGTTTATATCTGGCAAATAATGATGATTTCCATTCTGATGATTAATATTTTTTAAGAAAAATGTTGTTCACAGGCACATCATAATCCATTTTATTAATGCGTTTGGTTGTAAATGGTTTTTATTTATTGTTTTTGGATGTTTAGTGTTATTTTGGAGAGTTAAAATATCTTCTAGTTGTTCAGTGTTCAGAAGTGCATATTTGTCTAGGTTATTACCCGGTTAGTTGTCTGGACTAGTACTGGTTTACCAACCTGAACGGCGATGTGAGTGCCATTGGGCGTGGCCAGTAACGTGACCGGATGGAGATCCTCTTGGTCTTGGCCGTAATTTGCTTCCTCCACGGTTTGGAACGACGCCATGTCGGGTGTCATGATGGCCACCTGAGGGCGACAAAAACGCACTTTACCGATGCAGCAGCTAGTGTTTTATTTCTATACAGTCAACAGTGCTAGCATAGATGTTACACACAGCAGCACCTGGAACTCCTTTTTTGTTTGTTTGTTTGTTTGTTTGTATCCCACATTTCGTCCACATTATAGTCACAGTTGTGAATCTGAATCGTTCAAACATTTTTTTTTAAAGAAATTAAAGTTTGAAAACTGACCTGACACTAACTTCTCCTGTTATTTATTGAAGAGGTGTTTAAAAGTAAAGAGTTCAGCCACTGAAAAATGACAGTCTCTGTGAATCATTTTCAGGTGACTTACAAAGAAGAAAACCAGAAAAACAAACAGACGTCATAACGCTGGAGCCTTCATCTTCGTTTACCTGTTCGTCCGAGCCGTCGGTTGCCACCATGGTAACCGAGTGTGCGCCTTGCGTCGCCAGTTCGTGCGCTGGGATGGTTATGGTGGTGCCTTCTTGGGTTACCATGGTGATTGTGCCACCCATAGCTTGCAGATCTGCTTCAGAGATGCTGACCTGACATGAAGCAAAAGACAGAAATCTACTGATTTCAACAGTTTCAGAACAGATGATGAGTTGCTTAAACCTTTTACTGGTACTGTGAAAAGTATTCACTTCCCCACGGATTTTTTACTCCTTTAGTACTTTGGCAAATAATTCAATCCAAATCCAACAGTGTACCTGTTGCGTTCCATCTTCCTGCGTTACCAAGGCGACCTGCGGCTGAACGGACATGTCCGAGGAGTCCACTGGTTCCGAGTCGTCCGTGTCCACCACGGCCGGTGTGTAGCTCACGTTTGGGTCGTCGATGGCGTCTGAAACAAGTCAGTTGGCAGATTACCTTCTACCGCCGATGACTAAAAAAAATGTAAATAAATAAATAAAATAAAAGGAAAGGTGCAGCCGTCGACACGGCGACGCGGACCTGCTGGTGGCTCGAAGTAGGCCTCCTGCTCCTCCTCGATGGGCTCGGAGTCGTTGTGCGTGGTGCGTTTGTGCATGGCGAGCGTGGAGATCTGCTTGTAGGTCTTGCCGCAGTGGTTGCAGTTGTAGGGCTTGCAGGGCGTGTGAACCACATGGTGTTTGTACAGGCTGGAGTATTCGGTGAAACGCTTTTCACACCCGGGCACTGTGCAAACGTACGGCTTCTCTCCTGGAGAACAAAGCAAGACAGTCACAGCGGGAATGTTTCAGAGCGTGGATTGGAACATGCAGGTCCACCTGTGTGTGCGTGCGTGCGTATGTGGACACACACCTGTATGGATCCTCATGTGGTTCTTGTAATTGGTGGCGCTGGCGAAGGAGCGGCCGCAGCTGGGCTCGGAGCAGTAGTACGGCCGCTCCCCCGTGTGCGTCCGGATGTGAACTTTGCGGATGTTGGACGTGGTGAAGGAGCGGCCGCAGCCTTCCACTGGGCACTTGAAGGGCTTCTCCCCTGAAAACCACAGAAGAAGAAAGAGATAACCGTTACGTGACGAGTTACATCTCCGTTCTGTACGAAAGGCTTCTAAACCTGGAAGAATGAAGCCTTGAAGTAAGTAGAAACTTATAAAAAAAATTTGAAAAGTCGTTATTATTACAAACATTTCTGACTGCTGAAAGCTTTTACTATTTCAAAATGGCCACGGATTATGAGGTGCCATTGGTACAAAAGTAACAGTTATTTAATCTGTTGTAAAAGAAGACAGACTAAATAACTGTCAGTTCAGGGTTCAGTTGTCAAAATACATTTTCGCCACAGTGTTCATTCATTTATAAATGTCACAGTTTCAAATGAAATGTTTAGCCAGTAAGCTAAATATTTAGTTTGTGAGCCAAATATTTAATTTCAAAGTATATAAGTATTTTATAAATAAATATTTAGCTACCAAGCTAAATATTTTGTTAGGAAGGAAAATGTTTAGCTTGCTAACTACCGTAAATATTTAGTTTATAAACTAGCTTTGATGTAAATATGTTGTTTGAAACTAAGTATTTACTTCACTAACTCAACAAAACACTTTGTTTAAAGCTAACTACTTGGCTTGTTAAATAAATATTTAGTTTATGCTAGCTTCAAGGTAAATATTTAGCTTCAAACTCAAGATTTACCTCACTAACCTAGCTAAATATTTAGTATGAAGCAAAATATTAGACTTTCTAACTAAACATGTGGTTGAAGAAACTTCAAACTAAGTTAAATATTGAGCTTTGTAATTAAATATTCAGTTTGAAGGTGGCATTTATAAAATAACGAGTAGCATGGTGAAAATATGACTTTGAAAATTAACTCCCACCTTTTTTCTCTCTTATTAGGCCAAGTCGCTGCAGTTTATTTTGTAAATTATAGCTTTGTGAAGGGAACCCTGTAGCATAGAGGCATCAGGTTCATCACAGAAGCCATGTGTTCTTCCCTCCAGCATGCTGTGGAACATTAACAACCCCTCATGCTGTTCCATCCAGTCTTTTCTGGTCTTGTTATTTTTTCAAAAAAGCCGTTGTATATGGCCAGAAGCTGTCAGTTTGGGATAAAATGTGATTGTTCGTATCACACACACGCCTCTGAAAGGATTCTTTGTTGTGAAGTCTGGAGGGCAGAAGCATCAGTTATCAGAAGCTAATTTAATTCCCTCCAAAAGAAACTAAGCAAATCTGAAGTAGATGATTTTGACCTCGTCCAAATGTTCTTGAGCGCTGTTCAGCCAGCTAGAAGCTAATAAAAAAGGACCCGATTTTTATGTTTCTGATCAGTGAACCCACCGTTAACAACACTCTTGGTGGCAGATACAGTTACAGACCGAAGAAAACTCAAACGTTCCTTCCAGATTACCGTTTCGTCCCATGACGTACATGTCCTTTTCACACCTGAAAGATTCTGACTCTGATTGATCCACTTGCAGTCTCAACCCTCCACTCTTCGTCTGGTGAGGTGTTACCAAGCAAAGATGGCGGCCGCAGCACGGCGATGGCGGAGGGATCGCATCACCCTTCAGTATCAGTGTTGATCAGCCGAATCTGACACAGATAACTTGCTGAGGACTGGGAACAATGACTGTCCTGGTATTTAAAGGAGCATGCATAAACAGATTATCCTTGAGGGAAATCCCTCACAGGGAAGAAAAGCTACAAGTCCCTTTGATTCAGCAACCCCAGCGACGTTATCTGAATGCTAACATGATCTTGTGTGATGCGTAAGGACAAAGTGACCTGCCATGTTGGAGCTGATGGTTAAATGTTTACTGTGCAACTGTGGGTGAATTCACACCAGCCCCGTTTAGTCCGCTTCAGTCGAACTCTGGGGCGTTTGTCTGGGGCGGTGTGAAATCTGGTCCACCTACAAACCTCGGTCTCGGCTCGGTTGAAGTAAACTCTGGCCCGGTTCGAAGCCTATGTGAATGCCAAAGACTGCTCCAAAAACAGGAAGTGGACTGCCCAGCGCAGGGCATTCTGGGTAAATACAACCTGAACAAACCCTGGTGTCTAGCACTAGGGGGAGGAAAAATGGCTTGCGGCGTTTTACCAAAGCCAAAACAGAAATCCTACAACCGCTCAAATCTGACGCCACTGTATTTTAGTTTATGAAGAAGGAAGCTGATCTCAGTGTCTTCTTCAGAGGTTTCCCTGGCGTTTCCTTCAGTGGTTTGAACAAAATTTATCAGGCTCAGTTTATTATATTCTACTGGATCTGTCTGAAGCGATTTTACTGCAGCAACAGAAAGACGCTGAGCTTGCACTGACGCGCATCTGGCGCGTTTAACCCATTTTCAGTAAGATAACTCGTACTCCATGTTAGTAGACCTAACTGATCATATGCTAAAACTTTAAATATGAGCTACATTTTCTCTACTTTTACATTATTTTAAAATAGTAAAACTCCATATCAAAGCTGTCACTTTGAAGATAAATAATTACTGACAGGTCATGCAGGAGGGCTAGAAACAAATATTTCAGCTGGAACAAAATTTTGTGTTGGCAGGTCAAACATTTCAATAACCAGAGATCAGAAAATGATATAAATTCTATTAAAATAAGAATTATTATTATTATTATTATTATTGTTCTATGAGATTCTGATTCTGTACCTGTGTGAGTCCTTGTGTGTTTCTGAAGGTCTCCGGAGGTTTTAAAGGACTTGCAGCAGTTCATCTCCTGACATCTGTATGGCTTTTCCCCTGTATGCGTCCGCGAGTGACTCTTCAGTCCGTAACCTTCAATTTCCACAGACAGACAGTTAGGGAGGATTTTTTTCCCTGGTGAACTCTTCATCTGTTTGCAACAGCTGAAAAACGCTCCATTGCAATTGTTTAGTTCATGTTGCAATAGCATCTTCCAAGACATAAAACTAAAACAGGCATTGATAAATTAAAGCATAAATACAAAATAAACAAAAAACATTTTTAAAAAGTAATAAAATTCAATTAGCCACCTGTTGCAAACTTCTTTCCACAGCCCCGATATTCGCAGACGTAAGGTTTATCACCAGTGTGCGAGCGCTCGTGTACCTGCAGGATGTCGACACAAAACCCTTTCAAACAAAATGGCTGACAGACAAATGCACTTTTCCGCAACATACTGCAAGAATACAGCCTTTTAAAGTTAGAACATCTAGAAGCGAGAACATTTTTTTGTGCTAAAATTCATTTGTATCCATTGAAACGGAGGAGCGAAGCGAACCTTGAGATGGTGGGCAGTGGTGTAGAGCTTTCCACAGCCTTCGTATTCGCAGCGGAAAGATTTTTCTCCAACGTTTGTCACTCTTGGTTGCCTGTTGTCTTGACCCTGCAGCACAATCTGAAGACGTGACGCGCAAATCAGAATGGAAATCGGATTTCAACCCAGGGGTGAACAGAAAGAAAAACACAAAGTGACTCTACCCTCATGTGGATACCGCTGTCTGCTTCCACTCTGCCAAACGACCCTAAGGGGTTTTCCACGTTCTCCACCTAAAGGAGGAAAACAGGACATTAAAATATATTTTGTGCTTTTTCTTTAAACACATGAACACATAGAAATTTAACGGAAGGAAACAATGCAGAGAAAGAATGCCAAGTTGGGTAAACTGCTGCCACAGCAGTAGCACGAAACGGTCTATCACCTTGGTGCCGTAGTGTTCGAGCACACTGATGGTTTCTGGGTCGATGGCCGCAGCCTCGGCCTGCAGGTCTGCGATGGTGCCGTCAGCCTGGATGGCCAGGATGGTGTTGGGCTGAGGCATGTGCACCGTGTGCTGGATGTAGGCGGTGCTTCCATCCTCTAGCTGGACCTCCTGCAAGCCGCTCTGGTCGTATGTTTCTACACAGAGACAGGAGGCAGGGTAGGATAAACACTAGCTCAATCAGGAACCAGTTTTGCAGTACTGGGCACCACTAACTAAAAAGTTAGCTGTGCTAACCCTTAAGCATTAATTATTGACGTTAGCTGAATGCTAAAGCAAAAGACAAACATGGAAATGATAATGTTGAAGAGCAACACCAACATAGTATTTAATCAAGTTAACGATGAAGCCCTTCACCAAAACGGTATTTAGCAGAAGTATTTGCTAAATCGCTATACTAACACAGTATTTAGAGGAAGCTAACGCTAAAACATTATACCAACACAGTATTTAGAGGAAGCTAATGCTAAAACATTATACCAACACAGTATTTAGAGGAAGCTAATGCTAAAACATTATACCAACACAGTATTTAGAGGAAGCTAATGCTAAAACATTATACCAACACAGTATTTAGAGGAAGCTAATGCTAAAACATTATACCAACACAGTATTTAGAGGAAGCTAACGCTAAAACGCTATACCAACACGGTATTTATCAGAAGCTGATGCTAAAGTGCTATACCAACACAGTATTTGGATGCCTGAGAAATATTTCCCAAAAATTAATTTAGGGTAAGCTAACTGTGCTAAACTTTTTCAAAGTTAGCAAAAGGGGTCAGGTGCTACATAACAAATTAGCTCCACTATTAGCACGTTAGCAGAGGTGTGCCAGCCACTGTACAACAACAACATTTCTCGGAAGCAGTTAAGGTTGTTTAGGGACTTTTGAAAAAGATGAGACCAACGCTCTCCCCGTCAGAGTAGAAACCCTGGTTCTAAGATACCAGATGACTGAACACTCTTGCTACGACTCATCCCAGGAAGAAAACTGCTGTTTTTCAAGCTTTCTACTGAAGTCCACACAAAGAGCAGCGTTTACCTTTGGGAGTGTGAATGTAGGCAGTTGTTCCATCTTCTAACTGGACAGCCTGGCCGTCTTCGAGCTGTAAACTGTCTCCTCCTGCAGCACACATTTAGACAACCGTCACTACCACCATTTTAGAGATTCCATTGTTGCACAGCAGACACACTACTACACACCAAAACAACAACATCATATAATAAAGCACAGTGGTGAACTATCTAATCATAAGTCAGGGTTTATACTGTACCTGCTTTAGGCATGGACACATGGTGGACGTAGGCAGCTGAGCCGTCCTCCAGCTGGATCACCTGACCGTCCATGATCTGTCCATCAGAGAAGGACGCTTTGGACTCATGCTGAATATACGCAGTGGAACCATCTGCAAGAGTGACAGCCTGCAGGCTCACTGTGTCCATGTTCTCCATCTGATCACCATCTGGGAAGTAAAGTTTGAAAGTTAAGAGTTTGAAAGTTAAGAGTTGTCTCTGTCTTCTAAGATGTAAATGGACAATCTTCTGTTCTTATAGCTTCTGGAAATGTTTTCAATGTTTTTTTACTGTTATTATAGCAGTTTATGGTACCAGTGTGGGAACTCACCTGCCACCGTCACAGCCTCCGTCAGACAGAGCGTGACCGGCTGCCCGTCTGCATCATGAAACTCGGACATTCCCTGGGAGTCCCGGTTGATCTGGGCCAAGAGCATGCTGCAGCTGGTGGGGCGACAAACTGAGACGAGTTAACCCCGGTGCTCACAAGTCAGCAAACACGAGCACTGAAACTCCACCAGAAATCTGAGCAAATGAGCCGTCGTTAAAACGTCAGTTTACCATATATCAGCAATATTTGGATCGTGAAATATAAAACCAAAACCTCTGGCCTGGTTTATGTAGTTTGACGTACTGTATGTGTCAGAACCAATTCAGACATATTCATCTGCGGAGTTTAAAGACACAGTAGGGTTGGGAAACACCACTTAATAATAAGATCTGCTGAATTGTTTTTTACCTCTTCCCCCCCCCACACTTTCCTGGGTCTCTAAAATTAGACATAATTTTTGAAATATTTTTGAAAATATTTTCAAAAAGTGGCTTTTGCTTCCATCATTCCTTCTATGAGTTGAGTATCAGGGCCAGGCTGTGAGGGGTTTTGTTTAATCACGAGAACATAGTCAGAATATTAGCAAAACGAGGACGCAATTTTACCTTAAAAACGTCTTAGAATTCTGAAAAAAAAAATATTGTTTTAATTAAAAAAAAGCTTCGAGAGTTATCAAGATCTTTCTTTGAAATAGATTTAGTCATTTGCTCAGTCGTTTCAAAGTCCTGCTGCTGGTAATTATTTGATGCTGACATGTTATTTGAAGTATTAACTTATCTGTGAAACTGATACCAAAATATAACTTCACAAGAGCCTCTACATTCCTCATTTTATTTTTTTGTGATGGAGTTCTCATAAAATTATTATGTCATTTCCCTAACGTTACAACTTTATTCTGGTAATATTATTAATTTAATCTCATAGCCTAGCGCTAATGTTCCACCATATACGTAGTTGACCTGAGACAGCTGCTTTTTGATGGGTCTTATATATCCTGCAGTAACTTTTTTTAAGGTCAAAAAGATTGATTTTAGAGCAACTTCTTCCAATATGGACTCTTTCTTCTTTTTCAAGGCACATAGTTTCACTTCACGTTACAATCAGTCATCATAAAAATGTTGCATTTACCAAATATGACTTAAAAGAAATCTGACTTTGTAATTTAACACCTTGGAATTGGGTCTCTGTCTCTTTAAGAAGCTCCTGCTCTTTCTGAAACGCCGCCTTCAGGAAGTCATCCTTGATTAACCCTTTAACAAGATTTTTACCAGCGTTGCACTGAGAATAATGAGCTACTTCTGATTGTACGCAGATGCGCAGTTTCACCAGGTGTTTGCTAATTGCTGCTGGTTAGTCTGAAGGAGCTGAGTCAGAAACTTCAGCTCTAAGGAGCTACGTCCTCAAAGGCGGAGCTAGGTCCACCCAGACGTTTTGTACAGCTGAATGGTTGCCCTGGAGATTAAAGGATTTATCAAACATGCATGCAAGAATCGGGGCAGCACTCGAGGTATGTTTTTGATGAGGGAATAATGCTATAACATGATGTAATGCTCAAAAGTCAATTGAACATAATACTGCCCCTTTTAGCACTAAGAAAACAAAGGAAGTCATCACTGGTGGATCACAAGTTACTGAAAATAAATGGAGAATTTGTCACAATTTGTGTCCCTGGGAATAAACCCATCAAATGATGTCATTTCTATAAACAATCATCAGGAAACCACAACAACATGAGAGCTTCCAGGAAGATCAACCTGCCACAACATCTGCTGGTGACCTTCCATCGCTGCTCCACTACTTTTTATACAATTAAAAACACTTATTCCAAAGTATTTTTCTCATCCAGTCTGTATGTGGCATTCATTTTATGTTTACAGCTATCTTGCTGTTCACTAAATATGTTGGCATATTAAAATATAGGCTGTGTGAGATGGAACTGCATGTAATATTTCTGACTTCAGATTGAATTTTTTTTTTAGACCTTATGAGAGCAGTTTGTTTTTCTTCTTTTAAGCTAGTGCAATGAACATTTTGCTGTACACCTGGGCAACAACAATTAAAAGGAATCTTTTTTAATTACCTATTTCTGTTATAAACGTCTAAAAAAAAAACAACACCTCTATCCTTTACCCGTCTGGTTAGTGCATTGCTTTTCATGGCCGTAATTCTAACAAAACCTCTAAGACCTTCACAAAACAACTGTATTTGTTTAAATATATTAGTGTTTAAATTAAACCTGTATGGATTAGATTCCTGGGGATATTGAAAACCAATATACATCACTTTTTAGGAACTTTAAAAAAAATAAAACTCAAGTATATTTTCCATCTAATATGGGTCATTTATGCTGGACTATTTCATAACCCACATTGAGGTTATGTGTCAAAATGTTAAGTTTAACGATATTTACTTGTTATCCACAAATCAAATGACTGAACTTCTATTTCAGGAAATATGTTATTCCTATTTTTTTCATTTAATTAAACATGTCCTGACAGCAAACGTTACTCAACAGTGTTTAGCATTTAATGTGACTTTTACCAACACTCAGGACATTTAACAACGCTTTGCATCACACAACAAGAACGTAAATAGCCATGGTTTTAGCCAACAGTGTTTTATTCCGGGGAAAGTGACACCTTGGTGCAGGGAGGGAATGGTTCTTGAGAAACTAACGGAGGGAAACGTAGCTGCTAACAGTACCAGAACCTTGGACCAGCGGGGGAAACGTAACGGGGCCACATAAACAGCCAGTCGCCCACTGATGAGTTTTTGGCGCTTGTTTGTTTATAGCCCTTTCAGCTGGTTAGCTACAGCTATGACTTGCAATATTTTCCCCTTTTAATGACACGTCATACAAAGCAAAAATGTTAAAACGAGTCTACTGCGGGACATGTTGGTCGAACACTAAAGTGGTGAACTTTGCTAAACCTTCAAACACTTGGCTGCTCCACCCGCAGCACCGACATGTCAGACGGGGTAAGCTAACTAGCTAACTGTCGAGCTAACGACGCAGCTAAGTACGCCAAGCGCTGCTGACACGACTTTTTTCTAGCGGCGGAGAGCAAATGTTTCCTGTAAAGCTGTGGTCGACGCGATCGTTTTTGTTATTCTGAGCCATTTCGTGATGCCTGAACAGACAATGTGTGGAAGACGGAGCCAAGCTAGCTCTCCCTAACAAGCTCCCAGCCCAGTTTAACCAACTAGCCACAGAGACGGAAACAAGACCCAGGAATCCATGAGCTAATTAATGATATAAGCATTTTTGGTCGCTATATTTCTATTCGGTTTTTTCCATTTCAAAGTATTTCTCCCGATTCCTGCCGACTCCCTTCCCACAGCCTGTCACTCCCACTAGCAACAGCGATGGCTGTGGGAATAATGCACACTGGGTAAAAACCAATTTATATACTAACCTCTGAAAATTTCCAACAATTCCTCCTGTTCGACCACCATGCAACAGTGCAGGAAACGAGCAGCGACGCTCACAAACCAGAAACATGTGTGGCCTGTTGTTGTCCCGCCTATTCTTCTACCACGGGATATGATTGGGTAGTTGTTTGTGAGGTACATTCCTATTGGTCTGACGAGGCGTCGCTCGGCCTCGGGAGTCGACATTCAGCCTCCCGGGCCCCTAGCAGGCGCCATTCCGCGCCGGTTTTCGTATTGTCTGAAGCTTTCCAGTTTCACTGCGCCCTGTCGTCGCGGAAAATAAATATTTAAGCTTTCAAACGAGGTCACGGAAAGCCGACTCTGCGGATCCCTAGCTGCGGTGCGCCGCAAACTGCAGTTAAAATGCTGCTTTTGTCGCACAAACATGGACGCGTGCGCAGGTTTATCGGCGTCCATGTTGAAAACAAGGTCGTGTGGGAAAAAAAGGGGGAATGTGGGCAATGCAGTGAAAAGAGACTCGGTGGAATAACGTGTCCGTGGATTTGAAACACGGCAACATAGAGAAACGATACATTTTACATGTGCAAACACGAACGTACCCATAAACTGTACTCAAGTAAGAGTAGAACTACTTCAACAACTTCATTTTTCTCAAGTCAAAGTATTTTTTGCAGAACATTTGCTTTAATATTTAGAAACAGTATCATCAGAAAGACCAAGATGCAGATTTCTGCCCAGGTCCCTCTTGAAAATGAGATCTAGATCTCAATGGAGACCTTGTTAAATAAAGGAAATAATAAATTATTTTTTTAAAAGTCTGATAATATTAAGACTAAAGTAAAAAAAAAAAAAACGAAATTCAAAGAAATACCATAAACCAGGCATGTCCAAAGTCCGGCCCGGGGGCCAATCACGGCCCGCGGTCAGATTTCATACGGCCCGCAGCTTCGGTTTTATAATGTATTATTTATGGCCCGCCTGCACTGTCAAACAGAATAAATAAATCATAAAACTTGAAACTGTAATTCCTCCTTTCACCAAATGGTGGCAGCACCACTTTAATACTATCAGTCTGCCTCCGTGCAGCGAACCGCTCTCCACTCATTTCTGCCATGGCCACTGCAAAGAAAACAAGTTTACAGTGAAGGCCGCCGCTTTCAAGAGAGATGGGAATTATAATACTTCTTCACTGAAAATCAAGGCAATTGTGCTTGTCTAATTTGTGAGACGGTTGCCTTGTTTAAGGATTTCAACGTAAAGAGACACAAACATGCTAACACATACAACAAGCTAACAGGAAGTGACCGTGCTGAAAAAGTGAAGCAGCTCCAAGCTGCACTGGCATCACAACAGCGATTTCTTTGGGCCTGTGAGTCAAAAGAAAATACCACCAAAGCAAGCTACGATGTTAATGTTAATAGCTAAACATGGCAAACCTTCTACTGAAGGTACATTTATCAAAAACTGTGTTATGAAAATGGTGGAGAACATTTTGCCCTGAGAAGAAGCAAGAATTTGAGAAAAATGTTTGCCTGGCAGTAACAGTGTGGCACTGAGAGTTGAGGACATGAAACTGAGTGTTTTGAACGGTAACGTCTGTCACTATCAGCAGTGAAGAGCCAAAAGAACATTTATGGCACTTAATTTTATTAAACTCTTGAGTAAGATTTGGTTATGAACCTGTAGATATTGTAAATGACGAGCAAAATTCACTTGTTTTAAGATTTAATAATAACAGACAACTTTGCATTACTTATAACTCCTGTTTAAAATGTTCTTGAGGCAAAGATATTTTTAAACTCATGTAAATTTAAGGTATTTCATACAGTTTGTTCAATGTTATCTGACTCTCCAGATATGAAAGAAAGGCAGAATTTGGGTTTTTAGAGTTGTTCTCATTTGCCTGAGTGGCTTATATTTGTTGTTTTTTTGTCATTTGAAAAATAAAGATAATTGTGACAATGAAAATTGTTTTATAACAGTGTGTATTTGCATGAAACTTTTGTAGTTAAAAAATGTCCGAACAAACTATTGGCCCCCGGGCATCTTCACTTGATCAAATCTGGCCCTCTTTGCAAAAAGTTTGGACACCCCTGCCATAAACCCTAAAAAGGGTTTGACCTGAGAAAGTACAACTTTTTTTGCATTTTAGAAATAAAAGGCATCTTCAAGACAGGCCTGAAATTTGGTGTTAAAATTTGGCCAAGGCCAAGTTTCTGTGTAGGGACTGAATTTACAGTGTTTACTTTAGATTTTTCTTTGCATCTTCTTGACCAACAAAAGGAGAACAACAAAGCTTGCGGACAAACAGGAAGTCTCACTTCAACAGAAAGTGTAGGTGTGTGTTTCTCTGGTGCATTTTTTGTTAAATCAGATCAAATTTGATTTGATTAGCACATTTTAGCAACAAGGCATTTCAAAGTGTTTAGCCTCATAAAAAAAACACCAAAATACAAAGTCACAGAACACACAGTCAACCACTGAAATATTTTGTCAAGTGTCGTTGTTAATTTTTTCAAAAGCAACTCTGAAACCGGTGGGGTTTTAGTCTATATTTAAAGGTACTCAGTGTTTCAGCTATTTTGCAGATTTCTGGATGTTTGTTCCAGAATTGTGGTTAAAACATATTTGTTCTTAATTTGGCAAAGTTACTTACACTGAGAAGAATACCTGAAAATGTTACTTCAGGAAGAGTTGTGATACTTCTTAACGTAGGAAATATTTCTCCTCTGTTAACCTTTAGCAACAATTTTACACTGAGAAGTACTGTAGCTCCTATAATGAGCTCAGCAGATGCCACAACTGTAGTGGCTTAATCAACAAGGGCAAAAAGGGTCATTAGCACCAGAGGTTTGCTAATTACTGCTGGCTAGTCTGAAGGAGCTGAGTGGGGGACTAGAAGGAGAGGGTTGCTATGTGAAGCCTGAAACTGCAGCTCTGAGGACGGGCTTCATCCTGGAAAGTCCACCAAGGCGTTTTGCCCAGCTGAATGGTTGTCATGGGAGATTAAAGGATTTCTCAATCATGCTAAAAGGAACCAAAGCAACACTTCAAGGATGTTTTGAGGAGGAAATGACATTATAACATTAGACGATGTAAAGCTCAAAAAAAGTAAAGTTCACATAATCAGTTTTATTTATTTATTTTGACGCAGCGTGAATTACTAAGTGAAAATATTCGGTGTTGTACGTTTTATTTAAAAAGTTTCAGAGCAGAAATCAAACCTCACACAGTCTGACTTCACCGCCTCGATGGAGGGCTTCCCCTCCCTCCTCCTCCTGGACGTGATGACGTAGTGCCTCGGGGCATGTGCACCGGGACGCGGGCGGAGAACCGGAGCCGCTCGGAAGTCCTGGATGCTGCGGCGCTGAGGCAGCAGAGGAGGCTGAAACAAGCCATCCAGTTCCTGCACAGAGACTCAGCCGACCTGCCCACTGAATTGAAATCAGGACTTTGTGATGACCACACCAAAACACTAACATTGAGGTCCTTAAGCCACTTTTGCTTTAGGTTTCAGGTCATTGTCCGTTTGGAAGACCAACCTGCGCCCAAGCTTTTGCTTCCCGACGGATGATGTCTGTCGACGTTCTTTTCCCCGTGAAGCAGTCTATCATCAGTCTCGCCTTCAACCATCTGGAAATCGATCCCAAGGATGAGCCAGACTGCTGGAGCGCCACAATTCTCCTCCTGACATCTTGGCTGATTTCGTTTCATGTCAAACCAGAAAGCAGCGAGTTCCAGGCGTTCCTCCACCTATCAGAACCTATCAGAAGTTTCCATTATTATCTGGGCTTCCCCTCCTGGTTCTTAAGAGATAGTAATTATTCTGTATGTCAATTTCATATTTTGAATACATTAATAAAAAAAAACAACCTCTGACATTATTTCTCTCGTTATTGTGGGATTTATCAAATAGAAAGAATGTTGGTAATCCTAATGTGATCTGTTATAACTTCAAGTAGTGAAAGAAGGGCGTCTTTTGTAAACTTTCAACTGCATGTTGCACTCCTCATTTTATTTACACAAAATAAAACGAAGAGTTGTGGAAAGCCACATATTAAATGTTACATGCATCTGTATTCCCAGGAAGTGAAGTGAACAGGACGACGTTACAACGCTCCAGCCTCCCTGTCCCACAGATCAGCAGCTCACCAAACCACCGCTCCCTGTTTCAGCCTCTTCCTGGTGCCAACGCAAAACACATGAACATCAGAGATGTTTTCGGAACGGCCAGCTTCAAGCCTCGACCGCCTGCACAGCGCCAGGTCCTTCTCTGCTGGCAAAGCCACTCTGATCCCTACGTAATAATGGTGTAAATGTGTGAAAAGATGGTAAGTTTACTCTTTTATTGCAGCGGCATGATCTCCCACTGATAAACGGATTCAGTTGGAGGCAAAAGGGACGTTAATTGGTTCATAATAAAATTTGTTTCACCAGTTCATTGCATCCCTACCAATTCCTATAAAAGCAAGTGAAGTAATTTAAAAATGATATTTACTCTTTAAAATTGATTAGCTTAACTTTATTAGTTAAAAAAATACTGTTTCCTTATGAACATAAATATGTGACCCAGAGGCCCATTTCTATTAGCTGTTGTTCAAAATAGTAAAGATTAGAGATTTGGCTTCATTTTTATTGATTATAATTCAGGGATTAAAAAAAAAAACAGCTGCTCATTAACTTACACGATACCATCTTACCAATTGGTTGTATGGGAGTCATGCTAGCAAAAACGGGTTTTTTGTACCATCACAAACGTAATCTACAGAGACTTTGTATTTTAGTCAAATGAAACAAAAACCGAGCTTTTCTGTAGTAAACGTCTGTGAGGTGGAAAACAATTTTTGATATGTGGAGAAGTATGTGATCATCTCCGTTTAGTAGGGATGCACCGATCCACTTTTTTCCACTTCCGTTACCGATATCTGAGGGTTAGTATTGGCTGATACCAATCCGATACAGAAAAGGCGCTGAACTGACTTAAACATTTCTCTCTCTTTTTTTTTAAAAAACACGGACAAAAATCTACTGGATTACAAATGCATCTGATAACTCTGTGTCAGTACAGCACACTTAAATACACCAATAGCTTCACAAGTTTGGTCAAACATGTAAAATATAAACTGACAAACCTTTCAAATGGTTCAGAAAGTGACATTAGGAATTCTAAATATAATATAAATAAGCATGATGTCGCTCAGAACCCCAAGCATAGAATTAGACTGAATAGATCTGCCCTTATTGATTGAGCACATCGTCACCAAGACCTGAGCTAGAATGTATTTTTTTTTTACAATATTGGGATGGATACATATATTAATATTGGATCAGTGCATCGCTACCGTTTAGCATGATGCACGATCTGTTCCTACGTTATTGAAACTTTCCAGGCCATTTTAATTGTATAAACGGGGCTCTCGATTGGAAAAATGAGGATGATAATCAAAAACATCAGGTGAAATTGAAATACTTCATCAGGGGCAAAATGTTTTTCTATGGCCAAAAAAGACCCACATTTTAAGGCTTTACAAGAACTGACTACACTGAATGTAGAATGAGCTGGATGATTGTTATCTTGGTAAAACACAGAAAATTGTGAAAAAAAAAATATTTTATTGTAAAAAAATAAAAATAAAGCGCGGTAGCATCGCAGGTTATAAAATCCACAAATGTTTACATAATGCTGGGTAAAATTCTGCTAACCATGTATAAAATGTCCAATAATATGGCTTTTCTCCATGATTTAAAAAAAAGCAATCCACTTTGAAAGCAAAGCATTAGACTTTAAAAAAGACAAGAAGGACACGCACACACACACACACACGTAGCCTTAGCATTGGTCAGTTCTGTTATTGAAGCTCAGGGCGGCCAGGTCAGCTTAGCCAAGACGTCAGAGGTTAAAGGTGAGGACGGCGCTCTCTCCAGGTTGAATGCTGACCAGGTGAGTCTGTGGCTGTGAATCTGGGAAACTGGCAGAGACGGAGTACGTTCCAGGTGACACCTCGATGTAAAAGTCTTCATCCCTAGCCACGACGGGGCTCTGCGGGAAACGCTACGGAATACATGAAACACTTTAGCATTAGCCAGTGTAGCTAATGCTTTAGCTTGAAGCTAAAGCTCTTGGTTGCATTAAAACAGACGCGTTCCGATCGTCTCTGGGTCTCACAGGTTTTCTCCTGGGCCGTGTAGATGTCGTCTGCTGCATGTGAAACCTGGACATGTGCTTCCTCTCAGCGGCGCTGTGCTCCCCGGAGCTGCCAGACTCATAATACTTCTGCATTAAAAAAAAAATAAATAAATAAATCACTGTCTTTTTTTTTTTTTGTTCTTTAGTCTCAACATTATCTTTCAAAAAGAATTCATAGCGCTTGAACTTTTTCCACATCTTTTGATGTTAGGACCAGAAAATTCAGTTTGTTTGTTAGCTGAAAACACGTACACAGCTAAAGCGACTAATCCGAATAATCGTGATGAATCCATTGTTGAAATAATCGTCAGCTAGCTTAGAGACTCAAAAATGTTTTTTGAATATTTATGTTTCCAATATAAAATTAAAAACTCAATATGTTTTACCCAAAACTCCTCAACTGGCATTTTGTTTTTATATTCACCCGGCTCAAATTCACTAAAGGAATGTCATGTCATTTTAAGCAATAGATTTATTTTTTTAAAAAAAGGAACCGATGTTAATTTCGATCTTTTAGTGCGTTTCTCTTATTGTAGAGAAAAGGCTTAAGTAGTTTAATCAAAATCCTGCAGAATGGGACAATTTTCCTTATCCGAATAATCGATTAATCGTCAGAATAATTGGACCTGTCACAGTAACAAATTGTCCCAGAAGTTATTGGAGAAAAAAACGATAACATTGTTGAGTTGAGATCATTTTCAAGTAACATAATGTTAATGGCATAATAATTGAAGAACACATTATCAAAGATTAATAAACTTTAAATCCACTCTGAACATTTAACAGTCGAACAGAAGGCATTTTAAAAATCCAAAATAAAACCAAAACAACAAATAAAATGCATTATGAAATCTCTCTAAACAAAACTGTCCTTTGAAAATAAATCGTGCAATTTACTGACTTATTGCGACAGGCCTAAGAATAATCGATTAATCGATTACTAAAACAACTGGTGCTGTACATCCATACGATCCCAATAAAGTGTGGTTGTAGCATGACATTATGAGGAACACTTGCATTAAGCACAATGCAGTGTATGCACAAGAAAAAGTCACGAGATCCTCCCTGACCTTGCAGCGGCGGCTCGTCTGTGCCATGAACACGACGATATTTGCGAAGGCATCACGAAGCTCCGACTGGGTACTCTGAAAGGTGGAGAATGAAGCGAAAGCGTGTTTGCTTAATACGATGTGTTTGAGGCGCACAGCGGACGGACAGAACACAAACCGACAGCAAGGTGTGGAAGCGGGAACCCGATAAGAACGCGTTCCCACCTCAGTAGCGTCTCGGTCGGACGTCGCAGAGGTCTGGGACGCTCTGATGCCGGTCCAGTCTACGCCGCGCCTGGACGCTCGCTCCAGCACTTCCAAGCCAAGCCTGCCAGAGCGACGCAGGGAAGACTCCAGCCACGCCTGGCTCGCCATCAACATGTTACCTGAAAGGTCATAGGTCACACGTTGTACGACAAATTGGCTGGAAATTAACGCTGAGGGCCTTTCGTAACGAAGTCTGGCCCGTTCCAGTCTGTCGTTCGTTAAATTAGAATACACGTCCCGATGAGTAAACCAGTCACAATGGGCAATTAATCAATTCATCATGCATGGATGTTTATGGAGACTTCATAATACGTTTTATTTATAGTTTGGGTTTTTTTTATTTCCGTTTTATCACTTTTGGTTTTTGAGTTTTATATTGGATATTTCAAATGTCTTCCAGTTCCAGTGTGGTGTGTCCTTTACAAAATGAAAGTTTTATTTATGTCTTTCAGAGTGAAGACTTGCATTTTTATATTACATACATTACTTGGAAAGCCCCCCCGACATTATCGTTTATTACGGTAACTAAAGGAACCATTTATATCGTCCAGCAAACCTTGTTATTGTGACAGGGATACTGACGAGTCCCATTTGTGAGACTAAAAAATAAAAACCGTTCAAACATCCTTTTCACTAAGCCTACGTTCCTGTTTGTAAAACGTTTTTTACTGGACTGAAGCAACATTGTAATTTTAATTGCATATTTTTATTAGCTCCTACCAGAAAATCCTCATGATTAAAAAAAAAGAAATAAATGTGTTCATTTCTCAGATTAATCTATATAATGTGTTTTGCTTGGTGGTAAGGTTACTGAAATAAACTAACGTTTTCAATAATATTCTAATTTATTGAAATTGGTCTGTAACGCAAAGACCAGCTTCCATGGACATTGGATTTTATTCCTAAAAAGCAACTATTTGAGCAGTGATCTCAAATAGTTTTGGAGGACACTAAAATATAAGTGTTTACTTATATTTTACTAAATATAATTAAACACATCTCAATAAGAAATTGGACTAAAACATGCATATAACAAGGAAAGACAATGACACTCCTGAAACCGTTTGCCTTGTCTGACGTCTAACGTTTTCAGCGTCCGCTGGATCCAGAAGGACTCTGTCCTGTTTGTCCAGTGGAGACGCACCAGGGATGTCCGTCTGTGCTCTACTTTGCACACAGCACATGAGGGGACACAGCTGGCAGGAATGTCAAAGACAGAGATGGAAGATGGACAAGGAAAGAAGTCCCGGTTCTCCCAGCTCTAAAGGACTGCAGTATGCATCATGTAAAAATGTTTGGCTGTAATTTGATTCGTTCCTTAGGGTTTTTTTTTTTTCTTCCTTTACTATTTTCATTTTTCAGATGCATGGGAGGAGTGGGTACTACCAAGTGCTCCACAAAACATGAAAGTGGTACAAAACATTATTTCATCACTTAGATCAGTGTTTCCCAACCCTGGTCCTCAAGCCACACTGCCCTGCATGTTTTAGGTATTTCCTTGCTTCAGTCCAGCTGATTTCAACTGATGACTGATTAACAGGCATTTGTTAAACTGCAATCAGTTGAATCAGGCACATTAAAGCAGGGAAACCTCTAAAACATGTAGGACAGTGTGCCTGGAGGACCAGGGTTGGGAAACACTGACTTAGTGGACATTGCTGTGGTGAATGCAAGTTGACTGCAGTCGGTCATCTCACACAGAAAGCTTTACAGGAAACACTGGTGAGACCAGCTCATGGCCTTAGGCTCAATAAATTGGACTTGCTCAGCCAAAAAGATTAAATTGTTCCCTTTACAAAGACCTCAAACATTTGCATGTACTCTAAGTGGCTCAAGAGCATCTTCGGATTCATTTTGGGTAAGCTTTTATCAGCTGGTTTTGTTTTTTTGCATTTTGGGGGATGAGGGTCAAAAACGACGATTTAATTCACATTAAATCATTATTTAGGTGCGCAGGTGACAAGCTAACTCTCTCCATGGATTAAACTAAGGTTTTAAGCAGTAGCTTTACGGCATGTAGGTTCAGAAACTCCGAATAAAAACATTTTTAAATATGTTCGCCTGCACGCGCCGCGGTTTCCTACCGTGTCGTCACAACAACTCTCCGTCACCACGCGACTAATCCGCAGCAGCTCGTTTACATCCCCGACGCCTTGCCGGTACGACCGGACCCGGAACCTGGTTTATTTTAACAGAGTCAGAACTTCGGAGAGCCGAGGCTTATGGTAAATACTCACATTTTCCTTGACAACTGTCACTTTCTTTTCAAATGACACGACAGGAAATCCTGCTCGTTAAGCCCCGCCCCTTTCAGGAGGCACAGATGAAACGTCACCGCGCTTCTTTTGCGTGGAATAATAAATTAAATGTTTAAAAGACGTTGTGGTATTATCTCCTATTGTAATAACTCTGAACTTTGTATTTTTAACACAAGTTTATTATTTCTGCAAAATTTTTTCATTAAGTTTGCAAACCTAAATCTGATTGAATCCCTAAAATTGAGTAATAAAGAGCAACATTTTTCTAATTACAAATATTTTTCTGAAACCGTCTCTTTTAATTTAATTTTTTCTTTCCTAGATTTTTATATTTTTTCTTTCCTAGATTTATTTTTGCATCCATTTTGTGCATTCTTGTTCAAGGATTTAAAGTTTAGAAACAGGGAAAACCAGTTTTCATTTATTAGAACACAAATATTCAGACTGAACCTATTTCTATCTTCCAATTTAGAAGCTAATGAGCAGAAACTGTATTCATATCCAGCCATCAAGCAGGAATGTGTAAACATGGGTTTTTGCTGTTCCTATCCTGCCTGTGATCTATACAAATTTACAAAAGAAATTGTCAATATTCAAGTTATTAATGACTTTCTAAATTTCTAGATCCGACATTTCTCCAATTTATTCTGGAAAACCAATTAGCTGATTCGTTCCACCTTTTTATTTGATTGAAATAGAACTTAAAAGTGAATGGATTTCCCCTGTCGTACGTATGAAGGAACATTTCACAGAAAAATAGTCAGTTGTTTTAATTTTAGAGGCTTTGACAGTTAAAACTTGTAGGCCACATTTGAGCTCATTCTTGACCTTTTTACTGCCAGCAGAAATGAGACAAGTTCCTTTTACACAATTTATTCCTGCCAAAAACAAGTAGAAAGAAACATTATGCCATCAGCACACAGGCTCCTCCCACTTCCTTGATCTTCTCCTCGGCCTTGCGGCTGAAGAACTTGGCTTTGACGATCACGGGCTGCTTGGGCAGCTTGCCTTTGCCCAGAACTTTGTAGTAACCCTGCACAGGAAAACAACAAAGAGACCCAATTATTTATGAACACAGCAAAAGCACCAAATATTACGTAGCTGGCCGTATCGCAGGATCAATTACAAATGGCTGGAAGCAAAAACAAAACGCATGAAACTGAACCAACACTTAAGTGGTGATGGCTGAGGAAAGACATACAATACCATACAAATATCAATTTAACAATCATTATAAACAGAAACCACTTGTAACCATTTTCAACCTCTAAGTTAATCTTTATAAGTAAACAAACAAGAAAAATTAAAGATGGAGAGTAGAGGAAATGAAAACAGAAGGAAGGTTATCTAGAAGCTTACAAAGTTTGATTTTTTAAGATTTAGAAAATATCCATCTAACCTGATAAACATCTGGGGCACAAATTAGCATTGCTATGGCAACGGCTTTTCAGTTTATTTTATGTACGGAGCCAATCCAACTCATTTTCTCCTCCCACTACAACAGTTTCAAATTTAAGTTTTTTAATCGCAAATGTTAATATGTAAACATATTCTCGCTGAATGTGTTTACCTATTTCAGGTGAATTTGGTTTAAACAGTAAAACCAAAAGTTAAATCTATGATTTTTCTAATTTAACGCCTTTCTGCATTAGCTACTGTGGCACAACTTCCAAATTTAGGACAGAATGGAATATTTCTCTTTCAAGTCTAAGAAAAAAAAAAACAAAAAAAAAACTCATTTCAATGTGCCTCAAAATTCTATTCAATCTTAAAACGTGATCTTTGATTTCAAGCCTTTAATCCCTTTCCAATAAATTTGAAACAGAAATCCTGCTTGAAGCTACATTTCCACCAAATCCACAGATCAAAACAAACCACGTACCAAACCACTACTACCACAAACAAACTTCTGGTTTTGCGCTCACAGACCAAAGTTCTGCCTGTGGATCCCACAAAGTGCAGATTTAGGTGAATGGATCGACGGGGAGCTTACAGCGCGCACGGCGTCGATGACGGGCGCGGGGCCCTCGGGCTTCTTGCCGTAGTTGACCCGCGTCTGCTCGCTCACCAGCGTCCACAGCTTGTCCAGGTTGATGGTGGGGCAGTAGGACGTGTTCCTCTTCAAGTGGTAATGTCTCATGCCCACCTTCCCAAAGTAGCCCGGGTGGCTGAGGAAGACAAACCGGCACTGGTTCAGAACAAATCTATGAAGACGTGAGGAGCCAGACGGAGCGTTTTCATACAGCAGAGGAGACGGTAACTGGTTACTACTTTTCTTTTCTTTTATCCCACATGAGAGTTCCTGTCCCTCCAAGCTGAAGGCTTGGACTTGTCAGAGTTTCTTTGCTCTGGCAAGGCACACGCCTAACAATGGACGGACAGGTTTACTACGTCAGAACTTATTCTGCTACTGTGTTTCAAACCTTTAGCGCATTACCCCTTTTTCAGAAAAGACAAAAACCACGTCAAGCGAGCGTGAGAAACTTATTTTATGCGATCTTAAGGAAGTTATTTTGATTTTTGCCACTTGCATTAAACTTTAAAATATGCATTACATAAAAACCCTTGATAAAAACACGGCTGTTAGACCGTAAACACAAAACGTTGGGATACGAGACATATTAGGGACTAGCAAGTTAACGTCACGGTCACGCATCAATATTCAAGGGGGTTGTTTCAAGTCTGGTAAAAACAAGACGTCCAACATACCCGACCCCACCAACAAGCCAAACAAGAAAGGCGTTTTTGATGTTTTAATACTCACTATTTGTCAAAGTTGATTCTGTGGTGATGCATACCACCAGCATTACCACGACCTCCAGGATGCTTCCTGTGCTTCCCTGCGGACAGAAACCAGCTGCTCTTAGGGATAACTCTACATGACCTGCTAACTCTGATCATTCTGCATCAAAACCGCAGAATATGCTCACCAACGCGACCATGTCCGTGGCTCACATGTCCTCGGAGTTTCCTGGTTTTGGACTTCTTGGTAGGCTGTAAGAAAAAAAATTAAAAAAGGGTTGCTTATGGTTGAAACTATGAACTGATTTAGCTTAGCAATTGTCATTTTCGAAGTCGATGAGGATAACTGGACACATTTTCTTCTGATGAAAGTCGACTTTAACAGTTCTAATGCATTTATTTAACTAATTTAGAGCCAGAAATTCATGTTTCAACCACTAAACTCGCTGCAGTGTACCGATACACTGCATGCCGTCTATGAGCTTGAAAGCTAACAGCTAAAACCACTAGCCGGTGGATAGTTGTGCTACTGCGACACCCAACAGCGAAAAAAGAAATTTTATACGGCAGTCATATTATGATTTGAAGAACAAATGTTCGTGTAGTCGTTATTGATATAATGTTAATGCCGAAAAAGTAGCTAAACAAGAGCCGCGGCCCTAGAAAACCCGGTTAGCACAGTGTAAAACGCTCAGAAAGTCAGATAATCTTAATAAAGTGTACAAAAAACACACAAGGACGGTCACTGATAGATGAATGTATATAACGAGAATGTAAGTTTTCTATATTTTGGAAGTACAAATGAGGATGGGAACAGATTTCGCTGCATTGTAGTACACAAGGACTACACGGTAGCACCTACCATCTTGGAGGTTAGCTGAAAGAGGAACGGGATTTGGAAACAACGCGGTTTTGTGCGAGACTTGCTTTCCTGACAAACTCGGGCTTAACAGCCACAGCGACGCCTACCGTTACATAGCGGAACACACGCTCAGCGTTAGAGCTGATTTACATAAAAAAAAAAGGTCCGTTATTCAAAGTTTGCGTTACACCTTTACAGAGTGTAACTTCTCATTGGTTAAAATAACACCCAGGGAGAGGATATTCTCACCCTCAAATGGTTTTTCAGCCACATCAGCTGCAGCTGCTCGCCAGCATCATCAGAGTGGTAAGATCAACCATTTTACACAAAGTCACATCAAATATGATCTTTTATTTTTATTGCATTCTCTGGGAAAGACATTTTACGAAAGTTAGTTGTAAAAACAAAACGGAAGAAGGAAATATTCAATGAGCAGAAAATATAACGCTTTTTAGCATAAATAAACCAAAATATTATCATATAAAACCGTTAAAAAAAAAGAAAAAAGTACAAAATGTGAGGCGTCTCAAACAGAACCAAATAATGTCAGTGCATTACTGAGATGCTTTGTCAAAAAAACAAAAAACAAAACTGGATTGCCAAACATGATGCTGTGTCTGTGTAAAACAGATTCCTGGGCAACACATCTATTAATATTATAGATATAATATTTTGATCTATAAAAAATATTTCCTTCTAATTATATGGGAGTAATGCCTAATTTAAATTTCACAGGTGTGGCTGAAGGCTTCTTGAGGAGTATTTTACAAAACAAAGCAAAGTGGAAAGGCTGTTATTTTGACTTGTGCTAATTTTACATACAGTAGTTAAAATGCGTACTCAACATATGATGTCACGGAAAAGAAATTACAAAGAAAGTTATGTTTAAAAAACTGTAATGACATGGTGAACAACCGTTGAACATGCTAACAGAAATTTATTGAACTTGGTTTTAGATTTAAACTCAGTATTATGAGTTTCCCAGCCACATGGTGCCATTTTATCAAGTAACTTTGCTACTTTGTTGTTTCAATAATGCTGTACATATCAAATATGACTTAAAATTTTTTTTACTTTGTAAATAACATCTTGAAATTTGGTCTTTGTCTCTTTAAGAAACTCCCACTCTTTCTGAAACTCCACCTTCAGGAAGTCATCACAACATGGCTCCTCTATTAACACTTTAACCACGTTTTTACCAGCCTTTCGCTGAGAAGTGTTTCCTAGAATGAACGGATGCACAGATACTCAGTTCCACCAGATGTTTGCCAATTGCTGCTGGCTAGTCTGAAGGAGCTGAATGGTGCGTTTTGCTCAGTTGAGTGGTTGCCATGGGAAATTAAAGGATTTCTTAAACATGCATGAAGGAGTCAAAGCAACACTCCCAGATATATTTTTGACGAGGGAATAACATTAAAACATGATGTAAAGCTACATTTTAAAAAATATTTTAGGATTTTGATGAATGTAAACAATTCTCAAATATTTGAACGTTATGGCACAATCTTGTGGGGGAACAGCTAATGAATAATGGAGCTAATGTATTAAGCCTATCATGGATCAGTTCATACCATCTCATGGATTTGGCTTCCTGTTAATGGATTGTAATTTGTATTAGCAGAAGGATTTTTCTGGGCTCCTGCCCAAAACTGGCTCCAGCCTAGGGGCCCACATCCATGTAAGTCCGGCCCCGTTCCTCCTCCATACATGTTGTGTGTAAAGACATCCAGAGAGTACAGGTCTCCCAGTTTGTGACGGGCATGTTCAAGTCTTCAGCAGAAAACTGTAAGCAGGCTTCAGAGCTCTCTTTCTTCATCAGTGGAGTGTTGCGCAGTGAGCGTGCATAGAGGCAGTTTAGCACCTTTCCTTTTTTCTCTTGTGGGAAAAAAAACCTCCTTACTGTTTCCAGATCTTTGTGAAGCCCTCGCTCTTCGACGACTCTTCCTCTGACAGAAATCCTACCCAGCTGAAGCTAGTCTATAGGGACGTTTGCTTCTTTTCCCCTTCAGAATTACAGCCCACTGGAACATTAAGAAGTTTAAAAATCCAACTATAAACACTGTCATGAAAGAGTAAGACTTTTTTTGTGAAGGTCTTCTTCTTTTCTTTTAACAAATCATAACCAAGTTGTTGTTTTTTTTTTAAAATAACAAACACCAGAAAAAGAAAAACAACGAATCAGGGCGCCTGGAACGTGTTTGACACAAACACCTCGCCTGTTGTGACTTCTGGCGAACAGAGCTGAATTATCAGGGGGCTGATTCTCCGTCGGCTCTCCACCAGTCAGATCACACGTCTCCTCTCCCCTGATACTGGACACATGGAACGGGTCCGTCGCTCTCCTCTGTGGCTGTAGACTCACTCATCTTCTCCTGGATATCTGAAGCTGACATCTTGGTTTTACATTGATTTATTTCACACTCAGGTGAAGTTTAATAATGTTTTGATCTAGTTTGTTTTTCTTTCTTTTTACTAGATACGTTTGTTTTCAGTATCTCCTTCATACCCGGTGCCTTTTGTTGTAGGGTTTCTAAATTTTTTTTCTCTTTTCTTTTGGGTGGAAGATTTTAGAGAAAAATCACCTGAAATGTTAGTTTGACTGATTTTGTTTCCCGCCGTGTTTTCTGCAGTTTTCCGTTTATCTTTTGCCCTGTCGAACACGGAGCTCGCAGAGGATTTCAAACCGGCAGCGGCTTCTGTGCGTTTCCTCTCCTGCTTGTTCGCCCCCGAGAGGCCCTGATCTCCGGGCGATGGCGGCCTTGACAAAGAGAGGCCATGGCAACTTTCCCCAGAGGAGAGCCGCCCCGTTGCCACGGGGAGTCGGGTGCAGAGGGCCGCCGACACCAGAGACGGGTCCGCGTCTGGCGACAGCGGCGGAGGAACCGGTCCCAGCGATGGAAAATGTAACGCACACATACTCTTGTTTTTATTCAAGACTGACCAAGCCAATACATGTGAGACGAGTTAGTCATATGAATATTATTTTGACACTAAGTATTTATATATATATATTTTTTATGTAGTTCACCGTTTCTGGATTGGGCCAGTTGGAAAACTGGTCCAGGACAGAAAGAAATCGAGCATCTTCTTCTAGGGACCTGGAAACTCAGGCTTACAAAAGTGTCATAGATTTACTGAAGACGATGAGGTAAGCAGCCTTGTTGCTATGATTATAATCTGTAATGTTTAAAGGAATAGTTTGAGATTTTAGATAATTGCTGCGCTCACGTCGAGTGGAATTTTAAAATACGGACTAACACAATTAGTGCAAAATTGTCAGATGGAACCACAAACAAACAAACAAAAAAAGGATGATGTTATCAAAATGTCTTGCAAGAGAAATTTGCATTCAACCCTCGTCTGGCTGTTACCTTTCTATGCAATTCTGCTCGATTCTAATCTCTGTTATCTGCTCCGTCTGGGATTTCTCCCATTGAAGTAGATTCCTCCGGTAGAATTTCATCCAGGCCAATCAGCAAACAGAAGGAGGTACTGTGCCATTGTAAATAGAGTAAATTTCAGCAAAATAAATAAATAAAATAAAAATTTGAGATTAATCTTCATGCTAACCAATAAAGAAAGAGACACAGACACTCTCCTACAGTTTATGTTAAAGTGAGACATCTGGCGTGTACCCAAGCTTTGCTATAGTTATGCTATTGCCAGTCAAAAAATGGCGCCGGCTCAGCTGGCTGCCTGCAGACATAGCTCCTGTCGTGTGCTGTAACTGCGAAATAATTTCCCTGCTGGGATGAATAAAGTAAAACTTATTAAATTATTATTATTATTATAGCTTTTTATTTTCTATTGTTGAGCTACTTGGAGGTCAAGTGAAGACACATAATATATTGTCACTGGAAGTATTATACCTTGTTCTAATGTATATATGAATTACTTACTGTGAGTATTGGTTTCTTATGTCTTACATTGACATTTAAGTGTACCTTCATATATTTCAACAAACATTATAAATTAGGGATGGTCGATATCCGATATGCTGATATACTAAAACTGATTTGCCTGATAACCGATATCAATACCGATATCTTTTTTCCTACACCTGCTTACTACAAACTATATGGCTTACTCTACTGAGGAATTAAAATACTGCATTATCTTTGTCAATTTAGCCTGCTGCCAAATCCAAATGCTAAAAAGGAGGCTGAAAATGATGCAGCACTTTAATCTTGAATTATGTTTAATGTCAGATTTATTCGTAACATCTGCTCTCTAAGACAATGACGCTCAAAACACTCAAACGGTGCAAATTTGTAAATCTTCGCAAAACTAAACTCAGCCTGTTCACAAGCAACAAATGAAAAGCACATCAGTTGTGCATTAATACTTACCAGTTTCTGATGACATTGTGCTGCAGGCATCATTGTCACTGGTTTGTCATATAAAATCAATAATAATTTGAGAGGCGTCACAAGCCGCAGTACATAAAGATAGACAGCAGGTGGACCCAGAGAGCTTCTAAGTTCAACACTTACTTTCTGACTGTAGCAGTAGCATGTGGATATACAGTATCTTCACTCGTGGAAACATTTAGTGTAATAAAACAGTAATACAAATAACAATAACTGCAACCTTTTATTAGACCACGTTTGAGAACAAAAGATCACTTTTACAAGAGAGACCTGGCCGAGACTGGCAGCATACAGAGAGAAAAACATCAGCAAACTTAGACATACAATAAAACATAGGCAAATACTCGAATAAAACAAATATGCAAGATAACCAGGGGCCTAGTAGAGAACTTTGTGGTATCCCCTTGTGAATAAACTGGTCTTCAGAGGAAAGACCATCACAGTGGACAGCCTGGCCTCTTCCTTTAAGATAGTTTCCAAACCATCCAACTGCATGTGTAGAAAACCTAGCAGATAAGTTTACACATTGAAGAACTTTGGTAAGCGCATGTTTTACTTTTAGCCAGAATAAGTCACTTAGCTCATTTTTTGTGTGCATATTTTTCATATATTTCTTTCTTTCTATGTAGCTAACTTTAGTCAGCCTAAAGCCTTTTTGTTTACTGATCAGCAAAGGCATTAAGTCACCCTGTAACTTTCTGAAAATGACTCGATGACTTTGCTGAGTTGATCGACTCACGTTTCCTCGGGTTATTTTCGCAGGATTCATCCAGAAGCCCAGAGGATTCTGGGTAATTCCGCAATTGCTGTTGTAAGTCTGGAGCGCCTGAACTTCCAGCGTGTATCGTCATCATCTCTGCAGCCAGTGGTGTCTCTGGTCCGACTGCCTCTTCAAGCAGATGTAGTTTCTCTAAACCGTCCTCAACAGGTCCGCAAGTTTGCATATTTTATTTGTCTGAGACAAAGATAAGTATGATGGTGTATCAGGGCCATCGGAGATCAAAAAAAGGGAGTAAATCTCCATCAAAGAGCCTTGACGTTTTGAGATTAATCCAAGACATTTGCTAGAAAAAACGGGCATTTCTGAGCTTGAGAAGTTGAAAATTTACCAGAAAAAGACTAAATTGTTTTTAGATTTATCTCAGAAAATTTCTAAAAGAAATTGGAATATGAAAAGTCAAATATGTTAGAAAAAAAACTCAGAAATGTTTAGATTCCTCTCAGAAATGTTTTTGAGAAAAATCAAGAACATTTCTGAGGCTTGAAAAGTCGGAAATTTGCTTGACTCTGGCATTTTAAGATTAATCTGTCAAGTTGTTGTCGTTTTTTTTTGTGTGCATATTTTTGACTTTTGGAGCTCAGAAACTTTCTTGTTTTCTTTTTTCTAGAAGATTTTTTTGTTTTTCTGTGGAAATGTCCTCCTTTTTGTTTATATCTACAGTTGCCCTAATATGCCGTCGTAGATAAGTTCGCATTTTGGTTCCTTAATTCTGTTTTCTATGCTATCTGTTGACAGAATGTGTTCAGTCCAACTCAGGAAGACATTTTGGAAGTCAGCGAAGGCCCACCGCAGTCTGATGAGTGTCAGGTAGAAACCGTGTCCGCATGCTGGACTGAACCGTACTGCCCTGCAGGTTCACCGTACGGAGAACCAGAGCAAGACTCGGGCTTTGACTGTGAATCCAACCCTGATCAGCCTTACATCCTTCTGGATTCCGGATCGGATGATGGGAGAAGCGAAACAGAAACCTTCTACTTGGACCCAGACGCGAAGCAGGCTGTGATGATGGAACTGGACCCGGAGGCGAACCGGGACCTGTGCGTGCAACTGGAGGACGACCCTGATGTTAAATGCGAAGCCGACGTATTGGAAACGGAGCTCAGTGAAGACGGAGGCACCGACCTGTGTTGCCTGACCAAACCGGAGTTGGAATCCGGAGCGGGGACTGAACAGACGGAGGAGAGTGAAGATTTTTGTGCCGTTTGTCTGAACGGCGGAGAGCTGCTGTGCTGTGACCGCTGCCCGAAAGTCTACCACCTGGATTGTCACGTACCTTCTCTCATGAGCTTCCCTGTGTAAGTACCGTGGGAACATGTCAAAGTTCACACTTCGGATTCGAACCTCAGGACATAACCACAACATGTCTAGATCTTTCAGTAGGTGAGATTGGCGTTTCATTTAGGTGTCCTTCACACCATGCTAGCCTAATTTATTTTATAATGGCTATACAGCACATGAGGTCACACAACTTCTCCAACTAAAGTCCAACTAAAAGGACTTCTTCAAGAAGCTGCAACAATAAAGTAGGATATAGGCCAGGGCTGTCAAATTCATTTTGGGCCATATCAAGATCGCTCATGTCCTCAAAGGGCTGAGTTTAACAAACTACACTGATAAAACACATTAAAAAAAACAGCTGACTCTTTTCAATAAGTTTCAATTAAATGTTATTTCATCTATTTAAAATGAAATAACATTGAACATCTTTTCACATTTATGTAATTTGGCTGTATACAGACAAAACTATTTTGATTTGATTGATGAAATAAAAATTACAAGTGCACAACTGTTTTCTTGAAAGCTCTACTTTTGTGTCCCTAGAATCTGGAGGGCCACAGAAAAAAAAATAATGTTGCGCAGGATTTGGTCCCCAGGTCTTGAGTCACATGACATATGGGTTTAAGCGCGTGTCATGTGACTAACAGTTATCTGGCTAGCTAGCTATCCAGTTAAAGTTAGGTGGAACCAGGGGGCTAGCTATCGGTTTTTTGGCTAGCTAGCTAGCTAGCTAAAAAGTTAGCTAAAATAAAGATTAGATAGATAATATAGATAGCCATGTTCAAAACTAACACTTGTGATAAACTAGCATACTAGTCATACACTCTGTCACAAGGCATTCATCCATTCTCTTCCTTACCCATACCCACCCAAACTACTACCTACATGCTCTGCTAAGCTAATGACAGAACTGGTGCCGACTCCACCAGCGCACTGGGACTGAAACGGACGGTGCAGATGCAGAAATGTGCCGTTGCTTTAAGGTATTTCAGCTAATCGCTACAATATCCCAAAGCAGATGAGAAATCCACATTGATCGTGATGTGATTACATGACCGAAAAAAAAAGCAACTACGAAAAATATTCAGTATTTGCTGTGTACCAATACTGTTGTTGTCTTCAGAATGAGGTGAAGTTTTTAAGATTTCCTCAAGAGATCTTAGGTATTTTACTAATACTTAAAAAAGTGACAAACTTTTTGGAAGAGATAGTTTGTAGTAACTTGAAAAAACATTAGATTTTAATTGGGGGGGTTTTCTCCAGCGTTTTCATTCCTATATCCTGATCTTAAATCGACAGAGGAGACTGGGTGTGTACGCTGTGTAGAACTGACAAGGACCCTGTGGAGAACACACACCCCTGTGAGGCGGTCAGAGTGCCTTACACACTCTCCGACCAGGACCAGAGAGTAAGTTTTAATACACAATCAGCTGTCTGATTTAGATTAGGAGAGTGCTGAAATTAAAGGAGAATTACGAATTCTCAAATTTGCTTCAACTACTTCTTCAAATCCTCGTTAACAGTGTTCCTCTCTCTTCCTGTGCTTTTTTTTTTTTTGTCTTGCAGAGGTGTGAGAAGCTGTCTCTCATGCTGTACTGTCACCCCCTCAGCGTTCCCTTCCACGATCCCGTCAGTCCTCTGGTCAGTTCAACACAATCACCTGAAATTCCTCCACAACTCTGAAGTCTTTTAGAAACCACCTCGGGAAAAAACGTACCCCGCTAAGACGAACTGTCACAAGTGTGATTGGACGCGGTGGTGCGTGTGATATCT
This sequence comes from Xiphophorus couchianus, assembly GCF_001444195.1. Classification (NCBI taxonomy): domain Eukaryota; kingdom Metazoa; phylum Chordata; class Actinopteri; order Cyprinodontiformes; family Poeciliidae; genus Xiphophorus; species Xiphophorus couchianus. Next base: position 28,118,761 of record NC_040229.1, on the reverse strand, counting down.
ACGCAAAATAAAGAATCTGAAATCTGTGCTTCTGGTTCAGGGTTACCAAAAAGGTGTTTTTTGGTCATTCTGGAATGAAAACATGATTTTGGCTACAGATCCTTTAAAACCCAGGTTGTGATTTGGGAAACGTGTTTTAAAAGTGTGATTGCGGTGGTTTTTGGGGGCCGAGAAGGCTTGGATTCACCAAGGAAACATTCATTCACGAAACACCGTTGTTGCTAAAGGTGTCTATACAAGCTACTGTATTATTGGTTTTATGTAGAGTGTGCTTTATTTTTGTTCAACTTATTTGAAAAACCTTTAACCCCCAATTTACAACCAAGCAGGCACACTTGTCTCCTGCTCTAATTCTTGACAATGTTCCCTAGGCCCGAAACTACTATCAGATCATCAAGAGGCCCATTGATCTGTCAGTGATCCGAAGGAAACTGGACAAATGCAACACCCTGCATTACTTCACAGCAGAGCAGTTTGTCGACGACATCTTGCTGATGTTCAAGAACTGCGCTACTTTCAATTACGTAGGTTTACTGTTAGGAAAATATAGTTTCCTAACTGGGAAACTATATTTTTCCTTCGAGTTAAAGTCTGCTCACACAACCCAGATTCTGAAAGCGGGTCTCCAGGTTTTAACCGTTCCTCCGTTTCGTCCCGGGCAGCCAGACTCGGAGGTGGCCCAGGCCGGCCGGACCCTGGAGGTGTTTTTCCTCAGCAGCCTGAAGGAGGTTTTCCCAGAGCGGACGTTCCCGTCGGCCAGCCAGGACAGGATGAACAAAGCTCGCAACCGGTGGCTCAGCAGGAAGAGGAGACATGCCTTCAGTGGAAGGAAATTCTACCTATAGAATACATACATGTCTTCTGTTTTCATTTAGTTTTCTAACATATGTCAGCAAGCTTGAATAACAACATAGCTAAAGATGGAAAAAAATATTCACAGAGACTTCTTATGTTTGGACTGGAATCACTCATTTGTCAGCTGTTATTTATAGTTTTACAAGAAAATGTAGTAGACTGTCTTCTCTGCTTAACAGGAAGGTCAGTTTATGTTACAAATGAACTATATTTTTCTACTTTGGGGGAAAAATCCGTCCTTTAGACTTTCCAACAAGATTGGTTCAGTCAGCTGTTAGTCCTGTCTTGAACAACGCCATGCTTCTCTGTTATTGTTCACACTTGTTCTTGGTGAATACAGATCCCTGTCATTGAAAATAAATTCTGCCAATTGTGAAAATACCTCAAGTGGCGCCCCCTAGTTGTTCACAAAATACTGCATATAAACAGCTGTTTATTTGCCCTTTATGTGAGCTCAAAGTGTGACGTGTACAGTTAGCTCACAGTTAGGATTGTATTTAAAAGTGATAATGGTTAAGTAGCTTAAGAAAAGAAAAGACTCAAAAGAAAAGATGAAGATACCGGTAAAAAAGAAAGCAACTTCAGGATTACTTAAATGATCAGAGCCATTCATGTTTGTAGGAAGATTTTTTTGTTTCTCTTTGTGAGTTGACGGTGACGAGGCGGAGAGCAGCAGTGCGCCCTGTGGAGACTAACTGCATCTGTTAACACCTAAAATAACAAAAAATTATTTAAAAGAAACAAAGCTCAGAATCCGCAAAGAACTCAAAACGTCCCAAAGTAAACTTGTTCGTGGTTTTGTCATGGCCAGTCACATTTACCAAGAAACACCACCCTTCCCATTAGAATGAACAAAGAAGACAACAATAAGTGAGTTAAGAGACTAATATTTCCATTTCAGGCTGTAAATATTAAAATGTTGGGTTATTGTGGGGGCAATTTCAGGTCAGGTCGTCCATGACTGTGAACTGGGTTAAGTTGTCCTCAGCCTGAAAAAGTGTCGTCAGAGTAATGGAGGCTAAACACAAATGCAAGAAACTGATTTTTATCTACTTTGTGATTTATCCCACAAAATCCTCCAAAACGTGTAGGATGGAAATGTAACACAATGAGCAGGAAGCAAGCTGCTCTCCATGCTACATTGGCGCTGCATAGTCATCCTCCTTATGCGAGAGCCGGTCCGTTTCTCCTGCGATTCTTGTTCTGCTCTGTGCGTCGCGCTTCCATTAGCGCCCCGACTGCAGCGTTCAGATTTATGAATCCAAATCATATCCGCAAGTGTTTTTTTTTTTACTTCAGGACATTTAGCTCAGATGCTGCTCAGCGTAAATCACCACACACAAAGAACCAAAAGACGCACCTTCAGCTAATTTGTGCCACATCATGTGCACAGAGTTATTTTCACTCTGTGCTTTCAAAAGACTCTCCCACCCCTTCCTGCCTATACTGCATTGTGTTTAGAGCTGCAGCACTTGGACTCTATGAGCATCATAAAAAGACTTTTAAATAGGGGAAGAAAAAAAAATCCATTGGAAGCACTAATGAAACCCACTCTGCTCCCCCCACCCCGTCCTTGTAAACATTGTGTGTTTGAATGAAGTGAAAGTCTGGCCAGCACTCCTGTGGTTAATGTTCAGATGAAGTGGCGGAAACTGACCATGAGATGTTATTACGGAGACGTTTTAATGCTTTAACCCACTTTATTCAGTCCATTAAACCTTAGTCACATGTCGGCCTTCCTTGTTCCTCTTCGGCTGCATGTCCCCCCTCCAACCACCACCACCACCTTTGTGTAGATGTTTCATTTAAGGACATCAAAGCGCGCCGCCTTTGTTCTGTCAGTTTGAATCACTAATGCACAAAAACAAGAGGAAGAAAATCAGACATACCTCCAGCTGCAGAGAGGAATGGCTCCTCTGATAAGACCGTCTCTAGTTCTTTATTTGTTTAAAAGAAGAAAAAAAGATCCCCAGCGTCCATTAGCTATGATTAAGCCGGCAGTATTCCCGATTCATATCACAGAAGCATCATTTTAGAAACACTGCAAGATCCGTCGCTCTTTTAAGAGCCGCTGGCTATGATTTGTTGCCGTTCTCTGTGATTTGTGGACATTTAGACTCATTTCCTCACTTCCACTCTCGGTAAGATATTGCATTAAAAACGCTTGACTCACTCAATCTTGGGCCTGCCAAGTATATGGACCGCGTCTCCCTTGGACACTGGAAAGCCAAGCTGATAGTTTATTACATCCTCTTTGTCAAAACAAGACAAATCCAGCCAGTTAAACAGATGCGGCATTTTTTTTAAACAAGATGTTTCAACTTTTTTTCCTCAGTTTTAGATGTTTTAAGCTGTAAGAGACCGTGTGTGTGTGTGTGTGTGTGTGTGGGGTAGTTAAAGGGGTAGTTCAGAACGCTTTAAAGTTCTTTAAAGGTAATAAGCTCTTCAAACCTGGTAGCTAATTCCTAGAGGCTGAAGCTAATGGCTAATCTGAAACAGAATCAGACTTAAAAGAACTAAAATCTCAAGAACTTCGCTGCTGTTCATGTGAATGATTTGTTATGAACCTTTAAGCCATTATCCCAGTTGCAGTGGGCGAATATTACCAAGGACTCCTCACATTGCTAATAGAAGTTAGAAGATATTTTGTTGGATAGGTCAACCGTTTTTTTTTTTTTTTGTTTGTTTTTTTTGCGATTTCGCCATTACGGACTTTTACTTAAAATCAACAGATCCCTGCAATTTCTCGCGCGAATGCATAACGGACCTTACCACAGGGGCCGCTTTTCATTGGCTGATGCCCATTCTACGTGGTCACGTGAGTGACCGTCTCACAAACACACGCTTCCCGTTAGCTAGGGCTGATTAATAATCGAGAAATAAATATCAAGCCTGGAAACTTGATACCGTAAAGGACTGAATGTTATGTTTTTAACTAATCTTTGCTCGTCTTGCGGGGCACAGGCGGTTGCCACGGTAACAGGTGTGCTTAAACTACAAAGAGAAAGTAAAAAGGTAGGAGTGGTTTTGAGTTGATCACCTGTTCGGGTTATTTTACCTTTGTTTACCTTTGCTGTGGCGCATTACAGCCGCTGTAGTTTCTAAACGTTGTGAGTTTACGTCATTCACAACAAACATCAAATAGAACAAATATATTTCATAAAATTTTAACAAACAAATGGCTTCTAGCGTGGTAATGATGTGAAATTAAATTAATTATATCCCAACTTCAGAAGACTTGCCTTTACCTTTACAGAGCTCTTTGGTTCCTCCCATCAGTCTGTAGCTTCTCATATTGACGTCATCAAACCAAAGTTCAGATCTAGTGAAAAAATAAAAAATACAAAAAAAGAGAAGATAAATAGTTTTGGATGGATTATTAATAATGAAATAAACGAGGTAGGAATACATAATTATTTAATTAGTCCTGTGGTGAGTATCCCTGATACTCCACCTTGGTTAAAAGAGAATTTACTCTCAGTTGTCTCTCCCCTTCCACGGAGTCCCGCCAAGCGTCAGATTCCAGCTGGTAAACCAAATACCAGTCCCGGAAAAGGATCTCTAAACTCATTCTGAAGAGTTTAGCCGTGCGCACGGTCTTTCTGGATTCCTTCAGTATCTTGGGATCCGGCTTCGAAGGACCAAATTAATGTCAGGTTCATCTACCTAAGCATTCTCAAACTGAAAAAGAAGAGAGAGACAAGTGAGTTTTAGATTTACTTGCAAGGAGAACGGACAGCAGCGTGCTTTAGTTACAATCTACCCGCTCTAAAACAGCTCCTCCCAGAGACTTTCTTTTTATTTCCTTAGGGCGGTCCTAGTTACAGAGCCTATTCAGGGGTCTCAAACTCCAGTCCTCGAGGGCCGCTGTCCTGCAACTTTTAGATGTGCCTCTGCTGCACCACACCTGAACAGAATAATTAGGTCATTAAGGCTCTGGAAAACTGATCTACACAAGGAGGAGGCCATCAAGTCATTTCAATCCAGTGTTTTGTACCTGTGGCACATCTAAAAACTGCAGGACTGCGGCCCTCGAGGCCTGGAGTTTGAGACCCCTGGATTTGGTTATCTTGAGTTAATCACATAGCAGCTGCTTCTTCTGTTCTCTTGAGTCACAGGTGTGTTGCACCTGCAAGCTGCCGTAATGTAGAATGCAAAATTCAGAGTTCTTGTTTATTTCCTTCTGTAGAAACGGTGCAGGACCTGATGAACCCACAGAACAAGGAGGTGTCTTGTGCATCCCTGTCTCATGTACAGTTCCTCTGTTTCTGGTTCATAAACTTCGACCCTTAATCATCCGTCAGTCATCACTCTTGCTGCAGACCATCTGGTGTCAGCTTCCAGTTTGACCCGTTTAGATGTCTTCCTGCAAGCATCTCTCACTAGGCACAAATTCCAAAAGCAAACAAGAGTATTTATATTTGTAATTAATTTAAACGCATCACTATCCCACAAACATCCTGTTTCCAGCAACCCAAAATATCCTTTACTGTTAAAAAAAAGCCCAGGGTGGCACCCAATACGCCAACGTACTTGAACCGTACATATGCATAAAAATTCTCGCTACTTTCTGACATACTGAAAGTTCCTCTTCCTGGATATTTACCCTGACTGGTTCTTCCCTTTGCTGGACATCTTTGCTTTTTTCTGCCACCCTAGATTTGATGCTATCATTTTTAATCTTCAGAGCTACAATCTCTTTATTTAACTCTCTATTTTCTGTCTCTAGCCACTCAAGTTTTTCTGTTTTTTCTCTTAAATCGTCCTCTAAAGTGTATCTCAGTTTTTTCTGTTCGTCTTCCAGTGTATATTTTATTCTTAACTGGTCTTCATAATCACAACTTACTTGGCGTATACTTGCATTTACTTCCGCCAGGTCCAGATGAATTTTTCTGATTTGTTTCTTGTAATATTTATTCGTATTTACAAGTATGTTATTTTCCTTTTGCCAGTTGTGTGTCTTGTCCGTTCTGTTGAGTTGCTCCAGTTTAATCTTCAGACTTTCCACGGTTTTCTGAAGCTCTTCGTTCTCCTCCGCCAGCTTGCTGCGGTTCTTCTGCAAATTGTTAATTTTTGCCAACAAAAAATGTTCTTCTTCCATCTTTGCTCTCTGGTTCAAACTGCAAATGAATTTCTCTGTGGAATCTGGGAATACAAAGGCAGCCGCCAGTGATGTCATAGACAGGATGAGTGACATCACTGTGACATCAAAGCCACAAGAAGTCTGTTGGGTGTGGGGGAGGGGGGGGGGTGTTTTTTTTTTAAAAACTTTATTCACAGACACACTGCACAACGACAGAGTGAAACATTTGTTCTGCCTCCAGAGAAAAACAAATACAGATAAATATATTCAAGATGAAGAAAAAGCTACGGGGCTTCGGTTCCCAACTGTTCATTCAAAGCAGTACAGAGTTCAATTGTTTTAATAGCTATTTTCTGTCTTTGATAGTCTGGATATAAAACTTAAGTTCATTGTAAAATGCAGCAAAGCATGGCTTCCCCTACCTGGAACAATGAATATGATATTTAAATAGTGACAATAAAGGATTTATGAGAAACTCTGAACTGTTGAGCTTTTAGTGAGGCCAAGTAAGACATCTTCCTATAACAGCATAAATTGAGCTTTTATGTTGTTGTGGATAAAGTCACACCGATTCTGCCAAAAAGCACCAAAGGGACAAAACAAGTGGACAGCAGTTTAAGGATAAGAATCACAACACGTACAAGTTGCATCAAGTTCTTTCTTGAATATAGAGTTCTCATAAAAGGATTAGTGCAAACATCTACGATAGCTTTTCATTTTAAACGGGTCGGATATTCTGATGAAGTGATATTTTAGTGTTTGTGGTGTAAATTGTTCCAGTGCTATGCTAAGCACAACCTCTAAGCTTCCACTTCAGTCTCGTCACATAAAGAAATGAGTGATAAGAAATCATATTTAACATCAACAGCTATAGTTATCGGTTTGTAAACATCCCGGTAAAAGTTTTAGACACGTAGCGCCGACATGCAGCTACCGACTTACACCGACTCAGCTATTTATCTGAGCTACGAAACGACGAGGCAGCACAGGTGGTCAGAACAACGGCTCATGTTAGATCCTTTCACCTGCATACGGTTTGATCCATGATCAATTCTTGTTGAGCTTCTGTCTTTTTTTCCCCCTCTCAAAATATCCGAGGATTCTTCTGCAAAGCTGCTGGACGACTTGACTTGCTTGGCGACACTGAAGCGGTTCCTGCATTTACTGTCTGCCCTCACAGAGGAGCAGCTGAGAGACTCACCACAGCTTTTACTCTGATTTTAAACGCTTTTCTTTTTGTTGCCTTATGCGACCTTGGGTACAGTTTCTGTTATATGTGGAGAACCTTAAATCCTCTTTTTACCAGATCACACAGATAAGTTTGTAAAAATGATCAGAGGTACTGTTGCAAATCAAATACAGTTTATTGAATTCACAAGTTCAAAGATAGTCCATTTATCTTATTAATCCCAAACTTAAGTAGCCAGATAATGAAACTGGAGAAGCATCTCCTCGTTAGTATAGTGGTGAGTATCCCCGCCTGTCTGCAGCAGTCACGCCTGTCACGCGGGAGACCGGGGTTCGATTCCCCGACGGGGAGTGAAGTTTGTTTCAGGTCCCTCTTGAAAATGAGATCTAGATCTCAACGGGGTTTACCTGGTTAAATAAAGGAATATATATAAATATATGAAAACACCTTCTCTAAAGTGAAACCAGTCAGCGGCGCTCTGTACGTCTCTCTAGTATCTTCCGTCTGTACAAATAGTCAGCCTGGGATCTGATCTCCTCAGCGATCTACCTGCTTTTAAATGGATCTGCTGATTACCTGTCTGGCTAACGAACCAGCGGCGCTCTTCCAAATATGGGCAAGAGGAAGAATGAGCAGCACCATACTTCCGGGACAAGATGCCCCGGCTGCACATATAAACACAAACGTCGGCGTATTTTGTTTGAATCTTAATGAACATAATTGTAAAGTTTAAGCAGAAAGTTTTTTTTTTTAAACAATCTTTCATTATATCTATTTGAAACGTGTGGCATTCTGATATTCCAAAATAAAACTCAGCCAATTGCTTTTTTTTAAATTTCTTGATCTGTTAACACGTAATAAATGCACCGCAAAAACAGAAACTCTGACCAAGTAGATTTGTTCTAGTTTTTTTAGGACATGAAGTAAGACAAAACTAACTTACAAGTAACTTTTCAGCAAGATATGAGCTTTTTAAAGTAAATAATTCCTTAATATTAATTTTAAAAAGTACTAGCTCCACTGACAGGTCATCCTTTTAACAAGATATTTTTCCCATAAGTGAAATAATCTGCCAGTCAAACTAATACTTTTTAAAATCAATGCTAAGGAATTATTAACTTAAAACAATCTCCTCTGTTGTGTCATTGTTTTTAAATTGTTTTTATTGTTTTATACTTGTCAATATGTATTAATTGTTTTTATCTTGTAACCAGGTTGCTATGTATTGCAACTTTTCTTGCCCAGGTCCCTCTTGAAAATTAGATCTAGATCTCAAGGGGGTTTACCTGGTTAAATAAAGGAATATATATAAATATATAGTAGAAATACTGTATATTAAAAGGTGCAAATAAACAAATATTTCAATTATTTCTTTAAATAAGAAAGTAAATGTTTTTTTGTTTTTACCTAAAATGGAATTAGGGCCAAGCTAAGAAACTGAGAATAAAAGAAAATTGTAGTATTACGAGAAATGATGTATGAGAAAGTCATAAAATTATGACTTTAGAGAAAGAATCAGCCTTTATTGACATCAAACAGAAGCACATTTGTTTTTGTTGGCATCCAAAGAACGAAAAGAGACAAAACACTAGACGGCCTGAGGCTGAAGCCGTCTTGTAATATAATGACTTTATTCTTACAATTGAATTTTTTAAATTATAATTTTTAATTTTGTCTTTTTTTGGCCCTAGCATAGTCACTGACCAACTCAACAAGTTTTCTGCCAAATAGAAATAGTTTTGTTGATTCTATCTAAGCTAAAACAAGAAACGTCTGATCAGCTTTAACTACAGACACGGAGAAAAAAATGTGTTTGTGTCTTTTTATTTAGTGGACATAAATATTGGGGTTCAATTATATTTGCACACAAAGTTTTTTTATTTTAATTGCAAAATCTATAGATTTTTTGTGCAGGTTTGGCTTAATGGTGCTCTGAGAACGTTTTTTTTTTTTTCAGCAGATGGTCTTTTTGAAGCCTGTTTACATCAATTAATAATCAATTATTAAATAAAGTATTTTTCTCAACACTGACTCTGAGGGACCGTGCAGCAGAGATGTTGGTCGTGGCTTCAGACTGACTGGATGTTGTAACTGTGATTTTCAGTTCATGTCATTTCTGTTGTAATCTTTTGATCCCGGTTCGTTTTCATGGCCTGCTGCTGTTGTGCATTTATCTTCAGATATCAGGTTTCATTTCTGCAGAAAGGTCGCATCAAGCCCTCACCTGAGTGGGAACTTTGGCTGAACGCGCGTTGTTTAGTGGTTCAGTTCCACAGTAAATCTTCAGCTACTCAGAAGAGATCACTTTTAAACCTTGTCACGTTTATCGAACACTAAATGCTTTCGAGGAAGATTTAGGGTGAAAGTCATTCAGCCAGTTTGCTTTTCAGAAAACCTGAACTGAATTTCACTGGTTTCATATTCATGTTGTTTCACTGAAGAATAGAGGATAGAGAAAGGAGGTGATTATGCAGCTGAAACAGAAAACCTGATGGCAAAGCTCTAACCTAGAAAATGAAAACAAGTCGAGCTGAGAAAACTGCTATAATGTCTTCAACCTTAACTCTGCCAGTTCTGTTATTCTTCTTTATGTATTCTCTGTAATACATTCCCTATATAATAAGTTTTTTTTTTTTTTAAAAAGCCACTAGGGGGCAGATATATACTTTGTTGTTGTAATAAATTAGATTATTTTGAACAATATGGTTCTGGAAGTTCAACTGAGTTTTGTTTTGTTCTTTTCTCCGTTCATTTACACGAACGCATTAAAGAGGTGTTTGTTTGCTTCTCTCAAGAACACCAAAACACCATTTAGATAAGATCCAATGAAATGAAGGGGCGTGAGGCTGGGAATGGAAGGATCTGACTGAAGGAGAAAAAGAAAAGACAACAGCGTAGAGACTAGAGAATTTTATCAAAGTCTAGCCTTTACCGTGGGAAAAAAAAGTCAACAAATTGTCCCTCAGTCCCCTGAACTTTCACTTCAGTCTCTGCAATCTGCAGCCCCAGGTGACAAAGTGGCTGTACCTTTGCTGCAGCAAATAGTTGACCGGTTGCATCTGTTTGTGACTTAGATGAAACAAGAGAAGAGCTGATCATAAACAGCAGGAGGGAGGAGGACAACCGTTTCCTCCATTGGATTTCTTCCAGCACTTCTGTTCACAAGACCGGAGGGAAACAAACAACAACAAAAAAAAAGCAGGACAATGTGACAACAGACCTATTCTTTTATAGCAGAATATTACCTCTTCAAGCACTGCAGATTGAAGGGAAAGAGAGTTTATGACCAGACAATAAATGAAAACATGGACTTTACATGAAGAGCTCCCTCAGTGTTGTCTGACACGCAGAGTTGCCTGCGTGAGGTGGTGAAGATAGAAGGATGTGCTGCTGAACCCTGATGTAGTGAGGGCTCTGCTGTCTGACTGAGGGAGTATTCACCATTTCTCCTTGTTTTACTGAGAGAGTCATTTATGACAGAAGACACGGTTACCTCAAATGTTCAGACATCTATGTATCTGCTTCTGATTTACCCGGAAACCCACTCAGACTAGCTGAGGCTCATCCAGGTTTGACTAGCCCACTGTTTTTATGCAGGGCAGCGCTCCAACAGATGCATTGAAGAACTCCACGTTTCTTAAAAATAAACATATAATAATGGCACAGACTCCTTCCTCACCTGAGCCAAACTCCATTGACAACATCTTGGCTCTTTATTGTAGATTTCGGGATAGTTTAAACAAATGGAGGATTAATTTTATGCAACATACATAGGGTGCATCGAGAGTTTCGTAGGATCCAACAACTCCTTTTATAAGTTATTTGTTGCAGAGCCTCAGATTTTCTCATAAACGATGCTGCGTGCTTAAGTGGAAAAGCTGAAGTTGATTTAAGTTTATTGGAAAAAGGCAGGCAAATAGAAAAGAAAGAGGTGGAAAGGTAAATAAAGAAAGAATATGCAGAGTATATACAAGTATATACAGATGCTTCTAAAATGTCAAATGATAAAATAGGAATAGCATTTATAATTCCGGACTTAAATATTATGAAAAATAAAAGAGTAACAGATAAGAAAAGAGTAACAGCAACCAGTTTGTGACTGAGAAACCAGTAACCTCCTCCCAGATGATGACATGAACTTGTTAGTTCCTCTGTCCATTTAGTAGCTGATATATTGTGAAAATCCTGTAGAAATGATGCACTAATCCAGTCATGTTTACATAGAAACAACGCGCCGGGAGCTTTGTTTGTGAGACTTGCGGTCACGTGGGTCGATTGTGGGCGGAGCTTGGTAAGGTCCATAGCGAGTCTATTGCTAACTTTCAGCAAAACTGGTCAAAAACATTGGGATTGAGAGACTGCTAACTCCAACCTGCAGGTGGCAGTATTTCCTGCTTTTATTACTCTGCTGCCTCGGCCTCGCTTGATGTGAAGTTCTAGTCCGTGGTCGATATGGCGACCTACTTCTTTCTCACCATCTTTCTTCTACATGTAGACTTTGGACCGGGTTTCATGAGGAAAACATTATTTTTTTGCAAAATTTCTTAAAAATATTTCTGAAGTAGTACTACAAAACATGTGATTTAGATGGGGAAAAAATCACCCCACAAAAAAAAAAAAAAAAAAAACAAGTACTGGAGGGATTGAGTAGATTATCTACTTTTGAATGTAAATGTGAAAGCCTGTCGGGTACTCGATGTATTTCTGGCTGAAGTTAGTAGAAAGAAGGTCGAGTCTGGCTTGTTTTTGATCAGCCCAGATAGCTGTTAGCTCATCTTTGCTCAGATTAGGTATTAGCTTGCCTCCCACATAAAAAGTCTCACTGGTACTTCAAACGAACATCACTCTCAGTGTTTCTTTCCTCTTTTTTGCTTCTTTTGTACTGCTTGAATTTAGAGGAAAAGCTGGAGGAAGAAGATGTTGTTTCACGAAGAAGCAGACAAAGGAGTCATAGAACTCTGGTTGGATAACCACCGGGTCTGCACTCCTCTTTCAAGATCTTTATGTGAACATAAAGGATTTCTCTTTTTTTTTTTTTTTCTTACTAACCTAGTAAAAGAAGTTGAGGGCCAGTCTTGAAGGGGCTTCACGAGGACAACCACGTGAAACTCCACAGTCCCTCTGTGTGACGCTGATATCAGGATGATCGATAGCTGCCACCTGAAGCCGCCGTTGTCGTCTCTCTTTAGCAAAACGAAGACCGCATTTTCCATCAAAGTCGAGTCAAAATGAACGGGTTTTTTTTCTTCTTCTTTCTTTCTCAATGTTTATCTTTAGAGAAACGGACGAATTGGCTCTCATTATGTTTATTTCCACTCCTCCCTTCAGCTGTGGTAGCTGGAAATCCAGAGACTTTAAAGCCTGCTCATTAAAAATAGAAATACCTTCCACAATCAAAACCCTGCTGTGTAATTTCATTGCATGTCTGTGTGATGTTTATCAGTCTTCGCATGTCAAGTGTTTTACTCGTTTATCTCTATGTATTTTTAGGCCCCACAGGGAAACAATCTCCTTTGCTTTGCTTTATTCGCATTACTGCGAAGGAACAAACCAAACCACCACCGACAAATAAACCAGTGAGATTTGCGGTTTATACCGCCTGACATTATGTTCAGCCTAGGCTCGCAGTCCCTCTTAAAACTAAACACATAATGTTGGTAACAGTTGTATCATGTTGTAAATAGAAGATCACTGTAAATGCCATTTTAGTCATAAACGTGCTATTAAACTGTCGTAACAAACCAACAGCACGTAAAGTCTTTAAAGCAAATACTCATGATTGAAGTCCTCAGAGTGAAAAATAAAATCAGAAAACATTTTCAGCAATAAAACGTTTTCGCAGTTAGTTTTCCTTTTCGTGGAGTTCCACGTCGCTTTCCTTTTGGGTAGTAGAAGAGTCTGCAAATTATGAATGATGATGATGATGAAGATAAAGAATAAGGACGAGATCTGGTAAAATGTCTCCTGAGGGACTAAATCCTGTGTGAAATAAAAACAGAAGTTATTTCTACTGGGTAGCAGAGAAGAATGCAGTGGCCTCCATTTTCTCTTTCTCCCATATACAGTATGTATTTATATTTATATAAGCTTTTTGTTTAACAGCTTATATGTGAGGATAAACTATGATTATATGATAATCTTTTTTTTTGTAAACCAGAACTAAACAAAACTGTCAGATTTACTCTAAATATTACAGGTGATGAATTTCCTTGATCAGCCTGTCTGACAGCAGCGACATGCGGCGAATGTTTAGCTTTTAAATGTTATTAGACTAAAAAAAACCACAATTTAAATCCAATACAGCTTTCCATACGTCGGACATAGTCTGACTTCACAGAATAAACAGAAACCTTCCAGAAAAAAAAACCCAAAAAAACTTCTTGGCACACGTGCCACATTTTGTACTGACAACGCTGCCGGTCCGTGGCAGCTTTCTGATGTGGATGTGATGAAATTGTGTGTGTGTGTGTGTGTGTCAGTTGCCCAGTGTGTTCCTGTGTGAGCACATGATGGTGTCCCATGTGATTGCGGCTCTGCGGCCTCGTGTTGATCAGCTCAGGACAGATTGGCTTCTACTTCGCCGACTGATCCAACCGCACGGCGGATGGCACGACCCGCCGGCTTCCAAGTAAGGGAAGGAAATAAGATTCTAGCGCAATCCCAGCAGGAATGCCCTCCGACAACGTGGAGCAGTCATGGGAGGAAATGTTTTCGCCTTTTTTTGCTCAGTATATTCAGTCTCTCACTGACCAAATGTACACGCAGCTGATTTATCAGACTTTCACTGCTGTGAAAAAGAATGAGGCCCCTCAAGGATTCCTTCAGCTTTTTGTTCATTTTTCTCCCCCCTTGATCATTAAAGCTGCAGTATGTTTTGTTTAAAAAATATGTTTGTTTTTTTAACATATTTGTTAAAAGTGTCACCATGTCGTGACGGCGTAACTTGAAACGGATAATCTGTGAAAAGATGGAGCTCCTCTGTCTCCTCTCTGCTGTTTGACGAAATGCAGAGCTCTAGTCAAAAACAGCCAATCAGAGACAGGAGGCGGGCATTAACGCTGTCAGTCATGCTTGTCTACATGCTGCTTTAAGTGCTGATGGCGAAGAAACAACTTAATGCTACAGAAAAACTGTTTAACCGGCTGTTTAACTAGCTACCTTTAGCATTCCTGGCTCTCAGAGCGAGGAGGAGAGGTGAGTGGTGCATACATGAGCGTGATTGACAACCCACCTTCACCTTCAAAGTTTATCTGAGAAGTATACTGAATTATTTGAAGAGGGTGTCTTGAAAGTTGCATGTGACAAAGATTTTACGAAAAAGAAGTCTTTCTTTCTTCGTACGTTTACTCTACTGCATCCCACAAAGCATTGCATGCCTGGCTGTGGAGAGGGCTCAGGTTAGCACACTAGCAGTGCTGGATTGAAGTCGGATCGAATTCACACTGTAACCGAAACGCTCTAGAGTTAGCTTACCGAGACCACTGGGAGAAGGTTGTTTTGGTCCGGACTGTAGTACGACTGCTGTGTTCACATCGACATAAGCAAACCGCAACAAGCAGTGAAACTAACCATAGTTTGTTTTAAACAAATTAAACTCCTCAAGTGTATTTAATTTAAGACTCTTGGGGGTATTTTTTAAAGCCAGTTACCAATTATTTTGACGTTGTGATCACTGTCCTCAACCCAAGTGTGATTGAGCTTAAATGTATCAACCGTTTGTCTCATCAATGCACTAAATATTTTTCCAAAAGTCCTGGGCATCATCAAGATGCTTTTTGCCAGAAGTGAGATGGGCCCATGTGTTCCCGATCAGATGTCAAAGACTTATCCAGAAGAATAAATAATTGTTTGGCTCTTGGAGTAATTTTGGTTGGCCATCCTCTCCCTGGACGAATAAATACCACTTCATGTTTTCTCAATTTTTGAACAATGGCTTCCACTGTGGTTCACTGAACTCCAAAGCCTTAGAAGGCCTTGTAATCTTTTCCACACTGATAAGATATCAATGACTTCATTTCTGATAGATTGGGGAATTATGTTGCTTTCTTAGACCTAGAAGCCTACTTCCTGTTGTCAGACACGTTCTATTTAACTGTTTCTAGAAGTCTGGTAAACAGGCCTTGGTTTCTGGTCAGTGAAATTCATTCATAGTTTTCCGAAATATAGGGACTTTTTTTCAATAATGGCCAGGTGAGTTTGGATAGTAGCTAGTGGAACTAGAAAAGTTAGTTATGCTGACTGTGAAATACTGTACCAACATGTTAGTTAGCAAACACTAATGCTAAAGTGCTAAAGCCAACCATGTTTCCATCCACCATGTGTCAACGACACAACATGTATTACAATATAGTATTTTGCCCTCAACAAAATCAGATTTATTGACTGTGTAGTTGCTCTTCAGGAAGTTTCTCGAAGAAGCTTAATTTAAATAGAGCTTTCTCTAATGGCTTCAGTTTTATAATTAAGAATATCGCTAATTCTGTTGCTAACTTAGGCTAACTGACCACTGCAGGCCTTCGGTAGATTTTAAACTGTTCTACAGCGATGCATTCTGGGTACAAACTCTTCACCCACTGTAAAATTATAGCATGACTATAAACATCTGGCTACTTGAAGTCAGTAACCAAAACTTCAGCACAAACGTCAAACTTGATTCAACTGAAAGCTTATAAATACAGTTACGAGAATGACCACTTTAAATTATTTCAGAGGAAGCTTAGCGCATTAAATGTTTCAAAGGTTAGCTAAATTGTTAATCAGCTCCACTATTAGCGCCTTAACGGAAGTGTGCTCATCACTGGGGTTTCGCTTCGTAAATGGGATTCTTGTATTTGCCCCGGTTATCTTTCTTGATACTTGGGAATTCATGTTTGTTGTTGTTGTCACGACGACAATGAAGCTCAATTGACTCGAACATGTTTTTCCTATTTAAAATATTAATCTCTCTGGTGCGCCTTTGTTCTGATGGAGCGGCTCACAGAACCTGAAGTGGTGTGTTTGTGAGTTCTGTCCACATCTGAGTACACAGAACCAAAGGTTCTCTGGAACCAATTATTTTTTTGTCTCAAACAGAAAGGATTTTCAGGGCATATGATATGTAAACATCACAGAATGGAAAGAGGACGGCTTGGTAAACATTTCAAAAGCGGCTCCGATCTGCATGCCGTGTCAAACACATGGACTTGGACTCGCACAATGTGGTCAGGTTGCTTTCATTTCTCTGTTGTGGCTCACGTGTTAACACTTTCAAAAGTTCAAATTCCTGATCCTGGAGACCAAAACAACCAGCACGGGGCCGTGTTCTTCGCAGGAACAGAATTGGGAAGAAACCTTTACGTCAAAACTGACTGAATTTCTAAGTAGATGAGTAAAAGACCGTACAGTCCACCAAGAGCGGAGGCTGAAAGCAGGGCTGTTGTGTTACTATTGTTGGGAAATGCTGAAAACACAAATAGAGACCAAATACAGACATTTTGAAGATGGGCCCAAAAATCAGCGGAACAAATTCAGAAGAAGGCCAGGAGAGACAGAAATGTTTTAGAACTTATCACTCACTCAACGTTTGGCTCTGCTGGCCAGCAAAGCAAACATTCTTTACACTAATTACGCCATTGCTTGTTGAAAGAGATGGATTGCTTGTCTTAACTGGTTCCATTTGATGCCAAGAGTGTGACGGATGGGTCTTTCTGGCTGACCCTCACTGTGTTTTGGACTCAAAACCCTAACCTTATTGCTTTACTATTCATTACAATGCGCCAGTTTAGGAAAGAGTGACCATGAATTTCATGTATTATATCACCCACAGCAACATTTGCCTGAACTCTTGCACTTTTTCAACAATTGCCATGTTTCCGTCCAATTGTGGTGCGAATTTATAAAATGTCCGCACAAAAGGAAATGCAAATTAGGCATGTTTCCGTCTACTGGTTTGAAACTAATCTAAGGTACAAACCCACCAGTGGATGGGAGAGTTTGCTACATCAGAACTTATTTGGCGAACATGTCTCTTTTGCGCAATCAACTCTTTTTCAGAAAATTGAAAAACCTTCTCAAGCCAACGCAAAAACTTTCCTTTGCGAAATTCGTAAGGACTTTTTTCTAACTTGACCATTTCCATCAACCTTTTCTATCGCAACACTTCAAAATGTGCATAAAATAATCTTGATGGGAACGTTGTTATTTTTGGGGTGCGACGTCAAACCCTCCAAGGTCCGATGTAAACGAAACATACGCGACACTTCGGACTGCTGAGTCCGCAACTGTGAATTAGAAGCAGCGGTAGTTCAGGTCAATTTGTCTATTTTTAACAAATGTGCACTTTTGTCCACATTGTCATAGCACGGTATCTGTGTGTCAAATTTTTAAGATAGAGCTTCATTTAGTATAACTTGGAATAAAGCCGTAATATGAAGTGTGGAAAAAGTTAAGCGCTGTGACTACTTTCTGGATGCAGCGCACAGCCAAAGCTAAAAATAAAAGACGATCAAAGATTAGAAAATGTCTGCTCACAGATGTTTTCTATTAAAAAAGAGGATAATTTCTGATTGAACTTTAGCTATTTTACAAAGCACCTGCCAAAAAACACAATCCTTAATGGGCAAAGCTGGTAAAGACATGCAGCTGGACCTGCAGTGAAATATGGTTCTATGAGGAAGTAACTCCTGAAGCCTAAATATAAAAGCATACGTCACTCTTAGGTTATTAATATCCTAAAAATATAAAAACCCTTGTGTCATTTTGATCCGACAAAATTTCGCACTACTTTGTATCGATCTAAAACATAAAAATCTTAATAAAATACGCTGAAGGTTGTGGTTGTAATGTGAAAAGGCTAATACAAAAATTCACGCTTTTTCGAGAATAAGGAACATCTGACACATAAAGAGTCTTATGCAGAAATATCAAAAATCCAAGCGGGCAAGAAGCTTTTATTTAACTAAATGTTATTTAGAAACAGAAAGCTTCGATATTTACTATACATCTTAAAAGTTTTCCTCTTGAACTTTTTCGTGCTTGTGATGGTCCGTGCAGTCGAAAGAGAGCCAGGCACAGGCTCGAATTCAAAAAGAGTTTGTTTTATTTTTTATTTAACCCAAAACAAAAATTTGGGTAAATAATGAAAAATGACAACAAGATATTTTGAATAATGTCAACTTTGTATTAAAAGAGTCATGATTTACCGAATGACACTTTATGACAACAGTCATAAATATTCATGAAGACTTACTCATGTTCATGACAGGTGTTATGTCATGTTTATGACCGTGTCATGACAGTCTTATTCACAACCCGTCAAATAAAGTGTTACCAAAGAAGTTGTTCTCTCACGAAGACCTCGCTTATTAAAACAAATACATTTATTTTAATCGCCGACGTGGAACAATTCAATCGTACAACAATCGGCTCAGAATCTGCCAGGAGGAAACGAGCTTCGTTATTGTTGGTGTATGAAGAATAACAGAAAGGCTCACAGATGGCAGTGAGTCTACAGTTACACTGTTAAGGGCAGGATCAGCAAAATAGGTTTAGTCATTCTTGGCCTTTGAGTGACCCCTGTGTGGGAGGGGGCAGAGACAGAAGAGACATATAAGAAATAAAGCAAGGGGGGGAAAAGGAAGACGGAAATGAAAACAGAGTGAGGGGCAGCGAGGGGAGGGAGAGAGCTGTAGGATAACAGAAAGGGAGAAAACAGACACGGGAGAGAGAGAGAGAAATGTACTGTAGAGCTCCTGGAAACAAAAGGAGGGAGGGGGATTGCTTCGCCGTCTCTCTTCTCTCCCTCTGGCTTTAAAAAGTGAAACAACTCTTTGAAGAGAGGAGGTGGAGTTGGTGGGGGCACAGTGCTGCACCTTCACCATCCTGTCTGGACTGTCAGGAGTATATAATGCACGGACGCGGACCTGAATCCCAGACGCAACGCGGAGCTGCAAACGGACAACCAGCCGAGGACCCGACGCCACGACGACCATGAACGACGTCAAGCTGGCCCTGCTGGGAAGCCAGGGGGCCGGCAAGTCAGGTGGGCCACAAAACCAACTCGGGTAACGGGGAAAAATAAATATTTACTTGGTTTTCTTCTCTCTTTTGTTTTCTTTTAAGGCAGAGGCATCCTAGAAATCAGTGAAAAATGTATCGATGTAATTGGATCATTTTAGAACCAATTGTGACTTTTGTGACTTCTGTGTAATAAACCAGATTCTTCTACTTATTCCTGAGATGGAAAGAATAAAATAGATCTTCTTTGTTAACTAGATTATTTTTTTTTCTGCTTTACTTATAAATGTAATATTTTCAAAATGCAGGGAAAAAAAACATATGAGCAGCAACAGAATGTACACTAGACATCCATTCTGTCTTCAGGAAAACATCTGCTGTGTTTGTCTGAGAGATGCTGCTGGAAATTTCAGCTAATTACTGATCAATTAATTAATCACTAATGACTCGTCGTACTTGACGCCCTCGCTCCCTGTTCTTCCCAAGAAGCTGAAATCTGTCATTTTGATCTTGAAGCGAAACAAATCTGCTCTACTCATCAAATTAAATCCAAACATGACATTTATTCAGAAAAAATGTATTTTTTTGTATCTTTTTAGCCATTTAGTTTTATAAGAAACTACATCTTTTTATTTTTGTATAATTTCTTTATTTTTTTCCACTTAGAGCTGACAGTATTGCGTTTTCTTCTTAAATCAACTGTTCAGACCTGATAAGATGAATATATTTTATATATTTTTTTTGCATTAATCTTGTTTGTTTATTTTGCTTAGGACGCCTTGATTAACTCTGCGATGCGTTTTACGTTTTCTCATTTAAAACTTTCGAGGGTGTTTGTAATGTAATAGCAAAGAAAATAAATTTAAAAAAATTAAAAATAATAAGAATGAAGGTACTAGGAACATTTTGTATTTGGAATTTGATTACGTCATTGAAATTTCTCTTGTAACGCAGCGTTAATTACTATTTTCAAGGAAAGTATATTCTTTATGCTCTTCTTCACCTCCTTATTAATAATAATAGTAATAATAGTCTAGTAATAATTAGGATTTTTTGCCCAGCTAACAAAACAGTAGCACTTTGTTTTTCTGGATTCTTGGCACACCTGGAGGTCTTCATTTTCACTGGCGTAATTATAAAAAATAAATAAAAAAAGTAAAATAGAGGAATTTTTGCCGAGTTCGTATAGATTCATCGACTAGCATGAATCCCATTTTGACTCAGGTCCATGTGGAAGGTTTCGATTTGCCAGAGTTCAAACTTCACATGCACTGGAGACCAAAATATGTTTTTTTTTTTTTGTTTTTTTTTTGCACAATGAAATCGTTCCAATTTTAATCAGAGAGAAGTGGAAGAAAAGCATCAAGCAGCTGGCACCGCTCTCAAGCCCCCGCCGCTCCCAGCAGGCTTATTCCAGTTCTGAGATTCTTTACTTTTCTGCTCGATAACACTTAACCCTACCACTCACTTCGACCTTCATCACAAACTACAACATTAGTTTGTAATGTGGAACGCAGAGCTGAGTGAGCTGATGAGTAATGGCCAAACTGGCCACTAGGGGGTTTGGAGCTCGATGACACCAATATTTGTCCAACTGTGAGAACAGAGAAGAAATTGGATACGTCTCATTTCTGTATTGGACAACTGGAAGTGACAAAAACCTGAAATGATTTCAGACTGTGGAGTGTTGACTGACCTTTACCCAAACAGCTATAGCTAGCACGAGCAAACTACTAGCTAGCCACGGTTGCTGCTCTTTCTCCCAGTATGAAAACCAAACTTTTTAATAGAATATACGATATATTACTGAAACAGAAGACAAACAGGGTCTTGTTTTCCATTCAAATATTTGTCGGTGTGATTTTGTTTTGGTAGGAAAAAAATAGGTAAATGCCGAGAAGAGCTATGCTAACAGTGGAGTATCAGTTTTTTTTTGTTTGTTTGCCACTGAGAGTTAAAATGCCACCATTTCTGAAGCAATTTTTAGTTAGAAAAAACACATTTATTTAACCAAATGCGGTACGCAACTAAAACGGATCAAACCGAGATTTAGATAGGAATGAAATAGAGAAAGGAACAAGCAGAATTAAATCATGTTACAATGACTAAAGTAAAAACAGAAACAGAAATAAAGCAGCTTACACTGTGAAGATAAAGAACCAAATAAGTAGGTTTTTAAAAGAAAAGACACACTAATGTTTAATGGCAACTTTTCCCATAATCTCCAAGAATGAAGAGGCTCAATCTCCTTTGAGCTTCGGCCTTGTTTTTGACACAACCGTCATAAACTGGTCAGCTGATTGAAGGGCCAGATGTGAAACAAAAGGAGAGCTATTGAGAAGAAAGAGAAACGAGACATTTAAAAGCCAAGGAATTTTTTAATTTTTTTTACCCCTCCAAGGGGTCTTTTGTGGGCTCTAGTGTCCCTTATATGATAGTAGACTGACAGGAAACAGGGAAGGAGAGGGGGGAAGACATGCGGCAAATGTCGTGGGTCCGGGAGTCGAACCCGCGACGGCCGCGTTGAGGACTGAAGGCCTCCAAATATGGGTCGCACTAACCACTACGCCACCATGGCACGCCCCTAAGCCAAGGAATTTAAAATCATTTCTTTGTCACATTTCTTGGTTTTCCTCACTGGTACTTGAAAAAGAGCTGACATCGTACACATTTTGACATATTGCTTAAATTCAAATAAATTAGTAAGGCACACATTTCAAAATAAAAGTTAGGCTAATTTATGTCCAACTCAGTTGTTGCTATATTTTGATGTCAGTTCTTCGGGTTGTGAATTGAGTGAATACAGACTTAGTGCCTGATTTAAAGGTTTTATCACAGTCAGCAGTTAATCATTCAGTTTTGTCAATACAAATGTTGATAGGGTTAGGTTTTTTTTCTTTTCATTTTATGTGAGAAATATTGTAAACATCATATTTACTAGCGCGGTAAAAACCATCTCCTTGTTCTACGCTTGGCTTCGTCCAGAGGGTCTGGACTCTTTGGCTATTGAGAAACGATTGCTTGCTGTAGATGTGGATTGTATTGAAGTTTTAAATTTTACCCAATTGCTGCGCCAGTTCGACACTATGAAGCTTACCAGAGATCACGCGCACTGCGAACAACCATATCAGTGGCACAAAATCTTGCTTTTCGATTTTTTTGAAGACTTCTGTTAGTATCTTGTGGCCTTGAGCTTGTCTAGCTAGCCAACAGTTTGTTTTTTAATGTCTCCCCTCTGTAGATAATGTACATCTCCTTCAGCTTCTGCTGTTTTCTCTTTGAAGGCCCCAGGTAGTGGATTTGGGCTCAACATGGTGTTCCCTCTCACTACTTGGAGGAGTCACGCCAGGGGCACAACTACATACTTCCTGAGGTGTATGCGAACATGTCATGGGCGTTTTCCTACACAATCCTAACAAACGTTTTTAATGTTCTCTTCACAATATGTATTAATTTATTTCTTAATCTATTTGTATGATTTGTTCTTTAAATTGCCATCTATATTATTTTTCAGTCTCAGGAAATGACTGAGGGATGAAGAGACTGATGTCTGGTTCTTTAGGTTCTGACGGGCCTGAGGTTCCTCTCCTGATCCATTATGTCTGATATCAAACCCACTGAATATCGCTGACACATTTATTTTAATGCCCCTTTAAAACATCACTGTGATTGTTTAGCCTGTCTTCCCACTACCGTCTGTATTTTTGCCAGAGGTTTTGCTTCTAAGGATGGTGTTTTATCGGGTGGATATTTTAAAAAGACGTGGGTTCATAGCAGCTCACCGCGGCTGCGTAGCAACCGTCTCTAGGCAACCGTGAGAACAGCGTCAGTTCGTGGGGTTTGAGGGAGGAGCGGGGCTCTTATTTAGGTCCCGCAACGACAGTTTATTTGACCTTAATACTTCATTGGTCATTATTATTACACTCATTGTTGAGATGTATGTTATAGGTGTGTCTATCAAACATTATAGCAATACGGAATAAATCGCGTCCAATATGGGGTTCAATATGGGGCGGAGACAAAAACAACCACCTGTCATTGTAGCCTAGCTTAAGCTAACCTGAATATTTACAACTCTCTAGTTGATACACTGACATTACTTACCTGCTGTCTTTCAACCACTTTGAAAAGCTTTTCTTCGTCTCTCCAACATCTTTATCCCTCCCCAGGCCCGGCTCCAGACGAGTTTAACATGGGGGGCATCAGCTTATTTTGGGGGGGCAAAATGAATACACAGCAATAATAATAATATTACTCAAGTAAAAGAAAAAGATACAGTGCAGTAAAACTACTCATATAAGTAGGTTTTTTTTCCCCCAAAAAAAGTTACTCAATGTAACTACACACGTTTGAACATAAACAACATCAGTAGCCTACAGGCTACTTGTTAACAAGCTTAAGGTGCTTTATTGGTATTAGCTAGTCATCATTTAGCTAAAATTACCTGCATTCAACAGCTTTACTCAACTCAGTCGGTTAGTTTGGGGAAAAACAGTGGAAAGTTCTTAGTGTTTTGCTGGTTTGCTGCCATGAATCTAACAGACCTGAGTAGCTCTGCACAGCAGCAGCAGCAGCAGCAGCAGCAGGTCTCCTTCACTGCCGCACAGGCATAAACCCAGTGCAAGAGTCGGTCACGACGTGTTAACAACGATTAAACAGTTTGCAAGAAATCAGTCAAAGGAAAATGGCAGAGAACCCCAACCGAACTCCCCATCTAAGCACTGAACATGCTGAAGCTCTTCTTCTTCTATTGCGTTTTATGGCAGTTTACATACTTTGCATATTACCGCCATCAACTGGACGGAGATGTAATCTAAAAAAAAAATTATATATATATATATTTTTTTCTTTCTTTTTTTCCCTTCCTTTTTTTTTCTTTCATGCTGAAGCTCAAATATTACTGAAGCTTTAATGCAGTCCTAGAGATCAGAGGACATAACAGTAACTGAACGGCCTACATCGGAGCTGTGACTGTGGAGGGTCTGACCCTCTGCCCTCTGTTCCTGCATGCTTGGGTCCGTTCGTTACCATTTCTGCTCTGCTTGCTGCGCTCTGTGCTCGGTTTTGTTCTCGGCTGCTTCGGCCTCTCGGCTGTGGCAGCGACAAGAACTTCCGACGCGCTAAAGCACAATGAGATGTAAGCCTTCGGGTTCTTTTCCGAATTGAAATGACATCGTGTGTGTGTTGAGTCCTACCGTCATTAATGTTCTGTTCTGGGACCCCGGCCCAACAATTGAAACCTGTTGTCTGTGGGACCAGAACTGGCCCCGGTCAGTCGGTTCCATGTGGGCGTGAATGGACCCGCTCGGTGTGCCAAACATGCACACAAAACTTTTCCAGCAAAGCGGCGTGGCCTGTTTGATGTGGATCTAAAGGTTTTCACCGTTCCAGTCCCAGAAACTGTTGGCTCTGTGTTGGGCCTGCACAGATAAATGAAGTTTTTTTTTTTCCACACCTCATTCCCTTCACCTGTGAGACATGAGACCTTGATGATCCCGTGCTTCATATTGCTTCTTCTTCTTCTTCTTCTGTTTCCTCCAGCTGTCCTTGTGCGATTCTTGACCAGACGCTTTATTGGTGAATACGCCTCGAATGCAAGTAAGTGTTTCCAGATTCAGAAAGCCCTTTGCTTTTAAAAGCTTTAGTAGCAGACCATAAATACCTAGCGCTGCTATCAGAGACAGATCGGTGACGGTCGTTTCACCTCTTTATCGTTTTTGGTCGTTTCCTTTCACTGAAAAATGTTTCTTATCCAACCTGAAACCTGATGACCTAAGGTTTTTTTTTCTGATGGATTTTTATGACTTTTAAAAAATTACCAACCAAACAGAAACTACTCAGAATTAATTTGGTGTGATCAGTTCATAATCTTTAATTTGTCCAGAAGTCAGCTTTACCATGATTACCATAATCATGATTAATGGGAAAGGTCATTATTTGAGTTTTTCACTTGCCCATCATAAACCTCCAAATAATATGCAATTAATTGGACTTGTACAAAACATTTGTGCATTTGTAGATATTTATTTGACTTCTCTATTACAAAGTACCCAAAAGCAATAGTGACAGGCTACAAAGTGAGGGTAGAAATTGGCAACGTGGAAAAATGTACTGAATTACAAATGTATCTGATGACTGTGTGCCAGTACAGCAACACTGAAATACACCAGTATCTTGGTCAAACATGTAAAAACAACTTTAATTTGTTTAGTGAGTGCAATTAGAAGCATAACAGCCAACGTGAAATAAACACAAAGAAACTGCCAAAAACAAAAGGTTGACTACCTTGGTCAAACGTGTAAAACTTCTTTCAAATGGTTCAGAAAGTGCAATTAGGAAATCTAAATACATTGTCAAATAAATAATAAAGCATGATGCTCAGAGTACAAAGCATAGAATTAGACTAAATAGATCTGCCCTTATGGATCAGGAATACTGTTACTGATATCCGATCTAGTATTTTTTTTCCAATATCAAGACCGATATTAATATCGGATCAGTGCGTCTATTTAAAATCCATGCAAGACTACAAGACTGTAGTTAATTTGTAAAGGACAAATTCAAAATGTACGTCACTCATAAACACAAAATGCACAAATCAAACAGAAAAAAGCTGCAATGATATTTATGCCTGTAGGTTTTGTCCCTTTTTTTTCTCTCTCTTGTGTCTCGTTTACAGACTCTTTGTACCATAAGAGGCTGTCGATCGACGGCAGGCAGCTGAACCTCGAAGTGTTTGACCCCTGCTCTCAGGTACGGCTCACATCTCAAAGCTACGATACGGAGCCCAGGTTGAACTTTCCTGTTTGGAATTCTCTTATTTTCAACGTTCATTACTTTGGATAGGCAAAAGTCAGCTTCTAGACAAGTTTTGTTTCAGGATGGACGTAGTAATACCTGGAACAGATTAAAAAAATGTATTTTTTTTCCACATTCCAACTACAAAACTTCAAATCATTCTATAAATCTGAAAAGTGTGGCATGTGCAGGTGAAATCAGACGTTAACGTACACCGAATACGAAGACACACACATTTTTTTCTTTCTCAGCCTCCGAAGTAAAATCAGACCAAAGTTTTATTGTTTTAGGTCAGTTATATTGACCAAAAATACAGTATTTCTATTTGCTGAATGTCAGAGTAACCAGAGAAAGAATATGTCAGACTTATTTATGAATATGTTAAAAATCGGAAGCTTACGTACAGATTGATTAATGTCTCTTTAAACAATGGGGGAACGCCCAGATGATGACGTGGTGAGGAACTGGTGCACTTCATAAAACTCATACTGTCCAAAGGCAATGCTAAGAAATACAGAGGAAATGTATGTAAACTTCTAATTAAAAAAAAAACAACACATTAATATCTATTAATAAATAAACCTTGATTTGGACGTTGTTTCAATATTTTCACATAATGTTGTTTTTCTCATCATGTCATCTATTTCATGAAGTGCACCTGTTCCTCACCACGTCATCATCTGGGCTTCACCTCATTGTTTGAAGAGACAGTAATCAATCTGTCTGTAAACGTCTGAGTTTGACAATCAAATATAAATCTCTGACATATTCTCTCATTATTGTGGCATTTAGCAAATAGAAACTAACAGAAGTATTTTAAAGTCTATTCTCGGAGTTGAAGGGTAATTAAAGGGTAAAACATCCAAAGGGATTGAATACTTTATACAGCCACTGTGTGGTTGTAATACGTGAAAACAATGGGGTGTATGAATACTTCTACACGGTGTTATACGTAGCTTTCAGACATGAAAATGGCATAAGATACTCATAGAAACTTAGGTAGCTAATATTTTTAGAATAGAAAATTTAATTAAAGCTGCTTTTTCTTTTTTTTTTGTGTACTTTTGTAGTGATTTTACAATAAAAGCACATGTTCTCCTGTCAGCAGAGCTCCGAGGCCCGGTGCATCCTGGAGGAGCCAGTGGACTGGGCAGACGGTTTCGTGGTGGTGTACAACATCAGTGACCGCTCTTCCTTCATCAACGCCAAAAGCATCCTGCAGCAGATCCGGGAGGCGCGCACCGACAGCTGCAAAGGGTCAGAGGCAAAACCAACTCAACACGGCCACAGAGAACAGTAGATCAGAAACAGCAACACGCCGACGTCACGTAGCTGTAAGGAGCTCTGACAGAGGTTGTGTTTAGCAATGAGGCTTTTCCTGTTAGCCTCTAATTGTTTCACAGGTAGAAATATGTCCTACAGTGAACATTCATGGAAGTTCTGTTGTGAATTTGAGAGCGCAGAAAGTAACTGCAGCGGCGTGTTGAAGCCACTGCAGATAAGGTGGAAAAAAAGAGGTGAAAACCTCAAAGATTCCTCCGCCCCACAAAAAAGGGGAAATTTCTGAGTTTGAAAAGCCAAAAATCTGCTAAAACAACCCTCTATATTTGAAAATCTTTAGAAAAAAACTCAAACTCAAAAATATCCATGTTTTTCAAAAGTAAAAAAAAAAGATGACAGACTGCTTTTTGACAAAGAAAATATAAAAATGTTCTTAATTAACAAAATGTGCAATGGACTACAAAAACGACACTGAAACCAGTGACAAAAGCTAAATTATAAGAACAGAAACACTAAGAAACATTAGTTGGATCAATGCTTCTGTTTGGCTTGACTATAATATTTCTAAAAGCAACCCTCCATGCTGGACAGTTGCTATAACTGATTGCAGAAATCACTTTCCCAAAGTTGTTCAGGGAGAAAAGTCATTTTTAATGTCAATTCCTAGAAACTAGGGATGCACCAGTACAAACGTTTGGGCTGATATCAATATTGGGTTTTAATATTTTCCACATTCCGACTGTCCTAATTTTTTTTGTACTTTTTGAATACTCCTTATTCATTGCTATTATGGCCGATAACCGATATTTTTAGTTAATACATATATTTCAGTACCGTTTCGACACCTTTGGGGGAAAAAAAATAAACCCAACCAGAAACAGATAAAACAAGATAAAATTAAGTATAAGTATCTGTTCACATCAGCCCAGTTTTATTTATGGGGGCGATACTGATGATGGTGGCAGTATATTGTGTATCCCTCCTAAAATCATGACATGGTTGTTTTTTATTCTTTATCTCCTTGTTCTGTCATAAAGTTTGACATTTAACTTGCTAACTGAGGCCTGTTGACGTTACTCCTTTGCCATGTTGTGAGCCCAACATGTGATGGCGGTCAGTTGAGGTGTTTGTTGTTATTATTTTGAGAAATTCCAAACCTGTCCTCGTCTCGAAAAGCATAAAGATAACATTTGCGATATTCATAGCTGTATTTTCACCAAATGATAAAACTGAACGCGCAAAGACCTTTTTATTTTAAAAAACAACTAAAAAGCGAAGATTCCTAAGAAGAAATGTTATTTTTTTGTTGTTTTTGATTCCATAGCACCATATGATTCGCACACAACGTAAATCTTAATGAGTAGCGTAACATCCGCTCTGACGAAGGAAGTCGTTCACCGGCCACCTCCAACAAAAGGCATTTCTTCTCATAACTAGACTGTCGGTTTAAGAGAGAATATTTAAACAAGGGAAGCAGTGAAATGGTTGGAATTATTTACATCTACCGCACCCAGACATCCACCAAAAAGAAAAAAATACGGCGGGCAGACGGAACGAAAACGAGAGCGCCACTCGGCTCTTTGGAGATGAACAGGAATCTTTGTGCAGGTTTGAGTTTGTGGAATGTCCCGACTGAGCCGAGTGGGTCCTGATAAACGGTTCAAGAGGAGGGGCAAGAAAAACAAGCCGAGCCACATCAGGCTGGCAACCCGGCTCAGGAAAATTCATCTCACCAACGGAAAGGAAAGAGGAGATCATTAACTCATGGCGAAGATAAGAAGAGGATGTGAATGTTGCATTTGTATGTTAGGACCAGGGAGGCACAGATCCACTTTTTCACTTCCGATACCGATATCTGAGGTTTAGTATCGATACCGATACAATACAGAAAAACGGTGCCGAGTTGACTTAAAAGGGTTCTTCTTCTCTTTTTTTTAACACTGACAAAAATTTACTAAATTACAAATTTATTTGATAAATGCGTCAGTATTGCACACTTAAATTATCCAATAGCTTCACAAGCTTGGTCAAACATGTAAAAACAACTTTAATTGGTTCAGTCAGTCCAAGTGACTTGAATTGCACTGATTCTTCTGTTTGGTTTTGACTGCAATATTTCTCAATTTCTAAAAATGGAGAAACTTTTAGAAATTTCCATCAAATTTTAGCGTCCATAAAGCAGGACTCTAACTGCTGTCTTCACCGTGCCGTCGGTTTCCAGTTCCTAACACTGAACCGTCCTGCATCACATTTCCTAGCCAATGTAAAATAAATAATAAAGAAACTGACAGAAACAATAGGTTAACTATCTTGGTCAAACATGTAAAACATAAACGGCAACATCTTTCAAATGGTTCAGAAAGTGTAGTTAGGAATTCTAAATGTAAAGTGAAATAAGAGATCAAAGCTTAGAATTAGACGGTAAATTAAGGTACTCATTTTATAACAGTTGAAAATGTTAAATACAGCACAATGTATTTATCTTTTTTATAAACAAACCTTTATAATAATTAGAACCATGTCTGTCCAGAGAATTTTACTGAAAAGCCGACTGTGCTGTGCCAAAATCAGCATTGACTTAACTGATGAAACTTGGCTAAATATTAGCAAGTGTTGATAGACAGTGACCCAAATGCTGTTTTAATAACAACAGTAAATTCGTTCAATCAAGCGGGGAAAAAAAAAAAAAAAAGAAAAACTAGATGCCTTTCTTTTGATACAGCAAATGGGAAAAATCTGTTTTAAAGTTTTGGATCTGCAATGAATAACAAAATAAAAATGAGCCTTTTTTTCATTAACGGGATCGATATTGTTATTATTACAATACAATATTACAATCGGTTATTAAGATCAAAACCAAGCCAGAACAGCCGCCTCAAACGCAGAAGGGACACGGTTTGGGTTCAGAAATGTGTCCGGACGTAGGATATGTGATGATGGTGTCCGTCCAAGTTAACACTCGTTCCCGTTTCAGGGACTCGGACGTTCCCGTGTGCCTGGTGGGTAACAAGCAGGACCTGTGCCACGTCCGGCAGGTGCGAGAGGACGAAGGCCGCAGCCTGGCGCAGGAAACCCGCTGCCACTTCCAGGAGGTGTCGGCGGCTGAGAGCTACCAGGACATCGCCGGCCTCTTCACCCGGCTCATCCGGCAGGTGATGGAGCACCTGAAGTACCGAGCCGACCGCCGGCGCTACAGCGGCTCCAAGTCCATGGCCAAGCTCATCAACAACGTGTTTGGCAAGAGGAGGAAATCAGTGTGACGGTCCCAGTTGGAGTATGAGATGACAACAAAGTCAAGCTGGGTGAACTGGGAGGTTGCTTCTTTTTTTTTCTTCTTCTCCTTTTCCAACAAAACCATAGTCGAGGCAAGCAGCAGAGCTTCGTGTTCGTTCAGTACCGTTGAAACGTACTCTTGAACATCTCCACTTCTCACGTTACGGCCACGACTTTAATCTACTTTCTTGGGATTTTGTGTATTAGACACATAAAGTGGTGTGAAACTGTAAAATGAAGCTTGGTTTATGAATATTTTTTGCAAATGAAACCTCCTCTTTGGCCAAACTTAGGTTTAGTCAGAGATTTTCAATTGGATTTAGCTGTAGACAATGACTAGGCCACAGGAGCACCTGAATATGCTGTGATATAAAGCAAAACAGCAGCAATGTCATAATTACAAATTACAAATGTCAACATTTCTATTTTATTTTTCTTTTGCTAATGTTGAAAAAACAATCTTGCAATTGTGGTATTTCCGTTAAATAAAAAAAACGTATTTAAAATCACATGTGAATAATTATGTTCACGCGATAAGTCAATTAAAACACATGCCTCGCCATCATCCGGCTACCACTTCCTGTTGTTTTTTTCCCGCCAGTGGTAAAATCTGGTTGTTGATCACATTTTGATACAGCCGAAAAAACCTCGCCTCATACTAGAACAAAAACGTTTTATTAAGGTTTTTCGAGGTTTTTTTTCGAAACTGCCATGTTTCCATTAAGTGAATTCCATTTTATGGTCACTAGTGTCACACAATGTGTTAGTTCTCAGACACACATTGAAGCCAAAAAGTTGAACTTTGGTCTCATCTGACCGGAGCGCTTTTGAACATTTTCTTTCTCCTTGGTCCTTTTGTTTTACAGCCCACATTTACAGAGCGTACAATCCCTCCAGAGTTACAGAATAACTGAACCTGGGAAAAGATGAAATTACAAAGAGGGGAGCTCTGTGTACCACTTAGGTTACTCCTGATGGCGGTTGATTGGATGGACTTTATTAAGGGGTATTATTGTAAATGAGGATGAGTCCGAAACACACTATCATTTTGTTTTTGTGAACAAATGTGAATTATCCTGCATACTGTTTCTCGCTTCTCATTTCTTAATTTTTTCTGTTGGACGATCACAAACACAGCTGCTTGTTCAAAGGCACTTTATAATAAGAAACATGAATGGCTGACTGCAAGCAGTTAGCACCGCTAACTAAAATCCTGTGCTAACCACAAAGCGCTAATCATAAAAGTTAGATCTGCTAGTTCTATACCAACATGGTATTTATCAGAAGCTAATATAAAATGCAAAATTCAAACATGTTAGTATGTGTCAATGACGAAGCACGCGTCACAACAAATAATATAAGATTTGATCATTTGAAGAATTCCTGAAGAATTCTCAACTTCAACGGAGGCGTCAAACTTTATTCAACTGAAAGTTTACCAAACAGCAAAGTAAATAAGTGCTTCAGAGTTTATGTGAAAAAATGTATTTAGCCAAGCTAACGACGCTAAACATTTTCAAAGTTAACAAAAATGCTAAAGCCCTAATAAAACAATTATCTCTGCTATCAGCATGCTAGCAGATTAGCAGAAGTGTGCCCACGACTGACTGTGAGTAGCAATTAGTGTGTATAGACATCTAGTGACAAAACTCTATAGATCTGCTCTATAGATTCTGCAAACTTATGTAAGCCCCCTAACAAGTTGCTTTAAGTTAAAAAATATTTACAAATCTAGTTTAGAAAACAATCCTGCAATAAGCACTTTTTCTGCCCAAGTTTTCTTGTTATAAATCCAACTATTGTGCCTGTCTTAACTGCTTTTTCCAAAAATCAAACTGATACATACAGAGAAGAAACAAACACCTGCACACATAAAACATGCACGTGCAAAGGGCGTTCATCAAACAATCAGAGGTTTATTGATTAGGACCTGAAGGATCTATAGAGCAGATGGTTGCACAAAAAGAGGCAATAACTCAAACGTTTCCTTTCTCAAATTGAAATGCTTCAATTTGCTTTTTTCTTTCACTCAGAACACAGTTCTTGTTGTAGCTTGAGGCAGTTTTACAACACGACAACACCTATGATAAATGATAAGTGGTTGAAAAGCCAACAATAGAAAAATGTCCAAGTCTGGCCAACTCTTAAATTATGTTTTTGCTCCAGACAGGACGGAGACGACAGCCAGCTAACGCTGCAGCTTGCCAAATGTAAAAAAAAAACAACCTCTAAGTTTGTAGCCATTGTGCACTGCTGGCGGCTGTCCTGTATTATAACTCTTCTTCTGGTATATCAGGGCATTTCCTGCATGGTTTCCCTGTACTAACCTTACTTCTTTTGTAATTTTTCTTAAATGAATATTCAGAAACCTGAACAAAATTTAAAGACCGGAGTGTCAGTGTGAGATTGTATGTATTTCCTGTCTGGATTAAACTTTTGAGATACTAGTAGAGAACACCTTGTCATTTAGAAACTTTAGCAGCGCTGTGAACTGTTAGCCAAGTGTCGCTATGGGAGGGAGTGACGGGGAATAACAGCTGGTTTTGATGTATTTTACTGAAAAATATATATGATGGACATCATGTAAAGGGTCATGTAAACAAACTTTCGTTGTAATGCTACTCCTGGAAAGCTGTAGTGTTGACTACAGTTGGGTAAAATATGTTTTATGTTATGTCATTTAGTGTTTCATTCCTCGATGCAGCAGTGCCAAATGCAATCTTTTACTGAATAAAATTGGACTCAAGATTCATGTAGAAATATATTTTCTCAAAATAAAATTTTTTTCTCAACAACCGTTAACCATAAGAGTGGCCAACAGAAATCATCAACCCTCCACCACCAGGCTTTACAGTTGGTATTAGGTACTTTAGGTGACATTTTGTGTTTATTATTCACCAAACAAATCACTACCATACAGCTCTGTTTGATATCGATACCGGAGTTTCTCCATTGTGGAACAAAAAATTTATTTCTAATTCTAATCCCTGATTTCCAAACATATTAGCTTCTGACCCACAAAATAAAGGAAAATGCTAAGCAGCTCATTTGCTAGCTTTCATTTGTCTGAGTATGTTTACTTCTTACGATGAAAGTGTGTTGAAATTATAGCTTTTGCTATTAAGTTTAATGTCTGGATAGCCACGTTTAGATTTTTTCTAAATGTACATTTATGAATTTGGCAACCCTCCCGCGGTCTTAGCTTTCAGGAAGAGCGCGGCAGATGCAATGGCCGACGGCGTGTTGGGGCCATTGAGAAGGAAAAAAAAGGAGTAAATTTCCGCCAAAAAACTTATGAGTTTGGAAAAGTCAGAAATGTCCTTGCTTTTCTAAATAAATAAAAAAAATCTGAGATAAATTTACTCCTCTTTTTTTCTGTCTACAGTCATAAGCCGTCTCTGGGACGCGGTGGTGGCCCAACCAGTTACCGAAACCACATACAAAAAAGTTGTAAAAGTTGTAAAGCCCTTTATCAAGTCGCCAAACTCTTAACAGTTTCACACTACACCACACCTTCATGGTAATGTACATCATAGCTGCTACAGTGCAGACTGACAGAAGAGGCTTTCTATCGGCATTACTGGTTTTAACCGGTTATTTCCCCGTTAGCTGCATTTCCATTACAAATGTGCGCAAATCTTCCTCCGTTTGTTGTTAAAAGAAAAAAAGATCGCAGTTGCGGTTTTTCCATTAAATAAAAAATGACATTGAAATCACGCAAGTAAGTTTGTTCACGCAGCAAGTCATTAAACATCCCGGCAGCGTTAGACGCGAACACATGTATGTGTGTCAGAAATTGTATCTCTTGCATATATGAGATGTATAACTTCATAATTGAGCCGTGGTGCTATGGCGCAGACGGGAGTTTTCACAGTTCGCACAGAAGTCGTTATTTGAATCCAGCCAACAAAGAAACTCTGAACAACAATTTAAAACCACTTCCTTTCTCACTTTAATCCTCCAGCATTTTTCTTCTAAATTTTCCACGTCTGACAATTTAGTTATTTTTATAGGATTTATTGTGTGGAGGTAATTTTGTTCCATTTCCATGCTGTAATGTGTGATCATATAACATTCTAGTGATAACGCAGTTTTGTTTTTTTTTTAAATTTATAGTGTGTGTTTTGTGTACATATACAGTACAGACCAAAAGTTTGGACACACCTTTCTAATTCAATGGGTTTTCTTTATTTTCATGACTTTTATTTATAAGCAAGAAATCCCACTTATTAACCTGACAGGGAAGGTTGACCTATGAAGTGAAAACCATTTCAGGTGACGACCTCTTGAAGCTCATCAAGAAAATGCAGAGTGTGTGCAAAGCAGTAATCACAGCAAAAGGTTGCTACTTTGAAGAAACTAGAATATAAGGGCTATTTTCAGTTGTTTTACACTTTTTTGTTTAGTGCATATTTCCACATGTTATTCATAGTTTTGATGCCTTCAGTGTGAATCTACAATGTCAATAGTCACGAAAATAAAGGAAACTCATTGAATTAAAAGGTGTGTCCAAACTTTTGGTCTGTACATGTATATGTTGGACATTTTATGCAATTAGTAAAGAAAAGGTTATGAAACGAACGAAGAAAGCCACGTTCCAGTTAAGGACATGAACTCGAGTGTTTTTCCACTTCGAGTGAAGTCACCCCTCAGACTCTGCACACAATTACAAACGTGTTCTTATATAGAGCGATCTGGAGACCAATGTTCCCTCTGTAAATACTTTAAAAACACTGCTTGTTCCAGAGGAAATTAAAGCTAAGCATTTCATAACATGACGGCTATTTTAGTACCTCAGCAGGCTGCGCCCATGCTTTGAGCTTAACTTTAATTAGACCACCACCAGAGGAGGCTTTTTTGTTGTTGTGTGTTTTTGCTAAAAATAGCCCGACCGAAGGTGGAAAAAGTATGAAGCAATTTCCACAAACAAATTAGTTGAAGGTTTTCCACTAGATGGCGGCACAGATATCAAAACACGTTGTGATTTTTTTTTTTTTTTTTTTTGGGAGGGGGCGTTAATGATTCCTCGCTCTTGGTACTTGATAGGCCGTGTAATAGAGTAATTTAAGAGAGCCTTTCTCAAGCACGAGTCACAGCAGATGAAGTATAACTACACCAATCATGGCTGCATTCTACTACAGAGAGGCTATATAAAATATAAGTTTTTTTGTTTCAAATTAAAAGTGCTGCATGCATTTGTAGTTAAACCCGCCTTACACTTAGAAAACATACACGGCGCTGTCAGTTTCCTTTAGAAGTTATCAAATGACCAAACAGAGACCACCTGTGTGCAATTATCTATCATAAATCCAGCTGTTTTGTGAAAGCTTCACAGGTTTTGTTGGATTTTGTTGGGCAACATTAGAGAACAAATGGCATCTTGAGGAACAAAGCAGACAGGTCAGAGAGAAAGTTGTGGAGAAATTTAAAGCAGAATTAGATTACAAAATAAAATGTATAGCTTTGAACGTCCCACGCAGCACCGACTGCGTTTTCATTACAAATGTGTGCAAAACTTTGTAGTTATTCTGCTAAAGTAAAAAAAAAAAACTAAACTAAACACAATTTTGCCATTGCTGTGTTTCTATTGAACAGGAAATGCAATTAAAAACACACGTGAATAATTCTGCATTCACACTGCAGCCTGAAGTGACCCAAATAACATTTGTTTTTGTTTTCTTGCCTTAATGTGACCTGTATCTGATCTTTTCTGAATAACACAGGTCAGATTTTTTCGTATGTGACCCAGACTACTTGGATGCGTGGTCACGATTTTGTGCCCTGCTACACACAAGGGGGAAGAAAAACAACAACCATGGCGGACGATAATGAGGATTAAGTTGTTAATGTGCTGCTTCCATTCGGACAACAACTTCCAAATCGTAAGCTATGCTCCACCGTTAGCGTCCATGTTTACTTCCACAAACACTTTTGAGCACTTTTACTTCTTCTTCACATACAAGGCGCATATATTTGGGATACATCCGATTTTACACGAAAAAAAATCGGACTTGGGTCACTTAGTACTGCAGATTATAGCCTACGTTTGTTCATGCGATGAGTCATTTAAAAAAAAAAAAAACCCCATCATCCTCTTACCACTTCCTGTCGTGGTCTTCGTTGTTTCCATCAGCAGTAACATCCGTTTGTTGATCATGTGACTCGTGTGATTCGAAAGAAGTATTTCGATTGCAGTTTTGGGAAATACAACAATTTCGATACGGCGTTAAAAAAACAATCTCATCCTGGCGGCAAAACCTTAAATTGAAAACCTTTCAATATATTTTCAATTTTGTTTTCCTAAATCTTAAATCATGCAATTTTATGTGAATGGAGACACAGCTTGTTCAGTCCATCATCTAAGCAGCCACCTGGTTCTGGTGTTAACAAAAGCTTTTTATTTACATTACTTTACATTAACCACACCCTCCAGCATTGATCCTCAACAGGTTTGACTGGAAAGATGAGCAGACAAACGTAAGCTCTTATTTGACTTAACTAGTTAAAAATCTATCATTTTTAGACGCTTTCAGCTTTTGTCTGAAAAACGTTGGAGGCAACTTTCATGTTGCCTCCAATGTACTCGGGCGTGCGTCACTCTCGGACGTCTGTACGTACTTGAGGAGGACTCAGTTTTTCTCTAGCATTTTTAGCCTAGCATTATTTTTCAAATAATGCGCACAGCAAACGTGGAGAAAAATCCAAATCGATTCAATTTCTCCATCTGTCTCCGTCGTCTTTCCCTTACGAAGAAAAGCGAGGAATCCAGGCGCACGGAGACGGACGCTCCGGGGCGTGGCCCCTCAGCTTCAGGTCAGTGGTCTTATTTGGCCCCCGCGTGGAGGGACAATTGCTTTCGGCTCGCTCGAGGACGGCCGTCAGAACCGAGGGGACAGGATGCTGCTGAGACAACCCCCAGAGCCAATCAGAAAGCCCATCGATCAGTCTCTCTTCATCACGCAGCTGGTGAGCACATCCCCACTCCAATCTAAATCTCAGCAGCTCAGACTGACCGAGCGACTGATGATTGGTTGGCTTCCGGAGAAGCGAACCTCCGTGGAAAAGGATCCGCGTTCATTCTCTCCTCATCAGTTCTGGTTGCTGATTTAGCTGCATTAATAAGCATTGGTAAGAACACAGACTGATTTGCTCATTTTGTTTCAAGAAGAAAAAGATGGAAATTTTATATATTCCTTTATTTAATCAGGTAAACTTCACTCCCCGTCGGGGAATCGAACCCCGGTCTCCCGCGTGACAGGCGGGGATACTCACCACTGTACACTGTACTATAAAAGTGTGGTGAAACACTTACCCTTTAGATCAACTGTTAGAAGGGCAGAAGAAAACATTTTCTCTTGTGGAAATCAGAAAGCTATGGGTTGAGGTTTTCTATTTATGTACATTGTACCATATTACATGAGTGAATGGTGATTTATTGCAGAATGTATATATGAAGCTTTAAAACTAGCTGAGATGTTCTTACTCAAATTTTGAAAGGTTAAGCCCCAAGACTTAAAAATCATCCCACTGCCTCCTTGAAGAACAATCTAATATTTTCCAAATGCTCTCTGAATTCTTCATGGTCTGGTTGCATTTACCCAGAATGCCCTGCTCTATAGTCCACTTCCAGCATTTGGCGAGGTCTCCGGTCCACTTGCATCCACATATGCATTCGAACCGGGCCAGGGTTTACTTCAACCAAACCGACAACATAGGTTTTTAGGTGGACCAGCGTTAGCTTTTTGTTCCGCATCAGGGTTTGATTGCGCATTCAATCTACAATCTGATGCCACTCCAATTTTGTTTACATTTTATGAAGGAAGAAGTTGCGCTCAGTGTCTTCTTCAGAGGTTTTCCTGTTGTTTCCTTCAGTGGCCGGAAACAACATAGGCAATGAGGGGAACAAGTTCCTCAAGGGGTTTTGCTCATTTGACACTTTGCAGTGTGGAAGCAATGGAACCGAGTCCACCAGACTACAACAACATAGCTCCTCCTACGATTCTGTTCATTCACAAAAGCTCTCTAACAGACCCGTGAGGCCTTCACTGAACAGCTGGAGTTTAGGTGAAGACGATTAACTACTGAGTTCAGTTGTTTGCACCAGATTTCACACCACTTTTTAGATTTCTACTTGTAAAGAATTGTGAAAACCAACTACCATCTGGACACATTTGGAACTTTTTCCTAACCTGTGCATTCAGATATGTCCAGAGAGATTTAGCATGGAACATCTTGGGAGGATTTCTTGTATTTTCTCCTTTAAGTTTCAGCCCGTCGCTCATTAAAAATGTGCTCCAATGAGCGCCGAGGCCTCTCGTGGCATTGTATGAGACAAAACGGGCCCTTTTTTTTTTTTTTAATAGAACATGCCTAAATTTGTCTCTGCCCTTTTCACACAGAAGACATGACGGTACGCTGCGGCAGATGGCCACACAGACTGCTAATTAAAGCTCTAACCACAGCTCACCTTTACTGTCATCCACAGACTGCTTTTTAGTGCAATTAGACTAATGGGATCCCATGAATAGTCTGTAATGTTTAGTCTAAGCCAGCCTTT
This sequence comes from Xiphophorus couchianus, assembly GCF_001444195.1. NCBI lineage: Eukaryota > Metazoa > Chordata > Actinopteri > Cyprinodontiformes > Poeciliidae > Xiphophorus > Xiphophorus couchianus. The sequence goes on along the minus strand of NC_040229.1, from coordinate 28,079,731 downwards.
GCAATGGAGTGACTGTATGCCAAAAACGGGGGGACAAAAGAGGCCTAACGCACAACGATGGACGACAAGACCGCAACCGTGGTTACCTACAGAAAATATTTAATTAGATTCATTAATAATTGAACTAATTAGCTCCCATGTGTCTCGCAAATGAAGAGGGAACCTTAGAGCTCCACTTGCACCTCGTCAGCTGATTAATTAGCGCGTTGATCGTTAGCCGTCTTGACGGCCTATATGCGATCAGACGAGAGGGCGGATAATGAGGAATAGTCGGTCGATGGTGCTGGTTAATTAGTGTGACCTGATCCAGGGGCCATGTTAGAACAGTTGTTTATCCCACAGCGCCTAATGAGGAGGATTTAGGGTCGGGTGATCTATTAGGGAAGCAGGCTACAGTGTTGTTTATGGATTGTGGTTAAAAAAAAAATCCCAGTAATGTTCCAGTAATCTATCTGTAGGGAGGAACAATAACGTCTGCGGTGTTCAATATGTACTAAGCGCTAATGCCCGACTCCCTGCAGTGTTTTCTATTAATAAATCGGCAATAAAATGTCTTAAGCAGGTCTGGGATTTGAGTTCCGAGGCAATAACAGCGCTTCAGCTGCGGTAGTTATGTATTTTTATCTAAATACTTCCAGGACGACGAGCCTGACGGTGGGAGGTCCGGCCATGAAAACCGCTGCCAGACCTCCCACGATCAATCATCGCTATTTCATGTGTTTTCACTGACATTAATACGACTCTGTCTTTTTAAAGAGCGATTCCCAGTGTTTCTGGCTTCCCACTGAAACAAACTGGAGACTTACGGGACAGGGAGGCCACAGAAGGGGATATGACAGGGGGTATAGCCCTTCTGCTTAAACCTTATGGAAGTAGCAAGCATTTTTCTGCCACACAACATTTTACCTTTTATTCTTTTATAAATAATGGCAGAAACTGGTAAGTCTTTGGTAACATATTTACAGCATGGATAATAATAGGCTGAAATAGTGATTATGTCCCAGCTTTACTTAATGTTACAAGTCATTCAAGCAGCTTTCCAACTACCACCATCTTGTTTGACATTTTAAAACATCAGCACAACAGAAATTTGATTTTTTTTTTTTTTTAAAACAAACACAAAAAACATTCCTATTTACACTTAATTACAAGTTGCATGTTCAAGCTTGAGGTTCAAAGATTTATAAGAAGTATAAATTTTGAGTACAACTGGAGCTTTTTCACCAACAATATGGTCACTTTGCATATAAAACATAGTTAGTGGTAGCCGGGGGGAAAAAAACAAACTTATTAACATCTTTGACTCTTATCTAAACGAACTCCTGCTTCCTATTAAAAAAACAAGACAAACATGACTGTTAGCTTAATTTGGCTCCCTAAATTTCCATTAGTTGTGACGCAACACTGGATGGATAAGCCGTTAATGAATTCATTATTAATGAGGATAATGAATAGATATTAAAAGAAAATTCACACATACGGCATTATACAACCTCCGTTAGTCAACATGTTATTATTACTGTGTTAAAAAGTACAGAACTTGTAAGTGTAGCTTATTATTTTCATTATGCTAAGTTGCTAGCCTGCTAACCAGTCCTGCCTGGCTCACTGCTGGTTCCTACATCAGTTTGCAATCATTATTTTTAAATAATACAAGGACGATTTTTGTCGTGGGTTCCACTGAAGAAAGCAAGTCCAACCGGCGATACTCCACCAGTGGACCTTGTACTCACTCAGTATTTTAACTTTGACTCCCTCACATACCCGCTGAGCTCGGGGAGAGTCGGACGACGGGGCGGAAGTGGGTGTCCCGTCATTTCCTGAACACCCGAGAAAAGAGCTTGTAAAGCGCTTTCAGGGTCAGTAGGCCATCTGAAGGTGGGCGGTCCACTCAGCCCCTTCTGGAACCGCGTGCGAGGTAAAAAGCTCACAAGGGTCCACTCGACGACTGGGTTAAAAGAAACGTAAAATAAAAATAATAATAATGGCGTCAATTGTTTTTACCTCAGCACGGCATTTACTCACAATGAATCTATTACTACTAGTTCTGACAACAACAACAACAAAAAAAGAAACAGGAAAAACAGTAAACAAGCAAAAAATAAAAACAACATGCGCAGGAATTGGCACGCATGCGCACGAGCTCGCGCGCGTCAGCCGGCTGTGCATCTGTCGAGCTGAGAAGCTCCGGCTTTGACTACAGGGCGCACCGGAGATAATTGGTGTCCTTGGAGTTGAATAAGCTCATTCTAAAACACCTCAGGCCCGGGCTGTCCCGGTGTGTGTGTGTGTGTGTGTGTGTGTGTGTGTGTGTGTGTGACTGTCTATTGAATAATTGATTCCAAGAGGGAGGGGCGGTTCCTATCAGATCTGAAGCATAATGACTTTATAGAATTAGCACGCAAGGACTAAAAAAAAACAACAACAACAACAAAAACAACAACATTTGACTGTGGAAGTTTCTTTTTGAATTTTTTGCCGTGGGAGAAGCAGAGAGAGAGAGAGAGAGAGAGAGAAGGGGAGGCAGGGAGCCGTGCAGAGTGTGTGCAGAGCGGCTCACTGCACTGAAGGGAACGGCCGCAGTCCGTGCAGATACAGACATACTTAAGCACTGACATCAGCCAGGACAGCGCTCACACACTCTACGTTTAAAGGACATCTCCCCCTCGCCGAAGAGGCGACACTCGAGAAACGTTATCTGTCATCCATCCACGGACTCAGTTTTTATTATTATTATTATTATTATTATTATTATTATTATTAGTATTATTTTTCATTAAGAAGACAGATTTTTTTCCCTTCTCCTCGCCGTTCTCCGGGGACAATGAGGAGCGGATCCGAAGTTTGAGCGACTCCAGACGGATCGCAGTCATTTACGCTCCGCTCCGAGGCTGTCCGTGTTGATCAGCGCTGTTATTTAGCAGATAGAAGAGGAAGAAGAAGAAGACGTGCGGGTAGTTCTGTTCTTGTTGAACTGTAGCCGCTTTTTCCTCCCCTGAAGGATGGTGCTAGACAAGGAGGAGAGTAAGTATAACGGGATATTTGTTCCTTTTGAAGTGAGGTGTGGAGTGGAGGCTTGAAATGCACTTTATCTGCTCAGATCTTTTCCCATAAACATGAAGCTGTATATTCCTGACTTATGTCACTGGTTGTCATCAGCTTTCCTTTAAAATTTTTTTTTTTTTTTTTTTACTAGAATATGCGGTACTGCATTATCCTGTGATCTGGTATGCAGTTGAATTTTCTTGCATGTCAAATAAAATTATAAATATATGAATGAAATGGAAAAAATGAAATACTGACTCAGAATAAACGGATGTGCCTGAAATAACTTAGCATTTTATGTAACAAAAAAAAAAAAACAAAGAAACAAAAAAACACTGGAGTCCAATAGGAAGTGGAAAATCGTCCTTGCTGTTGTCAGACTGACATGTTCACCCGTTCCTCTTTGCAAAAGCTCAGTGAAATTGGACGGACAGCGTCTGTGAACATCGCTTTTCGAATCTTGCTAAAGATTCCTAATTAGATTTAGATCTGTACTTTGACTAGGCCTTTAACAGATGAATATGCTTTGACCTAACCCGCTCCATTGCGGCTGCATGTTGAGGGTTGTTGTCCTGCAGATGGTGAAAGAAAGATCTCAAGTCTTCCGCAGTCTCTGTCAGTTTTTCTCCTTGGCGTCCTGCAGCACAGAAGCCTCCCCTCATCATGACGCTGCCACCACCATGTTTGCTGTGGGACTCGAGTGTTTCTTGCAGCTCTTTCATACTGCCTGCAGACATGAGGCGGGAGTCTCGAAAGCGTAGGAGTTCCTTCAGCTCAAACACTGATTGGCTGGCTCTACTTGAGCTGTTTTTCTGTACCCTCACTGCTAAGTTGCACGGAGGAACTCATCAACGTTTAACCCTCCCTACTTATAAATAACTTTGAAAAATTGCTACCGTTAGTGATTAAATCAGCAATCTTGCTAAAGTAAATAAATAGATGATACCAGAGAAGTCAGTTAGTGATATTTACAGGAGCAGTATTATGTGTTTTTCAGTCACTTGACTGAGCCATTTTATAGCACAGTCAAGTAACTATGTTACCTTCGGCTGTTATGAAAGTACTATTTATATCAAATTAAAAGAAATTTGACTTTATAATTCAACACCTTGAAATTGGGCCTCTGTCTCTTTAAGAACTCCTGCTCTTTCTGAAGCTCCACCTTCAGGAAGTCATCACAACACGGCTCCTCTATAATGAATATAATGAGGTCAGCAGGTCCACCAGGTGTTTGCTAATTGCTGCTGGCTAGTCTGAAGGAGCCGAGTGGGAGAGCAGTGAGGGGAGGGCGGCTCTGTGAGACAGAAGCTTAGAGGCTGGGAAACTACGGCTCTCAGGAGGAGCTTCGTCCTCAAAGGCAGCACTAGGTCCACCCAGGCGTTTTTAACATTTGACATAATACCGTACCTTTAAAACCAAAGAAAAGAAAAAGTCAGATGACAGACATGAATTTTACCCAATCACTTCCTGTTCCTGATGGAACGCCTAAGCAACGTTCATCCAATCAGTCTTTGACATTGGGATACCCCCATGATGCCTGTCCAATCGTGTTGTGCCTGACTTTGCTCGTCCAATCAGGTATAGTTCTTCCTTTGGATATTTAGATACTTCTACCTCGCCTGCAGACATACCTACCTGGGTTTGAGGAGCACCTCACTGATTGTCCAATCAACAGATTCTTCCACTTAACCTGTGGATCTCTCCAGCTAATGTGCTAATTATCCCACTTGTCGGTTTAGGTCAAAGCTTGGTAGTTTTGAAGGTGCGATCACACATTGAACAGAGCTCCTTGAGAAGCTTAAAGCTTGACAGATCAAGCTTAAAGCAAAGCAATTTGAAACTTCTGCAGAACTTGACCTCTGACCTGTTTGCTGTGTTCTTTGGTCTTTATGATACTGTCTGGTCAGTGTTGCCTAACAAACCACTAAGGCCTTGGAAGAACAGCAGGATTTAAACTGACATAAAGTTGCACACATGTAAACTTCTTAATTCAGTTGAACTCAGTCTTTGTTATCTCTTTTTGCTTTGCTGTAAATCCTTCTTTTGAAGAAATTTTACAAATAACTCAATCAGTTGATTTGCCACGTTTCATGTGATGCTGGGAACTAGGAAGTACTGGAATTAAGTTTACTGATGCTCTATACCCTACGGTTAGAAAAATTGGAAAAAATATCAGTTCTCAGGTTTCTATTTGGTCATTCGTTCTGTTTCATTTCAGGCGTGTCTGTCGTTCCCCTCCAGTCCAGAGAGAAGCCAAGAGGCTGTGCCGGCTGCAATGGGAAGATCCGGGACCGCTTCATGCTCCAGGCGTTAGACAGGTTCTGGCATGAAGACTGTCTGAAGTGTGCCTGCTGCGACTGCCGCCTGGGACGGATCGGCTCCACCCTGTACACCCGGGCAAATCTTATCCTCTGCCGCAGAGACTACCTGAGGTATGGCTTCCATGTGTGAAGACAGAATAAATGACTATATCAGGGGTGTCAAACTCCAGTCCTCAAGGCCTGGTGTCCTGCAACCTTTAGATGAGCCTCTGCTGCATCACCTGAATAGAATAATTAGGTCATTAAGGCTCTAGAGAACTGATCTACACAAGGAGGAGGTCATTAAGTCATTTCATTCCAGTGTTTTGTACCTGTGGCACATCTAAGAACTACAGGACAGCGGCCCTGGAGGACTGGAGTTTGACGCTTGTGGACTATACCATTCACTTTTTGCTTAAGTTGCTTTCAAATGAACCAAACCCTTTGAAAAAGCTGTTTCCCCTTTTCGCCTGTGATGGAGCTGCTCCAAGAACTGAAGGAAGGGACATAAAAACCTCTGAAGAAGACACTGAGTGCAACTTTCTTCTTCACAAAATGTAAACGAAAGTTGAATGGCATCAGATTTTAGCGGTTGTACAATTTCTCTATTATCTTTGTCAAAGAACTACAAGCCATTTGCCCTGGTGGCGCAAAACATGCGCATTTGTTTAGGTTCTATTTACCCAGAATGCCCTGTGCCATAGTCCGCCTCCTGCTTTTGGAGCCGTCTCTGGTCTGCTTGGTGTTCACAAGTTAATTTGAACCTCACCAGAGCTTCAAATCACCAGAGCTCACTTCAACCGAACCACAACCTGGTTCAACAACGGACCGCCTACAACTCTGGTCCGTTGTAGGCGGACCAGAGTTCGCATTTTTGGTCCCCATCAAAGTTCGATTGCACGTTCACTCCTCCCCAAACGAACCGGACTTCCTAGGCAAACAAACAAGAGTTTGATTAAAGCAGACTAAACAGGGCTGATGTGAATGCACCCTAGTTCACAAACCGACTTTTCAGTTCTAGATGTGTTCTTCCTGCGCATGCATGTGTTCTCTCCAGGTACTCCTGCTGGATGGTCAGGTTAATTGGTCTCTTCAAAATGTCCTGAGGTGTGAGTGTGTGTGCTTAGTTGTTTATGCTGTGTGTCTCTATGTGACCCTGCCTTTCGCCCAGTTAGAGCTACGATAAGCCGGAATAGACAATAGATGGGCTTGATTGTTGTGTCGCCCGCATTTGATTGTTTGCTATAGTGTTGTTTGGCTTAGACGCAAATCAGACTGCAACAATTTTACATTCTTCGACACATAAACTAGGTAGAGGGTTCAAGGATTTGGGAGAACTGACACCAAATGCAACAGTCAGCAGCAAGCTCACGGACTTGGAAGAATGAATGCAGGAACAAAGGAGACAAGCTGCTGACCTTTTAGTATGTTTTGAGTCATTGTCGGGAAATGCAGAGTGAAGCCAGAACAGTGGGGTTGGAACTTTCTATAGACTTACCCTTATTTTCTTAAAATGAATTATGAAACCTTTCCTCTGTTTGATTTGTTCTGCAGAGAATGGAAGGAAAAATAATGTTGAAATACAGGTGTTTTGGCTTCCTCTGTAAGATGTGAGGGGAAACCATGAGCTTTCTTTCCAAAGGAATAAGCAACGAGAGACAGGAGGCCTGTAATGCCTGTGGATGTCTTTGTTTTGCTGCTTAATGTTGGCCAGTCCTTGTCTCTATTTAGCACGAAACACATGTTGAACATTTTTAGCCCATAGGGCGTGTCCAAATTTAGGCGAAACCAAGACATTGAAAGTCTTGGTTAGAGAATTTGGTCAACCTCAAACACATTTCAACCACATTTAGACACCAACATGTTGACGTCTTTTCTCCTTTCTCTTTTTATACCGCCATTACAAAAATGGTGGGTAACGTTGATTGTCTCCAATGAAAGTTTCCCGATGAAGATGGAAGCTTGTTAGAGAAGCATGTGGCAAAAGCATTAAGACCACAAAAAAGCAATTCTTTGTGCATTTTCAGGAAATGTATGTGCTTTGTTAGGTAAAAGTAGGTTCACACTTAGGCAATGCAGATTTGGAAGTTTTAGTCAGTTAACTCTCTATGCTTAGCTAACAATCTTCATATATCATATATTTGTTGTTTTTGCAAAGTACAACATGATTAACTTTCTAACGAAAACTAAATAATTGTTGTTACGTTTTTCTTTCAGACAAAGGAGGAATGAACAAATAAAATACTTTTTAGCTGTCTTGGTAAAAATATATGAGTACATAGCAGCTTGTTAGCTGCTATGTATTCATTTCTGAAAGGTGGCATTTCTAGCATAGCATGGGATAAAGACAGAAGAAACAATAATAACTCAATTCTTTGTAGGTTTTCAGGGAAAATTTTAGCTTACGGTTATGGTAATTGCAGACATTCCCCGGTTGCCCCCAGAGGTTTTGTTTTTGCTGGCAAGCTAGCAGTGTCCCATCTACCTATCTCTATGCTAAACCAAGCTAACACCCGAGAGATAATTAGCTTAGCCTACTCTCTCTGAGGTGAGCTAAGCTAAATATTGTTTGGTTTGGACTTCTTTGGTTTTATGTTTGTCAAGAAAATGAATAGCTGCCTACCTGCCAAAATACATTCATGTTAAAAAGCTGATTGAACCTTTTTCCATACACAAGTTGATTAAAAGGAAAACAAGAATTTGTTGCACAGGCCTGAATTTACTCTAGATTTTCTCTAATCCATGCAAGGTCTTGTACTCAAATATACACACAGCCTAAATCCCTCTAAATCCTTTAATAAGTGGTGCTGATGGTTGTAGAATGTGTTTAACTTGAAAAGGCAAAGTCCCATTAACTTCTGACTGGTGATGATGATTGCTTGCAGATGATAGTTTCTGTGTTGCTATAAAAAAAAAAAGATTTACTTGACAAGACTGATTGGACTGAGAAATAATCAAGTTGGGAAATTTCTTCGAATCCAGTTTCAAAAAAATAAAGCAAATTCCAAACAACAAGTGATTTGTTTAAGTCAACCTGATGTCAAGGCCTGCATGACAACCAAAAAACCAAAAGAATAAAAATTGGATGGCTGGGAACCACCCAGGCTCTAATTTGCTATAAATTGAAACTTGCTTAAACACACGTGTCACTGGTCTCTGTCTCCAAGGAGCTTTGTCAAAACGAGCCCCTCTCTAAAATGCCTCTGGCTGTTCAAGCTAAGTCAGCAATATTGCGTATTCATATAAGCTTTATAAAATCAACTCGATTGAAAACGGTCATTATGAAAAAAACCCAAAAACCTCAGTAGATTCAAACGTATCCACTCGCTTCTTGTTTTTTCAAAATTATTGAAGTGTTGTAAAATCATTCCAACCTGGTTGGAATAAATCATCCCAAGCTAATGTGGTTTTCATGCTAGAGACGAGTGATCAGACTCAAAACCTGAGTGCAGTAACCTGGACCTTCACAAACACATAAAGACAGTTACAAAGTCAGCCTTCTATCACCTGAAGAACATCTACAGGATTAAAGAATTAATGTTATTTGTTCTGATATCGCATTGGGTCAATATTGGTATCTCCCAGCCCTGAAAGATGTGATATCGGTATCGTATCGGAAGTGAAAAAGTTGTATCGGGACACCCCTAGTTTGAACTCATGTCATTCTCTTTCCATTTTCAAAATGTAATGCGTATTGCTATTTCCTAATTGCTTATTATATTATGTTTCTGAGGTGTAAGGAACTCTGAACTGCCTTGTTGCTGAAATGTGCTGTGCAAATGAACTTGACTTGACTGAACACAACGGTGCCAAATGTAGGATTTGAATCAACTTGATTTTATAAAACTGGCTGGTCCGAAGGTCACACCCCAAAAACAATTTCTCCACCAAATTAGCAACGTGTGGAGTCAGGTCAGCAGCTAGAACTCCTGATTTCTCAGCCCCCGATGCCGAACCCATGTGTTAGTCTCATGTACAATCCAGCTGGATTTCGTTGGAGCTAAGTCGCTCATTAGCCGCGCTGCACTTAGGAGACCAAAACCCCTTTTGACAGTTAAATTGGCTAGATTGCCTCCTGTTTCCCTCATCATTGCAAGGGTGCAGACCAAAAGCCTTTGAAGAGCTGGATTAAAACCATGTGATTTCTTTTAATTGGACCATTAGTGGAGAATTAGCATTGAGCTTCGTAGCCTCGTTAAGGAGAAGGGGGGAGGGGAGAAAAAAAAACTCCACCAGGTGCCTGTGAAGGACTCACACTCGTTAGATCAGAACATTCTGGTAATTAGGGCTTGCTTTTGTTCCCGCATTAGTCACTCATTTGATCACGTTTTTCAGTTGTTGTCTCAGGCTGTGGGATACAAATTCTCCTTTCTTTCCCCCCTCTTTCCCTCTTCTACCACGGATGTCGTTTTGTTTTTCTTCCAAATGCTTTCTCTTTGACCTCCCCCCCCCTTTTTAAATTTTTTTTTTTTAACGTGGCCTCTAATGGAATATGGAAATCAGTCGTGGCCACTTGCCTTCCTGCGTGTCAGGCTCCAAGGGAGCCGTTTGTTCGTTCTGTCGGAGGTGAGTGAGAGGTGAAGCCATCTGCAGCTGGCCAGAGCCAGAGCGCTTTAAAGCCCCACAGAGTTAGTTCCCAGGTAGTTCACTTGTTGCTTTAAAGGAAAATGTTCGGATCCCGCAGTCTTCCATGTTAAAATTGGTAACATTTCAGGGGTTTTTTTTTTTTTAGAAAAAGAGCTGACAAAGTGAAGCCGTGAAGAAAAAAAAAAAAATCACTCTCAATATCATACAGCCACATATCAGAGGAAGCAGAGCGTTGATGAGAGCAGAAAAGAATCCTTGAGCTTGTCTTCGCGAAACGTTGGCAGGAGAGCAGCAACGTTGTTAAAATATGGGAGCATGCTCATTTTAATCCAGCCTTGCTGGCTGCTTTGTTAGGCCTTTAATCACACTGTATACCCCGATGGAAAGAAAGAAAGAAAAATAAAAAGCCCCCAACCACAAGATTCCTGGCCAGCTGTTTCTGACTAAAATCGGACATAAGTAAAACCGTCCCGAGCAAAGCGAGGAACATTCTGCAGAGGAATAAGAGGCTGGAAGTACGGTGCCTTGCTAAAGTATTTGCACCCCTTGAACTTTGGTCACGTTGCGACCGCAAACCTTGATGCAGTTTACTGGGATTTTATGAGACAGACCAGCATTATGTAGGACATGATTGTGAAGGGGAAGTGGAACCCTAACCCTACATGGACATCTGGAAAGTGGAGCACGCCTTTGTTTTTCAGCCCGACCTTATTCTGGCACCGCCGAGTAAAATCCAGAGCAACCAATCGTCCGACTTGATTAAAGATGAAATATTTATCGTGTCATTTATCAACTGTTGTGAAAAATGTCTTATTGTGATGAGAACTTGGATTCATCGTTGCCTCAATCAACTCCAGTTACTGATGTTAAATAAGAAACAAAAGTGATAGTATTATTGAAAATATTAAAATGGCTCATTTCTGTGTTGTTTGTTCCCCAAGAGCATCAATACATATCAGTAAAACTGAAAATATGATTAAATAGTTTCTGTGTGCTGGTTAGTGATATAAATCTTCCTCTCCTAAGACTGTTTGAAATTGAAATGCTTTTCACAGTCAGCTGCCTAAAACAAAAGTAACAATATCGTTATTATACTAGTACTATAAAACATCACGATAAAATTCAATATCGTCCACCGCTAGTCTCAAAACAACAATATTATCGTTTATCGCAATAATTGCAGACACAATTTGTTATTGTGACAGGCTAACTCACCGGTTAGAATGAACACCAAAGGACAAACATAGCAGAAAGGTCAGGGGTCGGGTTGTGGGAAAATGTATATCAAAGTTACGTTATGAAACTTGTTGACAGTATATGGATTCCCATTTATCAACAAAGTTTTTAGTATTCATCTTAGTTTTGGAGTAACTAGAACCATAAACAGTGACCTACTTTTTCTCAAAAGCAAATCTTACTTCTCAAATAAGAAAACAACCCAAACAATGGAGAAACGTCGGTTTTGTGGGTCTGTTTTGTACAAAAATCTGACTATTTTTCTTAGTTTTAGTAACATTTAAATAAAATAAAGGCACCAAAGGTTTGTCTTAGAAATGCTTTATTAAAAAAAAGTTCAATTTTTGTGGCCCCAAGCGCTTTCGACTTAACGACTTTTACCCTCAGGGTATAAAAGCTCTGACATTAAATTAGATTTTTTTAAAAACCCAAAACTCATGTTTTTGACTGGCCCAGTCAAAGTCTAGACCTTTATTTAATTAAGTATCTGTGACAAGACTTGGAAATTGCTAAGAGTGGAGACTCTTCACTCAGCCTGACTGAGATTGATCCGTTTCGTAAAGAACAGTGGGGGAAAATCTCAGCGTCTAGACTTGTAAACCTGGTACAAGCACACACCGAAACGTGGTTCTAGAAAGCGCCGAGTCACTTTTAGTCACTTTTTAGTGACTTGGCACATACAATCTATCACATACAATACCAAACAGAAGACATTATAGTTTTGTGTTCAAACGTGACAAGCTGCTCGAAGCGGCAGTGGTCTGAGCGGCGGACGATGAGCTGCTGAACCCCTGACTCACTGAAGTCACTGTTACCATGTAAGTGACGGCAGTGGCAGCGCAGGACTCCACTTCTGAAACAGTCCATCAGTTTTCAACATGTGCAAACATTGACCACTTTCCACTTCCGAGATGGGGAGTCGGGGGGGGGGGGGCCGTTCCGTTTTTCTTTTACTGCGACCTGCAATGGGACAACTTGGAGGATGAGTGGATTTAATGGTTTGCAGCGGGGGGGGGGGGGGGGTTGTTGTTGTTTTTTTTTAACGACGTAGAGTGCAGTTTCTTTTTATGAGAAGCTCATCCCATCATGTTCCCATAATTACAATTTGGATGTTGACTTGAGTCCCTTCCTCACACTTGGCTGCGTGTGCAGATGACTCTGGTGAGTAATCTGTGAGAAATGCAGATCACCCCTAGAAAGAAAGCAGTAAATTTGGTTATCTGGAGATGGTGGATTAGCAGCATCTGTGCTGCTCACTGAGACGCACAAGCAGGTTTTTAACAGCCTTACTTTCTCCGTAGTTGACTGAAAAAGTATTTACGCCCCTTTAAGGGTTTTGTAATTTGTCGTGCTTCTACCACAAACACCAGTTTTAACATCAGTATTTGAGTGTCAACAATAAATACAAAAAAAACCCCAAACATCTCATGTCTACTAAGATTATATTCTTAGAAATGTCCTTCCAAACTGAAGCCTGTTTTCTTTTATTAGGTCCCAGTATGTCTTTAGTTTAGGGAAAAACTACAAATACTCCAAAGACACTACTAGCTTCTTCACCAGCTTGGTGTTTTAGGACCAGGTTGTCTTTCATTTGAGATTTTTTTTATTTCATAACATCACTCTGAGCCCAAAAATTGTAAATTTTTTGAAAAAGTATTAACTCAAGAAAGCTCTCTGCCCAGCCCGGCACTGTCGACGAGCATCTTATAGGCAGTAAATTTTAAAGCGGTTTAAAGAGGTACTGTTTCTTTAAAAATGGTCACGATCACCATGTTTGTCCAAAAAAAAACTTCTATGTGTTTGCTAGCTTGCAGCCCATCTTTGCTAGCCTGCAAAATTGTTTTTATTTTGATAGAGTGAGCTGTAAAGTAAGGCTGGATAATGAAATAATATTGTATATCACAATAGACACATGATCAATATCAGCAGATAATACAAAAATGCAATAATTTTACTGAACTCTGATTCAGCATTCTGGGGGACGTAGGCAGAGGAAATGCTTTCGCCGCTCAACCTCTCACAGTTAGCTAAGCTATAGGTTGGTGAAATCAACTGACTCACTAACTCTTTGGTTGCCTAGCAACTCACTCATAGCAGCAGTTTCATGTTTTGAATCAAAATTACTTAGAAATTTAAAAAAATAACAATGTGGAGTGAGAACTCGATAAAACAGGAAAGGTTACATCACCAGTTTGACAGTATTTTAGATATCAATAATTATCAATATTGATTGATATGAAGCCTTTATATCGTGATACATTTTTTAGACATATTGGCCTTTTATGGAGCTATGCTACTCCTCTAGAGTTACCACGAGCCTCTTGGCTGCTTCTCTGAGCAACGCTCTCCTAACCTGACTTGTCAGTTTATGTGGAAGGAGACATCTTGGAAAGTTCACAACAGGATTGTTCTAATTCGATGCTAATATTGGAAATCGTTTCAATATCAGCCAAAGAACGAGTATAGATTTGGCATTCGTGACTCTAACAAACATCTAACTGAACATCTTTCGCGATACTGGAATTAAATAGCACATACATGGAAGTATGGGTGGGCGATATGGACTTAAAGTTTTATCACGATCGTTTGTGGTAGTATCATGATAACGATAAAAGTGATGATAACTGTTTATTACTTCTTTTGAAGGGGAACAGCAACTATAGACGCACAAAAACAAATACTGCTCGTGAAAAACATTTGCTTTTGTAACATGTTTCCTCAGGACGCCGGTCACATAAAAAAATTAGATCTGTATTGCTGATCTTCACAGCATAAATGCATTTAATCATATTTTCACATTTATTGATATTTATTGATTTCATTGAACAGACAGTGGAGGCGTTAGCAAAAGCAGCAAATCCGACAATTCAGACATTTTGGGGGCTTTTAAGCATCATCAATCAGAATGTATTGTTAAACGATGAATCAAAATGCTTATGATATTAAGAAATGTATCGCGATAAATGATACGGGCGATACGTTTTGTTTGTTTCTTTTTTTCCTTTTCTGCCCAGCTACCCACCACTTACTTTCTGCTGTCCTGTCACGTAAAAATCACAACACAATAGGCATAAAGTCGTTCGTTGTAATGTTTCAAAAGGATCGGAGGGGAAAACCCAAAAAGTACAAGACGGTAGAAATTCCTCTGCAGGCCATCTTGTATTGTGTTTCCCCCTTCACCGCAGCTCTTTGGTGAAATGCATCCATGTTGCGCGCCCAGATTAAAGGCCCGCGTGTCGCCCTCCTCTCTCTCTGCAGGCTCTTCGGGGTGACGGGGAACTGTGCAGCCTGCAGTAAGCTGATCCCTGCCTTTGAGATGGTGATGAGAGCCAGAGACAACGTCTACCATTTAGACTGCTTTGCCTGTCAGCTCTGCCGCCAGAGGTAAGATTAGGGGAGCAATTAGCCAGGGAGATCAAATTCAGTTGACTTATCTGGAAGGTGCACTGGTGAGCACACTATTAGTGCAGGCGTAATCACAAGTTGATTAAATCCACAGCAGAGAAAGAAAGAAAGGAAGAAAAAAAAACAAGCTCAAAGGGTTAAAGACTTTGACACTTGAATAGTTAATCAGGGCCGTAGCTATGCAAGATTAATTTTCTGATTATAATAGCGGTAGATGTGTGCGGTATGAAATTATGCCTGGGTAAAAAAAACAAAAATAAAATGCTCTCGTGGGAAAACCTCGCGATTCGTTTGAGGTCCGGCGAGGAGCAGGAGCCGGTTCGTATTTTGATCGTTTCTCTCTGCAGATTCTGCGTGGGAGACAAGTTCTTCCTCAAGAACAACATGATCCTGTGCCAGCTGGACTACGAAGGAGGCCATCTTAATGGAGGCTCCGACACACAGCCACAATGAGAGGTAATATTCTGATAACAATGAAGCTGCAGTCCCAACACAGCTGCGCTGACAGTTTGGACCAAACCATCCGTGAGATATCGTGACAGCGTTTTTTACCCCCCCCCCAACGCGTCCCAAATAAGACCATATGTAGATTCGATACTTCACACCAGAGACTGAAACTCCTCAGAGGAGGAGAAAAACAAAACCATCCCAGTTGGAGAAGTTTGACTTTAGAGGGTTTGTGAATTGAAAGGAAAGGGGTGGCGCGCTTTTGACGAACTAAAAAAGAAAGAAATACATGTGTGATATTTCAGATTACCTTTCGGTGGCAATTACAGCTGCAAATCTTTTTGTGGTTTTGTCTCTGCCAGCTTTGCACATCTGGAAACTGGAGGTTTCGCCTCTTCCCTTTTGAAAAACAGCTGCAGCTCACACTACATGTAGAGCATCTGTATACAGTAAATTTTAAGTGTTGCCACAGATTCTCAGTATAACTTAGACATGGGCTTTGACAGGATTACTCAAAAACATAAGAATATTGTGATTTAAACCCTCTTGTTGTGTGCCTGGCTTTCTGTTTGGAAGGGAAAACTTTGCCACAACCTGAGATCTAATGCTGCCTCGAACAGGTTATTCTTCAGGATTTTCCTCCATTTAGCGCCGTCCGTCTTCTTCTGTGCTCTCTCAATGTTTCGCTGAGGAGGCGTTGTTGTCAGCAATGCCTTCTACCAACAGGATAAACATAATGTGCTGCTCAGCATCACAGAACCGATGCTTGAACAGTCTCCTTCCGCTTCTTACGCCGACAACCAAAACTCTTAACACAGACGTCAAACTTTATTCACCTGAAAGATTTGCAAAACAGCCAAGTAAATTAGAGGTTTATAATTTACCTGGAAAAGTTTATTTGCGGGAACGAAGTGCGCTAAATGTTTTTCAAAATTAGCAAAAACACTAAAGCGCTAAACGAAAAATTTGAATGTGAAAATAAACATTTATCTACTTGAGGAATTCTTAAGTCGATCACCAAAACTTTAACGCAGACGTCAACCTTTATTCACCTGAAAGTTTTGCAAAACAGCTAAATTGATCATTTATGTGTGAAACTAAGTGAGCTAAGCATTTTTCATAGATAGCCAAAACGCTAAAGTGCTGAATGAAAAATTAGACCATGAACATCTAACTAGGTGAATTCTTAACACGTTGGTGACCAAAACTTTAACGCAGACGTCAAACTTTATTCAACTGAACGTTTGCAAAGCAGCCTAGTAAATTAGGAACATATTATTTAGCGGAAGCTAAGTGCACTAAACATTTTCAAAGTTAACAAAAAAGCTATAAAGTGCTAAAAGAAAAAAATGTATTCTATTATTAACGCATTTGAAAAAGTGTGCCCACCATTGAGTTTAGATAAACCGTCATGCCTTGCTAGGTTTTACTAGTTTTTCTGCTCTGTTCCTGTTTCTAACTCACCAACTGACTCCGTTTACCACTTACTTGGATTTCTTTTTAGGCGTATCAGAGTCAAGAGGCGCCTAAATACAAAGACCCGTCACACTTTTCAGATTTCTATTTGTAAAATCTTTCGAAAACAGTGTACCACTCTTCTGCCACTATACAATTCTGTACTCGTTTGTGGTGGCCTGTCATATAAAATACCAACAAAACGCACTGAAATTTGTGGCTCTAAAAGTGAAAAGGTCTCTGGAGGATTATTAGTTTTGCAAGGCGCTCTGTGTAAGTGTGGAGACGTGCTGCAGTTCCTTCCAATGTCTTCAAATCTTGAAATGAGCTCCAAATCTATAAAGTTTTATATTAGTGGAAGAAAAGTTGGATGACGCTAAAAAAAAAAAAACTTAGAATCTGCTGGATAGTTATTGTTTTGGGAAATGTTTCTTAAATAAGGGGTCTAGGGACTATATTACGGCAGAAAAACACTTGTGAAGTGTTTTTTTCCCCTTCTTCTTCTTCTTTTTCGCTGGTGCAAAGTGACCCGAGGATCTTTTATATTTTCTTCTCCTGCAGCAGATCTGGAGAGGGACCACTGTGAGCCAGCTGGACCATGAAACTCACAGCAGCACACTGCTCATCAGCTTCTCGCTTCAAACTGAAGAATGTAAAAAAAAAAAAGAAGAAGAAGAAAATCTCCAATTGGACACGTTCGCCGCGGCCGATGTTTGAACTCTTTGTTGCAGAGCTGCGTGGTTAGTTTCCCTAAAAAAAAAAAACTGACCGTTCCGATCAGATGAGCTCGAGGTCAGCCAGGAAGTGAAACTGGAGGAACTGTGAGGAGGACGTTTCCCACAATGCTTTTTATGGACTGCGAACTGGAGCGCTGCGGACTCTGACAATAATTTGAGGAGTTTGTTTAATAAAAAAAACAACAACAACAAAAATTCATACAACAGACCAATGAAAAGAATCAGGAGCTCTAGGACTGCCGGATTCTCCTGGCTTTCATCTTTGGAGGAAAACTAAATAATAATAACAGTAAAATAAATAAATACATAAAACTTAGATTTCCAGCCCAGTTTAATTATATTCAAACTGTTTCCCTTGCTGCCTTTTTTTTTTTCTTGATTTATTAAACTTTAATTAAATCACAGTTTGTCTACCGTTTATTTATGTTATGTACCAACATTACTACATGTGACATCACAGGGTCACTTTAGGTCAAAGAACGGATTGCTTGTTCTGCAAGAATAAAATCCAACAGAAAAGGTCAAATAGAAATATAAAATCTGAATCTACACTAGATAGCGCTCTTCATTTATTACATACCCAGATTTAATGGATGGGGATGGACTTGCTTTTTAACATTGAAATAATAGTAAAAAGAACACAAACAGAAGGACACTAAATACTGAATCTAAAACACAGGATTTAAAAGACCCATTAAAATCGCCCCTGCTGTTTCTGCAAAGTAAACATCTCGGTCACCTGGTGTCATAAGATCTGGCAGAAGGAGGCTCGAGTGGGAGATTTTTTTTTTTTTTTTTAGTAGTTTGCTGTGTGAAATAAAAAGATCAGTGTTTGAACAAATCCTGAAGCATTTTCATCAGATAAACTAAAGCAGGGAGTTAGCCTCGTGTTTTGAGCGATTATGGAGGCTGAAACAAACGATGACGGGAACAATGAGCGTCCTCAACAAACGTCCAGCCAGTGTTCAGCGGACATTGGCTGGACGTTCAGCTAACGTTTGAACGCCACGGCAATGTTCACGTGAAGTTGTCTGAGTGTTCAGTGCCACCTGGGTTAAACCGTTCTGTTTATATTTCTGGTTGGTGTTTATTATTGCATTTTTTTCTGACCATGTTCACCACCTGTAAAATGACTACTGGCTGGTTCAGGTGTTACCCGACATCCTTCTTTCTCCTTGGTGATTGTTCTTGGCAGTCGAGGCAGATGATGTGGCTGTTGTGCAGCTCCAACTCCAATGAAATGTAGTTGGTACCTGAAACTAAATCTGTCTGTTCCAGTCTGCCCTGGTCCTCTACGTGACTTGCTTTTATAACCAAAATGTTTTTATTGTGGGTGTTCTAGTGGTGGAGAAAAAAATAGCCACACTTGTTATGAAAAATTACAGTTTGAGTTTAGGTCAAACATTTGGTGAAATATGACACTTTCTTCATTGTAACTATGGTGCTTGTAAAAGATACTTGGGGCACCTGGACATTTTATGTATCTTAGAATTTGAATTTCATACCTTTAGCTATGTATGTGAAAATGTAAACAGCCCAGTAATTTTTCTCTGTAGCCACAAGAAAGACGCTGCTGTGTAGTTTAGGAGCCACATTTGTAGCCCATGTAATATTTGTCAGCTCAATTATTTTCCATTTTAATAATACTTTACTCTTCACGTTCTCTGTCAGTTGATATTTAAAATACGGTCCCTTGGCGACCCCTTGCGGTAAATCATTGTAATTGCCGTTCATTCTCACTTCCGCTCCTGCGGTCAAAGAGGAAGCCCCGCCGCTCCATCATGTCTTCTCTATTTTTGTGACTCCAACCTGTTTGTTTAACGCGGCGTTGCTGCCGGAAGGCGGCCGCCTACCTGTCGGTATGTCAATGTCAACGTTTCAAAAGGTGACCCTCGCCACGTGCCTCGTGCTGTGCGTGGCGCTGCTGCTTCCCAAGATGCTGCTGTCCAGGGGGAGGAAGGATGCTGCCGAGCGGCCAGAAGGTGCGTCGCCATTTATTTTCTAACCGTAAAACCGTCCCTGTATTTGATTTGGTGGTATCCTGGTTTCGGGCGGGTTCATAATTCTATCACACCACAATAAAGATGGTGTGTTTATTCTGTTATGAGGCATGAAATATTTCCAAGACAATTGTATCATTCTTCGTCTTGTAATCGCATTTTCCTCCCTACGGGCGGCGCCAAAACACCCAAGTCAGAAATTGAATGTACTTAGTTTTTTCGGAAGCGTAAAGAAAAGTTAACATTATAAACGGATAGGAGGCTGAGCGCGCGACCCATATTTGGAGGCCTCAGTCCTCCACGCGGCCGTCACAGGTTCGAGTCCCGTTGTCTGTCTTCCCCATTTCTCACAACCCTCTTCTCTGTTGACTCACCGTGAAATAAAGGCCACTAAAGTAAAAACATAAAAAAAGATGAACTGAAAAAAAATAAAATAAAATAATAAAAACAGATTTCCAAATCATTTGAAAGCCTGCTGAAAAGTAGAGAATAGTTCTAGTATTTGGTCACTTGGGTTTATATTTCATTGGTTCTGTTTGGGTTGGACACCCATCTTACCAACCTGGCCCCTTCCCTGCAGGCTCAGGCCGTTTTCCTCCCATGATGCACCGGCAGATGGCTCCAGAGGGCCGTGGCCAGAGGGCAGCGGGATCCGGGTTCTCCAGAACCCATAACTCTGATTCCATGTCCAGGGCTAAAGGAGCCGGGACCGGGACCGGAGGCAAATCCAACCTGGCGGGACAGATTATCCCCGTGTACGGCTTTGGGATCTTACTCTACATCCTCTACATTTTATTTAAGGTAAAACAACAATAAATAAAATCATGTGACACTGAGGAAGGAGCTCTACTAACCAGAACAACAGGATGTGGGAATCATTGGGAATGTTGTACTTTTAGATCACATCTAAAGGGAACAACAAGCCATCAGGTAGAAGGTGTCTTCCACATCGATCTGAGAACATGAAGAGGAAGATCAGTGAGTTTCATCTCATTAATAAACCTGTTGATTTTGTAATATCTGGATACCGTTTGCCTGTGAAAAGTATTCACTTCCTTGGATGATTTACCCTTTCATTACTTTTATAAATAATAATACAAAAACTAACTTGCTTGCCTAAAATATTGTTTAACATAATTGTACTTTTTTTTATTTATTTTTTGCCAACATCTATACTTTCGTCCCTTCTGTCATTCAGAGATCTAGTTTATTTATTCAAACCTAAGCTGGGTTGCCATGTTTGTTTCAGAAAGACGGGTCTTAATCCTAGCAACCTCTCCGAGGAAACCACCTTTGTTCGATCTATTTCTGAACTTAAACATTTAGCATTCTGAATCTCAGATGAAGCTCCTGGGTTTGTTGTAATTTCTCCACATGTTAAACCTAAAGGAATTTCAGTCCTGTGAATATTGGGAACAATGTCTCAAATGTTTTTATTGTGTAAATAATCTTTTTTTTGGTTGTTATTTTGACTGTAAAACGCTGGAAAAAGCCAGGTAGCCATGCAGAATCTAGCTGATACTTTCATCCCTAAAACTTACGGAAGGAGCACAGGAGAACTCAGTATTCCTGAACTGGCAGTGGCTGACTGTACGATTGGTTCCACACCGTCTGAATGTCTCGTCTCTTCGGTCCCCCAGCTGACTTCGAGCTGGCCCAGCTGCAGGAGAAGCTCAGGGAGACGGAGCTGGTGATGGAGAACATCGTCTCCAGCGCCCACCACAGTCCTGACAGGTGACTCTTCTGCTAAAATAATTACTTTTTTGAGTTGAGGTTGCATTACTCTGGAAAAACAGACTAGAAACTGCAACTGCATCTGCAGGGTGACGGGGGTCACCGCCGACCAGGAGGAGAGTCTGCTGCAGCAGCTGTCGGAGATAACCAGAGTGATGCAGGAGGGCCAGCTGGTGGACGGGATCCTGCCGGAGAAGAAGGTCCAGGAAGGCTGGGACGGTGAGGGAATGTTGCAAACTCATCATATTCCAAACAAGTTAGCTCAGAAGACTCAATAACTGTGTTTCTATTGACCACAATGGGCTCTTTGCACCTGCCGCGCTGACGTCACAACTGCATGCGCAAATGCGGCTCTCTTTTTTCGCTTTGAGTTACCATGACAGCTAGAAAAGACAAAGTCTTATTTCAGACGCAAATAAAACAATACTATGCACATTGCTGCCTTCCTAATATAATGGGCTTTTAAGTTTTCATGGATTTCCAAACGATCCTGAATTAAGAAGACAATGGCTTGTAAATATTCGTCACTACCAGTTAAAGCTAAAGCCGCACAGCAAAGTTTACAACCGTCACGTCACTCCGGATCAACTTCTTCAGCCTAAAGAAGAAGGTAAAGGAGCTTTCTGTGTTATTTCCATGGAATCACTTCTGTATTCAGCCTGAATGATCGAGTTTATGGGAACGAGAGAGCAGACCAGAGCCAGACAGCCGAGCAACTGATCCGCCTGTACAAACTGCTGTAAACACCGTCCTGCTTCACAAGAAGCATGCAAAACTAATAAAGCGAAGTAACACGGAAACCTTAAGGAACACGGCCATATTTTTCTAAAAGCAACAACTTTGAACCTGAACCGTCAGCTGAACTAGAACTCCGACACCAGAGCTAATGCTAAGCTATGGGCCCGTTGTGCTTCAGAAGCAAAAAGCCTGAACCGTAAAATCCCCGTTACTTGGTCTCTGACACTAACGACAATAAACCACGTAATATACTTGAACATAAGGTAAAAACATTGTCCGTTAATGAATTATGAAAAATGTTTAGATACTTAAATAGCACATTTTTACAAGAAAAATGTCAGAGAATATTGCCAACTAGCATAAGCTAAAGCTAATGTTAGCCACAAAGTTTAAAGAAAGTAAAACTCACCTTCGTATCTGTGAATGTATAATGAGGCGAACATCTTAAAACCTTTCTCCAGCTTATTGTCAGAGCTTCGGATTGATGTACATCATTAATTGTTACCTTGGACAAGCCCTGCAAACACCGAGTGTAAAGAGCCTTTTTCAATAGATCGGAAACGATTGAGCCGCTTTTCCTCGAACGCAGAAGCTGAGGTGCAAAGAGCCCATAGCTGTAGTCGCAACAATAAATTCGCTCAATAGAAACACAGCAATTTTGAGAAAAACAAATTTTTTTGCTAAAAAGTTTTTGCTCTAGTATGAGATCATTTTTCATCTGTATCAAAATTAGTGTATTTAGCAAAACTGCAATAGAAACACCAGCTACATTTCCCGTTTCCATTGACCATTTTATTGCGCAAACCGGAATTGCGAAAATGAATTTGCTGCAACATTCCAGATGAAAAAAAGGTCATGTTTTTTGATAATAAAAGAAAGGTTTAGGTTTGCTAACATGAGTTAGTTTCTTGGTTGTGTCGAAATTTGAAAATTCGCAAATGTCATGAATTTGTGGTGAGAGGCGGTGAGGCAGACGCTGTAGACCCAGGTAAGATGAATAAGTGATTTTAATAAAGAAAAACACAGTCCAGCAACGGGCAGCAGGGCCGAGCGGAAGCCAGGGCTCGACGCCGGTAGCAACCGTTAAAACGACTGGATAACACCGAGGACAGAACGCACATTAGACGACTGCAAGACAAGGACCCGACAGAGACGCAGAGACACAGGTGACACTAAATACCCTGGGGGTAATCAGGGAACAAGAAACACCTGGGAGTAATTGAGGGGAGAACAGGACAACACGGAGACACAGAGACACTGAAAATTTGAAATTAACACAGAGAAAACACAGAACACGACAGCAAAACTGCGATGGAAACAGTAGTTAGGTCTCCATTGACCACATAATTGCGCAAATTGGAATTATGAAAATAAATTTGCTTAATGGAAACGCCAAGTAAAAAAAAAAAGAATGTTCTCCGATAAAAGGTTTTTGTGCTAGGAGTTGGCTTTTTGGCTCTATCAAAATTTGTGTATTTCACCAAACTTTAATGGAAACACTTTTTTTTGCATCACTCAAGTCACATGATCCACAACCAGATGATGCCACTGATTGTGTGAACAAACTTATTCACGTGTGATTTTAATTGTGTTTATTAAATGGAAACACCGTCACTGCAAAACCTTTTTTCAACATTAGCCATTTGTAATGGAAAATCAATAATTGCATGTTACTACAGGCGGAAACGACAAAGAAGGAAGTGGTAGGAGGATGACTTATCGCGGGAACAAACATATTCACGCGTGACTTTAATTGGAAACAGTAATTGCAAATTTTTTTTTTTTTTTTGGCATTAGTG
Source organism: Xiphophorus couchianus (assembly GCF_001444195.1). Lineage (NCBI taxonomy): Eukaryota > Metazoa > Chordata > Actinopteri > Cyprinodontiformes > Poeciliidae > Xiphophorus > Xiphophorus couchianus. The sequence goes on along the minus strand of NC_040229.1, from coordinate 28,056,248 downwards.
GAATATAAAAAAGTTTGTGACTAAATTTGTTGCAACATTTCCCAGACTATCCAGAGGAACCTCGCCCGTGTTGGGACGGTACCCAGTGCTGCTGTCAGCACAGCCCAGAAGGAGAACCTGATGCAGACAGAACAGAAGAGGCTTCGGACAACCAGGAGGAAAACCTTCTGGGGGGATTTAAAGGTCAAGAGTCTGAAGACACTGAAGAAAGAGCAAAAGAGGAGGAGAAGGAGCATCAGCACAACATGGAAGGTGCTCAGCTTGACCTGGCCGGGGTCCTCAAGGAGCTGGAGCTCACCCTGAAGGTGACGTCCGTGTTGGAGCAGGAGAAAGTCCACGAGCTCAGCCGACCTGCGGCGACGGAAACATCCGGCGGCTCAGTGAGACGGAGGAACAAGAGAAGGAAGGCCAAGAAAGCTGCACCCTGACTCCCATGAGGCTTAGCAACGTTAGCTCGGGCTTTAGGAGCTCTCGGCAGGTTGGCCGTAGCATGGCAGCTGGTGTTAGCATGACAACACCAGCCATGGTAATCTTTCCTTGACCTGGAAGAGAGCAGAACCTGAGCGTCAGGAACGGCTCTACCTGAAGGTTTGGTATCGTAAAGTAGCATTTAAATGAACCGTTTAATAAGCCGAGTTCATACTGCAACACTGACTTTAACCCAGGAACCTGTTTATGGGATTTATTATTTCTGACAAAAACTGTCAGCCAATCATCACTGGTGTATTAAATTTGGGCTTTTAATGATTTATTTGAAATGTTCTGTTTAGAGTGGAATGATCATAGATGCCGGGCCGGACAGAAGCGTAGGCAATAACATGCTGCTGTGTCAAAGAACTTGGTATCACACAGAGCAAGTTCATCTGGGCAGGAGTTGTTCACATATGAAGGCAAATGTTTAGAATTGGAAAGTTATGTCAACAATAAGCTCTAATTTATTACTTTATCACAATCTAAAGCTGTTAAAAGCTCAAGTTTTTTTTTAAAATAAAAAGTTATAAAATATTTATATATTATGGAGCCAGGCCAATGAGAATCAAACTAAAAACTGCAAATGAACTGTGCAGATATGTAATCATGCAAGAAACTTATTGTATAAAATTTTTTTAATGTGGTTCTGGCTTTGATCTGCTCCTGCGTTTCCCACGTCAGAAAGACGACAGGTTTAAGGATTGCCGTTACCCTTTTTAGAACATTTCCAGACTTCCTTGTGTTTTCCACGTTTTTACATTTTAGCATGCAAACTGAAAAAGGTTTTTCCTGAAAACGTATGACGATGTTTTAGAAAGCTGTTGTCAGAAAAGCACACAAGTTCAGACAGAAAATACTAAGATATTCTGAAAGACAATAAACGCTTTTGCTTCCTCTTATTTCACGTTCGTTTAAACGTCTGATCAAACGTTTTGGACTCAAATCAGTAAAAAAAAAAAAAAAAGACCAAAAGCACAACTCAAAAAAAAGATGTTTATTACTATAATGGTAGATTTTACCCATACAATAAAAAACGTTACATGGGTTGATGTAGGCAAAGACTAATTTGAATGAACAGTTTTGTGAGTGGCACATCACGACAGCCTTCTCCTCTACAGATCCGCATCATCCGGTTGGTCTGGGGGTTTTACGGAGGCTCTGCTCCCTCAGTGCTCCATCGGCTCATCGGGTGCTTCTCCAGAAGCCAGCCCCTCTGCAGGCTGAGCGACCTGGACGGAAATACAGATTGTGTTTTAGTTCACGGATATCCTTTCAGACGAAAAGCAGCGTGATGCGAGCCAAAGCGCTGTGCCTTTCTCTGCGGCCTCTCCTCCAGCCCCTCCAGGAAAGACGCCACGTCGTCGTCGTCGTAAATGGTGAACTCCGTGTCCTTACCCACGATGCCGATGGAGACGTTCTGCAACACATTCATTCGTCATAAACCGCCCCAAACAGAAAACCTCCCTGCTGATTTTAAACAATGGTGGGCACTGAAAGGCAGGGGTGTCCAAACTGCGGCCCAAAATAAATCAAAGTGGTTGCCTTTATTCCAGTAAGGAAAACATGCGAAACCCTTATGAAGCTTTAAATCTACAATGATTTATACCTTCCTTTCCCACAAAAAAAACGATTTTCTTTGTTTAGTTCAAATATTTTATATTTCTTAGTTTATTGTTTATGCAGGGGGAAAAAAATCTCTTTTTGTGAGTTGTTTTCTTTTGTTTTTTTTAATGTATATTTTACAATTGACGATTTTGTAAAACGTTTGGCCAGAGCAGGCTGAGAGGGAACCTGGTACCTTGGTGGTGAGGTCCTGCTCGGTGGGGAGCGTTTCTCTGAGGGCATGGAGGCCATGTTGGACCAGTTCATTCAGAGCACCTGCCAACAACAAGGGTCACCGCTGAATGATGTCACAAAACGCTTCTAAATGAGTTTTTGATCAAATCAGACTCTTACAGTCCTGGAACTTGTCCATGCACCTCTCCAGGTAGGTGCGTGCAGACTGGGAGCGCGCTCCGATCGACATGGCTTTGCAGTCAAAGTAGTTTGCCGATGGGCAGGTCTGGAAGATGTGAGGCCCCATGTCCTGGCAGAGAGAAAGATCTCATCACTCCACTTATCGTGCTTCAAGTTAACGCTGGAACTCCGTAAATCCAAACGGCAGAAACTTACATCATAGCCTGCGATGAGGAGCCCGACTCCATAGGGCCTCCTCCCATAGCGCTGTGTGGGAATCTGGGTTTCTATGGTTTCAGTTAAGGATCTTATTTTTTCACTCTAAGGCTAAACAAACATTTAGCTAAGCGTTGAATTTGCTTGTTTCCCTTATTCATTGCTTTTCCTGGAAATGAGTCGGCATTTTTTCTGTGATGTAACTTGCTTTGTGATAGAAAAGCAGATTAAGGGCAGCAAACATTAGTGTCAAGAGGAAGCTTTTTGACAGATCACAGATCTTTATAAAGTCTGCTCTCCAATTTGGGCCAATACCAATATTTGTTTTTGTCCGTTTTGTTTATGCAGTAATTAATAACTGCATAAACTTAAAATGATCATGTTTAGTCCAGTAGAAACACGTCTATTTTCCTCAATCCAATGGATAGAAGCTTGTGTGCTATTAATATATTGGGATCCACATCACTTTCAGTGGTTTAGTATGGATTTTTTTTTAGTCCCAATACTGATGCTAAAGTTCAAACTATTTTTCAAATGAGAACTTTGACAATAGAAAGGATACTGCTGCCGATGAGTGAAACGAGACGAGAAATTGGAAGGGGTCGGTCAAAGACGAATCTCGAGTCCAAACACTCCTGGCGCATAAAGTTACTGCAAGAGAGAAGGTTAAAGGTTAAAGGTCTGATTAGTCAAAACATACAAGCAGGCTTAATCTGGTTAAGAGACATGTTCCCTGTTTGATGTCTGTCAGATGGAGGTGAGAGAAAATCCATCTGTTTAAAGGGGAAGTAGTCCAGATATTCCAAGCGCATAGTGGCATTTTACAGCACAGTGTTAGCTTCAGTTGTTATTAAAATGTTATATATATATATATATATATATATATATATATACACATGAAATATGACAGAAGAAATTTGATTTTGTAATTGGGCCTGTTTCTTTTAAGAAACTCCTGCTCTTTCTGAAACTCCGCCTCCAGGAAGTCATCTCAACATCATTCCTCTAGTAAGCCTTTAAGAAAGTTGTTTTTTTTTTTTTTTTTACCAGTGTTTCATTGAGAAGTAGCTCCTAGAACAAGCTCAGTTCCACCAGATGTTTGCTAATTGCTGCTGGCTAGTCTGAAGGAGCTGAGTGGCTGGATAATCTGTAGCTCAATCAGACCAAACTTCTCTTGCTTTAGCTCAGTCAGAATCACCAGAATTTTTTTTATTTGCTAAATGCCATAATATTGAGAGAAAGAAAATATGTCAAGCGTTTTATTGACGTCTCCGAAATGTCCAACGTCCAGCTAGATCCAGGTGATGGACGTCCCTCATGTCCTACCAGAGCAGCCTGGCGTCAGCAGTCAGTCCGGCGATGGAGATGCCAATGTGGCTGTCGACATGCAGGATCTTCTTCTGGTGGGCCGCCAGTTCAGACTGGGCTCTCTGTTCAGAATTAAAACAAAAAACATTATGTGACCATACCAAATCCAAGTGTTTTTTTACATTTTACACAAACATCTTGCTTGGAAGGTGTTGTTTTCCCAAAACGAAATGAGATGCTAAGATCACAGATAACAAAAGGAATGATTAAAATTAATGAGCTCTGTCAGTAATCTGACACAAGCACATTGTTCTCTCTGAAAAGGCATCAGGAAGTTTGGTAGATAAAATTTTATTTCACACAAAACTAAGTCAAATTTCATGGGTATCAGTCACGTAGGAGTTCATTTCATACACAGAGTTGTGTGGTTATGTTTAATATGAAAATATCTGTGGTGTTCCCAAAGTTTATTATACAGGCAAATTTAGCAAACTGAGAAAACTTTCAGGAAAACAGCAATGATCCTGGCTTCACTCTCAGGACATTAAGCTCATCTTTTATATAATATTATTAAGCCAGACACGATAAGCAGTAAATCAATTCATGCTGCAAATCTGCTGTAAACATTTGACACCTAGTGCAAAGTAGTTTGTTTGCTTTTCTTTTTTCCCTTTACAAAACTGGCCCCTTTTGCCTGTTTTCCCTGTCAAAGCTGAATAGTTCATATTTTTTCAAACTCAATTTCTGTTACAGAGACTTCATAATTCGTTTCAATTTTTTGTTGTTTCGTTTATTTGAAATGTTTTCCAGCTGTAGTGTTAAACGTTCTTTGGAGATTAACGTTTTTTCATCTTAGGGGGCATGTACTTCCATTAATATGACATTATTATTATTATTATTATTATTATATTAGCTCAAAATCATTTCAAAATGACAATACTTGAAATTATAGTTATAGTTTCTGGGACTATTCATTGTCCAGCAAAATTGCTTATCGTGACAGGCCTATTTATTATGAAGCAGAGGTTACAAAAACATTTCTTCACACACACGCTGAAACACAGACTGCTACAGGAGACCCTTCCTGCCCGCAGCCATCACCAGCGACAGTAACTCTTTGGAGAATCCTGAATTAATATGAGTTGCAGCAACATTTAAATTCCCTTTGGGAACAGTAAAGTACTTTCGAATTTGAATTGAAAACAGTATTGATTGTAAACACCTTGGTAAATGAACCAGAGGTTGTAATTAGCTCTGATCTGTCGTTAGCAGGTCAAATACTGAAAAATCTGTTGTTGTTGGGGGTTTCCTCCCCCCCCCCCCCCCCCGCACCTTTCAGAAACTTCATCAGTACTAAGAACAATTATTGTCAATCTGTAAACATCCAACCAGAACCACCTACTCTGTTGTTAAAATCTTTAAAGTCCTAACAATCACATTTCCCTTCCCATCCCAGAGGGCTGTATGTCATACCTTCAGTGCAACGAGGACAGCGTGTGTTTTGGATTTCAGTCCCACAGTTGCTGAGCCTTGCTTCACCGCTTCCATGGCATATTCGATCTGATGGATGCGACCCTGCGGACACAGAAGCGCCTCAGAAAACGGCCTTGAACTCGGTGCAACTGGAGCCTGCGGGGGGGAAACTCACCTGAGGGCTCCATACTGTTACATCGTTGTCGTACTGGTTGCGGAACTAGAAAGAAAACAAGCAAGACGTCAAAAGGCATGCAGAGCAAATTATACAATTTGATAGCTGGACAAACACAACAGAACCAGACGCACGTAATTGTCTTCCATAAACACGAAGTTCTTTATGAAAATATGTGTGTTTAAAAAAAAACCTTCTAGGTAAAACGTACTGTGCCCGTCTGTAGCCTGGGCAGCTTTAGTCAGGGGTTTTAAATGACCGTATAGCCGCTAAATAATTGATAAACCCGTTAAACGATGACAACTCAGTAGCCTATGCTAGCTTGAACCGTTTATTAGTCTACACTGCGGTTGTAGCCTAATATATACACATTGGATTAAAATATACACATTAAATGTATCTAAAGATTTCTCCAAGCGAATTTCTTTACATATAAGAATGCAACACAAATATATCATGTTATTTTAATAAAAAAGAAAGTGACCTGAGACAAAGCGAAAGTAAAGCCACGGTTCTCCCTCCGCTCAGGGCATTTATGCTAACTCAATCTGGTGCGGCTAACTTCAGCTAGCACCTCGGCTGTACCCCGCTGCCGACGGTTTAAAAATGACACAAATAAGCTTCTCGGGTTTTATCATGTAGTTTAAGGAGACGTGTTCTCCAGTACCCCACAGTGGACTTTAAAGAAAAGTTGCTTCGTGTTCCCTCTGAGACAGCTTGTAATGCTAACAGCTACTGAAGCTGTTTTGCTTACTCACAGTGCAGACACAACTTAGCAGGCTAACGCTTAGCATAGCGTGACTAAATGAACCCCTGATCAAAAATAGCGACATAACAATAACTAACTAGACATTTTATTGTTAATGTACATATCGCATATTACTAAAGTGATAAAGCGGCATTCAGCTTCGTTCAAACCTACCATCTCTGCTCTGATAATGTCCAAGTGCCTGCGCAGGCTGTGTCGCTGTGATACTCGATTGTTCTTCCTGGATGTGATGACAGGGGAGAGCAGAAGAGTGCCGATTTCAAATCAGTCATCGGTCTCCCGCCCCGAGTACAATTAATTTTATTGGAAATTTTTAATTATTTTTTATTATTATTATTATTATTATTATTATTATTATTATTATTATTATTATTATTATCAAACCATTTACGAATATGTGGCAAGACACAAACATTTCTTTTCAAGATCCCAATTCATCAAATCCGACTGATCCTGACTTTTTGCGAAAAACAGTCTCTATTAGTCAAGCAGAAGCAGTGGCGACATATCTCAGCGGACTTACGTCTTCTGAAAAGAAATGCCCATGATTATTTTTAGATTCATAGTTATTAAAAAGATTTATTTTTAAATCTTGTAGCTTCCTACTCCTTTTCAAAATGATTCACTACTTTTTGTTGGATTATCTCACAAGGTAAATAAAATCTAAAATATGTTAAAAAAAAAAATTTAAAAAAAAATAAAAAAAGAAAGAAAAATGTCCATTGACATTCACATTTGCTATCTGCTGCCACAGTAATTATTTCTAAAATATGTATTTTTATGTCACAATGGACTTTTTAAAAAATTAACCATTTCTGTGAAATTTCCTTGAATTCGACTACAGTTTTACTAATGTACAAAATAAAAACGTGAAGTTGAATTGTGCCTCCATACCTTTCATGTAGTAAACATGGCCCGAACTAACGTAAGTTTGCTTAACTGTTGACGTCTTACATCCGTTTTCATCCTGGACACGCAATGGCAGCATTCGGACACTAGGTGGCAGTAGCGACTTAGAAGAAATCACTGCACGCTCTCCCCAGTTTTGATTCGATGTGGCGGAACATAAGTTATTATTGTGTGTCCAGATTTAGCTTGGAGAACAATTTAGTTTGGACACACCCACTAACTGCTTTCCCTGAAGAAACGTCAGCGAAGAAAACCCAGCGGACCTGTAGACAACAACCGTGAATGTCTTATAATTACTTATGACATTTCGGATGCCTTAAACCTAAACATTTTTACGTTCAGGTGTAATTTCAAAGGATATTCTGATTTGTTCTGACAAAGAAAATTTCTGTCAGTTTTTTTTTTACTTGTGCACTTCAAAAGGGACATATGCAAAATCCACTTTTTGAGCCTTTAAATTTAAAATGCTTTCAGTGACGTTCTCGACGCTCCCGTCAGCTGCCTCCTCAATTATGTTGAGCCTTTGTTTACTTCTTTCATATTGTGTAATGCTAATTACTATTTGAAAAGGTATCCGACATGCATGGACACTGTAGTTAAACTACGCTCCATACTGTAGGTAGTTGGTAGGGATAAAAAGGGTGTAAATACGGTAAGTACACCATGGCAATACACTCATTTGAACGCCTGGTTCGGCATGTTCGTAGTCTTCATTCTCCTGCTCGGAGTCAGACTCTGGGTCCAACATGCAAGATACGATGGACAAGTCTTCCGTTGTTGACATCTGCAGTATATAATCGTATCGCTGCTATAAAACTACAAAAATGGCCGAATAAGGTGTAAAGGAGGGGGGCGTGTCGTGTCATATCTCAATCACAATTAAAAAAAAAACCCTTTGCAAAACGAGTTGCTGTAAAACCCCTCAGAACAGGTAAACGAGCGGACTGTGGAGCTGCAATAACCAGGAATTCAGACCAGAACATTGAGGTCCTACTTTAAATGGATGATTTAAATATGAAAAAGAAGTATTTAAAAGCATGAAATGTCCGCTTTAAAGTATCGTTTGAGAATAAATTTCCATTTCGTGGAACAGTTTTGCACAAACGTTGCATAAAAGTGACCAGAGGCTTGGCGTGGCTTCATGGCATGGTTGTAAAAAACAAAAATATTTCTCTTCAACCACCACCTGCTGACCTCCAGAAAATTTCTCGACACCGGCCGCCTTTCTTTTCCCGGAAATCCATAACTATATTTTTACTTGATTGCCCCCAAGACTGATCGTAAGAGAGAGGAGTGTGTTCAGTCATCAAGGAAGGTGTAACAAGTACGTATTCTTTAGGATCTCAATACATTTTCTAATGTGCAAAAAGAGAGGGCTGCATGGGGGGGATCAGGAGGAGGGGTAATTTTCTCTCATTGTGTCACTAAATCTCCCATCCTGGACCTTATGAGCGCCTGCTCTTACACTTGACCATAACTCACCCCGCCCTTCCCCCCCCCACCCCGCTGATGGCATGATGTACCCTTGATCCGGCATGGGGGGTCGATCTTATGATTGGTGGTGTGTGTGGCGGGGTGAATTAGTGCGGCCGTGCTGACGAGCTCCCCACCCTCTGCCAAGGCGGTGGCGGCACGACTTCAGCCATTACATCAGCTCTCCGGCTCCCTCCTCTGTGATTGAGATTGTAAAGGCTGTGCTGAGCTCAGCATGTTTTATTTTATTTTATAATTTTTTTTTTCTTCCCTCTTCATCCCGAGGCCCTCATTTAACTCTGCCAACTCCCTAGCCGCCGCCAACTCCAGCCTCTTCCACCGCCACCACCTCCACCCACCTCCACCCACCTCCCTCTCTGCTGTTTAATTTTTCAAATGGAGAGCAGCCTGAGTCACTGTGCGACGGGTCCAAGACACACACAGCAGACCTGGAGATGATGCCTTGAAGGAAAATGCCTTTAACCGCTGAATGCAGTGTGTTTGCTTCCACCCCAACAAGCATTGTTTTTAAGTTTGTTTAGTGACGGCGAAATATTCGTTTCCATACCAGTTTTGGATGTAATTGCTTCAACTTGTTTTGTTTTTTTTTTCCTATCTTCTTTTGTTGTTTTGAAGATATTCCGAATCTTTGGAATGAGGTTCTGTTGAGCGATTATAACCAGCGAATATCTTACTTGCACTAGATAGCTGTCTTGGCGTCTTCGCTAGTGTAAACCCCGATCATCTTAAAACATCTCTATTTTCTAAAACAAATCATCGTCACGCTTGAGTTGGGCAATCATTTACACAACAGTTTATAATTATTTACCTGGGAAATTGAGGTAGGTTTGTGTGCCTCACCTGTGATTTTCCTGCAAGACACCAATACTAAGAACAGAGCGTTTCCACTTAGAAAAGCTTTTTGACGTAAAAGTAAAGCGGCGTAAAAAGCAAAATTACTTTGAAGTAGTCTAAATGAAGACAATTTTCTCAGTCCGTATCGTTAAATCATTGCCATGGTTGCATTAGCCAGTTATCTACAGGAAATTAAGCTTGGAGGTGGTGCGCCATCGATGACTCTCCTGGGTGAAACAAGTACTGAGAACAGATCCTGCAAAGTGTTTTCTGGCAGAATAACTGTCTGGTATAGAAGTTAAATAAAGAGAACATGAAATAATTTCTTAGCTAAAGTGAACACCTTCGTATTGCTTTTCACACTGCAACAAGTACAAAATTTTTGACATTTTAACAGTTTTACTTTAAATATTTGGAACTATCTCTTTAAGCTGGACTGGAGTCATTAATTTACAGAACAAAATTAGTTTGGAAACTTACACCTCGCTTTCTTGTTTCTTAAAACAGGTCCAGGTTTGATCCCTGGAAACGACCGGGGTTAATGGGTGGGAAAAGTGCCAGGTTCGCATTAAGCTGAGAGCCGACCTTAGAAAAGAAGGTCAAGGCTCACCAGTTCTCGATCTTATGCCGTACCACTATGTTTATAGCTCCTCATACTGGATGTTGTCATTGTCTCCAACATTTCCTGCGGCTAAGAGCCTGGGCTTGTAGGTGCGAGCAGAAAGGTTAGCGGGGAGACTCGGTTCCCTGCTGTCAGCTTCCTGTTTTTGCGCTTGTGCAGCACTGAGATGGTAAATCGCTGATGATGCTTTTAGGTATTAAAAAAGCACATTCTGCTCTTAATAATATCAGCAAGACTGTTGTTCTGTCTTTGCACCTCCACAGAAAGGACTGCTGGGCTGGGTAGTTAACATAAATGCAGTTTTAAAGCTGGTGGGAGAGAAGTCTAGTAGTTCTTAAGTTAGAGAATACCGGAGGACAAGGCTCAACGTTTTTCACAGGCTGCCATTTTGAATTCTTCAACCAGTGGTGGGCCGTCAGGGCCTGCAAGGCCTTCTCTGCTGGCCTAAAAATATCTGAATCACAGACTGATATTAATTATATTTTGTCCATGAATACGTATTAAATAACTAGAAATGGTCTGTCCGCTTCCTTTCATTGCTAGCCCCCTGGTTGCGCTGCTTCCAGGCGTGTATTTTCATATTTAAGCATTTAGCCAATCACATTTCAGCCACTAATTGTTGCCAGGGTCAAAGAAATCTGCCTGGAGGCCTTCACAATCAGTTCTGCGGGCCCTGTAGCATAAAATAAATGTCAATCAAACTGTTGCTTCAACCAATCAGATTTTGAGTTGGCGACACCGCGGCCCTCTAGCAGGTGTAACGTCAGCGTATTCACACGCTCTGATTGGCTAGTCAAAGAGTGTACTAGCCAGAGCTAGCAAACTGCATCTGTAGCGAGCTGCACAAGCCAAGATATTGTTGTGTTGATTTAATAGCTGGTTTGTCAACCCACAATGGGTGAAGGAGGAGAAGAAATGGATTTGGTTGGAGATTTACTGTCAAAGCCATTTTCAAGACGGACTTTTCAAGAAAAGCTGGACATTGTTAAGCAAAGTTTAACAACCGAAGCTAGCAAGCCTGTCACAACCGGGAAAATAATTTGTCCGCCACTTTCAGTCTACTAACTAAAACTTATGCCAGAAATACGATAGTTCAGGCTCGACTTTCAGCATTAGCTTCGATGGCGATAGAAAAGGACTTCTTCATGGAACTGAAACACACGGATAATCTGCACAACAGAGTAATTGAAATCTTCTTGAGGAAAGAAAGGAGGATGGATTTTGTGTACAAATAATCAGGATTTTTGGTGAGTAAAATGTTGCTATATTCCTAAATAATATTGCAATTTTATCAGGTTATTTTTTATGCTTTTTTTATGTGTGTCGCAGCTGTAGAAGTTTTATAGCCATAAAATAGTTATTGAGGGTTGGATTGATTCAGACGGAGCTCTACTGAAGGCCTAGGTGTGAAATTCACGGCCCGCCACTGGATTCAACAACCTGTTGATAACCTTGTTTCACCGAATGACGTAAGGAAGAATGGTAAATTTGTTCTGTTTATGTCATTTCTTTATGTCATTGTGTTAATGACATTAGTTTACCCAAGAGATTGAATTAGATAACTTGAGATAACTTTAGCCTTCAATTTGCTAGTTAGCCAGCGCAAGCTAGTCCTAGCTATCTACAATGTTCACACTTTGACAACACAGACAGTATAGTCAAATTAAATTAGTAGTGTTTCATACTGAGCAGGAACCTTTTTATCCAGATTTAAATGTTTATATGTTTTTTTGCTCAGACCAGATGTTTGATGCCATACACTGGCTAAGTCGCTAACAGGAAGAACATAAATAACTAATTAGTTAAAACTGAACAGGCAGCTGCAGACTCAGTGGTCTCAAAAACTTGATATATATTATCATTTCATCCCTTTTTTCCTTTATTTTGTACTTTAAACAAAACATTTTGTACATATGTTGTTGTTGCGGTTTCAATCACCCTTTAGACTCTTTGATTCTTGTGCAACGTGACAGATTGTGGCCTCTAATAAAATCAAATTATCAATTGGAGTCCTAAAACCAGATTTCCTGACAGTAGACCAAGCATTAAACACAGAAAATTTGCGTCAAGCCAATAAGCTTGACACATGGTTGGTGTAAAAAGTTCAGAAATATAAAGAAACGTTTTTTTTTTCTGACAAGTTTAGGTTTGAAACAACCTAAACAGCAAAGGAGCTAGGTGACCAGAGCCTGTTTCCATGTTTTCTTCTGTATTTATGTAAGAAATACTTCAAGCTGAAGTATATCGGCTTTCTCCAACAATTGAAAACCCGGGTAGGTTAATTTGTCCTAAAATAACCTTAGGTGGATACCCCACTACTTGCTGAGGTAGCCTCTAGCTACAGCTAGCCTTAACATTAGACAGACATTAGAAGATATCTAAAATGCCCATCCACTGGTTGATATTTAACCAAAATCTGGGTTGGAAAAATTACCCAGAGGTTATTAAGTGTAGGAAAAGACCATCTCTGTGGCCAAACCGAACCAGACTTGTTTTAAAACCTGTGATTTTACAGAAATACATACCAGTTAAAGTGCCATTAAAGTTTCCCTGGAAAAGTACACCCCATGCTTTGTGAGGAAAAGCGTTTTCTGGGAGAAGCTGATTTCAGTCATTATGTCATTAGGATTTTTCAATCTATCACTTTTATTGTTTTACTGCCAGGAAGTGCGGCCACGCCAGTGCCAGAGAACCAGCATCCATCATTTTAATGTTCTGATTACCTCTGAACGCAGCTCACGGAACAGAAGTTTGAAAACTTCTTTCAAATCTGCATTTCATATGCGGAGATCGAGAGGTTTCCATTTTGGGCTATTCTAAAGGAAAGTAAATAAAACAGTGACAAAGAAAACATATTAAATACTGCATGTGAACTCAGTTAATATAAAAATAGGTTGCTTTTTTTTTTTTTTTTACAAATTATTTGGTGTTTTAAAATTTGCATTTTATTTAAAGGAACTCAGTGTTTTTGTCGTTTTTGAAGTTTTCTGGACGTTTGTTGCAGATTAGAATCGAATGCTGCTTTTCCATGTTTGGTTCTGATTCTGGTTGATGCAGAGCAGACCAGAACCAGAACACCTGAGAGGTCTGAACAACAGCATGTCTTTAATGGACGTTAGACAGCTCAGTCATTTGTAAACCAACACTAACGGGACAGTTAAAGCACCTGGTCCTACCTTCCATTCAGCTCAATGTTTGTGTTGTTGCTTGACGATCCAAGCGTCTCCCTAACAATCCCATATGAGTTGTTTTGGCCACGTGTCCTAAGGTGTACATGTAAGTATAAAATCACCCGGGGAAATCAGTCAGGCCTGCAGAGTAGTTGTTAGAAAGATCAAATCTGAGGATACCTCCTATGTTCAGTATTGGTTTTTTATGTTTAACAAAGATGGCTTCCTTCACTCCTCAAACCAACGTCCTACCTTGTTCTAATTGTCACCATCGACATCTTCAAACAGCTGTCCCTCATACTCTACACTTGTTCTTGAACTAATGAGTTTGTTCTTCTATGTTTGACCTTATGTTGCTTTTGTTTCTGCATTGACGAGGTCTGAACAACCATCACTGCCACGAATCTGTCTCAGCGTTTTACCCCTGGTGTTTTGTCTTTGGGAGGAACCAGTTTCTGTCTGAGAGAGTTGTTGGGTTTGAAACGCCCTGGAATATTAAGCCTGGAAAATATCCTTGACTTCGGACCCCACAGCCACGTATGAATGACAATGTTCCCAAACTTCTTCTTGCTGAAGTGAGCTTGGTGTTTTTCTCGCTGCAGATTTTTTAAAAGTCTAGATACTTGCTAGGACTTTGCAGTTGTTGTTCTGGGGTCTTTCCTTTCTTGCCTTGGCCCTATGATTTCGGTGAAGACCGAAGACACAGCCTTAAAATACGTTTCCACCTGTATGCTTGACAGTGGCATAAATAATAAAAAGCCCGGAGCTCTACGAGAAATAGACAAAGCTGAAGACAAATCGTGCGATGAGTGTTTTTCAGCGACTCGGAGACTGCTTGACTACCTGCACTTACTGATTTGACCCCTGCACTGAAAGGATGACCCAGACGTTTCCCATTTGACATTTAAAGGCTCTCGTAACTCAAGACAACAACTGGCTATCGGAATGTCACAGCGGTGAGTGAACGCGGCCTCTGACGTTAGTCATCGTCTGATGCGAGAAGCTCATGGAAGAAAGCCACTATGGAGTAACTTATAAACTCCAGGGTGAAACACTGCCATCAGAAACGGTGATTGTGATTTTTATAAAAGGGAGCTGGGTCGGAAACGACCTTTTTAAACAATGATGTAGAAAAATGTTACGGTGAAACATACTGATATTTACTGCCTTACTATTCTTGTTATTGTTATAGTTATAGTATGTTCCGCTTGCAGTGTGAGATGAGAACAATGTCTTCCGTCAGCTGTTATCCCAAACTTAAACTTTTTTTATTCTATTCATGATGACTGATGTTTTGATGGCAGCAGCAGTAGGGGGGAACAAAAAGTTGGGAGAAACTGGTAGCTTATCCTCTTTATGAGTCATAATTTTTCATCTTTCCTGATAAATGTAGACGTTTATGTCAACTTTAGACCTCAGCGACTCACTGCTTCTAGAGGCTAAGAACTGATGCTGCACTAACTGGTGAAGAGCGCCATTTCTTTGAGCAAAACATAACTGGTAAAAAAGGAGAAACACATTTGTACAGGCAGAAAACAAGTTTTTCATACATTTTTCAAGTTTTTCCAACTAACAAAAACGGAGAGGTCTGTCATTTTCAAACTTGATTCTCTTCAACCATTAGGACCAGAATCTGAACAATAATCCAGAAAATCATATTGTACAATTTAAAAATACTTTTATTTGATGAAATACACATTTGATCACCTAGCAACCACCAAGAATTCTGACTCTCTCAGATCTATTAGTCCGTCTATAAGAAACCTTTCTGTCCTCCGCTGACTACCTCTAGTGAAGCCACCAGTTTGAACTCGTTGCCTATAAAATGAGTTCTAAAAAAAAAAAAGAAAAGACACCTGTCCACAGCATCCCCCACCAAGCAAACAAGCCAACCCAATCCCAGTGCAAGGCCAAGAAACCCAAAGCAACCACAGAGCCTGGCTACGTCAGCTCGGCTGCACCAGCACTCACCCAGGTGACCAACGCCCCCCCACCACAAGGGGGCAGAGTAGGACTACTTCAACATCATTTTTACTCAAGTAAAAGTAAAAAGCAGCCGTCCAAAAAATTACTTGGACGGCAAGAGTAAAAAAGGTTTTGGTAAAAAGTCGACTCAAGCACTGAGTCACTGATCAAATTATCAAGAATTTAATATTTAAGAACTGCATAATCAGGCGAACCAAAATATGAAGTCATGCTCAAATTTTGGTGTTTTAAGGACAAAAATAACAATGATTCAAATAATTAACAAAAAAATATATAAATCAGGCAAAAGACTTTTTTTTAAAAATCCAAATCAGGTTTTATCAACATAAAATTTATGAAACTTTATCAAATACTGCAGATGTGTGTCTGTGTCTGGTGAATTTTTTGGTTAAAACATTAGGAATACTTCATAATAAAATTACTCAAGTAAAAGTAAAAAGTACAGTAAAAATACTCCTAATATATATATATATATATTTCAAAACAGTTACAAGTTCTCAAAAAAGTTACTCAGAAAAATGTAATCGAGTACCACACACCTCATTTGCTTTCGCAACTCCCTTTTACCTCTCTGTTTGTACGCAGTTAGAAGTCAGCCAGAGATATGCTGGAGTTGAGGATATGATTCTGAATTTTGGTTGATTAGGTTTTATTTGTTAAACAGTTTTAAAAACCGTAATTATCTTCTATGTCAGGCATTGCATGTGCTGGTTTGCGTCGTCTGTAGCATCAAATCTGGATTTTGTTACAACTATTTCTAGTTGTAACAAAGAGAAACGTTCGTGTGGCATAACACTTTGACAGCGACAAATTTTCCAAATGCAAAACATGCAGGCTTGAAGAAGCCTTGCATTTTATTCTGACATGATGCAACCCACCTACCATTGGTTCCAGTTGAGCGAGCATGAGAGCAAATTAGAACGAGTCAATATTAGCAGGAAGGAGGAAGTCCAGCACACAGCCAAGGACTCTGTCATAAGCTAAAGGTTACCCCAGGCTGATATTTATGCCTTTTGCTTTTGCATTTTGAGAAATCAGTTCAAATAACCGATAGACATGGTTATGTCTTGTGGGATGGCTTTCTGCACAAAACGCATGAAGGCCATTTTCAGCTCCCCGCTGCGGATTTCCACTGAGCTTTCATTCAGAAACGCGCCAGCCGGTGAAGCAAAGAGCTGAAACTTTGTAGGCGTGTGATCAAGTGCTTTTCTGGAGACACCTGGCTGCTCTGGCTAGTCTATTCATTAAACTGCCTTAATGGCCTCTTGCGCTTCGAGATCTATCATGTTGCGATAATGGCTTTTAGGAGGGAAGGGTGCTTTTAAATGCTTTCTGCTGATTTGGAAAGTTGGCCTGTTTCTAGGCATCAGAAACGCAACAGCTTAAAACACCTTGCTAATTTTATTGTCATGTTAGCTGACTCATTAACTTTCAGACTGCTAGCGAGGGAGCTGAAACATAGGAAAATAAAGGTTAATGGGTCAGGAGTTTAATAGTCTATTGTCTGCTAACTGCCTTGAATGTCACAGGAGAAAAATAAATCTGGAGACAGACTTTGTGGAATTTTCCTGGCTCTGCCTGCTGACGTTTTACACAACTTAATCAGTCAATTATTTACACCGGATTATTCCCTAGTAACGGACTATGGAAGTAAATAAAAATGTGAAAATGTCAACTGTTACTTAAGACAGTTTTTTTTTTAAACTGTAGCTTAGCCAAGAATTTTCAACTCCCTGCTTTGCTGCAGAGGCAGAAATAAATAGCGAGCTCTTGGGTCTGGGCCAGGCTGTATAACCGCATAACGTTTAACTTTCTATAAATACCACCGGATCCGGTCCAAGTTGATCAAGTGTGATTGAATCTGAAATGACTCCAAAGAAGAGTGCCAAGTTTCCTTAAGATACTTTTGGAAGAGCTGCTCGCCTCTGCCCAGCTTCTGACGGTGCTGCCGGCCTGAGTCACTCTGCATAGGCTGCATGACAGCAGTCATGCAATAATAAAGGTGCCATTATTAAGAAATGCAATTAAAAGGGCAGTCCTGATATGGTCAGTTGCTTAAACCACAATTTTCAGTTTGTTACTGTTCTGAAATATAAATTGTAAAAATATATATTTAAGATATATATCTAACTACAGCCTTGTGCACTCAGCTTTATAAGCATGAATGTCTGTCACATTTAAAAAGAAAATATCGTACACACGAAATCAGAAATGTTTTGATACACGTGAAGCTGCACAAAAATGCCACTGAGCGTTGTTTTAAAAATGCTAAACCCATAGGGGGCAGTGTAGCACAAAGCTAAAACCTATCAGAGTCCTTCAAAACAACCACGACTTCCTGTTAGGAATTAAATATGGCGCCAAGAGGTTCATTGGTGTGGACAAATGTATAGGTTAACAGCGTACTAGAATATGAAGTTATTAAAACACAAGACGACGTTGACTGGGGCAAGTGTGTGACATTATTTGTCACAGAGTGTACTGCGCGGGACCCTAAATCTCACTTCTTCCATGTCTACACGTAAACACGACTACAAAGTTTTCTCAGATCTACACTTTGGTCGGAGTTTTCATAATTAATCATTTTTTTGTGACATAAAACAGAGTTTTTGTGTGGATGAAAGTCCAAAACACATAGAAATAAATATTTTTCCACATAAGTCACATTAATAAAATCCTAGATTCTTAATGGAAATGTTAAATAACTTCCACAAGCCAGTATGGAGGTTGGAGAGTAAAAGTTATCTTAAAAACACATCATGAACAAAACAGAAAAGCATTACTAGTTAAGATCCCTAAAAATTACCTTAATAAGATAAGTAAGCTTTTCTACATCTGACGCTGATGAATGGCTTTTATTCAGATAATTTTTGTTAAATATGACAAATCTTTATTATCCTAATCTCACTGTTTTAAAAAAAAAAAGTATCATGCAACTACTGTGCAACATAAGCTGATTAATTCAGTTTAGAGGATGTTTATCAATGTATTGCTGCATTTAATAACCTAAGTAAGATAAGATAAATCTTTATTGTCATTGTCACAAGGACAACGAAATTCAAAGGGTGCCATCAGTCGGTGCACATGCCCAAAAAATAACTGTCTCACAATTCACACACAACGCAAGAATCAACAAACAACTGGCAAAAAAAAAAAAATAATAATAAGAACAGCCACATTCTCACATACATCATTTATGATGATTAATGGTTGTTTTTGATTGCATTTAGTTTTGTCATTGCTATCGGGTAGAAACTGTCTCTGAGACGATTGGTTCTTGTTCTGGTTGCTCTGTACTAGTTTATTATGAAAATTATTAGATTAATACCAAGAAGTAGTTTTGATTGAGTAATTAAATATTTTTCCATCTATTTTTGCAATTCTCATGGCATATAGAAAGCAATATCCTGAAATATTTACCGAAGTTCTAATCATTCGGCCTCAGCTTTGGTCTTGGTCTAGGAATGTCTGGTCCAGTCTTGGTCTAGGAATGTCTGGTCCAGTCTTGGTCTCGGAAGAAACGGTCTTGACTCCATCCCTGATGTTAAATGAGATATACTAAAACAATCAGCACTCAGAGTATTGAAGGACTTAAAGATTTAACATTAACAAATTTAAAGAACCAGATACGCTGCTGCTGCTCGTGTGTTTTGGATTGCATCATCTACCTCAGTTGTACTCTCCGTCCTTCCAACAATCTTGTGACCCGGTATCTAGTCCAAGATGTCTTCTCCTGGCTGCAGTAATTTTACAACTCCCCACTCTTGGAAGATCTGTGTTGGGTTCCTAATCCCAGAGCAGAGAGTTTGGCAACCCAAGGTAAGGGGAAAGAATGGATACAATTTTCATTTCTATTGGTAATTGCCTAATAGGTAAAAAAGAACAGCACTGCTGTCAACAGGTTGTGCTGTGCTTTGTCTTCAGTTTTCTCAAAACCTAAAAAGTATTCAGTACTGGGCTGTTTGTGGGTCCAACTCCAGTCTTTTATTAGAAAGGAAATAATGCATTAAATGATTGCCAAGATTGTGTTTTCTATTGTCCCTTTGGCAAGCACTCTGCACAGCTTAAATCCAATTCTGCCGTATTTCTGCTAGTCAGGCCACTTCATTCATTATTGCATAATGAATACAAAGTGCCACGACAGGCACTTTTTGTAAGCACGAACTCTCCGTGGTGTTTCTTTAGAAGTCCACAACATTTTTAAGTGTCTAACTATCGATTGCTAAAAGACCTGTTTTTCTCATTTGCTCCGTTTGTCCTGAATAAATGTGGAGTAAATACAAGCAAGGGTTCACATAAAGACTCCATCACGGCCACGGGGGCCAGCATTCCTCCCACACTGAAGGCCGCTGATTGATGTTGTGAAGATTCAACGGTTTAACATAATCCACCTAAAGTCTGCTGATGAGCAGCCTGGAAGCGCGCTCCGTCCCCACCCCCAGCCCTCACACCCTCGACGTTTTGCACGCTTCCGAAGTGGATGACCTGTCCCTGGACGTTCGCATGACTTCCCCTCAGCTACTTCCACTCCCACCTTAACAAACAGAACATGACCAAGACTGTCAGCACCTGCTTAAATATCTCCCACTTTAACCTGCTCTGGCTAATTTGGATGAACACGCCGCTCCAGGTGTTTAAACACTCACCCTGTTCTCCCCTGAGTAAAAAGAAAAAAACAAAACAAAAAAAAAACACAAAGTGGCACTGGTTCCACCACTTGAACTTGCATTTAATCAGGTGGCGAGCCCTCCCACCCCCGTTTGTGGTGGCAAGCCACTGATTAGATTTGGAGATTGAGAACCATTACAGGAGGCTGCAGTTGGATAATGACTTAAGTGCTGTTTCGTCTTCCTTTCCTCCGCAGGAAGGAATTTATCTGGATGGGCCTGGCCTTAACTGAATGGGAAGAGCCCAACGGTGAACAATGCCATATAGATAGTATTAATCTACAGTGACCCTTTCACCACTCTCCGTCTTACTGTTGGGGTTCTTGAGCATTGGAAAAGCATGAAAACAATGGCTGGCTTTACATATTGATACATGGAATCTTTCGTTTGTGTTTTTCACTAATATTGTAATACCAGACTGCAGACTTTATGGCAAATCTATCCAACAACTGCAGGTAAATTCAAAAACAAGCTGCAAAAAAAGATTGTTTTCAATGTTTTTGGAATAGCTTTACAATAAGAAAGAAGTAAAAAAAAAAAAAGAAAGTAAAATTTATTTCGATTGCTTATTCATAAATTGTGCAAAGAAGTCGAGCAAGATCATGCAAGGTTATGTGGAAGGGGATTGACCACTTCAGTTTAAAACAAATCATACCCATGCTAAAAATCATAGAACATATTGGATACAAAACAATCATCTTTGTAGACCCAACAAGGTATTCTAGAACTAAATAGCTCAAGCAACCCCTTAACAAGAGCAGAGCCAAACATTGGCTCTCTACGTTAAGTGTGTTCCTAACATTATAGGAAAATTGACAAAGACATTTTTTTCAGCAATTTACCTGAAAGTAGGATATCCTTATTAGGGATTCTAAGTTATACCTATACAAGATATTTAAAGGGGTAGTATTATATATTTTCCAGCCACACGGTGCTATTTAATAGCACAATCAAGTAACTGTGTTGTTATAAAAACGCTATATGCATGTAGCACTTTTATATCAAATATGACCTAAACAAAATTTGGCTTTGAAATTTAAGGCCTTTAAATTCGGCATCTGTCTCTTTAAAAACTCATGTTGTGGTTCCTCTATTAGCCCTTCAACAACGTTTTTACCAGCATTGTTCTGAGCAGTAGCTCCTATAATGAGCTCGGCAGATGTGAGGTGGAAGCTTGGAAACTGCAACCCGTCTCTTCAGAGGAGGAGCTTCGTCCTCGAAGGCGGGGCTAGGTTCACCCAGGTGTTTTGCACAGCTGAATGGTTGTCATGGAGATTAAAGGATTTCTCAAACATCCATGAAAGAAACAAAGCAACACTCGAGGTGTGTTTTATTGATGGAATAACATTATAACATGATATAAACCTGAAAAAGTCAATTTTACATGATACTGCCAGTTTAAAACTAGATTTTTGCCAATGCCAAGTCTCAATCTGATACTTTGCTAAAATCAATGCCCTCTACACAAGCCCAAAATTATTCACATCCCTGGCAGTTTTAGGCTTAAATGGGGTTTTTTTTCCTGACCTGAAGCAATATTTGTAATTTTAGAGTGGTCCAGCCAAAACCCAAAATCTGGCAGAGAATTTGTGGCGAGAACTGAGGATTAGGGTAATGGAAGAAAGGCCTTTCAGCCTCAAAGACTTGGAGAGCATCGACAAAGTTAAATCATCAAAATGCCAGCGGGAACAAGAACAAGCTGATCATGAGACGTGTTTGCTGTATTGCTAATAAAAATGTTTCCATTGATTTTTGACAAGGGTATAGATATTTTTCAAAACTGATACACGACCTACCGTATTTTCCGCACTATAAGGCGCACCTTCAATGAATGGCCTATTTTGGGGCGTGCTGTGGTGGCGCAGTGGGTTAGCACGCCCCACGTTTGGAGGCCTTAGTCCTCGACGCGGACGTCGCGGGTTCGACTCCCGGTCCCGACGACCTTTACCGCATGTCTTCCCCCCTCTCCTCACCCTCCTTCCTGTCTGCCTACTGTAGAAAAAATACGAGCCACTAGCGTCGCAAAAACTCTTCGGAGAAAAAAAAAAAAATGAATGGCCTATTTTAAAACTTTTTTCATATATAAGGCGCACCGCATTACAAGGCGCATAGAATAGACTCTACAGTAGAGGCTGGGGTTACATTATGCATCCATTAGATGAAACTGCGATAAAGGGAATGTCAACAAAATAGTCAGATAGGTCAGTCAAACTTTATTAATAGATTACAAACCAGCTTTCTGAAAACTCCATTCATTCCCAAAATGAATAAACAGCTGTTTTATTATTTTCCATGAGGTGACGTGGTATTTTTGTGACACAGTTTATCTTTTAACAACAGCAAGGTATAACATATAGTGGAGGGGAACTTTTCCTCGATTCAATAAACACGTAAAAAACAGTCTGATGCTGTTGTGGTAAATCAAACGTTAGTGCAATCACAATATATATCCACTTCCGCTATAACCATTGATTGGTTCATGTTAAATTCTCTCGCTGCTGCTCTTTTCCCGTGTTCTACTGTGTGACTGATCGCCTTGAGCTGAAACTCTGCGTCGTAAGCGTGTCTCTTAATCGGAGCCATTTTAGGGTCTTTACACAAAACCCAGCGTGCACCGCATTTTCTGTGCAATGTCAGTATTTAATGTCTCTTTGATCAACATTAGCAGTGTGATTGTGTCGCACTCACCAAACAATGATTATAGTTTATGGAAACTGCAATCTCTGCCACCGGGTGTTTCATAACCAATACAATGCTTGACCCAACCGGAGTTTCTTTAGGTCAGCCTCCTCCAGAACTGGTTGGCTTGGAGAATGACATAAATTTTGCAAGTCCAACACAACTGGTTACGACAGCAACTTAGGACCATTGTAGAAAGAAAACAAAGAGTTTTAGTCTTGATTTAAAGGAACTCAGTGTTTCAGTTTTCAAGAAGTTTGCTCCAGATTTTAGGTGCATAGAAGCTGAATGCTGCTTCTCCATATTTGGTCTATCTGTTGTTCTGTAATACCACACTGGGCAGATATTCATAAAATAAATAGAGTGAGAGTTTTTGGCTATTAATTCTTGAGAATCAGGTGGGGCACCAACTTGGTAAGTTTTATCTAAATTACAAATTTTGATAACAATTGTTATTGGTGGATCTTAATAGTTATTCATTTCCAAACCAATAAATTTCTTGTCTATAGTCCTTAAAGGGGCAGTATTATGTAAAATTTGCTTTTTTGGGTTTTACATCATGTTACAATGTTATTCCCTCAGCAAAAAAGTCCCTGGAGTGTTGATTTGACTCTTTCATGCATATTTTATGCTGCTCGCATTCTCACTAAAACCAGGAAGATAGAGCACATAACACCAGTTTTAAAGTCCCTCCACTGGCTCCCTGTAGCTCAAAGAATAGACTTTAAAATACTGTTGTTAGTTTACAAATCACTGAACGGCTTAGCACCACAATACATTAAAGATCTGCTGTTGTTGTATCAACCTTCCAGACCTCTCAGGTCTTCCGGTTCTGCTCTGCATCCCCAGAACCAAACGAGGAGAAGCAGCTTTCAGCATCTATGCACCACAAATCTGGAACAAACTCCAGAAAACTGTAAAACAGCTGAAACACTGAGTGCCTTTAAATCTCAACTAAAAACCCACCTGTTTAGAATTGTATTTGAAATGTAATCAATTACAAATTTAACAATCTCATTTGACTTAATGTCATGGTTTGATTATTGATTCTATGTTGCATGACTTTGTGTTTTTGTGTTTGTTATGATGTAAAGCCCTTTGAAATGCCTTGCTGCAGAAATGTGCTGTACAAATAAAATTTGATAGGTTGATTTCAGAAATCCTTCAATCTCCCTGGCAACCATTCAGCTGTACAAAACGCCTAATTGGATGTAGCTCCGCCTTTGAGGATGAAACTCCTCCTCTGAGCTGCAGTTTCCAAGCTTCTGCCTCACAAAGCATCCCTCCCCTCCTCGGCTCCTTCAGACTAGCCAGCAGCAATTAGCAAACACCTGGTGGAACTGAGCATCAGCTGAGCTCATTATAGAAGCGCCTTCTCAGAGCAACGCTGATAAAAATGTTGTTAAAGGGTTAAAAGAGGAGCCATGTTCTGATAACTTTCTGAAGGCGGAGTTTCAGACAAAGGCCACATTCAAGGTGTTAAATTTCAAATTTCTTTTAAGTCATATTTGTTACATATAACATTTTTATAACAACTAAAGGGGCAGTTACTTAATTGTGTTATAAAATGGCACTATGTACTTTGAAAATACATAATATTGCCCTTATAAACAGTGGTCAGGTCTCCATTAGGCTCTTACTTATATGGGAAATTGAAGTGACAAGTGGTGAGGCCTCACCTGCAGGCCATAGATCACTTAAAGCATTCCTAGTCAAAGTAAGTCTCTGACATATGTGTGAAAAAATTAAATATATATATATACATGTATATATTTGTACAATGCCTTAGTTTTATTAGGTAATTACTCTGAACAGGAAACACTTTACATGTTCCATTCTTGTTCCCTACAGGAAGACTGATGGTGGTGCACCTCCTTCTACCTCTATTTCCCATGTACATCATCGGCCTCAGTGTAAGTCACGGCAAATGTAAGAGCAGTTCTGAGTTCATGAAGTGGCGAAGGAAAAAGACCATTTTTGGTCCACTGGGTCCGTTGGGTTAGCCATTAGCTTCAGCCTACAGGTCCAGCTAACCCTGGTGAGTCAAATTACCTGTTTTTTTTTTTTTACTTTGAGTATTGAACCTGAGATTATAAATTGCCCTGTGCTTTCTGCGTATCCCAGATGTGCTCATTACTCTCCCTTTAATCACCCGCTTTGCAAGTTTATTGAAAGCAAAACGGCAACTAGATCCGATAATCAATGCAACGCTAACTTCAAGCTAATGGTTACGTGTAGGCGGGAAGAGTACTAACAGTCCCTGTCAGCTGAAAGCCATACCTTAAACAAACACATTTGACTGCGGTTAGCTAATAATAGTGTAGCACACTAGCTGTTATTCGCCTTCATGTTCCATTACAAGAACATGACATCATTCATTATTTGTCTGGTCAATTAAAAATGATGAGATAATGTTTACATGTGGTTTATGTTGTTTTGCTATGACTACAAACAAACATATTCAGGTCAGAAGTTTCCAATCTGCGTGCTTGGCCCCGTTAAAGAGGTTATAAAAACACAGAGGGAGAATCACATTTGATAAATGTGTGCAAAAACGTTTGCATGTCCATCTAATTCTCCATCTGCACACAAAGGCGACCGGCTCCTAAAACTTGAAAGCAATTTGGTGTCTCTCTGAACAGTTTGCATAAATTTCAGTGATGCCTCATGCATTCATTAGAGGTAAAAGATACTCACATTCATCTATGATAAAACACATTTCTGCCTTAGATTTTCAGTGACTAAAGCTGTTCCCTTCATGGAATGAAACAACTACATAATGCTGAAGGCAGGTGGCGGTTTTGATTGTACAGAAGAAGAAAAAAACCCAAAGCTCCACCTTTGTCTTTACAAAAAGCCCAGGAATTGTTTGGTGTTGCACAGCTGAATGGTTGCTATGGAGATTGAAGGATATACAGATAACCTCAATTTCCCTATGGGATTAATAAAGTTTAACCTAACCTATTGTGCGTTTATAAAACTTCCCCCGCCCACACACAAGCAGTTTACATCAGCTGTCGGCAAATTACGTCACTTAAGCTACTCCATAAAATAGCGACAAAGTTGGGAGAAAACACCAGTCAGCTGGTTGTTCAATAATAATTGAAAACATTTTTGGGGAAAAATTTATATTTTATTGATTATTCATTACCCCATCCATGTATACATAATCACAATACAATACTTTAACCTCTTTGAATTCTGCACCTAAAAATTAACCATAGTAAGAAAAAACTAAAAGTACGACTATAGTTAATAAAAACTAAGGTAAAACTAAATAATATTTAGCTAATAGCAACTAATAAAAACTAGTAAACACACTCTAAAAACAAACTGAATTAGAGTAACAACAATATAAAACTATAATGAAAAACCCATTATACAACCCTACCAACCTTTCGTGACGTTTGACTTCCCTGTAAATACTGTATCTATCCATGTGTACTTTGCACAAACACACTTTCACTTTTACAGCATATAGCCCCTTTAATGGGCTCAACCATTAGGTTTCCGTTTCATCCCTCCTGTTATATCAACAGCTTCACTCTTGGGTGTTGCTATCATTTCTGCTAGACTTCCAGAACTGTTACATTTCCACATGAGATCCTTGATTGGCCCAACATAGGTGAGCCATGAACGTTACATATCGCACATTTGTCTGCACCCAATTACACTGCGGGGGAAGTTGTGTCCACAGTAATGACTTACTCTAGGCTGGGTGTGTTGATCTCAGCTGGGGGAGGCCCCGCTTTAAAGGTTACTCTATCGACTCGGCGCTCGGAAGTTTTTCAGGAACCGAGGTGAAACTTTGCTGGAGTCGGGGTGGCTTGCTCATTGCATCTCCCAAGGGTGAAGTGTGATGCCAATGAACCAAAAAAAGGAACAGAAGGAGCGCAAGCATGCACACACACACACACACACACGGAAGCAGGCACTGAAGACACATTCGTCCAGATGCGAGTGTACAATGTTTGTCGAAGATGCACAAATAGTGAGTGTTCCCCTATGACATAGAATATACAGTCAGGAAAAAGCTATGAAGAGGCATGTGGAAAGGCAATGCTGTTTTCCCTACAAAACAAACTTACATTCAGTGAAATGGATTGTTTTCTCTTTGTATGTTCTTTGTACACTTCTATTCCTCCTGATGTTGACTACAGAAGACGGAAGAACTGAAGACGTTGAATATGTAATGCTGTTGGAATGTGTTGTTTGACCACAAACTGTAAAGTACATAGCCATAAGTGATTAATTTTCTCCAGTTCCCGACAAGGTCGCCCTCTCTCCTGACATTCCCACTGGACAGCAGTCACAGCTCATTAATGTTTTGTACCCAAGTAACCTTCTGCCATCTTCTACTAATACTTAAATAAATTAAGTTGAATAACTGCCCTGTTGTTGCAACACCTAGACAAGCTGAGCCTAACAAGTGTTTGTCTGAAATGATTTGGTTTTTGCCGTTAAATACCTTTCAGAAATGTTTTTGTACAATAACGTTATGATGTTTCAGCTGTGTCTATATCTGAGGTGTTGGACAGTGAATGCCATTAGTGTCATCACCGTCATCATTTAGTGAGAGGTTGTTGTAATTAGCCGGTAAATGCTTGACCAATTAGCTAAGCTAATTGGAAGCTGAGCGAGTATCACTTATTTGTTATTGAGCATTTTGAACTTCAGGAAACTCTCATAAGACATTTAGGAGAAGCATGCTTTACTACAATGGCTGCGTTTAGTATTTCTATTAAATGTTTTGGCGCTGAGGTGGTTTGTTTGGTTGTGTCGAAGTTGGTTTATTTCGGAAAGCTGCAATGAAAAACCTTTTTTCTCATCACACAAGTCAGATGATCAACAACCGGACATTTCCGCAAGTGAAAACCCCGAAGACGAAGACAGCAGGAAGTAGTTGGAGGATCGCTGCGTGGCAGTTTTTGTGAATGACTTATTGCGGTAAACAAACTTATTCAGCTGTGATTTCATGGAATCACCACAGATGTGGAATTGTTTTTTCGAGATTCGCGGAATAACTGAAAAAGTTTTGGGCACATTTGTATTGAAAACGTAGCTATTCAGGAGGAAGGACGATGATTTTCTTTCACCTTTTGATGATACTTTGAACTCACGCACACAAACATCACACTGTAAAATAAAACATTAGGACTAGCTTAGATTGAGCTAATCCTAAACACATCTGTTGAGCATCCTGTTTAAGGGTGTGTTCACACCTGGAAAGTCCTTTGTTTGGTCTCTAGAAAGTAGACTATTATTTCATTTGGTGCGGTTTTCTTTGGCATAGTACTTTTTGCAAATAAGTTATGTCTTGTAAACACAGCTATGACAATCATTGCTCCCATTGGATAGAATTGACAGGGGCAGCACAGCACAGACCTGGAAGGAAAACAAACTGACTTTGATGAAGTTCTTTTACTTTAATGCTGCATTGTTTTGGAGTTCTTCAATTTTCTCCTTGCTGAATAGTTGGGTGCATCCGCCCAAACATCAAGGAGGCTCAGTGTACTCCAGGAACCATCCACAGCTCATTGTTGGGAGCGTCCACGCCGTTTATCGTGAAGCCCAGCAACTGTGAACAAACGTTTGTGCTCTTAATGACTTAATGTTCAAATTCTTAAGAGGGAAGAATGCATTTGCAAGACCCTGTAGCAAAGTGGTGGCTACCTTCATTAACAATATGAAGAAAGAGTTCCACGATCCAAAGCCCTTCACCGAAACAATGCACAACCCTTTTAACTGCAGAAACCTAAACAAATGCACAAGCCCAAGAAAACGTCTTTGTTCTTATTTGTGAGAAAGTGCTTGCTGGAAGTTCCAGAGTCCAAAAGATGTGGCTTGAGGCCCGGCAGTTGCCTATTCAGCAGTGATTTAGCAGCTGACAAAGCTGAACCATGTGGCTCAATAGCACTAAAAGGCTCATCCCGTATAATGGGGTTCCTCTGTGACGCAAACATGGAGAGGCAACCCCTCCCCTTTAGTTTACTCTGACATATAGGCCTACACACACACACACACACACACACCTGTCCAATTTGTCCGGCATTAAGTACACATAGAAAGACATTTTCCATACACGCGTGCTCATGTGAGGCAGTTTAGAAAGAAACACACACATGCACACGCCGCCCTGCCCCTCTAATGAAAAGGCAGGGCATTGAGACAATTGTGCAGGGCAAACACTTGTGTAATTGCCGTTGAGAAACGGCCCTTGTCGCAGGCTGTCATCGATTGGTTGTTTGCTCACTTGTGTGGGAGGAGGCCTGAGCAGCTTCGGTCATTACTGCACTGGCCGTGGTAAGGCTTTATTACCTTAATGTGGTTCGAGGTTTTTACTCCGGACAGGAGATTGCCACACTTTACTTGTGGCTTTACTAATAAAAAAGTACTTGTAAGACTTGCTGAGAGAGAGACAGAGAGCAAAGATTGTCGGAAGGTAATCAGTTATTTATACTAGAGACTCTAAAGTTCTTGGCTGACTACTCAAACTCACTGCAGGAAGTCTGGGTTGTGATTAAGCACAATGAAGTTGGCAGCATTATGAATGAAGTGCAGGAGTCCAGAAGTGCGTCACTGTGTAGTATACGTCCATCCCCAGCAGATGGCCCCGCCTGCAAGTGCTTATTCAGGGGGGGAAGCGGTGACTTACAGGGGTGGGGGTGCCCTTTATTGATCTCATAGGTTGAGATACAGCATGAAACGAACCATTTTTGGAAACTTTTTTCAACTATTTATCGCCGGCGGTGCTACTGCACGTCCACCAGTTCGCTCTGCCTCTTATTTGATTAATGACATCAATGCAAACGAGGGATGGCAAATGGTCCATATGACTGGTGAATTTTGTGAATGGAGCACTTAGTGACTGAGGAATGACGTCAGCACAAAAGCCGTATCTCTCAACGGCGAGCCAAGTCCGAACCGGGGGGTCTAGAGGAGGCTTCCCATTGGCTCGCCGTAGCATCACGGCCCACGCGATTGGCTGCCGGCAAATAATTAAACACCTACACAGTCGATGCACAAATCCGAGTGGTGGGATATATAGGCTGGTGGTTGGCGCTTCATGCAACAGAGTCAAGAGTTGTCCTGCAAGTTGAGAGAAAGTCAACTTCTTGTTGTTTTGAACAGAGATTCAGAGAGATATTTATATAAATTTATTTTTACTGCTGGGTGATTACCATTGAAGGTGAGTGTTGACTTCCTTTATTGTCTACATCAGTGGGTCGGGGTTGTATTTTGACTCTTTGGTTGTGGGATTAGACGGGTGGCAGCTGTTTGACTGGGTTGATGTGAATGAAATGAGGCTGGTTACCAGAAGCAGAACATGTTGGGAAGCTCCTGTTTTCCTATTGGGGACCAAAGGCTCAGCCAAGTCGGAAAAAGAGGGAGGAAAGATAGAAACAATGGGCAAGGAAATCTCCAGAAAAAGCAAAAAAAAAAAAGAAGAAATTGCTGAGGCGGTGCACTTCACAAGAACGAGAAAAACGGGCAGAAGCAGCCAGCTCAAAGTGTGTGTGTGTGTGTTGCAGACAAAAGGGTGCGCGCGTGTGTGTTAGAGAGTGCTGGAAGCTCATTACACTAATGCACTGGTCCCTTAGGGAGTTGGCAAGCTTGGAGTAACCCCCCCCCCCAACACCACCTATCTTTTCACCCCTCCTCTTCCAGCAACTGCTACCTATATTGCAGAGTCTGGGACCCTTGCCTACCCGCCCGCCCCCTCCTTCTCAAACACAAACACATACACACACATTTATGCACACCCAGCTACCTGCAGGCATGTCGCACTCCAGTCCCCGCTGCGTATGACATGAGAGAACTACATGTCCTGTGCTCGCTCTTGGATATTTCGGAACAGTGCGTTTCGGTGAACAAGAGTAGAACGGGGGGGTGGCTGCCGTGTGTGTGAGGATGAGGAGACGTGGGTAGAACTAAGCCAAGGTTGATAGGAACTCAAGGGTGGGGGGGAGAGAGGAGGAAGAAGGGGCTCGGCGAGCAGCAAGTGCATTTGTTACACATGTTGCCTTGTAGGTACATCAGTGCGCAAGATGCTGACGAGAGGGTTGGGGTGTTTTCCTTCCTGTTGCAGGGGACCATGGTTATGTTGAAAATCTCCGCTTTCCTCGTTGCCTACGCCCTGGTCATCTGCCAGATGTACTGCTCACAAGCCGCCCCTGCCAGGTGAGACACGGTTCTTGCGGCTTACTTTTCGTTCAGGCGGCTGTCAAGCACTTGCAGTGATTTTTGGATTTAAAAGCAACGCTCATATGACAAACAATTGGTTTCCTGGTTTTCAGGAGTTTTTCTTTAAAAAAAACAAACAAACTGTAGTCGTAAAAGGTGTTTCTAGTCATTATGTCTTTCTTTTTGAGGAATTATCTGCAGTAACATTAATGGAAGCAGTAGAAGCTGATATACAGTACGTAAATGTACATGTACAAGTGTGATGTTTTACTATCAAATATATAGCATACTGTAAATTTAACTACACGGCAAAGACACAAAATCTAATAAATTATTTATCTTCCAGTCTCTAATGCAAATATCTTGGTACACTTGGAAATAGGACAAACTAAATTACAAGTAATTTTTCAGCAAGATATAGGAGCTTGTTTTAAGTTAATAATTCACTAAAATAGATTCTAAAAAGTAACATTGACAGAATTTGTTTTAAATGTCTTGTTATAAATAAAATAATTTGCCAGTGGAACTAGTACTTTTCATCAATACTGAGGAATTGTTAGCCTAAAACAATCTCCTATTTTTTTGCTGAAAGGTTAGTTCTCTTATTTGCAGTGTTCCAAGATATTTCCACTAGAAAGTAAACAAAAAAGTACTTGGTAAGATTTTGTGTTTTTGCAGTGTACGAATACATTCTTACATTTGAAATTTTTTACATTTAAAAGGTTGTTTTACTAATTCATTTGACTCGATAAAATGCAATAGAATAGAATGTGCTTGATTTAATCCCAACCTGGGATGTCTTAGTTGTAGCTAAACATTATGATGCAAATAATAAAAAAAAGATAAATCTAATGCTCAGTTTAGAATATAGAAGTCATGAAGTTAGGAAAGAAAACCGGAAACACATGGATTTTGCTGCACGTTATTGCACATCTATTCCGCAGTTTGCATACTATTAATAAGACACAAAAAGAGGAAGTTGTAATTCACTCCTGAGGGAGATAAATGAGACCTATATATCCATACGGAGCTTCATTCCAGCCACTCTCCCGAGCGTTCCTATGAAGCTATTGATTTTGTAATAAATCTAAAGCTTGTTGGAAAACAACCCCCTTTTCTCATATGGGGCACTTTCCGCAGATTGTTTCGCCCCCCCAGCCGATCCCCAACCCCTCCCTACTGTTGGCCGCTGGCCCTCAAACCCAGACGTCATTACTCTCCGAGGTGCTGATGTCTCCGCCTCGCCTTTCCATCCATCGTCTTTACCAGCACCCCAAGATCCCACCCAAAACACACACACACACACATCCTGGCATCTCAGGGAGGTTGTGGGGCCGTGTGAGCTCTTAGACCTCTTCAGAAATGTTCAAAAGCCAGCTTTTGAGTTACGTAAACGCCCCATGAAATGTGTGACAAATGTCCGGCAGCTTCTTAAGGGGGTTAGGAACCAAACTGAACTCCTGGCCCGCTGACCTCTTGTCCCCTTGTTGTCTCCTGAACCGTCCCATCACAGACCAGGTTTAGAGTCCATGTCAGAACGAGTCACGCTCACGGACTACGAGGCGCGAAGGTTACTGAACGCCATCGTCAAGGAGTTTGTGCAGATGACGGCAGAAGAGATGGAACAGCAGGCGACGGAGGGAAACAGGTACATCCGATTCTTATTTCCTCAAATAAAGCTTTAATATTTCCTTACAGCAGAAGCAAACTCATAGACGACTCAATTTCTCATGGAATGATGTAGAATCGTCTCAATTAATTGATCATGAAGTTAATTTTATTAACTTGTATATTACCATGTCTTTTTCTGGAGGGTTGTACAAATAGTGTGGTGGGTTTAAGAACAGATTTGTTCTAGAACTTTCTAGAACATGCTCTAGAATTATTAGACTACATTTTGTTCAGGCAACAATGTGGACAGGTCCTGAACCCGGCTGCTTTTAGCGAAAATGTCAACCGGACAGATTGTTTTTAGATTGTTCCCACATTTCACTCTCTGGTTTCATTCTAACACCACTGCTGATGCATCATCATCAGTCAGCTCTAGAGAGGTATGTCCTTATATAGGGAAAAAAAACTAAACCAAAAAAAATAAAATAAAAAACACATGTTTTTTCCCCACAACAAAATGCTAAAATGGAGAAACAAGTAAAAAAAAAGAAATCTGTATTCTCTGTCATGACCCTTTTTCCTGCATGAAACAAGCCTGGTTTTGACTGTGTGAAGGGGTGAAAAACTGCCTGCTGGGCATGTGAAAAGCATATATTCACTTATCAGACCCCCCTCCCCAAAAAAACAAGTGTGCATGATGTCAGTTATAGTTACGGGAAGCTGCATGACTGTGGGAAATGGATGGGTTGTTTTTGTTGGTGTAAAAGCAGAAGGATTTGTGGGAGAGGGGGTTGGAGGTTGGCGCATGATGGGACGGATGACGAGTTCTTTGAATGTTTCACAAAAGAAAAGCTGGTGGCATGATGCTGTATGAGATTCGAGACGTTCCTATTCCACTTTTGTTTAATCTGTGACGGCATGAGACAGAAATGCATGCGAGGTCAGAGCGGCGTGTAAGCGGAGGTTAGAGAAAAGACCAAACGATGATGATTTCTCTTGCATGTTTTCCCTTACCTATGAGTCCTTTTTTTCCTCTGCATGTCTTTTTCTGTGTGTCCCCTCCCCAACAGCATGGACAGGCCCCTAACCAAGCGCTGTTCCAACCTCAGCACTTGCGTGCTGGGCAAACTGTCTCAGGAGCTGCACAAGTTGCAGACATTCCCCCGCACGAACGTGGGAGCGGGAACGCCCGGCAAGAAGCGCGGCGCTCCTGAGAGGGACAGCTATGCAAGCTATGGCGAGACGTTTGACAGCATCTGAACCCTTCTTTCTCCTCTCTCTCCTTTTATTTATCCTTCCTTCTCTCCTATCTCTTTATCCCGGTTTGCTCTCCGTATTTTTCATCCTGGCAAGTGCATGCTGACTCCTACCGGCTTGAGAAGAACCTGACTTTTTTCTCTTTTTTTATGTACCTCTTTCCCGCCTTTTTACCCTGCTTGGTTTTTTGGGGTTTTTTTGGGCAGAGAATAATTTGTTCCTTTTTTCTCAGACAATCAGACACAATTTACACAGCTGTAATTTACAATGTCAGATATCCATTTCTGTGTAGTGTTTTTGATGGCATCTGATAGACAGATCACTTAATGTAACCATTAATAAATAATCCACTCATGAAGACACCATGTTTGTTGTTCAATAAACGTATTTTTCTACCAGGAAGCCTTAGCTCCTGTTCGTTTTTTAAAGACACAACAAAATTGGGTTTGTATGAACACGCGAGAACAAAATTTGGTTGGCATGGATACGAGCAAAACGAAACAAATTAGTGTGTAAATATACTATAAAACGCTTCAGTACGTCCAAAGGTAAGAAAATAATCCACTCATGTAGACACCAATGTCTGTTATTCAATGAACATAATTTTCTACAAGGAAGCCTTAACTCCTGTTTGTCCGTTAAAGACACAAAAATTGGTTCGTATGAACACGCAAGAACGAAATTAGAGCGTAAATACACTTTAACACCAAAATTAAACAAATTAGAGCGTAAATGAACTTTTA
This sequence comes from Xiphophorus couchianus, assembly GCF_001444195.1. Taxonomy (NCBI): domain Eukaryota; kingdom Metazoa; phylum Chordata; class Actinopteri; order Cyprinodontiformes; family Poeciliidae; genus Xiphophorus; species Xiphophorus couchianus. The sequence goes on along the minus strand of NC_040229.1, from coordinate 28,021,724 downwards.
CGATGCCTTGAAATCTGTCCGGGAAGTCCTCAGTAAGTCAGCAGGTAAGAAAATACATAAGCTGTTACCTTATTTGCCCACTTTTATCAAATTTGTCGCACTGCTGGTGTGTTGTGGTGTTAGCTCGTGCTAATCTCCTTTTGCTGTCCTGAAGCAGCGTTACGACACAGAAGCGCGCCTGCAACACGGCCACGTGCGTGACCCACCGCCTGGCCGACTTCCTCAGCCGGTCGGGCGGAATTGGCAACAGCAACTTCGTTCCCACCAACGTTGGCGCCAAGGCCTTCGGCAGGCGAAGGAGAAGCACCCAGATGTGAGCGCTCTCCATCAGTCTTCTGGGAAATGGTAAATACGGTTTTATACAAATTGTTTTTTTTTATCGATAAAAGTTTGTGTTATTGCCTCAGGATGTACCTCAGTTTCTCTTGTTTTCTGTCTTTCAGAGGCGGACACCTGAAAAGAAAAAAGAAAAAAAACAACAACCTGTGAACAAAATTCAACACGGCAAAACTACGCAGATGAATACTAAACTGGCCCTTTATCTTTTCTTTCACCTTCTTACTGGAAAAGAAAGGATGTTTTGTCCCCATTATCCATCCTGTTATTAATCTTTTTCTCTCTTTTTTTTGGCTTTTGGCAAATAACTGAAAAAAAAAATGTGGGAAAAAAAGCACTTTACTTTATGTACATAAACAAATGAACTCCTTAAAGTAAAAAAAAAAAAAAAACATCCCGATGGTTACTCTTTTTTATACATGACTTATTATTGGAAAATAAAATGAAAACAGCAGTGGTCATCACTTTCTTTTTTTCGCCCCACGTTTCACCTCGTTAGAGCCGACCCCCCGCTGAGAGTCACATCTAAACATTCCCCCTTCTACGCTGGTAAAGATCCTCCCCACTTCGCTCCCCACACAACTTTGTCTTGTGCCTTGATGTAGAAAAATTTACATGAACATGATTGTACGGCTTCGTTTCGAGACGGCAAAGAAGAACCCGAGTGAGGATGAGGAGGAGAATGGTGATGGATTCATATTGTAAACAATATTGTGAAAAACCAAAAAATTTCAGCAAGATTAAAATGTATTTTAGATACACTTTGGTTTGAGGTAATTGTGTTGTTCTTTTCGTAAACAGATGTAGAGAGAGAGAGGGGAAAAAAAATCACCTGCCACTTATATTTGTACTCACGATGCCGTCACTGATCCCAGAATAAATTTGAAAACTATTTAACATTTGAGTCAAATTTACAAATACAAACAGTCCATATGGAGCAGAAATGACTCACTCCGAATAACCCGGATAAGTCTGGATACATGACAAGAAAATCGTGGAATTGCTGAACAAAGTGCAGCCAAAAAACAACCACATCTGGTTGACGCATGCGGCAATATTTTAGGCAAAACATTAAAAAAAAAAGAAGAAAAAAAAGCCCCACAATATTTGAATTTTCTGCAGGAAACGTAACATGAAGGAAACCTTTTGGGAGGGTTTCACTTGTTGTTACAGCAACACTCCAACAGATGGCAATCTGATTAATCGCACAAATAGTTTCTGTGTGGCTCTGCTGATGTGCTTCAAGGGAGGAAGAAAACCTTCCGTTCTCCAACACCTCCAGCTGCCTCCTGTAACGTCTTCACATTTTCACAAATGATCTCAAAATGGGATAGAGTTACGGTTAATTCTGTAAATAGCCAAACTTGACTCAGAACATCAACCGTGGTGAAAGGCCTGAAAGGGCTCACAGCAGCAGGTAATACTTTCCACGCAACACCGAGTAGATTCCCCGTCGTGCAGATGAACATTTCTGTGTTCCTGCCAAGTCATTTGGAATAATTTGTTGTGCGGCGTTTTCCATATTAGCGAAATTAAATGGACCAAATCCTGAAAAAAAAAAGACCTCTTAGTTTTGGAACTGAAATATGGCACATTTATCCGTATAGATGTTTTTCTGCAAAGAAGAATAAACAAACCCAAGGTCACCAAAAAAAAGCTGCAGGTTTGCAGCGTCTCTTCCTCCACGGTACGGGATGTCTGCAGTGTTCTTAAAACTTAAAGACATTTCCTGTTTGTTTTTCTGAAGGTTTTCTGTTTTCACTGCCTATGGGGAATATTTCACTCTGCTGGTGCATGGCTGAAAAAGAAAATTGTATTTTATTTTGTTTTTTTCAATTTTAGTCTCATGTATTTCATAAACGCATCAAATATTAAATTACTTTATTCAAATACATTCCATTTTAAATGTAAAAGCATCATAAAAGTAGCTCTTTGAAAGGGTTTCTTGCCTGTAGGCGACATTGTATCATTGTGGAACGACGCACTGAAATAAAGAGGGTTTCACCATCATTTTTCAAAATGATCTTTATGAAAAGTTGAATATGGCAACACTAAAGTCAGGCTGTTACTGTAATCTTTAAGCTACAGTTTATTGTTACAGTAACCTTTTTCTAATTTACACACATTTTGTTCCATGTGACGGATTAATTCAGCCCCTTCAAGGCAGAAGAGGTTAGAAACCACTTTCTATGTACCTCACTGTGCTAAAGCTACCTGTTTCTGTACTGTCATTCTCACTTACCCCATCCTAATGGTCTAGTCCAAGTTTCTCCTGGCAGTTTCTTTCTACATCACATTTTAATTCCAACTCATTTTGATTTTAGACAAGAACTGTGATATCTAACCTGCAGAGTACAGTAGGGTCCTAAAGGTTCGCTGTTGTCTTAAGATATCACTGGCAATTCATTTAGCTTTCCAAAATGAGAGATTTTTTAAAATCAATTATGAACAAACTAAATAAGTAAAAACAACAATAATAAATTACTCCTGCTAATGATTTACATAAACAACTTAAGCCCTAGTACAGTACCTTGTGGGACTCCATGATCTCCAGCGATCTGACTTCTCATTCGTTAGTTGCACATGCTGGAAACTTTCATTACGACATTCGTCTAATCCACAGAGTTCACCGAGGTTTTTGTGATCGAAGATCTCAAAGCCCTTTGTGTCGATTGAAGCGTTGTCTTTCGGGTGGCTGCTGTTGATCTGGTCGTTTTGAAGCTGCGTTTGCATTAATGCAACTTTAGAGATGGAAGGCCTAATGAGTACATTCCAAATGAGGGGAAAACGTGCCAAACAGGATACCGTTGATCCTATCAGGCTGCATGGATGAATGCTAAGCAATGCAACCGAGCAAATAGGGGATATTTGTCACTACTTGCTTCATGCTCCAACACACAAGCGTCTGCGGCAAAAAAACAAAGGAGTTTTTTGTTAAACGCTGTACGTAAGCTCAAGTGAAGTACAATAAAGGAGAAAGGAAGCAAGTATTGACAATAAAAGGACCAATTGACAATATGAAATAACTCCCAGCTGATGGATTTGTAGGACTAATACGAGAACTTATGTCATTATTGTTGAAGCAGCGAGGGGAATTGTTTTCTATTCCCTATTGAACTTTAAAAGAAAATCCCTGATCAGTCACACTATCTGCTGCTCCGTCTGCCGGAGAGAGAGCAGCGAACTTCCACATGGAACATTTTTCTGAAATGACAGAAGAGGAAAAATAAAATCTCATCTCCATATTCCGGATGATTGAGAAGAGCAGGAGGTTGAGGGGGAGCTGATTCTTGGGGTCGGTTCGGATTTAGGATTCTCTCTCAGCCGTAATCTAACAACCCCACTTTGTAAACAAGAATAGCAGTCCTAATGGCAGACAGCTGCTTTGAATGGGGCCCTTCCAGGCACGAATTAAACAATTCATATCGGAGAGAAACCAAGAAGTGCCCCTTTAAGTGAAAGACGTGCCTCTCGTCCGGTTCCCAGAAACCCACACCACACGCCTGATTCCAAACCGAGGGTTTTGGAAGACATTTTCCTTTTAAATAATAATTTGATGGTAGGGGAAATGGAGAGCTGAAGGCATGATGCTGCATCTGAGATGGTTTATGTTCCACCCGATTCTGCAACTTAGCACATTACTGGTTCTACTGAGAGGACCCCGCTTGGTTTCAGACATATCCTTGACCAGCGTTCCTTTGGTTTTACAGTGTACAACTTTTCTGCTTTGCTTGTCTTTATTGTGGAACTTATCAATATTTTTTCAACACAGCTGTTTAAAGGGATATGTGAGGATTTAGTCTGGATAATAGTGCTAACAGTAAAAGGAATCTATTATCCCAACTGAAGCGGTCTTTGTAAGAAAACCCAATAAAAACCGAGCGTTTCTTAGGTTCCATACTGTGGGGTCCCGTTTGGAAAATTTGCACAGTCAGAAATGAACAGCAATAATTTGGGTTGCTCATGCACAACATTTCAGCTTAAAACATAGGATGAGCCATTTCAATGGCAATAGCAGTATATTGTATACCAGTGGATCTATGGCAACAGTGACTGCGCCGGCTCACCGTCAGGAGTTTATTATATAGAGGCCTGCGAGACCCAGCTTTCATTTTGGTAGTCCATTTCCGGTAATCAACACGTGAATTTCCATATTAGTTATATATTTTACTCTGAGAAAATGTGTAGTTTAGAGCTAAATATGTAGCTTCAAGTTAGTTTTAAAATAAAGATGTAGTCTGCTAGCTAAATAATTAGCTTGTAGCTAAATATTTGGCTTTAAAATCAATGTCTAGATCACTAATTCTATCAATAAACCTTTCAAGTTATAAAATTAATAAAACTGGTCTGCTGTTGCCAGTATGTTAAAGCAGGACTTGCAGCTTACAGAGCAACATGCAGGACTTTTCATGGCGTATTGGTACTGCGTCTGCAGTGAAGTGGGTTCTGTACCAGTCTGTAGTGGTGAAGAGAGAGCTGGGCCAAAAGGAGAAGCTCTAGATTTAATGGTTAATCTACGTTCCCACCTTCACCTTTGATAGTGACAGAAAAAGAAGATTTGCAGAAACAAGTGAACAAAATGAGTTTCCTCCAAAGGATCTCTGGACTCTCCCTTAGAGATGGGGTGAGAAGCTTAGTCTTCTGGGAGCGACTAGAGCGAGAAGAGCCACTGCTTCTCCATGTCGAGAGGAGCCAGCCGAGGTGGCTCAGGCATCTGGTTAGGATGCTTCCTGGATGCCTCCCTGAGGTGAGGTGTTCCAGGCACGTCCCACCATTAGGAGACCCAGAGGAAGACCCAGAACACGCCGGAGGGACTTTGTCTCTCTGCTGACCTGGGAACACCTTGGGATTCCCCTGGAAGAGCTTGAACAAGCAACTGGGGAGAGGGAAGTCTGGGTCTAGTCTGCCCAGACCCCAGATAAGCAGAAAATGGGGATTAATGTTGTTGGCACACTCTCCTAAAGACATACGGACTTCTGTATATCAAATTTTTAGGAAAGACTCTGAGATGGGGTTATTTTGTATATATATCCAGGTATGACGGATCTAATTTTGTACCCTCTATCTCAATCTTTCTGCAACAGAGCAATCTTGCTGGCTGTAGTCCGTTTCAGCTCATAAACAAAAGTCTAACTCGAAGCGGCACCAGAACCTCTGATTTGTTTTCTTAAAGTCTACCTTTGCATTACCGTCCTATAATATATGTGCCATTCTGCTCAGTTTATATGAGCTCCTTTTCTCACGTTGGCCAGGAAATTAGGTCAGATTTGTGAGGAAATTAGATGTTTACGTTCACATTTACGCTGGAGCTAATATTTATTGCCCCCCTCTTACGGCGCATAAGGATCCTATGTACGCATGGAGGAGCACGCGTAGTCGTCCGCGTCACATAACGGCATAATAATTATTCACTCAAGAGTACAACCATATAAGCCGCATCAGGCCGACGCAGCGGGGTCTTTCGTGGAAATGAGAACCAGCCGTCTCTGCCCCGTTTATGCTTTATTATTTTTCTTCCTCCATTTTTAAAGCCCCCAGTTTTTTCCCCATGAGGTAGTCATTTTCAAGGCTGACGTGAAACCAGACACTCAGGAGCAGTCGTGGTGAAGGTCCAGAAACAACACCAGGCCGAGACCGACATCCTCTTACCTTCCCTCATCCCCCTGTTTTCGGTCTTCTGGGACTAGCTCCTGGGAAGGAAAACACCCTTTCACCGTGTCAGAACTGGGATTTCTTTCTGCTGCCATGGCAGCTTTTTTTTTTCTTCTTCATCTAACTCTCTTTTCAGTCCCTCCCTCTTCTTCTCCCCTCCCTTTCCCATTGCTGCCACATCTGGAACCCAGCTCCTCGTGTATTTATGTGGTCTGTTTTGTTTCTTTTCTTTCTTTTTTTCCAAAAGTATTATTTAAAAGTTCTTTACCTAGTCTTGTTGGCAGCTTCTCTCCATCTGATGAAGTCTGCAATTACATCTCACCATAACAGGTCACTCTGCAATTACATGCTCCACCACAGAATCTTACCCCCACCCCACCACCCTCCTCTGAACTGAACCGCTGCTCATATGGCGGACCGAAATAGAATAGTTTCATGTCTGTTTGGAAGGCAGCCCAGCTGAAACTATGCTCCGCTGTGACTGACAGTGGGATGTGGACTTTTTCTCCTCAAGAAAAAACCTATAAGGCCAGCTGTGCGCTCAGACTCCGTTCAGTTGCACTCCGGCAGGCGTTGGTGGTGGTTGGGCCAGCTGGGGCTCTAAAGCAGGAGACAGAGCTGAATAGAGTTTGAGTCGGAGTGGATAAAAGTGAGCAGAGGGAACAGAGGGCCCGGCGAACGCGCGTGTGGAAAGAAGCACAAACTTCTTGACTATGAACCGCGGCGGGAACACCTTACCGTTCAGTCTCTAGCCAAGACAATGGGTGAGTTTGGTGAACTTTCAGTTTTGGGGACTGTTGGACTAATCCAGCGCTTCTCAGTTCCAGTCCTCAGGCCTCCCTGCTCGGCACGTTTTAGATGTGCCTCTATTCCAGAACAGCTGATTCAAATGATTGCATGACCATCAAGTGCTGCAGAAACCTGTTAATCACCCACAGGTACAATCCAGGTGTGTGGCAGAAGGGAAACACCTAAAACATGCAGGGCAGGGGGACGTGAGGACCGGAACTGAGAAACACTGTTAGACTAAGCTGAGTTAAAAGTCAAAGCCTTGTTGATAGTTTGAGTAAAACTTCAGTAGTACGACACCGAATATTCCATCAGGTGCCGTCTGATTTATGAAGCACAGTACAGGCAGTCTGGAGCCAGTTGCTATGGTAAACCGTGAAGTCTGACAAGTGTCAGCAATATTTCAGATTTCTTTTTAAAAAAGCATCCTCTGCAACACTCTGGTAAATTCTCAGGACAATAACTTAACAGGCAAATTTCTAACCTCATAATAATAATAACAATACATCAAATTTATAGAGTGCTTTTTAGGACACTCAATGACCCTTATGCCAGATTGGTAAACGTGCAGAAAAGACTAGCCACAACTTCACTAAAATGTTACTTTGACAAAAAACTAAACATTTATCAATTGCTATTCTTTTGTGAGGTACAATCCTCCTTCATTTGTCACATTTCTTTGGGGACTTGTCTAAGAAATAAGCATTGCTAATTGCCCAACAATGTCTCTTCTGCAGCCTGAGTTCAGTATCCATGGGAACCGACTGTTGAGCCGGTCGATGAGTGGTATTCTCCGCTAACTTTATGACTCGTTTGGTTTTTAGCTTTGACCAGAGGCAGACCAACTGATTACATCACGCGGACGTGATGAAATCAGTTGCTGGCGGCACTGCTGATGCGTGCCTGTTGGATTCATAAACGTTGCTATGGAGATGTAAAAAAAACAAGTGCACATACGCCATTTGTACTTCTATCTCTTTTAAATCTATCCTGAACGTAGCAGAGTGTAGCTGTCTCCTAAACACGAGAACTGCTAGCCGCTCTGCTGCCCAGCCTCCCCCTTCAAGCACAACACATTTTGTGTGTCAGCACTTGATTATTTCATTCAGCTGGGCTATCTCCTCACCATTTCCTTGTCGTCTATAATCTACAACAGATCATGATTATCTCCATCAAAAACCCCCATAGCAGTGCCTGGAGCCAAAAATAAACCCGAGTTAGAAAGGCGGCTGTGAATACGTTAAACCAAGACGATCTCCAATGAAGTGGTATTCTTTTTTTTAATTTTTTTTTTTAATGAAATGGCCAGATATCCATCCAAATGAGTTATTGGTACCAGACTTATTTCTGGACAAACATTTTGAGCTTGTCAGGTTTGTTTTAAACTATTGACTTTCTCTGACTGCTAACTGTTAACGCCGGGTTCCCTCTCTGAGTTCGTCGGTGTGTCATAGCAGTCGGTGTGCAGTCAGCTCTGCACAGTTTCCATGAGGAATAATTCACAGTTGCCGTTGGTGATGAGAGAAGTGTAATGGAAGTGAGACAAAAATGAGCGTGATGCATAGGTGCAATTATCTTAAAATAAAGACTGTTTTAGTTTGAAGGTTTTAATGCTTTAGCCACAGTTGTGCAACGCCATCAGGAGACTGAGTCATATTGTATTTTGGAGCTTCAGGAAACTGTTATTAGGATGATTGCTACTCACCAAAAAGATCCTGAGTTTAAATCCTTTCTTTCTAGAGTTTACACTTTCTTCCTGTGCATGTGTAGTTTTTCTCTTGGAACTGCTACTTACCGCCCAACATGCATTAACATCCCTGTTAAGTGCATCAGCCACTCTACTGTTATTTTACCAACATTGCACAGAGAAGTAGCTCCTATAATGAGCTCAGCAGATGCACAGTTTCACCAGGTGTTTGCTAATTGCTGCTGTCTAGTCTGAAGGAGCTGAGAGGGCGGATAGCGAGGGAGGGCTGCTCTGTGGAGCTCAGAGGCTCGGAAACTACAGCTGCTGAGGTGGAGCTTTGTCCTCGAAGGCGGGGCTACGCTCACCCAGGTGTTTTGCACAGCTGAATGGTTGCCATGGAGATTCAATGATTTCTCAAACATGCATAAAACAGTCAAATCAACATGCCAGGTGTGTTTTGGTGAGAGAATAACATTACAACATGATGTAAAGCTTGACAAAAAGTGTCATAATACTGCCCCTTTAAAGAAAAACAGTTTAAACAGCATAACACAACTAACCTAACTACAAACTAAACATAAGATTGAGTGTGAAAACTGTATAGTAACAAAGATATTTGACTCTTAATAGAGTACTTTTGCTCTAAAAGTCCTCTCATAATGTCTAATTTATAGCCAGAAATCAATTTCTGGCAGCGTACTTGATGAATCTTAATCCATAGGCAAAGACCTTCAGTTCATTGATATTCCTGGATTTATGTGCATCTTGCAACTTTTAAAAAAGCCCCACCAGAAATTTTCAACAGAGTTCAGATCAGGTATCTATGACGGCCGCTGTTGTATCTCAGACTTTGGGGTGTGATTGAGGATCATTGTCCAGTTTGAGGGTCCAGCGACACCAACACTCCAGCTTCCTCACAGATGGCACAACTTTTTCTCTTGTGAAATCTGACCGAAAAACACAATACTGAGGGTGTTGTTTTTTTTTTTTTTTTTCCAGCATATCCCATACCAGTCAAGTCTCCCGTTTTGGTCGGGAAACGACAGTTTTTTACCCCCTATTATTATTTTCCCGTAAATATCTTATGGTAGCACCGCACGGTGACGTTTCCCGTGATCTCAGGTCCAAAACGTGACAGGTGTGGTATGTCCTTCAAAAGCTCCTTGGTGACGGTGTCCTGATGATGGCTTCCTCTTCCACCCGTGTCCAGGTGAAATGTTCTTTGAAATTCCTAAAATAATTAAGACCTTGGCTCTCTTTTTAGATCCCAGTCCTTGGTTGTAGTAGGTGATTGTCTTTCCTACGACCCTTCTGGACAATTCCGGTGACTTAGCCATGCTTCGAAGATGTAGCGAAATATTTCCATCAAAAGTCCAGTTGTTTGAGGTTTTGTATCTCAGTCTAAACTGACACAACTGATGAACTCCTATTTTTAAACAGCAGCTCATCAGAGATTACACTCATATGGGGATCAGATGGATGTATTCGAATGAGTTCATTACTTCAGGTCGACGTGTTCACATTCTAAATATCTGGTTTGGAGAAGTGCTGCTGTCATCCCTTCGGCGTGGCCTCTGTTGTGATTTGAGGGCATCACATGGCAAATAAACGGCCCCCTCAAGATTTCGCACGTCGCTCTCAAGTGGAAAATATTTTATGTTTTTGTTCTGAGTCACGTCGAGGTTGAGCGCCCCGGTAGCAAAAAAAAAAAAAAAGTTTGGAAAGTGGCTGATCTGGTTTGTGTAGGAGTGATGAAAGTTGAGGTGGCGTAAAAAACAACAAAGATCTCTGGGAGTCTGAAAGTAATAACGACAACACAGTCGGCATGCATCTTTACGACGGCCTGCCTGTGTGGCACTGTGGTGCGCGGAAAAATCTGCGCTTGGCAGCGGCAGACAAATAAAAAGATCAAGATGGACTTGTTAGGAAAAGTTTCCAAATGCGTGATGTTTTTGTAATATATTTTTATAGTCTTTTAATTCCTCTTTGGCTTTTTGTTCACTGCATAAGAGGGCAGTCAACGCCACGGCGAACTGGGATCGCAGGCATCTCTGGGGCGCTACAAGTCGTGTTGTCACTATGTCACTGTTTGTCACACAGCAACACAAAGGACCAAACAGAAGACGTACAAGTAGGCCAAAAAAAACAAAAGACAATACATGTGAATCATTTGTCACCGTTGTTGTTTGTTGCTGTTGTTCCTCAGATCAGTGGCGTGACGGACGGCTCTGAAGCCTCAGAAGAAGGAGGTCCTGACTAAAAAAAAAAAACAAACAAAAAAAAACGAGCTTAGTCCTTTCATTTGGTTGTGCTTGTGTAGATGTTTGGTGGTTTTCCTCCTACAGTCCGGAGGCAAGTATTCCTCTAGACGCAGTTGGACAGACCTTGAACTTGATGTTGTTTTTCTATTGGGATTTTATGGGATAAACTAACGGATGCTAGAGAGCTTTAGTAAACAAACAGAATCATGAAGTTCAGAAGTGGTAAGGTTTCAAGCGGGGTTAGTTTATAAAACAACAGTCTAATTCAATTCTCAATCCATCATGCAACAATGGAAGGAGTTTGGTGCAGTGGAGAACCTACCGAGACATGACCGTCCACGTAGGAGGACTTCTGACTGGACAATTATTGTCTCTGAAGAAGGTGAAGAATGGGCTCTAGTTACACGCTGTAACGCTATGGAGTTTTAGAAATCTTTTTGCATTTATTTCAAATGTGACGGACAGAGAGACAAAAAAGGAAAGAGAAAGGAAAAGGAGAAAGGTGGGGGAAAGGCTTAAAAGGAAAGGATATAGGAGAAGGAGTGAGAAATAAGCATAGAGAGAGCACAGGTTAACACGTTTGAAGTCTGCCTCTAAACCTGCGGAAAGAGAGAAAACAAAACCGAGAAACAGACAACATATACATATTAATAACAGTTATAACATCATTGGAAATGACATGATAATACAAGGTGTATTTTGCATATTTCTGCTGTTTTTAATCTGTTTTTAACTTTTGTCATTTGTGTCCAGTTTGAGGTTTTTCTGTTATGAGATTCTATTGGACTGGCTAACAATTGGATTAGCATGAAAAGTGCAACATCAGAACTTGTAAACTATACTAGCCAACAAGTGTGGCACTCCAAACAGTCATTTGTGATTTGAAGGTTGCAAACACTGATAATGACGATGGTGATACATTCACGATTTCTTGTGCTGCCCTATGACAAAGTATTCAACAGTTGGTAGAAATATATCCTGAAAGTCTTTGGGCTGTAAGTGAAAGGTAATTCAACAATGTATTATTCACTCACTGGGGTTGAATACTAATGCACACCACACTTTTCTGATGTTAATTAGTGAACATAAAGCAAGAACCGTATATCATTTTGCTTCTACTCAACTGATTAAGTGCTTGTGGTTTTATCACAACAAATGCTGAAAAGCTCAAGAAGTCTGAATACTTTTAAAAAGCACTGCAGAAGTATATCGTCCTACTCAAATAACGCAAAGTGTACAGAGGCAATGTAAGTGAAAGTGAGGAGATTTGATCCCAGACCTTCCTAAGAGGCGTTGCGTTTCCAAATCAAAAAACACTTTCCTCACCATTATGTATTGCTCAAGATTAAACTTGTTGCAGCAGTTCAGTTCAGTTCAGTTCACACGAGCAAATTACAGTCTGCTGTGATCAAAGCCCAGGACTTTATTTTGTCTAATGACGTGTGGCTGACTTGGGTTTAAATCTGTGACTTTCTTCGCTGCGCCCTCCTCTGCGTCTCCTGGTGCCGAGCCGGTTGAGGGCGTGCCACCGTTTAACACCAACCACCACAGGCAGGTGGGGCCCTGGCTGGGCTTGACATGCTGTTTAATTACGTCCTCCATCCGTGGGGTGGGGAACACTGGGGTTTCCGCTGTAAAACGCCTGCCTCTCCACAGTCTCGCCCCCGCTCTCATTGTCCTGTGACACTAAGAGAGTAGGGAGGGCGGTCAATGATGAGCAATGGCTGTCTCTGAGGGTGGGACGAGAAGTGTCTGACCACAGTTAAAGCTGGAAACAGGAAGCAGATCTTGGTGCCGCAAGTCTGGTTTGGAGAAGTCGCTGGCAAACACATTTACTGCTGTGTTAATGGTTTAGTTGGTGTCCTTAACAACAACAACCTAATTCACCTTCAAGGCTCAAGATGTGTATTTTATTCCTTTGTTTATTATTTTCACATGTAAACAATAGACGTGAGGTTAGCAGTTAGTTTCCAGCTGTCATTGGGTGACATGCGGTGTGAAAGGTTGGCTGTCCTGACAGGAAACAAAAACAACCCTGTGAGTTTGTATTTTATCCAAATTAATCAGGTGTGATTAATTCCTAATACGGGTTTATGACCTGAACACCAAACATCTGCAAAAATGTATTAAACGATGGATGTGAGTGTCTATATTCTTAAAATTGTATTTTTTTTAGGTAGAAAATTTGTGAAATGGTTTTTAGCTAGTCCTTAAACAAGGGCTCATCAGATGAAAGTCAGATTGCTCTTTCTCATCACATCATACCGTGAAGCCATACATTTAAAACTATACTGATGTTTCACATTCAGCAGTGTGGTGTATATTGGATGGTGCTGTACTGATGACGACTGTTGACAACCCTGTGACAGCATCCATGACTCAGTGATGACTCTTCGAAGACGGAAACCCAATTACAAGAGTGCAGCTATAAATTTTTGTGTGGGTGTGTACCAGTATGGGAGCCACCAAGGAACTGGGAGATCGATCCAAATCAAACTGGTGGAATCTCAGTGTCGGACCAAAGCCTTTCTCTGTGCTGACCTCTTTCTTTACTCCGTTCTTTTCTTCCTATCTGCATCAACTAATTGCCGGCAGGTCATGGCGTATTGAGCTCCAGTCTTCTTATCTGTCTTCGATGCGATCGCTATCTACTGTATTTGCTCTGTAGGCCTTGTTGTGGTTCACTGGGAAGATCAGAAGAGGAAATTGGAGCTTTAGTTCTTCTCAGCTTTTGTTTGTCGTGAGATTTCCTCCAAAGATTGAAAGGTCGTCACTCCCCTCCGCTCCCCCCATCCTTTTGAAAATGTCCATTGAGAGCACCTAGTTTTAAGGGACTACCGCTTCTGCTTCCTCCATACTTTTCTCATCTAGTGTTGTTTTCTGTTGGTTTAACCTTTCATTGTTTTATTTGACCGGAAGTTCCTCATAACTTCATCCACTGTAAGAAAAGAACGAAAAAAAATTTATTTGTGTCACTCAACATGTAAAAAATATGAAGTGTTTTTATCTAATTTGTGCAAAAAAGAAAGAAAACATGATTTTGCGATAACTGTGAAGTAGGAAAAGCAGGTTTAACTCTTTGACCTTGGCTGTCAGTATGTTCAGCAGACATCTTCAGCTAGAAAAAAATAGACATGGCAGCATCGTTCATTCTGATGCTAAACCTTAAAGTTGACTCTGTTCTTGGCAGAGCTGGAGCAAACTGACTAAGTGCAACGCATCTGCGTTCCATCACATTTTTAATTGGAAGTTGTTATAAATCGCTCGTCAGCTGAAACAAAGAATCTGACCATACTGTTAGGGTCGACCACTTCATAGATTTATTTTGGTTTCCAACATGACATCATTCCAACAAAGGCAAAGGAAATATTATTGTTTATAACTTCACATAGCCTAATTTCCAAGTCAACCCGTCCAACACTGACATTACCATTATTATACAGCATAATTATAACATTTTTCCATTTCTTGTTTTTGATAAGGAACTTCAATCCGGTTGGTCTGGAAAGAATCATGAGGTTCCTTGTTGAGGAGGTTCACAAATTTCCACCCAAAGTTTGGTTAAGACAGCTTGAGTTTTGTCCCAGGGAAAAAAAACAACCTCAAATGTTATAGTGTGTGTGCTTTCTTTGGAGTAACAATAAAGAAAGGCCCAGCAACCTTCATTGTCCATCTACAGTTGATGACCAGTAAACATGAGCAAAAACAGTCGAACTGCTGCATAAAAAGATCCTTTGTTAACGTAGGTCCTTCTGAGTATTAAACTCATTACAAAGCCGCATACACCAAGCCATTTCTCTGGATCTGCTATCTTAAATGAGACTTGGCAGACTGTTTGCCGGGTCTAATTACGCAGAAAACTTTCTCCAGTGTTTGCTTTTTATACCCAAAGAGCAAAGAAAAGCACAGAAAATGTTGTTTTTTTTAAAAAAACGCCACGTGTGCGCTCGGCCTGCACGTACGGAACATTTCTTGCATACCGTGCTGATATTTACTTATCATGTTGCGCGCATGTGACTCCCATTACTCCTGCGCCTTTAAATCAGTGGTCCATCCATCCATCCATCCATTTTCTGTTCACCCTTGTCCCTAATGGGGTCGGGAGGGTTGCTGGTGCCCATCTCCAGCTACGTTCCGGGCGGGAGGCGGGGTTCACCCTGGACAGGTCGCCAGTCTGTCGCAGGGCAACACAAAGACATACAGGACAAACAACCATGCACACACACACTCACACCTAGGGAGAATTTAGATAGACCAATTAACCTAACAGTCATGTTTTTGGACTGTGGGAGGAAGCCGGAGTACCCGGAGAGAACCCACGCATGCACAGGGAGAACATGCAAACTCCATGCAGAAAGACCCCGGGCCGGGAATCGAACCCAGGACCTTCTTGCTGCAAGGCAACAGTGCTACCAACTGCGCCACTGAGCAGCCTTAAATCAGTGGTCAGTAAAGGAAAAGTCCCACCCTGGAGGAAAGACCTGGGCAGGACGAATACCCTCCACCCATGATTCTTAGTGTTCCTTTCTCTGCGACTTTAAATCCACACACAGACGCAGCCGGCCTGACATAGTCCCACCTCTTAATGTCAAACAGCTGCAGGGTTGACCTGGGAGGAGTTGCCCTGGTTATAGAAACCAAGATCATTTCACTCTGAAGCCCGTTTCTGAACACACGAGCCATCCGCTCCAATCAATGACCTCTGGGTTCAATGCAGGATTATTCCTTTAAGTCATAGCAACTCATACACAGGGCATCTGACATGACACAGTACCTGCAAAATTTTGTCAATATTTCGCCAAAGTAAAAAAAAAACCCCAGAATTTTTCAATTCCGTTAAAAAAGAAATACAATTAAAATTGCACATGAGTAAGTTTCTTCATGTGACAAGTCTTTAAAAAAACTTTCCACACCGTCATTTTTCAACTACTTCCTGCCGTCTTCTTCTTCGTGGTTTGTGCCAGTGGCAACTTCTGTTACATTAATTGTGCAGAAGAGACTTTCCTTTTCTGCTAAAATGTTATTAACACACACAAGACTTTTATAAAACAAAGCCTGCATGAGAATTTGACATTTTAATTTTGACATTTTATATTTTATGAAAATTTTTTTTGCTGTATACTGCGGTTATTTACTTAATACAGATGATCTGACTTTTTGTGAACTTCCCTCACAAAAACGATTAAAGTAAATATCACAGATAAAATGGCTCGTTCTTAGAAAAATGTACATTTTCTAAATTTGAACGGGTCTTTGAGGTGAATGGATCCTGAAGAATTGGTCCCCTTCTCAGAGCCGTAGGTCGCGTCTCCACCAGAGATGCAGCGATGATACTACGTCAAATAGAAAAAGAGCTAGCTGTTTAGCAGCATGTGGTCTAATGTGAGACCACATGCAGGTTTGAAATACAGGGTCAAATGTTGGGTCAAACTTCAAAAGCAGTAATTCACCACAATTCCAGAAAACAACACGTTTCTGCTGAGCCTGCCAACGGTCGTGGTGCGATCCGATGCCGCCAGTCTGTAACTCCTTTTGATACAACATTTTCATCCGAGCAATATGTCATTTCATGTCTGCGCTCCCTTCAGTCTGGAGGAGCCGGAGTGTTTTTACTGACTCTGAAAACTGGTGCAACGTAGTTGTTCAGTTGCTGCTTTATGGAGTTTTCCCCTGTGTCGTGTGGTTTTATTGCGACATTACGCAATAAGTAGCTCCAGTCTAGCAGCTTGGAGAGTTCAGCACTCTTTCATGGTTCTGTGTATGCACTGCTGTCGCTGTCGTCTCTCAAACCCATCCGCAGAGCCCGGTTGTCCTGCTTTGTTGTGAAAGTCGGAAAAAGCTAAACCCCATATTGGGTTCATTAAAAGTGCTACGCGTTTGTTGCAATGGATGTGTGATGCTTGGCATTGTGACCGCTAGAGTCTATAAAAAAACCCCCCAAAAAACAAAGCCAGCCCAGGCGTAAGGGTTTTGCCCCACTGTGTTTTTGGTGATGTAATTATGATCATTTTTAGATATGGAATGTTCCATGGTTTACACATCCTTGTTAGTTTATTTTGAATCTTAAATTTAAGTTGTCGTTGTCTCATAAATAATAGACAAAAATAGTCATATACTTTTTCAACAGACCCACATAGAGATGGTGTGTTCAGGCTCATTTCGTTGCAGCAGCAAGGTGAGCCTCAACTCCAGTCTGACATTTTAACATCAAGGAGTTTTCTTCCATTGCTACGCAACTTCCCTGCTGAAGGTTTTGCTAATTATCAGTCTTGGCCAGGTCCCACTTGGAAAAAAAGAGCTTTTTAACCTCACTGAGACCTGGTCAAATAAAGGTTACATATGTACATACAGAAACATTCCCAAACCATGATGGTGCTACAGCACTTTACATGGAGTGGAAAAAGTTCTGTTTTGGTCTCATATTACCAGCGCATCTTTATTTTCTGGAGCTAGCTCCCCAACGTTGATTCTGGCAAACTGCTGCCAGCACTTCTTAAGGCTTTCTTTTAGCTACTTTTTCTGAATTCACACCAGCCCTGTTTAGTCCACTTTAATCGGACTCTAGTTCATTTGCCTAGAAAGTTAAGTTCGTTTGGGGAGGTGTGAACGCGCAATTGAACTCTGATGCGAACCAAAAAAGTCCACCTACAAACGTAGGTCTTGGCTAGGTTAAAGGGAAGTCTGGTGCGGTTCCAAAGCTTAGCTGACTGGAGATCGCTGACAGGAAGTGAACTGTAGTGAAGGGCATTCTGGGTAAATACAACCAAAGCAAACGAGCGAGTCTAAAGTTAGTGGAAAAAAAGGTTTTCCAAAGACAAAAGAGAAATCCAACAACCGCTAAAATCTGAAGACACTAACTTTTTGTTCACATTTTGTGAAGTAGGAAATTGTCAGTGTCTTCTTCAGAGGTTTTCAGGTTGTATCATTGAGTAATACTTGATGCAACGCCACCACAGGCGAGGGGGTGGAACAGTTTACTTAAAGTCTCTGGTTTGCTTAACACAAATGTTTCAATTTTGGTTCTGAATCGAACTAAGTCTATGTATATGATTATCAGGTTTGAGAACACCCTTAAATTCATGGAGTCCATGACTAATAGTCCTGTCAGCATGTTTTCCTATCTGGGCTGTGGATCTTTGCACTTCCTCCAGAAATACCAACGGCATCTTCTCTCATTAATGCTCTCCTGTCAACAGCCAGGCATTTGTACATTTGTATTTGTACCATAACATTCACATTGTGAATGATGGGTTGAACAGAGCTCTATAACAGAGATTGGGATGCTGTTCTATAATGTAACCCTATTTGAAAGTTTCTCTCTATTCTGAGAGCAAATGGACAGATTTTGATTTTAATCCTCTAGTTAATGTTGATCTGTCATGTAACACCCATTGCTGTTTGTGGCTGTAAAACAACTAAACATGGTTATACCAGCGCTGTGGGGACTCCGCTGCTGCTTCAGAGGAATAATCTCCTCTTTTCTGTACTTGGGCTTCTTAAAACTGACTGCTCTTCGTCACTGATTGGATTTTCTTCGCTTTCTTGCCTCGAAGAATGCTTGTCAGTGAAACTATGCGTATGGTTTGGGTGTGGTTGCAGTCACACCCATCAATCTTGCCATTTTGCACACCACACAGGATTGTAATTTTTCTTCCAAATAACCAGCCCCATCTGATACGATTTTTTAAAATTTAGTATTGGACCAAAACTTAAGTGAAATTAAAGCTTTACAAAATTTAGTTGAATGTGAGAAGGCTTCACCGGGATGACAGACTATAAAGTTAGCAACATGTGTCAAGAGGCTTTGACTGATTATAGTTACAGACCCTGTTTTTACCTTACCACAATGTAAGCCTACCTTCAATTATGTCTGTCTGACTCGCTGTACACCATGCGGCGTGTATGCGTGTGTGTGTGTTGGGCTTCTTTACAAGCTTAGCTTATCCATTATTTAACAGCTCCTGATGTTTTGCTTGCTCACTTCTCGGGTGTCAGGTGCCTGCTAGGTCCTCTTCACTCCTCCAGACTGGATCTTGTTCTGCTCTGTTTTTACTGTTTGAGTTCTCCGCCCCAGACCAGCACATTAGTTGTGCGTGTTGTTGTGGGGGAGGGGGGTTTCTCACCAAGTCTAGCCTTTTTTAATGAATCAATTAATTTATTCAGCTAACTGTAGACGAATTTGGGAGACTTCAAAAGCATTTGGATAATTGTCGTGGTGTTAAACCGGAGACGTTGGACCTCTCGTGAGGTAATGGAGCCGCTATCTTATTTTTTTCCTTTGCCTTTTGGAAAATCCGAGTTATGAGTAATTTTTATAGCTTGCTATAAAGAAGCAAGAAGATGGTGTGTTCACATTAGCAGACTTGTGGTAAGGCGGTAAAGTTATTTGTGCAGCTGAATGTAATCTTTACTGGGCCGGGGGTTCACTAGGTGCCTTGGGGAACTGCTGTCACTATTCTTGCCTTAAAGGGGCAGTATTATGTAAAATCAACGATGCATCTTCTCGGTACAGTGCTGGTGAAAACGTTGCTAAAGGGTTAATAGAGGAGCCATATAGTGATGACTTCCTGAAAGAGCAGGAGTTTCTTAAAGAGACAAAGGCCTAATTTCAAGGCGTTATATCACAAAGTAAATTTTCTCAAGCTATGTTTAAGATGGACAGCATTTTTATAACAGCTGAGAGCAACAGTTACTTGGTTGTGCTGTAGACACATTGCAGGGTGACATCACATGCGTAAGATCCCGCCCTCCAGCTTCGTCCTAGAGGGTGGGATCTTACGATGTTCACGTTGGATTTAGCTGTCATCATGCGCTAAATCTTAAATGTACGCGTGACATATAAAAGAAAAGGGGCACACTGCTTTGCTGCTAATATTGCTACAACTACATAACAAGGTCCAACGGTATCACATTTCACAGATCAGGAAGAAGTTTTAAAAATAGCAAGGGAGTAAGAAGTAGGTTAGCTATGCTAGCTTTACTTTGACAACCTTACCATGTAGATGTGCTGCAGAATTTGGTGCGTTTTGATTCAATTGAAAAAAAAGGCATCCCACAGATCAACTTTCCATCAGATCATCAGTAGAGCAGATGTTTAAATGGACTAATCAACCACCGCTGTGTTCAGACAATCACTGGAATCATGATACTGTAATAGACTAAATGTTGTTCTTGGTGTGGGAAATGTTTGCGTGTTTATTGGTGTTGCATCCCGATACACTAGTGGAGCTGTTGTCAGTGCGTTGCTACAGCAACGGGTCTGTGTGTAGCGTAGCCGACACATAGAGTGAGAAAAAAGAATGCGAGTGGCTTTGAGTTATTCTTCAGTCATTTTTCTGCATTATTTTCCCGTCGCTGTGGCGCAGTGCACTGAATTAATTACACCTACATCTCCAGGTTTCATCTTGTTAACTGAATTGTTCGACTACAGCAGATCGGCTACGGATGGCGAGTAACAGAATCGTCTTTTTGCCCTCCAGCGTTGTACACATGCGGGAAATTTCTGGATGTAAACAATGACGTTTGTCATGTCTATAAAATGTGTGCCTGGAAAATCAACTTTAAAGTGATACAAGAGCAGTCCTAGCCCACATGTATTAGTGAAACATTTTGCAGGGTGACTTAATGCTAAACCATGAATGAAGCTGTAAGTTTATACATGAATGTGTCCCTGTGTGTGTGTGGGTGCAACGTAACCCCTGTGATCTCATCTGCGTCCACGGGTTGCCTAGAAACTCTATGAAAGCATAGTATTTAACTTCCACATTATGCAAAGGGAAAGAATGCTAGCCGACCCGAACAGACAGCACCGGGTCTGGCCTTACATGGACATTAGTACAGCCAGGAATTTTTCAAAAAAGGAACAAGTTGAGGTTTTCATAAATTTCAATATTCATGCATGCAGAAACTTTAGAAAGTAACTGTGACATGCTATTTAAAAAATCCTCTAATGTCTGGTAAAGTCTTTTAGAATGCTTTTATTATAACTTCTCAAATATCTGATGTCAGCTTGGATAAAGGATGCATGCTTTCCCCCCGCAAATTACACAAAATTACTTTTCCAGTTCTTTTCTAAATACACTTAAAGCCTATTGCTCGACATAATGCTTCTTGCAAAACTTGAGAACATTTTGGTTTTCTTTAGGATCAACTTAAGACCCAAGCTAATATCAGATAGGAAAGGCAGGAGTGGAAGGGAGCAAAAGTGTGACTGTGCTGCCAGGTAGTCTGCTTAGAGAACATTTTAAGTGCCAATAAACTCTCACTGTGTCAGTGGAGGCCGGAGAAAGAAGGTGAAAGAGATTCAGCTTCTTCATACTTCAAAACGAGATTTAGAGCCAGTCAGACCGACTTGTATCACCTATTATTCTTTTAAATTTTTTCTCAATACATCTGCACAAACCTACGGCTAGAAGAATGTTTCTGCTAGTGTATTCCTCTGCAAACTTTTGATAACCTCTGACTGCTTCATTTTTCATCAAAACAGGCTGAAGGAAACTGGGAAGAATGCTGTCGAGTAATGAAAACAACAGTGTCTTTACCAGAGAGTGAAACTCCTATATATTCACACTTTTTTTGTCTTTGTTTTTAGCAACTAGCGATTTGAAATCTGCTTTCAAACAAGAGTTCATCAGAGTTGTGGTGTTTACTCACAGAAGCAACAGGAAATCTCATTATGATGAGAAACATTCTCGTTTTACGTTTTTTTAACTTGTTACAGGGAGACAGGTTTTTGTCGTAAGGATACGTGTTTAACGTGTAACAAATCTTTGTTTCTTTTGAGATGTAAAAATGTTGTGACATGTCTCAAACAGATCACAGCTTTTTTTTTTTAGAAAGGCATAAATGGACTCCGTTTGACTTTCCATCTTCTCATTCTGTTTCTTCTATAAGACAAAACTCTCACGAGGTCTTGCAGATTTTACGACATTGTTCTTATTAAACAACATATTTTGGTTTTTAATGACATAAATCTCACAACTAATTTCATATTTCGCTAAAACGAGAAACTTTCTCAATCTACCAAGTGTTGTGCATCGTTATATCGAGAAAGTTGAACGTCATTACGAGACTTTGCTTCTGAATTTATTTCCTCGTTCTGGCAGTTAAAACATTTCCGTATTTTTATCTTTTCTTTTTTGTCTGAGCTACGTTGTATTATGGTAAAACAGGTTGGTCACCCACCAACCGTTATACCTCTGATCCAACAGATTAACTATTGTTTCAAATCACAGAAGTTAACAAATGTCAAGTTAGAAATGCATAGGAATAAACAAAGCATTGTATTTATAATGTTATGCCTGATCGGCGTATCCTGTACTGCTTTATCACTGCAAACCCAAAGAAACCTTAGCTGATTAAAACAAAACTCTAAAATCTCTGCATTTCTGCAATCAAATAAGACATTTTTCTACTGTGAAACTTTTCCAGTCAAAAACTCCTCATTCTGAAGAACTGTAAGTGACAAGAGGGTTTGTGTCGCCTTTTTCTTACCTGTAAGAATCCACAGTCCATCTCCGGCTGTCATCTTCTCGACATTTCCACTTCCTTTAACTTTTTTTTATTATTATTTTCCCCCATCACCACTTCCCTTTCCAAACTTGCCCTCTTATTGTTTTAAAAATACATGGGGGGGGGGGGAAGGAAGAACGCAACGTCTCCGTCCTCCCACACGTTTTATTCCTGACATCATAGCGTGTCGTTGAAACCCGTGACGCCACCGAGGCCCATCATCCTCCCTGAGACGTGTCAGGATGTTGACATTATTTTTCTATCTTTAGCCAACCTGAGCTACAGTGCAGCTTTAGCAGGATGTGCTGTTGTGTGTCTTCAGAACGGCAAATTTATGTTTCCACCCGGGGTGATGTGGACACAGAATGGGAGCTGTCTGGGTTTACGCCGGGTTCTGGACCTGGTCATTAACAGAACGTGGGAAGACCTGTGGAAGATGTCAATATATGTATATTTTTTTACAGCTGTTATCAGAAACGACAAATACACATTTTACTGTTTTTGGTCCCTATATTCAGGTGAATATCTAAGCAAAGTCAGATGTGAAAAAAATCTAATGCTTTACACGCTTTATGGTCCTGTTTGGCTTAAACCAGAGGTGTCCAAAGTGCGGCCGAGGGGCCACTTGTGGCCCTTGGACTGATTTTGCCATTTATAATGTTACAAAGGATAGTGAGGTAATAATGGTATGGCTAAAATTTGTAATCAGAGAAAAACTATTGCTGACATAATCTCATTACAATGGAAAATGTTAAATACAACACAAAGTATTTAACTTTTTTTTAAAAAAGTATTTGTCTTTTTTACATTAAAGTTCATGTATGTGAGCCGGCTGACTTTCTGTTGTTATCAGTTTCAAAGTACCAACATGTAATTTAAACAAATTAAATGCGGCCACCACATAATGTGTTGTGGGGGGAAAACAAGAACATAAGAGAACCAAACATGTTGCAAACTTAAAATCCTTGGGCTTCATTAATGCTTGTGTCTTTGATCACTTCAAAGTTCTTTATTGTTAGAAGAATCTTGTCATATTCAGTTCATTTCTCTGTGTTCATTAGTGTTGGGAAGATCTTACCATTCAGGTTCGTTCCTCTGTATTTGGTTTCTAGTATTCTGCTCCCTGTGTGTCACATCTGTCCTGTTTAGTCCACTTTAATCAAACTAATTTTTTTGGGTAGAAAGTCCGGTTGGTTTGGGGAGGAGTGAATACGTAATCGAACTCCGATGCGGGCCAAGAAAGCGAACTGTGGCTTGTCTAAAAACCATTGGTCTCGCTTCGGTTGAAGTAAACTCTGGTGCATTTGAAACATTAGTTAGCACAGGAAGGTGTCTTTGTTCTCCCAGTCAATCAAGGACTTGTATATGGTTTCTGTCTTGCTAAAATCCAAAATAGGCTGAGAGGAAATTACTTTCCTTTTTTTTTTTTTTTTTACAGCCGAGTAAAAAACACTTTAAGCTGTAGGAGCACTGTAACCGGAAATGTTTTAGTTTTTGAACCATAACATTTTAAAACCTTGGCAACCAGAAACTTGCCCGGTTCTGATTTCCACGTGGTTTGGTTACTACACAGTCAAGACCAGGGGAATGTCCCACCAGGATCCAAAGTTTATCACAGGGCAAACGCTGAGGCAAACATCCAACACTGCCTGAAAACACCAGCTGTCACTTAAAATAGGTTTTCCATGCCAGTGTTATCTGAGGAATGCTATGCATTTAGCTGTATTGAGATAGTGGCAAGGTTGTTGTGTCTGGACACAAAAATCATGTACTCTGAAGGTTTCTACAAAATGATTGTAATAAAGTAGTACTGTAGTAGCCTTTGTACAGTACATCACTTTGTGAAATTACATTTTTTGATTAGGCCAAGTGTGTATTAGCTGACAAAACCTTACTTTTTGTTTATTTTTAGCTTACTTGAGTCATTCGATTAATCCAGGTCATTTCGTAATTCTGCTTTCTCTTCAAGTCTTTTTCCATTACATTCTGAAATAGTAGCAATTCAATGGCAATGTAGACATTCAATCCACTGTTTGTCAGTTTTGTGATAAATGAGGGGAAACTTAAGTTGACTCACCGAGTATTAAAGCTATCGGGCATTATATGCTGTGTGGCTTTCTCTGTCCAAGCACAAGGCCCCACTTTGAGCTAACCCACTTCATGTGTGGGATGGGAATGCTGACTCCATGGCTCAGCACAACCATCTTCTGGCTTGTTCCCACCCAGGCAATCATACAGTGCCGTTCTCGCTCTCTTTTTGTCCCCACATGACAGCTCTGTGGTGAGACTGCAACCGCTGTCTTCCCCTGTGAATCCAGTCTCCAGCCGAATGAGACGAGGAAGCGTTATTGAGACGCCAGTCCACAGGGTGTCCGCCTGCTATAAAACTTGGCACCCAAAGGCAACTCGCGTAGCAGAGGCTTCCCATTAGCTGGAGTGTCAGGTGAACGATCGGACACGTAGCGTTTTGAACAAGAGCTGTATCGAAACAAATCCAAACTACGTGAAACATAATAAGAGCTGCTGAAGACTCAGGAGTATCACAGCTCTCACTTCATCTTGAACTCCGTCACACTAATTCTTGCTAGCGCTGACCTCTAAGAAATGGTGAGTGGTTTTTTACTTGTTCCTCCTGCTCCACAATGTTTGATTTCTTTGTTCGACTTGCACACAAGCCCAAAGCTTTTGGCATGACAGTGAAGCAAAATACCACGACTACTGTGGTATTTTGTTTTCTGCAAATCAGTTTTTGGATTCATTCGGTGGTTTTAACTAGAGGTATTCTATTTTACCACAGCTTATATAAGGAAGACTGAACTTTTTTTTTTTTAATTGATAATGGCAAGTTTTGTGGAACAGAAGAAGGGAAATAAGAGAAAAGAGGCTCTTACTTAGCCTCGTTGTTGAATTCCCATGTCTATGGCAGACAGTCTGGTCTTACTCCCGCTTACTTTGATTCCTCCAGTGAAGTTTTTGACGGGGCCAATCAGGGAAGAGAAGGAGACGTTGTTAACCATGACGTTGATTTTCTGAGCTGTTTTTGAATTGTAGTTTGCCTACAGTTTTAGCAACGGCAGCAGAGGACGTTAACGAAGCTGTTCAGTCCGTGTTGGTCACGCTTCAAAATTGTGACCTTACTAAAGTAAATTTTTTTCCAAAGGTGATTTTGGAGAAAAAAAAAAAAAAAACACCACCTATTTCTTATGAAAAAAATAGACAAAAATAATTCACTGTTGGAAAAAAAAAATGACGTAGGTCATTATTTTAGGAAGGTGACAAAATATTGAATTAACATTAACAGCCGTTGGTTCGGCACTTGTCTCTTTGCAGTGCAGGATGCTTGTTTCCAGTGCAGTCAATATCCCATAAGCTTCATGGCGTTGAAACCATACATTGGGTAAAATGTAAAACCTCAACAGAGTCCACGTCATCGCTTCTCAATAGCCGAGTGTCCAGACCCTCTGGACTGTCTATGAGCGGTTGTTATTACACTCAGCATGTGACTCAGGCAGAGGTGTCCTTTGTTTGACTTACCTACAAACCACATGTTCACCAAGGCAACCTAAAAGGGGGAAACCGTCTGGGCAATCTCAGGTTTCAGCTGGGACATAAAATGGTAAATGGACTGAACTTATATAGTGCTTTTCCAGTCATTTTGACCACTCAAAGCACTTTACACTAGAGTCACATTCACCCACTCGCACTCACAAACACACACACATTTATACACTGATTGGTAGGCAATTTGGGGTTAAGTGCCTTGCCCAGAGGCACATCGACATGTGGCAGGAGGAAGCTGGAATCGAACTTACAACCTTCCGATCGCAAGACGACTACTCTACCATACAGCCACAGTCGCCCATTTCTTTAAAAAGAAATGTTTGGGACAAAAAAAAAAAATACTACTGTTGTTACTGCCAACATGGTCAGGAAACGTTATGTGTTACTTTCAGCCGAGGTGAACAAGAGTGCAGCCTGAGCCGTCTGTAGTCGATGGGAATGTGGTCCTGATTTTATTAAAAGTGCAACTTCAGACATAAATGATTGTTGTTTTTATTTAAGAACAACTCAAAACCTCTCCTTTTTTCTCGCTCTCTGCGCCGGTTACACTGCACACAGACCAGTTGTCATAGAAACCGACTGACAACAGCTCCATTTCCCTCACAAAGAACAGGACGTTCAGTCAATTGCAGTGTTATATCTTCAGGCTTGGTGTTTATTTTGTGATTATTAATAATCTGAAAACAGCAGTGGTTGATTAGCTAATTTAAACGTTAATAACAAAGAATCCCTTTTCCTTTTATTTTATGCCTACATTTAAGATTTAGCGCATTACATTGACAGCTAAAAAGATAGTTATTGTTGGCAAGCTTTTTTTTTTTTTTACCCTCCATCAGGGAGCAACGTATCTGCAGGCTCAGATATATACTGTACATAAATATCCCATAACAAGCTTCGCTCTACAAGGCACTTTTTGTAAGGTCTAAAATCACATTTATGACTGCAAGAATATGTAAATGTTTTACCGGACGTTTGGAAATCCGAGCAGACAGACACTGTCTGCACCACATTAAAACGACTATCAGAAAATAGAACCAAAACAGAACCATGTGAGGTGGACACAGGGGAAAGTGATCACTTTCAGTGTAATGGTCCTTAACGCAGCACTTAGTGACACACTCTAAGTGTCCAGGACTAAATTGCTTGATTGAACAACTCATCTTCATTTATAGGCTAATCCACAGAAGAGCGCTATAATGAGCCGAAGGCGCATGTAATGGAATCTGCTGCGACTCCGACTCGATGGCTTTGACCCTTTCCACAATTATAGGGCCAGTATAATTCATCCACACTTTCATTGCAACAGTTGTAACAGGGAAATTAACCTGCATCCACTCTTTGTTTTATTGTATTCTGCTCCGTTACCACAAAACCAAAAGTCATGGATGTCGTGTTTATTCGTCCCTTCGACAGAAAATGCCTCGGTGTGCCAGTCCTCTGTGGTGCTGGCACAGCTCCGGTATCATTTCTGAATTACTGTGACGCTTTCTCTAAAAAATGGCCCCAGAGGAGCTCTGCCAAGACTGCAGTTAAAAGACCCCCCGCCCATTTCCTTTTTCCTCCTCACATCCCTGTGTCTATTCTGTCTGTAGATCCAATCACCCATTCATCCATTCGGGTATTGAATCAACAAAATCACTGACTCGTTTATTCCCTCGTTGTTCATAATTACGTAACTCTGAGAGCTTCAGCACATTCAAAACAAACAACACGGCACAGGAAGTGACTTCTTTGTTATCATTTAATTTTTCAAACCTTTAGAAACCAGTCAGCTGTTGTGTCACGTGGCTTTTTGCCACTGAGGCGAACAAAAAGCTGCTCATGTGTGATTGAAGGTTTCATTCCTTTCTCCTCTGAAGTGTTTTTGTTGCTTTTCTATTCCTGAAGCTGTACGCCGTGTCTTTATAAAAACAAATATCTCCCTCACATCATTTTTTAAAAAATATCAAGGACACGGGATCGGTATCAGAAAAGTTTTCATCCACACAAATCTCTACAAATACACCACTGAGCTCTGTTTTTAACGTGCCAAACACATAGGGGGCAATATAACACAAAACTAACACCTATGTGAGCCAATGAGATTGCTTCAAAACAACCAGGACTTCCTGTTAGGAATTAAACATCTTGTTAGTGTGGTCTGATGTTTAGGTTGAACAATTTTTAAAGAGCTTATTAGAATATGAAGTTATTAAAACACATTATGATGTCAATGGTAAAATCAGACCCTGTTCTGCGCTTCATTTCGTCCAGAGGGTCTATTGATCGTTCACAACTTCTTCTGTTTCCTGATTGGCCCAGTTGAAATTCTACCGAAGAAATCCATGTGAATTTGAGAAAGCCCAGACGGCGTACAGAAGGGAGTTAGAATTGAGCGAAATTGCATAGGAAGGCAATAGCCACCCTAGAAACGTGCAGGACCATAACACTCAGTTTTCCAATGAGAACATAAGTGCAAATATAGAGTTCTCTCAAATATATCCACTTTTCAGAAATAATAGTTTCTGGTGGAATAAAACAGAGTTTTTGTATGGAGAAAAGGCTAAAACGCATACAAATTAATTTGTTTTCACAGGTACCCGTTCACGTGTGGCCTGGGCCTAAATCTATTGGCAACAGGAAACTTTGTGTTGTCAGAAAAGAACAGGAACATATCTGAAGTTAAGTTTTTGATTGCATAGGACAAAAGAAAGATCTCATTTGTTTAACTGCCTGCTAACTACGCCTCACGATAAACATAAAGTATGTAGCCACACCTCTGGAAGACATAATTAACTAAAAGGGTCAGAGCACAGTACAGACAGGAGGTTGTTGGGGCTGTGGGGAGGCAAACTGTGGCTTCTCCCAATTGAAGATGGACTAATCTAAATGGGATACATCAATAAAACAGTAGAATAACGTTGCGGGCACTTAGAAGCGTCAGCCTCCAAAAATGCCAGAGAGTCACTGGCTGGCAGCCAGCCAATAAATTAGAAGATAAGAAATATTATTCCACTGGCACACCAGTGGGTTACTTCTATTTAAAAAGGGGAGGTGGGGGTGGGGACTATTGATAATGAAATTACTTGGAGGGGGGAAAAAGCTAAATGACAAGAATAGAATGCTTGGAGGTAGATCAATAAGGAGATATTGTTGTGGACAACGCTGCAGTGGAAGGGAAACGGCTCAGAGGATCCAGGATATGCAATCAGACAGTGCGCGTGTGTGTGTGACACTTTCCTCCCTTCAGTGAATCCAGAATATCATCGACCGCTGATGCAAATTTGAGATGAAAAGACAACAAAAAAAAAAAAAAAGAAAATCACAAATATTATGCAATCTTTGTGATTATGATGTATGTGTTGCATTTCAGATGCTGAACTGAAGTAAGATGGCCTCGGAAAGAACGCCGACCCCTCAGAGCAGCTCGAGGCAGAGCAGCTCTCTCTCGTCGTCGCCGATGAGGCAAGTGGCAAGTGTTCGCTCTCGAAAGGCTTGCTTGAAGGAACGCCAGTCGGAGTAGCAGAAAGGGATAGTTCAGGATCTTCCGGTGGTTTGGGAAGACCAAAGCAGATTTTCACTGTTTTAGAACAACTCCAGTTGGTGTGAGGTGATCTATAAATTTAGAAAACAGGTAATCTGATGTTCTTGTGCTCCCAAACCAATTTATGCCTGAGGTTCCCTAGAAATTGGCTCTGATGTACACACATCCTGAGTCACAACTTAGTCATTTATAATTTAAATGTCAGAAACTCTTAACAAAGACATTCTTAAAAAAGAAAAGTAACTTGCTCTTTCGTAACTTTGTGCAGAGACGGGTTGTCAAGGTGTCTTTTTGTGCTGAAGTCTTGAACAGGTAGAGAAAGTAACCCAAGACTGTTTATCGTAACTGACTGCAGGGGTGTTCATGTAGATAATCCAAAACTTTTTCTCTGTGTGTTTTATACAAACTTCTTAAACATTAAATCAAAGGTTAGCTGCTCGTACGTATCCTGAACTGATTCTTGTGATTCCTTTATACAATTCTGGCCTGATGAATCTTGAAAACATTCTTGGAGATCTGTGTATAAAGACACTCAGATGGTCCTCTGTGCTTTTCCACTTGAGGTGTAACATCCTTATTTATGACAATAATTATGTCGATTCTTGACCCAAATTTTCCTCCTTCCAACGATCTGGAGGACACTCCTATTTCCAGGACGTCTCTCTTAATAATCTTAAGAGATATACCTGTGAGGTGGGGTGTAGTAAAAGTGATCTGGTCCATTCAGAAGGCCGTCAGAAATCTGGGACATTCGTCATGATCGACTGCCTTGGCCCAATATCGCACTATGCGTGCTGTTCCCTGATGATAAACAAGCACGCAGTCTGCTAGCCAATCAGAAAGCAAGTTCACGGAGACACAAAGGAGAAACCAAAATACGCAAAGACAAGACAACTGTGATGGGGCAACAGAAAGTCCAGTGGACACTAGGGACGTCTTTATGAGTTGTTTCTTCTTTAAGTATACAGTAAACCCTCGTTTTTCACGGGGCTTGCGTTCCGAAAAAAACCCGAGATAGGTGAAATCCGTGAAATAGTTACCTTTATTTTTTACAATTATTATACAGCATAATTAAATACTCTACATTGAAACCAAAGAGCAAAACCTGTTTTCAGGCCCAAACATTTTTTAACAAATATAACACTTTCTTACAAATCACTACGGTAAAATAATCATTTTAATCATCAATACGAAGTACAGTAGGACAAATTGTGAGTTGTGTATTTCACTGTTCCTCTGACTGTGACGCTGCGGTCTGACTCCGCTCTCTAGTGCCTTTTTCGAGAGAAGAGCCTAGTTATCGGTATTGTTGTCGCTCTTTTTTTCTTCTGGGCAAAAACATTTACCAAAATTTTCCAAGCTGTATTACGTATATTGAAATACCGTAACGTTATTGGCACACAGGTAGAGTAGAAGCACGGAGACTGTTTAGCCAATCAGGACGCAAAACACACTGCGAAAAAAAATTGCACAAAAAAATCCGCGAGGCAGTGAAAGGTGAACTGCGTTACAGCGAGAGTTCACTGTAGTCCACAAACTATACTACCGCCAATGCTTCTTCCCAGTCAGCCATGTTTGTTTACTCTGAACTCATGTTTGGTCTTGAGAGGTTTTAGAAAATTTCAATGGACCAGAAAGAAATCTTTTATTATTCTTTACCCATCTGCATTACTGCCATTAAGGCCTTAGTGCGTTTAAGAACTTCTCCACCTTTGGCACTGAGTAGCTCCAGATGCCTGGAGGTGTTTATTGAGCTGAGATACAAACGTTAGCTCCAGCATAATGTCAGTGAACCTTCAGACCTCTTTTTCAACAGTTTTCTTTTTTCTCTTGAACAAGACATCAAGTCAACACTTGGCATTTGAACCATTTTCTCCAATGAGATTCAGATGAGCTGGATAAACGGATAGAAACGCTGTCACAATTCTGCCCAACCCAAACGAGACGTTTGCTTTGACCTTTGGGTTATGTTCATATTAGCAATTCGTCTTTCATAAAACATTTCGGTACAGCAAAGCTAAGTAAATATACTTCTAATTTTTGCCTCACATTCAAAATCAGTAAATTGCTAATTCAAAGCTGAAATGTCAAACTCTCTGCCAGACTCATGCGTCTGAGAGGGAAAAACACCAAGAACTCATACTAAAAAAATTAAAACCTGAAGCAACAACAAATCTTCCATGCTTGTTAAACCATCACAGGTATTTGAAGATCCAACTGGATCCTGCAGTGCTGGAGATCTTAAAAACGTGAATTAGTCTTTTTTTCAGCTTATTCCTTTCTCAGCAACAGATATGGAAAAAAAGCTAAAGCAAAACCTTCTTAGTTTATTGAGGCTTTAAAAAAAGAACTGATGAATTTCTAGAAATATTTTCATCCAAAAAACACACCAGTCAAAATTCTTATGACACATACTGTAGTTGAACAAGTCTAAGAACCAGATGCTGATCTGATTTAATCTCAAGTATGACTCTTGTAGCTAACGTTATGTATCGCCCTACTTCTCCATGTGAATTTCTGATAATCTGAGAAAAATACTGTAGCCGTGTTTCCATTACAAACATGAGCAAATGTAAAGAAACACAATTGCAGCGTTTCCATTAAATAAGATATTAAATTAAAATCTCATATGAATAAGCTTGTTTTCGCCAGTAGCAACATCCAGCTGTTGGTCATGTGACTCGTGATGTAAAAAGAAAAAAGTGTTTCTCTTGCGGTCTTTTGCTAAACACAACTATTTCTATGTGGCTGAAAAACCACTTCATACTGGCACAAAACGTTTTAGTCAAAAACACGGGAGTTCTTTCGAAATTGTCACGTTTCCATTAAGAGAATTTATTTTCGTCCCAATTTGCGAGGTTTTTGTATCCTAAACTTCAGAAGAGAACCCAGTGAGCAGTCAATGATAAATGTACTGTAAGTCATTATCAATCTAAATATATAATTTGTAACAGTTTTGCTTTTACAAACTCAAATCACACAGCACGTAGTGCGCTGAATAAACTTGGATATGAGATCAGTGGAGCTGTCACCGACTACGTAGACAACTGGGCGCGTACACAACGAAGTGATGTAAATGACTTTTTGCCTTCATCTCCTGTGCCCCCCTCTACAATAAATCCCTTTTGTGCTGCGCATGGCAAACTAACAGTCAATAAATCAAGTGACAAAAACTGCCCAACGGCTTAATTGTGTTAAAATAAATTGCAAACACAGATGGAAAACATTCTTTCATTTGGCGTCCGTGTCTCATGCACGTCTTTGTCAAACGTTTCTACAGCAGAATCAACCCAGATCGGCTTCTCTGCCTAATCTGAATTTAATTAATCAGGAAAAGTCTGACAATTGATAGTTTTCTGTTACGTCATTGTATTCTGATGTGAGGCATAATGTGAATGGGTAAAAAAAAAAAAGAAACATCATGTGGTAGGGATGTTTTCAGATATTAAATATAAGGCAAGGATGTCAAAACGTTTCATTACGTGGGCCAAAATTGTCAAGTCAGAAAGTAAATAAGTTAGTCCAGTTTTGTTCTGTTTGTTGGAAAAGTGTGTTATTCAATGTATATCCAAAAGTAAAAAAGGATTTTACACTTTTACACAAAAGACTTATTTGAACAAATCTATTCTCAGTGACTTTCAAAATGGCTCCCGTGTTTAACCAAGTTTAATACATGTCCTGGCCTCGCTAAGCACTGTGACTTTTAGCAGTAACTCAGCTATACAGGTAGCTAAACACTTTCCCATCCGTCCACCAAGAAGCACTCCATTTGGTTCTTTAGCAGGGTTTAATGAGAATCGTGTAAAACTGTAACACACAAAGGTACAAAAAATGAATGCCAGCTAGGCTAACACATTGGGCTGACACAAGTAAAAATGTCTATCTTCACATAAACATGTCAACGGGTTACAAATTATGATTTATATGACAAGCAAATTAGAACAGTACTTACAGACGATGCTGTTTTCCCTTTTTCGCACTTAAGATTAAAGAAAACACAACAAAAAGGGCTTCTTTCAGAGCACATGGATCAACAGGCCTTCTTCCTTTCTGGTAAACAAGTTGTAGTAATAAAAGTGACCACAAGATGGCGTCAGCGAACCAGCAATAGACAAAATTATAACATTTGCCACTAGGTGGCCTCAGCAGATGAACTTAACATTGAATAACATTAAATTAAACAAGTTTCACTACAATACATGAAATAAGAACTAATAGGGTGCAGCGAAGTCAGCTTTTCGATAAAAGTCTCTGGATCGACTTGGTTAAAAGCTTGGTTCTAAAAAGGTTTTTGTTCTATTGAACATTTTCCATTCCAAGACAATTATGTTGAGAATAACTTGACTCTGATGAAAAGTAAAAAGTCTTTTACATGAACCACCTTCAACGTCATATGAAGACCATTGTGAGCAGAATTTTTTAAAATTAAATTTCCATCAAAATAAATTCAGAGTTGAAAAGTCAAACATTTGCTAGAAAAAATTCTGAAAATTTTAGATTAATCTCAAAAATAAAAAAAATAATTGAAATTTCAAATGTCAAAATTTTTATCCGAAAATAAACTTAAATTTTGATGTTCATCTCAGAAATGTTTGAGTTTTCAAGTTTTTGATTTTTTGGCGACTTTCTATCTACAATGGCCTTAACACTCCATGGTAACCATGTATTGGGCCCGTCAAATTTGTGTCAATGTTGAACTGTAGTCAGGGGGGCCACACAAAACCAGCTCAAGGACCATTAACGGCCCCCGGGCCTCACTTTGGACATCAAAGGGACTGTATCCATACGCCCTCTGGTGTGTGTAATCTAACATGCCAATAAGTGACGGGGTGAAGTTTGAGGTTAGACGTCGTCTGATACAAAGAGATTGAAAAATGGGAGAACCAGAATCGGCGTGTTTTGTCTTCGCTGATTTTGGCCTTGGCTGCACATTAAAAGTTGCGAGAAACATCTGGAAGTCAGATGTCTGCTGTGGCCGCCAGGATTTTTTTCTATCAGCCGGAGGCTCAAACGATGTCCTACCAACGTGCTGCTTTTTCAAGCTTGACCTCTAGAAAATCAAGGCCTGCCTCGTGTGTTTTAAAAAGTATGTTTGCCTGCTCCTTCTCCCCGTTTTCTGAGTTCAGGCATCATGTCCAATCAGAGAGACGTTGTATGGGCCGAACCTCTAATTCCTCTCCAAGAGAGCGTTTAGTTTAGCATTATTGAGTCGTTAGCTGAGCAAAATTGCATTTCCATCCATTTTGGTACCTTTAATTCTTTGTCTTTAATTCTTTCTGAGACATTATTTCTACCTCCAGCTAAAGCCAAAGCCACACTCATCGGTCCACAAAATCTTGAGCGTCATTTTGCCCACATTTCCAGTCTGTCTGCCCAGAAGGACTGTGGTTCTGTGGTGCAGTTTAGAAATGCTTTCCATTTGTTCCTCACTGACCCCCAGGCATCGGACTGTGATGATAATGCTCCACAGACATTAGACTCCTTCCTGCTTTCAGTATGTGTTTATTAAATCCTCTATTGGCAGACTGTCTCCGATCTGGATACAGGAAGATATGAAACAGATTGTAACGTGGACGCTCTTATGTTTTATTTTTTAAATATTGTTTCTTAGGTCGCCAATAAAAGAGGGGAATGATACGTTTAGCCATTTAGAAGACTATTTAAATCCAAAAGATTCATAAGGACACCACAAACTAATAGAAAATTTAACAAAAAATATGTCTCTCTGGCTTGATTGATTCTGATGACTTGATAAACAAGCCAAACAGCCTAATCCTTGACACATGAGATATACAGGTACAACTCAGAAAGTTGGAATAAACGTTCCAATAAATGCTAATTTGTCAAATTAAAAGTAGTTTTTGATAAATAACCTTTAAGCAGGTCACTCACAAAAAAACATTTTCACCTCATGTTAAAAAATAAAGATGGTAATGTTTCATTAAGACTTTGTTGTAGAGTTTTAAATCAACCATAGGGTGAAACATCAAATTAGTCTCGAGAAACTATGAAATAACACACTAAAATAAAATAAAATTAAAACACAGTGTTTCTTTTGGGTCACAAGTTTGATCAAAGTTTATGTTGTGAAACCGCAACATAAATCTGGATTTTATGGAGCCACTTCAAACCTCGCAACTGCTTTGGTACACGTATACAAGCTCATTTATTTTTACCAGATAAATCGGTTTTATTTACAGTTTAGGCTACAATAAAGTAAATAAATGTGAATTCAAACATTGTACAAGTACTGTGAGGAGAAATTACATATAGTGGACCAACGATATTACCGGGGTAAAGTACCACAACCCAACCTGAAGAGCTAAAATCTGCTTATATTTGAAACACACCCTAAATATAATCACCTATTTCAGTAGTTCACACACCAAATGTACCTTCATAAGCATTAGTAGTGACAGTGGGAAACAGCTTAGCTCTGCTGCACAGGCTCCTGTTTTCAGCTAGCTTACTTTAGCTAGCACACATTGAATAGCTAGCTAGCTACAGTTGCTACCTGTAGTGCTAATCTAATTGTTTCTCCATGGCAGATTTGAGATTTTTTTTAACATGACTGTCTCAAGTTGAAAATTTGCAAGAATTTTGAG
Source organism: Xiphophorus couchianus (assembly GCF_001444195.1). Classification (NCBI taxonomy): domain Eukaryota; kingdom Metazoa; phylum Chordata; class Actinopteri; order Cyprinodontiformes; family Poeciliidae; genus Xiphophorus; species Xiphophorus couchianus. Next base: position 27,985,799 of record NC_040229.1, on the reverse strand, counting down.
ATTAATCTCATAAGTTTTTAAGAAAGAAAAAAAAAACGTGCTTTGCCTTCTTAATCTTTGTTTCAAACCTGTTATTTTCCTGTGGGACGACGCGGACATAACGCTGCCTGTATTAATCACCGTGAGGTGTAATTTATAGCCGCTGAATCACAGGAAGCCTCAAGAGCCAGAACAGCCAGTAACTCTAATCCCTCAAGAGAAAATCCCGTAACAGCCGCGTTTGGTCTCCCACCTGTCCGTCTGATGTGAGGCTAACGCCGCCGTACGACCCGTTGAGGTAGGCCGGCGTAGCGAAAACGTTGTGACTCATTCTTCTTCTTCTTCTTTTTGTTTTTAATGGCGGGTGACATCTAACGTTAAGATGTATTATCGCCATCTACTGTGCTGGAGTGTGTGGACCAGAGCATCTCCCCAATCTAAATTCTTACATATAATCCTGTTACCTTCAAAAATTTAATAACCGCTTTATTTATTTTATAATTGTGACTCATTGTAGTTTGAAGCACGTTTATGTTGTCATTTACGGTTAGTGTCTTCGTTACACAACTTGGCCTGACCCACAGACTGCACACAGTGAGAGATTGAGGCAGAGAGCGCGTTTTCATGTGGAGGATTGTCTTTTTTTTTTTTTTTTTTGCCGTAACCAAACTTGACTCACCCTGTGATGTGGGAATCCGTCAGGCAAGCGTGTATTTTTTTTTCTACTTTTTGCTGAGCTTTGTGGGAATTTCCTGAGTCTGTGCGGCTGATATGTTTTCGACGGCATATTAGGGAAGTTGTGGATATAAAACAGGGGAAGGAGGGGAAGAAACAAAAGGAGAAAACTGTTTCTTCTTCAAAAACGCTTTGAAGATTAATCTCTGAAATTTTTTTGAGAAAATGACATAAAAATTGGTATAAAAAAACTCAGAAATTTTGAGATTAATCTCAGAAATCTTCTAGAAGTACACAGACATTTGAGTTTCAATGGTCAAAAATTTGCTACAAAAAAACTCCTCGGAAATGTTTGAGAAAAAAAAGTTGAAAAGTTGCTAGAAAAAAATCTGAAATTCTGAGATTAATCTTAGAAAATTTTATGGAGAAAACACTTTCTGAGTTTTAAAAGTCAAAAATCTGACTTTTGATGACAAAATTAATGACAAAAAATATACATATTGTCCGAAAATATGGATTTATGGATGAAAAAATCCATAGCAGAACATACTTGACAAAATTGTGGAAGAATTTCTTTTTTATAGCTGCTCAGGAGAAAAGTGTAATTTTATGAAAGGCTACAATGAGACTCAGATTTGTGTTGTGAAACAATAAATTTAAGATAGATTGGAAATGTCGGGAAGTGAAGGTAGAAAAAAAAATTATACATTACAACCAAATATTTAAGCACTATGTTTTCAAAGTACAAGCAGGAATAGAACAGAAAATAAATTTAAAAACAGCCACTACATCTATAACCGTTTGATAGGTTAGTAATCTCCACAAATCCGTACAAAATAGAAAGCATATAAAGTTGGCCTGCCAAATTCCCACATTTGTGGCCAAACAATCTTCATTCTTTCCTTGTTTTAAACAGCTATTGTTCAGCTTTTTTCAATCTTTCAAAACGTAATTATAAAACTGATCAAAGTGGGGTTTTTTTTTCTTTTTTGATAAAAACCCATATTGACTACTCCAGTCCCCATCTTCAGCACGCCTCACCTAATTAACTGGAATTGATTTGTGGCACGCTGCTTATTTTTCACAGCTCATTTTTACTTGGACTGCAGCTGTTAACATGAGCTTCTGATTTGTGGTAAACTGGGGAAGCATCAATGGGGCTCATTTTGCTAACACCTTGCTCTGGAGTGAGAAAATGGTTTTAAAACTTTAAAATAGAACACACACACACACACAGAGAGACTTTCTATAGTTGTAAAGTAACAAGCCCCCTGATAGTTTCAAACATTGAGTCAGCTCGTCATCCCTGACCTCAGAGTTCACAGTGAGGACCGCTCCGTCAGAACTCCATGTGCATGAAGTACTTTCTGCATGCACTGTCTACTTGAGCACATCCAAATGAAAAAGTGACTCATCCAAAAGTTGAATTTATTAACAGCTCAGGAGGACCGAGTCTTACTGTTGACATTTATCAGAGGAATCTGTTAACCCTTCTAGGCTGAACGTTTCGGCGACGATCCAGCCAAATTTGCAGTACCATAATGTCGCCATACGTTGCGCTATCTGAAAAATTGCAATGGTTTCTGAAAGGGGAGACGTTGAGCTTTTCAGTCAATATCGAATTTCTCCAGCTGATTGGCTATCGGTAATTTCACTCTCGCCGTAGCAGGAAGTGAAATTAATCAGAGGAGCGCTCTTAACAGACGGTAAATTACGAAAATAACTGCTAGATATTGAAAATGTCAGTTTTTATGGATAAATGGGCAAATATATTTACTCACAGGACATTTAAAGAACTGCGTACAATTAAAATAAGCAGGCGGAGAATTGAAACCCAGGGCTCAAAGGGTTAACTGATTCACACGTGTAGGAGCGAATAATAGCTGTGTTTCTAGTAACTATAGAACTGCGCAAATTGAAATTCTGGGAATAAATTAGCTTAATGAAAAGAGGCCAATTTCAAAGGAACTCCCATATTTTGCTAAAAGGATGAGACGATGAGAATGCTGTGTCTCATTCCAGCCTGTTCAATCCATAGCTCTTATCTAAGACCGCAGACTGCAATGTCGCTCAAACGCCGCAGCGCGTCCCCCAACTGTAGTGAAAGAATGACATGGCTTCTCCCTGTCCAGTACAGGCAGTTGATGTAAAATGGAGACATTTTATTTTTAATCAATCATTCTTACAATAGAAAATACTAAGTACGACACCAAGTTTTTGTCTTTTTTAACCTGACTTTTAGAATAAGTTGAGCTCCGTTTATCCAGAGACGTTTACTGAAAAGCCGACTTTGTGCACCCAAATCAGCTGTTATTTAATTGATCAAACTTAGCTAAATATTAGCACCAAATCCTGTTCCTATACTTGAGAATACATTTGTTAAATTGAGCCCAAAAGAATCTGAAAACCAGATATATTTCGTTTAATACAGCAAAGGTACAAGCCCACATTTTTTTACGTTTTGGATGTATAAGGTCCCTTTCCCACAATAAATAAATAAATATTAGCTTTACTGTATTTGCTTGATTTTTTATTTTTTTTATTTCGTTGGCCAGTGAGTGCCTTCTGACCCGACGATTTGGTTCACGTGACAAAACGTTTGGACACCCCTGGTTTGTTCTCATTTATTGTTTGACAGTAAGAAAAAAAAGGTTGATGTGTATTTTTGTAAAGGTGCATGTCAATATCCAGTTTAACCTCTATGTACAAAATCTCTACCAACCAATTAAGACATAGTCATCAAAAAACAAAAGAAAAACATCAAACAAAGCCAAATTAGCAAGCTTGAACCACTTTTTCCACCGCCGTCACTGACTCGGCCGGCAGCTACCTGCAGCAGTGGCAGTGAAGCATCGTGTCCCCAGGATCCCGCCGCTCAACGAGATAATAGAGCCGCCGTCGCCTGACCCTCTCTTGGCCATACATGTAAATATTTGCCATTACCCTCTTAGCCGGAGCGCACCGCTTCCCCTCCTTTGGAAAACAAACCGGTTATTATTTTGTGAGGGTGATGTTTTGTGGCTCGTCGGGAGGCGGAGGGGAGTGTAAATCAGGATGGGTTCATCCTCGTGTGAGACTGGTTATGTAACTGAGAGAGATGGCGTGAAATGGTCACATTTGGTTTGGTCCAAACAGTGAGACTCTTTATTCTGTTCCCTGCATCCCCCTCCTCGAGACTAAATTTGTTTTTGTTTCATTATTTTGTAGAATCAAGGATGACATAGAATAGTAAATAGCACTGCGGGTTTTCAAACTTTACATTTTATTATGCAAAACACACACACACACACACACACACACACACACACACACACACACACACACATGAGCACTGTTTAAATCTATCCATTAGTCCAAAACCATAAAAGCCATACTTTTTGTAGAACGCAAGGAAAATGTTGGCAAATTACCGCCTTGCGTGGGAACGTGCCCCTTACCGAACATGTCACTCTCAGAAGAAACTGTTGATTTAGGCACTACTTTTTTAAACACACCTTTGGAGGACTGTAATAAAGTACAACATTTCCTTCCCGATCACCCTCAAAAATTTAACCAAACATCTTCGTCTTCAATAAGGGTTAGGCAATGCATTTCTACAGTATGTCTTTCATGGTCCACATATCTGAACTAGTTAAGCCTTTCTGTCAACAACAGAAATGTTGACCTTTCTGAGTCAACATTTAAAAAAAAAAAAAAAAAAAAATCAGAAATATTTGTACTCTGTTAGCTTTGATATAATTTATCCAAAGTTTTTTTTTTTAGACAATGAGCTAAACATAATGAAATGCTAAATTAGTCCTTTAACAGTAATCATACAGTATATAGGGAAAGAACTTGGCAACTTGATACTTTTAATTAGGACTTTCATTTCGATTTATTTTTGATGAAACTGATGTTTTGAATGTGACTTTTTTTTGGCCTGGATCCTCTGTATTCACATGTTTCTGGAACGCCAGTAGCTCTGACGCGCAACTGACATCTGCAGACGACGGCGATGAACGACGAAGCTGCTGGTCTTTGGCCACTGGGGGGTGAACATTCGCTTCAGAAAACAATCTGATGCAATACTGAAAAATGCTGTTGTTGTGGAGTTGTGGTATGGCTAAAAGGAGCTAATCCATTACTGCAGCTATTCAAGCCTAAAATAGCATCTCAATGCTAAACATGCACAGACGCTAGCGCCAATATCACCGTCCGTAGTCCATGATTGTATAGAACTGAATTGGCATAATAGCATTTAGAACTAATCTGATGATTGGATAACCTAATTAACAGATAATAAATAATACATTTCTATGTTGTTGAGCTCTTGTGTCTTCAGACACTGGATACCCATGGTGCAACATAATTGGGTAGTAAGCAGGGAAGTCATGAGTTGCAGCTAAATTTGTTGATTCTGTCTTTCCATCGTCTACTGTTCAGTGTTGATAGACATTGTGTATTTTACCAGTTTGTTTGAGTTTTACTTGTTTGTTTATAAGCCACTCAAAAATGCTATATGGAGCTGCTAATTGTGTAAGAACTGTTTTTTTTGGGGGGAGTGTAGGCAATGAAACTGGAGTACCTGGAAAAAATCTCATGATAAACTCAGACTGGCTCAGTCTAAGGCTCTAAGATCACCTCTCACCTCTCCATGGTGAGAGGCAAGTCCTAAATACCATACCAAGATTCTTACCCCATGCAGAATTGCTTAAATATGTAAAATGAGTGCTGGTATATTTGAAGCCTGAAAATTGTTTCGCCCTTGTTCTGCAAAAAGGCAAGGCTGTAGGTCAGGATCGAGCAGCAGATCAAGAGGGCAATCTGAAGCGTAGCAGCAAGAACTACCATAGGAGGTGTTTTAGGAAATCTTCGAAAAATACTCCAGCATCCAGAGTCTGTAGAGGCTCTTAATTAAATACTTTTGAGGAGACCTAAAAGCGGACGTACACGGCCACTCGCACTCCACCCTAATTGAGTTTGATCACTTCTGCCAAGAAGAAGAAGAAGAAAAGCTTTAAGAGGAAAGCTGTGCCAACCCTTCCCCAAAGAGACCTGAGGCCGGAGCTGCCAAAACGTCCTAAACCAAGTACTTAGCAAAGACACTTATATAAAGTATGTTTGTATAAAATGCCACTTCTTGTTAAGATGAGTCTGAAAGACAGTAAACGCTGAGAACCTGCAGCATCTCTCCGCGTCCTCTTCAGTTACGATGGCGTCGAATGATCAAACCCTTGTGGGTAATTTTACTCAAACCATGAGTCACGTCTATGTGATCGCTCCCTGACAAACCTTGTCATATAGCATGGTTTGCAAGTGTTTAACGATATGAAATGCAAAAAACATCAGAAGGAGTCACGAAACAGAAGTGTGGCTCAGCTTTCTTTGACAACCAGGATCATTTAGGGAGAAATAACTTTGTTCAGACAGCAACATAAGATTGAACCTCATCCATTCTCAGGGGCTTCCATTGTCACTGTGAGGCCATTTACCCCACTTAGTACAACAAGCTCCTTATAAATGACCCTTACTCCCCGCAACACTGCGTCGTTATTTATTCCACTCCACATTCACAGCTTATTGGATCTTTATCTCCTTTCTAGCATTACAGAGATTAAATGAGAATGTTGTACACCAAAGAACTTTCTGAAACTTCAAGCTGCAGCATGTAACGTTTAGAAACAATGTTTTTTTATATATATATGTATGTATATTTGTTAAAATCGTCACTGTGTTGTCACATAACAACATGAAAAAGACACTCTGTGGAAAAGAATCTGTGGAGTTTCTCCTCCTCCTTCCTGTGCCCCTACTGCCATCTGCAGAAATGCACCGTGCCTGGTCAGAAACAACCAATCAGAGTTAGGGGGAGGGTCTTAGCGCTGTCAATTGAGCTCATGTACATGCTGCTCAGTGTGGTAATGGCAGACAGGTAGCTTACTGTTATAGACATGTTGCATGTTAATGTTTACATCCGGAAGTTTTGAGCAAGCATTGGGAGGCGAAAAGACGATTTGTGAAAAGATGAACAATTACAAGGAGATAAAAAATAAAACAGATGAAACACCAAGAAAAGAGTTAAAAACTTGTGTGAAAGGGACAAGATAAGATGCCTCATTATTTCTTCTAAATTTTATACTTCATCATACCACTCACAGACGTGTGAAAGAGGGCTCCATTTTGTTCAACAATGATTCATCCTCCTGCCACCAATTTTTGCCGTGTGATGACATGTTTCCAGAGAAAAGCCGATGTGCGGCGCAGCATTGCCCAAACGGCGCAGGAAGAGGCCAGTGAGCGAAGGCGGCTAGTATCCATCTTCATTAGAGAACCTCCTCTGTTGACTCAAAGCGGGGCCGGCCGCTGTGGCCATCGATCCAGATCCTTCCAGGAAGCCTGGGGTTCGCCGTCGCCCTCTAAAGCCTCCGGTCATTAGGGTCAGCGCTGGGAGAGATTGAAGTGGGAGGGAGTGTTTACCTGCTGGAACTGAGGGGTTGAGCCAACTAAAACAAAAGCTAGCGAGTATTGACGGATTTGACCTGCGACGCACGCATTGATTGCTGCGACGGATGTTTATGGTTTTTGCTTTTGATGGAGTAGAGGAGAACGAGCTGCTCATGGTTGGTTATAGTCTGTGACGACGCACGGTTTGTTTTTCTTTCTTTGTGGTTGGCACACCTTTAGTTCAAAAGGCTCATATTCAGAACAAGTGAGGCTTCCTTAAAACTTAAGCAGACTACCTTAAACTTAACTTAAAGGGGCAGTGTTATGTATTTTCCAGCCTGACAGTCCTGTAGGACAATCAAATAACTATGTTAACTTCAGTTGTTATAAAAATGCTATAAATGTCAAATATGACTTAAAAGAAATTTGACTTAATACTCTAATACCTTGAAATTGGTGCCTCTGTCTCTTTAAAAACTCCTGATCTTTCCAACACTCCACCTTCAGGAAGTCAACATGTTTACAAGTGTTGGTTGGAGCACTGGACTGGCAGGTAGCTCCTATAATGAGCTCAGCTGATGCACAGTTTCACCAGGTGTTTGCTAATTGCTGCTGGCTAGTCTGAAGGAGCTGAGGGAGGGCGGGGGTGGAAAGGGAGAGCTGCTCAGAGGCCCAGAGGTGGAAGCTAAGAAACTTGGAAGCTGCAGATCCGAGGAGGAGCTTTATCCTGAAAGCCGGACAGAGCAGCCCCCCACTCAGCTCCTTCAGACCAGCCAGCAGCAATTAGCAAACACCTGGTGAAACTGAGAATCTGCTGAGCTCATCGTAGGAGCTTCCCAGTGAAACGTTGGTGAAAACGTGGTTAGAGGGTTAATAGAGGAGCCATGATGTGATGACTTCCTGAAAGTGGAGTTTCAGAAAGAGCAGGAGTTTCTTAAAGAGACACAGGCCCAATGTCAGGGTGTTAAATCATGAAATCATTTTTTTTAAAGTCATATTTGATATCTCCAGCATTTTTATAACAACTGAAGGTAACATAGGTCCTTGATTGTGGTATAAAATGGTATCATGTGAAAATATATACCACAGTCCCTTTAAAGGATTTCTCAAACGTACAAGAATCAAAACACTCCAGGTCCTTTTTTGATGACAATTCAACATGAAGCAAAGCTCCAAAAAGTAAATTTTACATGAAACTGTCCCTTTAAATGCTTTTTGTTTTTTTTAATGCCTCAACAAATATCTTCATTTTTTCCCCCTCCAGTACCCGCATGCAGACCCTGCAGGTGGACTCAGTCCAGCGGTGGATGGAGGACCTCCGCCACATGACCGAGGTGGAGTGCATGTGCGTCCTTCAGGCCAAGCCCATCGGGGTGGACGAAGACTCCCACCAGGGGGAGCTCATAGTGACGTCCGGGATCGGCGCGGGCGACCACGTGGCCAGGAACAACCTGCAGACGCTCCTCCGCCGGGCGCTGGTGGTCAGCACGGAGCTGGGCAAGATGTTCCAGCGGCTGGAGAAAGGCCGCTGGCAGAGGGTCCACAGCACGGCCGTACGCGCCAACTGCCACGTGCGCTCGCTGGTCCACGAGTACAGCGCCGCCCGGAGCACGCCGCCGGAGATGCAGAAGGTGGGTGAGGCTGCCAGGGGTGGGCAACTCCAGGCCTCGAGGGCCGGACTCCTGCAACTTTTAGATGCATCTCCACTTCAACACACCTGAGTCAAATAATGAGGTCATTAGCAGGACTCTGGAGAACCTGACTGCACTTGGGAGGTGATTCAGCTGCTGGATTCAAGTGTGTTGGACCAGGGAGACTTGCAAGAGTTGCAGGACACCGGCCCTCGAGGACCAGGATTGCCCACCCCTGGTAGACTTTGGTTTTCCACCAGAAACATTGATGAGGATACGATATGAGCCTTTGAGTACGCATTCTGCATGTTTTGTTATAAAGCGGCTCACAAAAGTGTTGCTCCGATTTGAACTTGTAGTCATTTTGGAACTTTGATGGATTTGAACAGAATTTTATTTTGACAGAGTAAAAGCATCGCAAGTGACGGAGTACTAAAGCCACGCAAAAAAAAAACAACAAACAACCAACTAAACAAACAACAACAATATTACGAGAATAAAGTCCTAAGATTTTGAGAATAAAATCGTACAAGAATAAAGTGATAGTATTACAAGAATAGGCATAATATTATGAGAATAAAATTGTAATATGACTTTATGTAATACTACAACTTTATTTTCACTTTGTTACATTATCCTTGCAGTATCGTGACTTTATTCTCATATTATTTCAACTTTATTCATACAATACAACAAATGTATTCTTAGTATGGCTTCATTCTCGCAATATTATGACTTTGTTTTAATATTTGCATTTGTTCTTAGTATGGTTCTAATACTTTGTAGTACAAATGAACAGTAAATTACGCTTTTTTACCCCTAGACTTTTTAAAAATCTGAAAAGTGTGGCCCACATTTGTATTCATCGCCATTTAGTCAGTACTTTGTTGAATTCTATTTTGCTGCTGGTACAGTTGAACGTCTTTGGGCCTCTACTGGCTTTTTCATATACAGAGAATAAAGTTCCTCTACACAGCATTATGCTGCCACTACCGTGTGCCACTAGAATCACGTGTTCAGTTTGTGATGTGTTGACTCGTTTTGTGCCACACACGGCGTTTTTCAAGAAGGTCCGACCAGAGAACCTTCTTTGAAATGCTTCATTTGCCCCCTACTTGGATTGTAGAAAATTGCTAACAGGATTTTGTTTTTTTTATGGCTTTCTTTCTTTTTGAAACGCTTCTTTAAATGTTGTTTCTCTTTGCTTTTTTTTTTTTTTTTTGCAGTATGAAAAAACACTGCTGGAAAAGTGCATGGAGCTGACTAACATCACGGAGAGGTAACAGACACACAAATAAGAATGAATATAAGAAAAATAAGAAAAAAGTAGAAAGATCCACATACTATGAAAAAGACAAATCTTAAATGAACAACAACACGTGAGAAATCAAAATGTAACATGCATCTACTAACTGAAGACGCAAAAAAGAGAAAACATTTATCTATCTTTCATAAGTCTCAAATCCATTTTAAAAAGTACATTTAAAAACAGAAAGTTTGCTTGAAGGGCTGTAAATACTAAAAGATTTTTATAAAAATAGAAACGTTAAAACACACAAGACTACAACCGATTTTTAAAAGAGTCAATATAATAGCACATCAACATGATCAAAAACAATTGAAAAAAAGAGATTTTAATAGACACTTAGACACAGGAAGTGTGGATTCTTGACTAAAGTTTAAAGGCAGTTCGTTTTAAAGTTTGGGAGTCTCAACAGAAAAATCTCGATCTCCCTTAAAACCCTTTAACTGCCATGAGGACGCCGGTGTCCCCATCGACCCTTTGACCTGCATGTGACAGTATTTGGGGTGACAGTTAAAGGGTTAAAGTGCCGCCTAGTTTTTGCGACGACTAAACCGCAAGTGGAGCCCATTATCATCCGCCACAAGCCAGACTTGCTCAGTGTTCTCCGACAAAAAGTGTCAGAAACTTCAAAATATTTCCATTTCTATGAAATTGCAGTTACAGCTAATACGGGCCAATTTGGGTTCTAAAAACTAAAACCTCTCCGCAATAAACAAACGAAAGACGGACGGTTTAAGTAGCTTAACTCGGCTAATATTACAGGCGGTTTCTTCAAATTCAGTACGAAGCGGCACTTTTAATGACTGCTACAGTCTTTTAGTGGAGCGCACTTTAACTGTTCTGACCTGCTGTAAATGTGATCCATAGCCTGACACCGGCTTCTGGCACCGTTCCTGGGGCATCTTAGCCCTCCCATCACAGGCAAGGGCCTCCGGTTCATTAATATTCTTGTGTTTGTGTGCTTCTTTTTTTTTAAAATTCCCACCAGAGGGTCTTTATTGGAGTTCATGTTATGTAGGCCACTCTGTTATGATTCAGGACTTCTTCTGTGCCGCGAGCCGTGGCGGACGATGAGGTCCAACGTTGTGTTTGAAGGTCTGGGGATGAAAGTCTGCCTTTTTCTCCCAGCACCTTCCTCCTGTTTTAGTAATCCCTTTATTTTTGACAAAATACAGCCAATATGTCTTCATAAAATATCCGCTAAAATAAGTGTTACTTTCAACGCTCTAATTTCTTTTCTAAGGTTTTCAAATCTAGAAATTCATTCAACTATTTTGCAAAAGACGATTTTCTTCTTCAGGGTGTTGATATTTGTGGAAAACAACAAAAGCAAAGAAAAGATTAAATATATGTTATTGGTACTTTTAATGTTGAATTTGTGGAAATTGAGTGGAATTGAAAAATATGAAAGACTGTTAAAACGTTGTTTTTTTTTTATTATGACGGTTTATTATTTGACGGAGTAGTATTGTGTAAAATTTGCTTTTTTGAGTTCACCTCATGTTATTCCCTCACCACAGACACATCTGGAGTGTTGCTTTCATTATTTCATTCATGTTTGAGAAATTATTTCATTTCCCCGTTAAAGGTTAATACAGGAGACATGGTGTGATGACTTTCTGATTTCAGAGTCTCAGAAAGAGCAGGAGGTACTAAATAAATGTATATATACATTTTTAAATAAACGTTACATAGTGCAGTTTTAATGTAGACCAGCAAACTGTCAACTCTTCTTTTGACAGATTTTTTTCACTTGCTGATGATCACTAAAACAGTAGATTGATGACACATAGTTTCTATATAATTTCTGGTTTTACTAAATATCATCTGCATCTTATAGAAATATAAACTAATGTGTCATGTTCATCAGAAGTCACTTCAAAGTAAAAAAAATAAAAGTGTTTAGTATCATTTGGAATCAAACAGTATTTACTTCATTTTCCCCACGACGGTGTGTGAAGATATTTGAACCTCTTTCCTGCAGGTGCCTTCACACAGATGATGAATTCTTCCTTAAATCCATGAGGGAGGCGATCCACGAGATCCTCACAGACGTCAGCGATTCCTTCAGCAACATGATCGACATGGCGTTGGCCAACGAGATCCGGGTCGGTGACTGTGTTTGTTTACCTGCCTTCCAAAGCTTTTCCAGTCATGCTGACTTTACAGTAACAGAGTAACTTTAAGCCACGGAGCAGAGAAACAGCAGCAGGAGCTTCATGCCTGCAAGTTCTTTACAGGAAATGCCGGTAGAGACTTGCAGCTGTAACTACAATGAGGGGTTATAATTGTTTCCTATGTTTTAATACCAAAGAATTTGAGTAAGAGAAATATCGAATAAATGCGATTTTAACAAGTCGCACCTTTATTTGAATTCATCCCCTTGTCGTCAATCTGTTTGCCTTCTGTCACCCAGAGGTGACCTGAGGTCTCATCTTCCTTGCAGGTTCTGATCAAACAGATCGAGTCGTCAGACTGTGTTCAGACTATCGGCAGCGCCATCAGCAACCTGCTGTCTCTCACCCAGGATGGACCCCAGCTCTGCAGCATCATCGCCAAGGTAGTCCGGATAAACCGGCGCAGCCGGTTGGCTGAGCAGCTCAGGGGGTTTCACCCTGATAGGTTTGAGATTGGTCTCAGAACTGGGATCTGTGGTGACTCACCGTTAGCGAGTAGCCACCAGTCAGACCAGAACACAACGCCGCCTCGCTCTTTCAGTACCAGATAAGACGAGACAGACCAGACAGCATGTCTCAACTGACCATTAGTTCCCCTGCCTGCTTCTATGATTCCTTCGATAAGACTCATCCTGATGGCCACACACATACACACACGTGTGTGTGTATATATATATATATATATACATATATATATAAATATATATGTGCGCTTCCTTACAGCCAGATTGCGAGATCAATACTGTCAGCTCCTATTAGCGATGGACATAGATCACAATTGCAGTTTGCACACATGCCTTTACCTGCCCATCCACTCATATTTAACTCCCAGCGCAGCGCCGCTGACCGAACCGTCGGGTTGGGGGAGGGGAGAGCTCGGCTGCTGGTGGCCGCTAATGAATACCCAATACAAAACAAGTCCACCTGCTATCTGAGCTAATTAGCTTCCTGCTGCCTGTCACGCTAGCACTCTGAGGTACGGATCATCCGCCTCGTGTCGGATCTCTTCGTCACGTTTTAATGTTCCTGCTGACTTTACTCACCTGCGTGTTCGGAGTTTGTTGGCTGACATGTTATCATGTTATTCTCTCATCAAAAAAACATATACTTAGTGTTGCCTCAATACTTTCATGCATGTTTGAGAAATCCTTTAATCTCCTGTGGCAGCTATTCAGCTGTGCTCCTCCAAACTAGCGGCAGCAGCGATTGGCAAACACCTGGTGGAACGCCGCGTCTGCTGAGCTCATTGTACAAATTACGTCTTAGTTCAGACACCTAAGAATGGCTGTAAATGACATCAATGGATGGCAGAGGGAAGCATTGTTGTCATGACAACTGAAAGAGTAGGGTCAGAAAGGGTAGGAGCTTCTTAAAGAGACAGAGGCCCATTTTTAAGGCGTCAGATGCAAAGTAAAATTCCATTAATTTATTTTAGATATTTCCATAACAACTGAAGGTAACGTAGTTACTTGATAGAGCTACAAAATGGAACTATGTGGCTAGAAAATACATAACACTGGCCTTTTAAATATGTCTATACAGAAACACACTAAAATATGTCTTCAGAATATGAGCAACGAACAAAAAAGCAACTTTAAATATGGAGAGAAATTCACCAAAATGTCACACTGATCATCCTTAATTCTCAAAATTGCACTTGTTACGTGTTGGAGCAGCTCTGTTACGTTTTAATTCTGATTTTGAGGGCAGCGTCGCATGTTTGGGCGATTGTTTCCTCTGGTTTTGGATGCTGTGCAGCTGGAAGAAATGCTCTCACTTTTTTTCTTTCATTTCAGTCCAATGCTTTGATGTGTAGCTGTAGCAACAAAGTATTCTTTTTACAACTCGGAGCAACTTGTTAGCACCTCAAAAGCTAGAATAATACCAAAACTATGACTCCAAAATCCCACCTGGACAGGAACTTAAAGAAAAGCACCAAAGCAAATGAGCAGTGCGATGTGTCATCCAGGACATGCTACTATGGGATCATCTCTGCTGGGAAACTCGGCTGTTAGCACGTCATACACTGCAAAAACACAAAATCTAAGTTTTTATGTCTACATGTAGTTTGTAGTGCAAACCTGTGAGTATGTGTAAATTAAGACAAAAATTATTTAAAAGTAAATTTCTTGCAAGATGCTTGTTTTAAATCACTAATTCTTGAATACAAATCAAAAAGGACTAGTTCCGTCTAAAACAAGACATTTTATTTGTTTTTTGTGAAGAAATCTGCCAGTGGAACTAGTACTTACGTATCTGAATTATTGACTTTACACAAGCTCGTCCATCTTGCTGTAAAGTAACTTCTAAATGGTTTTTTGTCTTATTTCAAGTGTGATACAATATTTACACTGTTAGGTCGAAAACAAATTCTTGGTAAGATTTGGTGTTTCTGCAGTGCAACAGTCATACAGGCTGCCATACAGCAACTGTCTTCAGTCAGAGGCCTCTTCAGACGTGCTGCAGGACTGACTGCTACCGGAGATCCGCCCTCCCAGCAGTATAACCCTTCACAGCAACTCTTTTAAGTCACGATATTCAGTTTTAATTAGGGACAAATAAAGAATTTTAGAATTTTACTGAATTGAGTTATTAGAAGACAGGAAGTCAAGGCTTTGTCACTCGCTGACCAGACGTTTCTGACTGCATAGAGCAGGGGTGGGCAACTCCAGGCCTCGAGGGCCGGACTCCTGCAACTTTTAGATGCATCTCCACTTCAACACACCTGAGTCAAATAATGAGGTCATTAGCAGGACTCTGGAGAACCTGACTGCACTTGGGAGGTGATTCAGCTGCTGGATTCAAGTGTGTTGGACCAGGGAGACTTGCAAGAGTTGCAGGACACCGGCCCTCGAGGACCAGGATTGCCCACCCCTGGCATAGAGCATGCCGGCCCACCATGTGGCCTCTGCTTCAAAACAAGCCGTTTGTTCAGCGTTGCATCATCTCAAAGAAAATAACTTAAACTCTCACTGACAAGGCTTCTGCTTGTAAATCTCGTTCTAAATCACCTCCTTTCCTGCTAGCGAGCTCAGCAGAGCAGAGAAGAGAATGATTCATAAAACTATGAGACGGAAACAAATTACACGCAGTGTGGGCCCATATAGCTGGGGAGACACGGATGGAGACGCATGAAGTGTGAGTGGAACAGTCCTCCGAGGGCTCCATTTAGGGAATGAGGGTGAAATGGGTGGAAGAGACGGGGAAGTAGCGAACGAGAAGCCCAGCAATCTGTGAAAAGCGGGAGATGCTCTGAGAGGGAGCAAGAGAGAGAGAAACAAAAGTTTTCCTCTAAAAGCAGCCATCGTCTGGCTTTATAGTAGCAGAAATGATCACTTTTTCGGTGATATATGGGGCCACATTGCAGATTTGCTGCTGCAGCTCAGAAATATTTCCAATGCATCCACTTAGTTTGTTTTACCTTAATTAGAAAAAGGACAGTGAAAGGAGGGGCGGGGGTAAGGAGAAGAAGAATAAGAGTCGGAGCGAAACTGGCAAGAAACCAAACTATAAACTGTAAGCTAAATAGGATTTACAGTTCTGGTCAGAAGTTTACACGCACTCATCATCGACATAAATAACCTAACAATTTTGAGCTCTTTAATAACGGCAGTGCTCCTAAAAGAGTGAGTAAAGTTCAGTTATTTTGATAGCATGTATTTCCATTCGCATAAATGCACTGGGAATAATTATTTGATGCCTTTCTGAGGAGTTTTCTCTGGGACTGAAGTCTGCAGATTGGAATGGTGTCTTCGTGATGTTAATCTGATTGATCTGGAACTAAAGTGCTACTCATTTAACGTGTTTGGAGTTGTTGTGACGTTAGAAACATCAACCTCCAGGGTAATTCCTCTTCTGCATGAACCAATCTGATATGTGACTGGCCACGAGAAAACCGTGAACAAGTCTCCCCCAGGGGGCGTTTAGAGTTATTTACAGATTCTGAAAGTGTGGATTCGTAGCTTTCTAATGAGGTCAAATAAAAAAAAAAAAAAGGAGGATATGATCATTTAAATGTTGGGACTTTGCAAACAGGATTAGTGAGAAAAAAAAGGCCTCAAAGTTCCAGAAGAATTGTCCTCAAACCAAACACCTCTTGGTGTGAACAAAGACTGTTCATTTACATTACTTTATATTAGTCCCACCCCCAACACTGACTGTCAATTGGTGCAATTGGGAAGTCATGCCAGTTGACGGCGTGTAGACAAAAGGTGCATCTGGTTATAAATATATATATTTTTAGATGTTTTCTCCTTTTGTTCCATTTTCCAACGAGGCTGTGAGCTTCTGTTTGAAGATAGAGACAGAAGCTCACTATCTTCTGCTGCCAAAACACTCCTTGCTATGAAGTCACATGTGAACCCTGTACGCTAGGGTTGCCTACGTACAACGTGTTAGACAATGTTTTCTTTCGGCCTGATGTCAATAACTGCTTTATTTCAAGTGTTACAGTTTGTAGATGCAGTCAGTCAGTGTGGGGCGCAGCGCTGCTCACGCTGACATGAATGCCTCCGATCATAGTTTGGTGTATTTTCGGTCCACTGGTGTCTTTCTGATGGATATCATCATCTCAGAAGAACTGTATGCCTGTTAGCTTCAAGATATGTGATTATTCTCATGTCCTGTCGCTCTCTTTCTGCTACCAGAATGTTATCTGTGGAACGTATATGAGTTTTAGCGAAACTATGCGGCTGCATGATAGCGTCTCAAAGTGGATAATTATTGCGCTAGCCATGTGTCCCTTTCAAGCTGAACTCAAGCACCAAGTTTACCATTTTAAAATCTCCAAAACGTATATTTAAAGCGTGGGGTAATTTCTTCATGACTTCAATAAGTATATTTAGCAAAAAAACAAAACAAAAGTTTTTTTTAGAAATTGACGGTTATCATCTTACCGTTTCTGCTAAGGCGACTTGTTCCTGTCTCGTCGTAGTGCGACACATATAACTGTGGAAAAATTAAGAGACCGCTGCACTGAAGCCCATTGAAAACTTCATGGTTTTTCCACCAAATATTGATTTCTGAACTCTTCCTGAGCTAAAATATTAGTGTTGTTTCTATTTGCATTATTTGAGGTCTGAAAGCACTGCATCTTTTTTATTATTTGGACCATTTCTCATTTTCTGCTAATAAATACAAAATGTTTGCTTGGAATTTTGGAGACATGTTGTCAGTAGTTCATAGAATAAAAGAACAATGTTCATTTTACTCAAACATATATCTATAAAAAGTAAAATCAGAGAAACTGATCATGGTAAGTGGTCTCGTGATATTTTCCGGAGCTGTATGTCAGATACAATTGTATAAGAAAACATTTCTGTGGACGTGCCGTGGTGGCATAGTGGTTAGCGCGACCCATATTTGGAGGCCTTGAGTCCTCAACGCGGCCGTCACGGGTTCGACTCCCGGACCCGACGATATTTGCCGCATGTCTTCCTCCCTCTCCTTCCCCATTTCCTGTCAGCCTACTGTCATATAAGGGACACTAGAGCCCACAAAAGACCCTCTGGAGGGGTAAAAAAAAAATTATTAAAAAAACAACAACATTTCTGTAACTTAATGGCTGACTGAAGGAAACTTTTCAGTGTATACTGACTTGATTTCAGTGATTTTATGTCCAAAACAACCCATTAAATGCGATGCCATTTCTCTTTAGTGCAGTTATTTTCAGTGGGGTTTTGGTGATAGCTTGACTCCGGGTAGGTCTCTGCTGATTGTTACGGTGCTCACAGGAACTGTAGACCTTTAATCACCCTGGAGATGATTGTTGCCTCAGCCTTTACTATTTTGGCCCTTCTTTGATCCATTAAACTGGTAGTTTTCATTTTCTTCCACGCCTTTTTGGTTTTGGCTACCAATCTAAAGCCTTTGACATCACTGCAGTCATCTGAAACAACCAACTAGACCCCAATGTTTAAATATGAATGCCTTACAACCAGGATGTAGAACATCTGCTGCCTTCGTCCCTAAAAAACGGCGTACTGTTTGGACACCTGCTCTTTCACATAATCCAGTTGTGCAGAATCATCTCCATGCACATTGTGACGCCTGAGTCTGTTAGTTTCCCATCGCTCCGCCACAGCTGGTAGGAAACTATTTGAAATTTTGGAATATGATTTTAACCGGAAACAGTAAACTGATCTGGGTAGTGATGTGGATCTGGTTTTCTCAAGAACAACACCACATATACATGTGTTACCACTAAGGCATGGGTAAATGCCCAATGAGCAAGTCATACCTCGAACACGTGGGTTTTTATAGCAACCCACAAGACTCTGGTGTAACACCAGCTGGGATGTGGCCGCTCCTTTTGGGAAAATTAGTAGAGTTCCTTCCAATTTGATTAGCTTCCTGGCGAGGCACTGGCTTTAAAGCATTGCTCCAAAAAATTTAAAGAGGCTGCAGGTCAGCGTTTTGGGAAGACCGTTGCATCCTCGTTCTGTTGGAATCTTTAATTTCGATGAAGAAATTTGAACCATCGGATCCAAACCGTTTCCCCCCCCCTCAAATGAAACGAAACCTATAAGCTGGACTGAACTTTGCAGCTGCTCACAGGAACAAGCCAAAACTTTTCCTCAGAATAGATTTAGCTGCTTCCTGCATGCAGCTGCAAGTTAAGCGAGAAAAAAATGTTTTTTTAGAGGAGACCAAGACCGAGGCCTTTCACCTCAACGAGGAGGGAAAGAGTTTTTCAAAGTGAGGCAACTGTCAAGCATGGTGATGCTTGGTGTTTTACTGTCAGTGATGCCTGGGCGCGGTTTACAATGAGTGGCATAATAGTAATAAAAAACAATAATATGATAATGGCTGTAAAAAGTGTCTTTGCAACTATATTAATCAGCCACGGTCAGCAAAATGTTGCTTTTTGGATAAAAAAAAAAAGACAAAAAAAAGTTCAAAGTCAAATTGAAAACTAATATCTCCACAATATAATCAGGAAATCAGTTTTCAATTTGATAAGTTTTGGGGTTTTTTGTGGTAAAATGTTCAATTTTGTTGACCATGACTGATTTGTGAAAGCAATCAAAATGGCCCAACATTCAAGGGGTGAATACTTTATAGGCACTTTATATTTTTGACATAGTTTGAATAAAATTGTATGAAATATAATTCAATTTGTGCACTTTTTTTGTCTTTTTACAAATATCTGTCTGCATAATCTATGAGAATGAAGTCGCATGAGAATAAAGTTATAAAGTTACGAGAATAAAGTCAAATTATGAGATTTTTCTTGTAATACGATTTTATTCTTGTAAATTTATGGCTTTGCATTGTTATGACTTTATTCTAGTATCATTTTGAGTTCATTCCTTTAACTTAATTGTTTTATTTTTATTTTTTTTAGTATTGCCCTAATACGCTGTCATAGAAATCAGTCACAATGGGGGAAAAAAAATCATATAAAATCCCTTTACTTGCTGAATATGCTTGGGCCAAAATTAACGCCTCAAATATAATCAGCAAAAGACAAAAGTAAATCTATTTGGAAAGAATGTTCTCCACCTTTATACACACTGAAAAATAAAACGAGTTCTTTTCCGATCCAGCTGGACCGTGTTTTTACACCTTCATTTATTTATTTTTGAATATCTTCTGCCTTCGTAGTGAAACGACAGGGACAAACCTGAGCAGCCTAAATCAGAAGCCTGAGCTTTTCTGCAGCGTGTGTGACGGCGGCGACAGTCCTGCCAGGTAATGCAGAGCGGGACTGCGTAGGCAGCGAACAGGGAAGAGCGGTCAGGCTGGAGGGCAGGATGATTAACCACTCCAAGCCTCAGCGGCACGGCCCCAGCACAACACGAGACATGCCAGTCCAGCATAATGGCCTTATTAGGATAATGGTGGTAGTTACAGGCTTCGTCTTCCTCCAGGTAATTCCAGCCGTGCGCACGGGGAATACAATTCAGTCGCTTCCAATCCGTTTAGACAGAGGGACGCTTTTGCGTCGAACACGGACCGAGTGAAGAAGCTATTTTTGTTTGTTTACACCAAGCAAAAGAGAAAATGCCCTCTATTACGGACTTGCATATCTATTCTATTTGATTTTTTTCTCAGCTCACTGGTTCCCATTGATGAGACGTGCATAGTTTCACTTGTTTCAGCTGACATAAAAAAAAAAACAAACTGCAGGAGGGATTTGAGAGGTTCTGCAGCTGGCGGGCTCGCCGAGTGAAGCCGGCCAAATCCGCTGGTCATCTCACGTCCATTGGACTCTCCAGGGCCGAGAACGACGCTGCTGGCTCTGGATCCGGGTAGCAAGGAGCAATTTGATGTGTCATTTTGTCCGATTATGCACGTCCGCAGGACAAAAGCGGACGGTGACGTGTGGCGTCTCATTTTGTTACGAGAAAGTGTGACGTCGACGAGAAGACATTTAGTTTGAGTTTGAGGCCGAAAGTTTTCCCTCTACTAGCAGCGCTTCTTATATAACACTATTACCTTAATATCGATAAAAGATTTAAAAGAACAAAATATAATTACAAACTTAAAGTCAAATTATCACAAGAATTAAGTCATATGAGAATAAAGTCGAAATATGAGCGTAAAGTCAAAATAAAATGAGAATAAAGTCGAAATATGAGCGTAAAGTCAAAATAAAATGAGAATAAAGTCGTAGCAATACAAGAATAATGTCACTACATGAGAATACAGTCATAATATTGCGAGAATAAAAACCTTATTCTCGCAATACAGTATATTCATACTATTCTTGTAACGCAGAAGGCCACTTTTCTTAGTTTCTCCTCAGGATGGGAGCGACAAAAGAGCATGAAGAAAATCAGATGTTCACTAATTCTCATAAGTCAGGAAATGCCAATCGAAGAAAACAGATTTCTGGGATTTCTATCAGTGACTCAGAGAGAAACCAAACTGTCTGGAGTTTTATTCGAGGTTGCAGGTTGGAAAGAGACGACAGGTGTTGCAGACCGTGGAGGTGTGAGGCCTCCGTCTCTTCAGGTTAGCACATCCAGACAGCTGGATTGCGTGGGAATATCCTACGTTCTGACTCTCATCACGCAAAGTCGCAGCCTGAATGTAGCACAATTGTTCTCTACAGCCTTCTCACAGCGGATCAGCTGGCAGGTTTGCAGAAGATATAATGGGAAATTCACCCCAGGGCAGAAACTGGGATGAAACCCCAGATGAGGTAGTTTCTGCTACCTCATCTGGGGTAGAAGCTACACCCAGTGGGTTGTCTGTTTACAGACAGACTAAAACAAGCTTCTCTCTAGGACATTTTATAAACTTCAAGAACTTTCCTATAAGTTCTTGAATGTTCCAGTTAGTTTTATGCTTTTCTTGATGTTTCTATAGCTTATGGTAGGATTTTTAATTTTTTTTTACACAGAATATTATATATTTCCAGAATATTCTAGTGTATTTAATGTGAATAACCTGAGCAGCACATAAGGGAGACAGGCAAGTTTCCTTTATGTGTGGGCTTTTCAGTCCCAGTCATTGTCTTTTGAACTTTTTTTGTAAATAGATGGTTTTGTTAATACATTACTTGTTAATAAAGAACTTTTTCTTCTGTGGAATACAACAGACAGAACATTATTGCACATATTAAACAAAATGTGATACAATTTTAACACAGATCTGCCCTGTGATGGACACCCTGTTCAGGGGGTACAAGGCCTTTTGGCCAATGACCGCTAGAGATAGGCACCAATGAAAAATAATTCTGACAAACCAGTGAATAAAACATAACCTTATGCTCATGAGTAACATATTTTATCGTTGCCATGTAATTGATTACTGCAGCTGATAATCAATTACTTCAATACGCATGCAGGCTCAGCTTCATGAAGCGATTGGCCCCGAGTCTTAACAACAGTCTTTCTCGATGGCTGTAGATTAAATAGTGTTTTTCATTGCATACAGGAAGGTGCTGTGGTGGCCCTGTTCAAGATCTGCAGGCAGGATCGCTTCAGAGACCTCTACGCTCACGCTCTGAGAACGGTGGCTTCCATCTGCTGCGTAGAAGAGGGCATCAACCAGCTGGACAAGGTACATCTGTCTCTAACACACACAGTTTTCTTTATCCGCTTGTGAGGAACATCTTCTCCATCTGTTTTATGGTGTGTTCAAAAGAACACAGTCTGAGATCAAACATCCATCTACACTCTACACTACATCTCTTCCACCTATTCAAGATAGCGTTATGGGAGTAACATTTCTCTCGTCTCTCTTCAGTTTCTTACGAATCTCATGGTAATCCCAGGTCAGGTGGGATTGAGGGAATTCTAAATCTGTGGAATATGCTCGGAAATCTTCCAGAGGGCAATAACTCTAATGACTCCTTTTGATCTCACTGGATTTCCCGCTGGATGATGACACTCCTACCCTTATCTCTACAGCTGGATGAGGCCACCCTACGAAGGAATGGAATATTATTTCTAGTGTGTCGATCCAGTATTTCATTCTTTCGGTCATGTTCTATCTCTGATGACCATAAGTTAGGGGTTGTTTATATTTTTTGGCTCAGTTATTTGAGTATCACTGCCTTAGTTTGAAACCATTCTAGCGTACACTAAAGCTCATTGCTGGAAGACATCAACAGAACTACCTCACCTGCAAAAAGTAAAGCTACTGTAGGTAGAAAGAGACAGGTCTAAAGGACTTCTGATCCACTTTGCTTCATGTTATAGCAAAATGGTAGTGGGTACGCCTAGGTGAAAGCAATTTGGGATGTCACTGTTGCATCCAACCTTTTGTGGCACGCCTCTCTTCAGCACTTTCATATTTGTAGTCATTTGACTTCCTGAGAATAAATTTCCTAACGCGTTTTATGAAACTCTGCTGTGTAACTGTCAGACTATGAGAAAGACAACATCTGCTATATGATGACTAGATAAAGTGAGTGTTTGTTTACATGACTCCCGGTCAGGCTCTGTTGGGCTTATTAATGAGGTCATTAGTTAGAGCTTCTGAATGCTAAGCTGACAGGTCAAACACCAGGACCGAACTGAGCCGAACTGTCCAACCCTGTTGGCGTTTGTGCATGCAAAGCAAAGAGGGCGTGGCAGGCAGAGAGAGAGCTAATGAGACATCCCTTATTGTCTGTCCTCCTTCATTCTCTTAGGAGAAAATAAACCCAAAATAAACAGCAGCCGAGCCGGAGAGACGAAACGCAACACGATCCCCGCGAATAATGATGCCGCAGCGGTGTCTGTTGGCGGAAAGAGCAGCTGGTAATGGCAGGAGTTATCCAACTGTGAAGGCGCTTCGTCGGGAAGCAAAGTCCGCCCTGGATTAGCAAGCCAATCCCGAAGGGGGAGCTGTCAGGCGGGTCTGAGCTACGGAGCGCTACGCGCCGATCGCTCAGGCTTGAGAAAGACACCTGTCTGTGTTGAGCTAGGAAAGACGCAGGTGTAGAGAAAACTCCAGCCCTTACTGCCGTCATTATGATGCTACATTGTAGAAGGTTCCTCATTGATGAGGGATGAGGTAGAAAGGAAGACAGTAGCATTTGGTTTGGAAGTTTGAAGCTATGGGGGCAATACCAGCTGTGTTGCTATGGTTACACTCTGTTTCTGGTTTCAAGGTGTACCAACACAAACATTTTTCATCATGGTGTTCCTACAATTTGTAGTCCTTGTAATGGCATGCCAGAGGAAGTGTCAGAGTGACATCACAGCCCCACCCCCACCTATTGCTGAGCACTACCAGTTAGCCGGCAGAAGATGGCTGCTGGGCTTACAAGAAAGAGAAATATGCATGTTTTGGAAAATTGTTTAAACACAGGCAGTAATTATGTGGAAAATAAAGGCTTGTTTGCTTTCAAAGTGCTTTACATAATAATTTAAAAACTCATATAGTCATCAATTATGAAGCAAGCAATAAGCATTACATTTAGTCAAATGCCATCGTCAGAATTATGACGGCATCAGAACTTGGTAACTGGTCAGGTTCCAGTTATTCCAGTTATTAGGACTGGCAAGGTGAGTCTTCAGCCTTTATTTAGAGGAACTCAGTGTTCCAGCAGTTCTGCAGTTTGCTGGAAGTTCGTTCCAGATCTGTGGTGCATAGAAGCTGACTGCTGCATGCTTGGTTCTGGTTCTGGAGATGCACAGCAGACCAGAACCAGAAGACCAGAGAGGTATGGAAGATTGTTACTATGACAACAGGTTTTTAAGGTATTTTGATGCTGAGCCCATAAGTGATTTATAAACTAACACAAAATATTCTTTTGTCTATAATTGAGTTATTTCTCAATTATCTGTTGAAAAACAACATTGCTTAAGTTGAATAGGTGAAAATTTCTGCATTACTTTTCATATCCTGTGTAAATATTGTCACAGACTGAAGCAGGCAGAGCATTTTTTTTTCTTAATGTCAAAGGCCTTTAGCTACAACACAAACTTTTTTCTAATATAATAACATCAAAGCATAAAAATATGTTTTGTCCTTGTTATTTCCTGATGCCGAGCTCCCAGGTTTACGTTGCGCCAACTTTCTTCTAACTTATCTGGCGCGTCTGACGGTTATGTAAAGACGACTGGGCGAACAGATTGATGCAGATACATTTACTGTCCTGTAAACGAGGAGTTGGGGGAACATCCAGTTTTACAAAGGAGGAGGAGGGGGTAGGGCAGTCCGGCTGGTGGTGGGGTTGGAGGGGGAGGATGAAAAAGTAGATAAACGTGGGCGTGGAGAGCGAACGGTTCCACGTCAGTGGGCCGCTGTCGTGCAGCGCTGCTGACGTCCGCAGAGACAAAAATAGGAAGTTGTCCTGTGAAGCTCGGCGGGCTGATGCTCGTCTGCAGATAAGACTGACAGGTGTGGAAGGCTGAGAGCTGACAGCCGGCTCCACTTGAGATGTTTGTTGGTAAACTTTTAGTTTTCAGGCATATCTGGTTGGAGGTTGAGCTCCCAGCAGCTTCTGGTTCAGTGTGTTCCCACATGAGAAATGTGGGAACACACTGCTGGGACCACAGCAGAGTCAGAAACAGCTAATTAATATGCAAAGCTAATTAGTTTTTCCCACACGTGTGTAGGTTAACCCCAAAGTAAAAATGCACTTTAGTTTATTCTGCTGTGTTTTGCAGTATGTATTCATTCCAACATTTACATCCACGCAGAAACAGCTCATCATTAAGGTCTAATACAGGCACAAGTTAACAGATGTTTCCTGGTGCGCTTTAAACTGAACAACACTGCCCCCTGGTGGATGATGGGTTCTAAAGCATGACAGCCTCAGGGATCGGCTCTCTATAAACTTTTCCTAAACATGGGACCCGAAAAAGGATTCGCTTCCGGAAGCTAAGCCCATTTCCAAACCCACAGACAATGCTACAAAACATGTAAAGAAACATCAACTTTTAGAACATTTCTTCTCAGTTCTATTCACTATTGAATAATTATTATATTTATTTAACAGAAATCCTGCCTCATAATTTCTGATTTTAGGTGGTCATGGGGGTTTTTGCAGCAGTGTGATACACTTTTTTGTGAGAAACTTGTCCGTTTTGAGGTTGCTAGCTTAAAGAGCTAATAAATAAATAAATAATAAATTAGACTGGGACCCAATCAGAAACATGAGCATGGAAAATAACACTTCATTAAGTTATTTTAACTTATATTTTATAATAAGGACTTATAAAAATTATATAAAACCTATTTTAAAAACTTATAAAAATCAGATTAAAATATTTCTTATGTGATTGTATTTATTTTTGCAGTTTTAAAAAAAATTGTTTTGACTCATCTTTCCTCTAGCGTTCTGAGGTCTCCACAGCGCCCCACGGTGGCCAGAGCCCCTACTTTGAAAAATACTGCTCTAACATCACTCATGAAAGTAAATGCTGAACTTTGCTAATAGCATTTTCCACATTTTTCCACAATCTTCTGTGTATTTCATAGGATTTAATATGACAGACCAACACAAAACGGTGCATAATTGGGAAGAAGAAGAAGAAACTGTAAGAGATTGTCACAACTTAATAAACAATATAATAAAAGCCTCATGAGCCTGACACTCAAGGATATTTAGATTCATTCTTTTTCAAATTAACTCTGCACAGCTTCACTGTCCCTGCTGCTTTAACAACAACAACACACACACACTCACACACAGTGTTTTGCATGAATGCCAAACATAAATTTAAGGTAAATTGCAGGTCTCACATTCTTCTACATGGCAGCAAACAAAACTTATGTTTTATTGGTTTATCTTCACCTTTTCAGAGTTTTACTTGTGAAGAAGTTCAAAACCATGTGGATTTTGTTTTAATTTGTGTTGCTCTGTCATAAAATCCAAGTTCAACACACTTGAATGTTTCGGCTGTGTTGTGACAAAATGCAAAACAAGTCGTACAAAGATTCAATGAGTTTCTCATCTTCATACATTGAAGCAAATCTTCGGTTTTGGTGCCGAACTCCTCCACTGAAGCCGATGAGGCATAAAACCAGGCCGATGCCCGTCACATATTTCTTCTATGATTTTTTTGGGGGGGGGGGCAATTCTAGACTTTTCCAAGATTGGGGGGTCCGGGGAGGGCGGTGAATCCCTCCCAGCCCCCCTGGGATTTACGCCTGTGCCTGCAGTGTTCCCTTGATTTTTTTATGCCTATTTGAGCGATCCTCTAATCCCCATGGTAACCATTGATACCATTGCAACCGTGACAGTCCAAAATGCCTGGGCGGACCTCGCTCCGCCTTCAAGGAGCCTCTGTTTCCAAGCTTCAGAGTTTTCGCCTCAAACATCAGCCCTCCCCCTGCGACTCCCCCACTCAACTCCTTCAGACTAGCTAGCAGAAATTAGCAAACACCACCTGAGCTAATTATAGGAGCTTCATCTCAGTGCAACGCTGGTAAAAACGTTGTGACTTCCTGAAGATGGAGTTTCAGAAAGAGCAGGGCTTTCTTAAAAAGACAGAGGCCCAATTTAAGGGTGTTAAATTACTAAGTCAGATTAATTTCTTTTAAGTCACATTTGATGAATGCAAGATTTTTCAACAACTCCGAGTAACAGTTTCTTGATTGCGCTACAAAAATGATCATATGTTGCTGGAAAACACATAATGCTGCCCCTTTCCACTGACCTAGTCAGGTGTGTTTGTGACCGACCTGCAGGTGGACGGGATCCTGTGCCTGGCAGACATCTTGACCGATGAGAGCAGCGTGGAGGCTGCCCGGGCCGAGGCTGCGGCCGTGGTGGCCCAGATCACGTCACCCCACCACACCTCCACCCAGCACCTGGCCAGCTTCCTGGAGAGCATGCACGACATCGTCACAGCGCTCATCAGTGAGTGGTGATGGCAAAAAAAAAAAAAAAAAATCTGCATCAGAAAACTTTCTGTTAACACTAAAAAAATTACTCTTTTTTTTCAACAATTTGTTGCAGCAAATGTTGCCTTGTCGAGACGTAAAAATGTTGCCGTTTCCTCTCCCAGAGCTGTGCGAGAGCGCCTCCTGTGGCGAAGTGTTCCTCCTGGCCTCTGCTGCCTTGGCCAACATCACATTCTTCGACAGCATGGCGTGTGAGATCCTGCTGCAGCTGAACGCCATCCACATCCTGCTGCAGGCCTGCAAGGACCGCCAGAGAGTGGACACGCCCTACTCCAAAGACCAGGTACCGAAAGCAGCCGAAACTGGCCCCAGCACACACACACACACACACACACACATGCCGACACACACTGTTTACTCATCTTTTTTATTTTTGCATCACTTCAACTTCAGGTGGTGACAATTTTGGCAAATCTTTCTGTTTTGGAGTCGTGTGCTTCTGAAGTCTTGCAAGAGCAAGGTAATCAGATTTACTGCTGTGTGTTCTCATATTTTCTTTTTTTACTACCATGTTTTTGTTTCTTTTGTTATTGTAGACCTGGACCACAAACTAATTTTATCAATGAATCTTAATTTTTGGTTTCTGAAGATTTAAATTTTGCAACCAATTTATTTCTTGGGCTTCCATAGTTCATTGTGATGTCAGGGCGGCCATCTTGTTTGACAAGCGTGTTCCACGGCTTCTGTCTATGTGAACTTTGAAGTCAGGTGAATTAAACGACAGAATGTTAGGCCAATACTTTTAATTTCAATTACGAGAAAAAAGTCATAATATTACAGGAATGAAGTCGTATGACAAAGTCAAAAGAATACTCCAATACATTTTTAATATTACCAGAATAAATTTAAAATGAATGTGGCAAAAAAAAGAGTCACCATTGCGTCTTGGATAATGTTCCCACTGTATAATTCCCTCTTAGTAAACGTTCTCAAATCAAAAGTTTAAGAACTTTTTTGTGAATTTTTCTGTGTGAAATAAAATTTTCGTAACAAATGGAGATTTTCCTTGGGATTCATTTTAAATGCATCTCTGCTTTCATTCAGCATGTCGTCGTTTTTTTTTTTACCAACAGCTTTTCTGCAAAAATAAAAAAATGACCGCCTCCTTATTATCAAAAGATCATTATGGCAAAAAACAAAAAAATTACTTTGGGCAAAAAATTACATAGGCTGTTATTTTAGGAACGTGATAATATTTAACCCTCCTGCAGACATAAAAGAAAAATGAAAAAAAACTGCTATAAAACATTTACATAAGTTGACTGAATGGAGTGTAGTTCTTTTTTCTTCCACCAGAAGGCAGCATCTAGTCATCTTTGGGAGTTAGCCTGACAAGAGTTTGAGTATTAGTTAGTAACTCATGTATTATTATATCCGTTCTGCTCATAAATTATTTTATAAGTAACCAACTTCAAGCGACCTGAAGTATTTCTAATGTTTCGGAGGCTGATTATTTTCCAAACTGCTCCTTATTAATACCGTTTTTATAGTCTTTCTGCTGAGTTCAAGTGATGCTTCTGTTCTTTCTAAACGAGTCATTGTATTTTCTTTCCCACCAGGAATAGAGAGACTGCTGCTGCTGCTGGGGGAGAAACCCTCGTCCTCCAACCCGTCAGAGGTGGCTGCCTGCGAGCGCGTCCAGCAGAAAGCTGCGGTCACTTTGGCCCGTTTGAGCAGAGACCCTGATGTGGCCCACACCGCCATCCAGCTGAAAGGTGAAAGGTCACACTGCATTGGTTCGGCTCCTCCTTAAAAAAAAAAAAACACAA
The DNA here is from genome assembly GCF_001444195.1 of Xiphophorus couchianus. Lineage (NCBI taxonomy): Eukaryota > Metazoa > Chordata > Actinopteri > Cyprinodontiformes > Poeciliidae > Xiphophorus > Xiphophorus couchianus. The sequence goes on along the minus strand of NC_040229.1, from coordinate 27,956,545 downwards.
CAGGAAAATGAAGCATTTAAAAAAGATCTAAAATTGGCAATGGCTCTCCGAGTCCAGGGCTAATGATAAACTTCCATGTTTTAAAAAAGAAAGGAACAATCAATGAAAGAAACAAAGAGCCATGTAAACTAAGGCAAATGTGCAGAGATGCTTTTAAAGCTTATTTGTTAAATGTTCCTCTTTTGTCACACACATTAACTAGTTATTATGCTCCACTTGTAAAAAATAAGAAAAAAAAGCTGACTCAACTATGACTTATCACAATCATGACTTCCTGTTGAGCTTTTATTTTTGCTTTCATGGTGGAAATCAGCATCGGTGTCTTTGTAAACTGTATGTTTTAGCCTATATGTATCAATTTGAGCTTGTTTGAATAAGAAAATTCACAATTAATTCAAACATGTGCACTCAGTTCTTGTTTCAAAAAAGTCATCAAATATGTTTGTTTGTAAAGTCAGTAAATATTGTGAAAAGAATAGTTCAAATGTGTCAAATGTGATATGCATCGCTAGCTGCATTTCCATTACAAATGAGCACAGAACTTGTTAATAAAACACAATTTTGCAATTGTGTTGTTTCCGATAAATAAGAGACACAAGTAAAAATGCGAATTAGTTTGTTCACACTATAAGTCAATAAAAAACATGCCGAGCCTTCATCCTCAAGCTGCTTCCTCTCTTCTTCTTTGTCGTTTCCGCCAGTAGAAACATCCTGTTGTTGATCATTTGACTCGTGATGCAATAAAAAGTGTTTCTGTTGCAGTTTTGTGGAATACACTCATCTCGATGCCGCCAAACAACCACCTCATCTTAGCACAAAACGTTTTATTGTAAAACAGTTATTTTTTCAAAGTGCTGTGTCTCCGTTCAGCAAATTTATTTTCAGATTTCCAATTTGCACAATTATATGGTGAAAGGACACTTTTTTCACATACAATACGATACGTGAGGTTTAGTATCCGCTGATACCAATCCAATGCAGAAAACTGAGCTGAACTGACTTGAAACATTTCTTTTTACACAGACATGATCACAAATGTATTTGGTAACTCTGCACCAGTACATCACACTTAAATACACCAATAGCGCCACAAGCTAACAAACATGTAAAAACAACACAACTTTAATTTGCTCAGTTTAATTAGGAGTATAGCAGACAATCTAAAATAAATAATAGAGAAACTGAAACTGACTATTTGGCTCAAACACGTAAAAATAAACTGCAACAAACCTTCTCTCAAACGGTTCAGAAAGTGCAATTAGGAATTACAATCATAATGTAAAATAAATCATAAATTATTACGTCGCTTAGAGTACAAAGCATAGAATTAGAGTGTATAGAGTTGCCCCTGTTGATTGGCCAAATTGTCACCAATACTGATGTAGAATTTTTGTCAATATCGGGACCGATACAGATATTGATATCGGATCGGTGTCTCTAATGGAAATACAACTAGTGACCATAAAACTTCTCACCTGCTCTGAATGCCTGGTTTTATTCAAATCCTGTCCATCAGAAATGATAACAGACGCAACAAGCCACAGTGTTTCATGTCGTTCTTAAGAGCTATATTCTTAGAAGTGAATGTGTGTGTGTGTGTGTGTGTATGTGTCTCCACTGTGTTCAGCCGTCCCTCGTCTCATTGAGCTGTGCCGCTCCCCCACAGAGAGAAATAACAGTGACTCCGTTCTGGTGGCCTGCCTGGTAGGTGGAACATGTCGGCTGTTTCTATATGCTTCTGTGCGTGTTCTTTCAGAGCTCTGAATGGCTTTCAAATGACCCTGTGTCCTCAAGACAAAAAAAGCTCTTTCAAAACATTCAAATTGCCTATTCCATTTAATGTCAGACATTCTCCTCTGCAGCCATAAAGGATCTCCGTGGCGTAGCGGTAGAATTATTTGGCAGGCGCGCTGAAGTTGGGTGCAAAGAACCAAGGTCCAACTTAATTACTTCTACGAGGCAAATGTTTGAGGCGTGACAATATATCACAAGCTCGGTAACTTCAAGCCGAGATACAGAAGAGGGTCCGCATCGTCTTAAACGTGTTTAGTCACAGAATGCATATAGAATAAGAAAGAGCTTTATCCTCCTCTAAATCTGACCGTAGTGATTATGATGTGAGGATTTCAAGTGCAAGTTGGCTAGAGGATTAATTGGGCTGAGAAATGCCCTTACTTGTCAGTCTTTTCACATTAATGCAATTCCATTTTATCCCTTTAGCCAGGGGTCTGGCAGCGCCAGCGCAGCGTCTATGTCGGCCTTTAAAGGACGCAGAGCTTCCTACGGATCATTTCCAACCTTAAAGCGGCAGTGTTATGTATTTTCCAGGCATATTGTTCCATTTTATAGCACAGTCAAGTAACTATGTTGCCTTCAGTTGTTACAACTTTTAAAAAATTGGGCCACTGTCTCTTTAAGAAGCTCCCGCTCTTTCTGAAACTCTGCCTTCAGGAAGTTATCACAACATTGCTCCTCTATTAACCCTTTAACAATGATTTTAGCACTTAGCAACAACTCAGAGGCAGAACTGAGAGGTGTGCAATATATTCAATCAGAATTTAACAAAGCTTTGAGGCAGATAATTTGCCCCAAGGAATTTTAATAATCGAGGTACTCGAATCATTCGAGGAATCGTTACAACTAGTCCCATCAGATCGTTTTTTGAAGAAAAAATGAACTCCCAGTGGACCAAGAGACTTTTCGTACGTCGTTGTTTGTGGATGTGCATTAGATTTATGGATGTACCAGAAATGTGAAAAAAGGCTCCAACTGGATCCTTTGTATGTTAAAAAAAACCAAACAAGAAAAGACGCGATTAAATGCGTTAAAATTTTTAATGTGTCGACACTTTAAATCTATTATGTGTTAGCTTAAGCATAGCGCTTAAGCTAAGTGTTAAATCTATCATTGCCTGATCAAAATTAAGGTACTAATAATAGATTTAATCCAACATGTTGTCTTTCGGTGGCATCCACTCCAGTTGTTTGTGGATGTGCGTCAGATTTATGGGCGTACCAGAAATGTGTGCAAAGGTTCTGGCTAGAAAAAAAAAGAGAAAGTGAATAATTGCATGAAAATGTACTTACAATTAGCTTTGCTTAAGTTTTACACTTAAGCTAAGTGTTAAAATCTATCATTGATTAATCAAAACGAATTATAGATATAAGCCAAAACGCACAAAAGGTCTGACTCTTTGCACCATACAGCCCAAGTTATACGCCTCCGTTTTCCACAATGTTACGGAAAATGACGTAGTGTTGCTGCAACCACCCAGAACAGCAAGATCTTAATGTGATCTCAATGCACAGCATTATTTCTGCCCATGCGTAATGCCTGCGTGTCTCCAGGCGGCTCTGAGGAGGCTGGCGGCGGGCTGCCCGGACAGCATCAAGGCGGCCGACCACCACCAGCTCATCAAACCACGGCTGGTCGACTCTTTCCTGCTGTGCTCCAACATGGAGGAGAGCTTCGTATGACGAGCCGCACATTACAGCCCTGACGGAGGACGTCATCAGAGCCGTATCCGCGCACATCGGTTTGAACTTTCCAATGAAACTTTTGTCGGTTTTCGCCGAGTTCGACCGTGGATTTGGCCCCATGGAGTATGCAGAACACATAATTATATGCATGCCCAGAGATGAATGTACGGCTTAACACGACCGTAGTCATTGTAAATGTATTCACTGTTTACAGTGCGCAAGGTTAAAAAGAGCTTATCGTTTTATTCCGCGGGAAATTGAATATGCCAGTAATTATTGTGCAAATTCTGGATTTATTGTCACTGTGCTTTTTCTTTTTGTTCTTCTGAACCAAAGGTGTTTCAAAGATTGTTTGTCATTGTTTGTGTGATGAGTGTATTTTACCTGAAAGGTCACATCATTTTAGCGTTTGTTTAAGACAGAGTCAGAAATATGAGGTGATTGTAAAAAAAAAAAAAAAAAAAACATTGGCACATTACATTATTTCTTTAAACCTATTTGCCATTAACAAATATTACACTTGCAGCTGCGAAATAAATCTTAAATTAAAAAAATGCTTTTTATTTATATAGATATACCATTATCGTATGCAATGCATTAAATAAAGACGTTCTTTGTCAGAGAGTTGAGTGTGTTGTTCTGTATTGCTTTTTTTGAGTGGTATATGTTTTTGGTTGAGTTGTTATAGTAGCCGAGAAAAACCTTTATCAGTGTGTTTGCAGTCTGAGCAGGAAAAGGTAAAATGAAAAAGAAAGCCCCATTTCAGCAAGAGGTTGAAAGAGAGAAATTTGACTACAAACTCAGGTATTTCTGACTAAATGCTATTTTTCATTGTGATTTTTATTTAAATATTCTTCTTCAAGTTTGAATAACATTTTCTTTTTATAAAACAATTTCTCCTTCCTTTATCTGTTCAAGTCAAGACTGTGTTTTTTGACATTTTTAGGAATACTTTGCCCATTAATTAATTAAATCTGTTTTGCATTTCTGGCTATTAAGTAGATTTTAAAAAACAGCAGGCAGGTCACAGTCCTGCAAAAGGTAAAATAGGGTAAAAAAAAAAAAAAGAAAGAAAAAGTGGATTTGTAGTTATTATTATTTACTTTTGCAGAATAAAGTTCAAATATTGAGAATATAGTGGGTGTGGTGATGTAAAGGCCCATTAAACAACATTTTAAATTCAGACTAAAACTGAAGATTAAACGGGGGATTTTATGCCTCCTAGAACAGGTTGGGATATGTCTGTTGAGTTACACAAATTAAATTTATGACATTTGTTTTGCACAAAATATTTTTTAGATTATGTCAATTTTGTCTGCTGACTTCTGCCTATTTTCAGAATGAGCTGTTTAGGGCCTTGTTGCTTTAAATCCAAATAAGCTGCTACTGGCCACACCGCCTGACTCAACCTTTAATCTCACACTTGAAAATGGCTGTAAACAGATGTATAATAATACAACTGTTCATCTTTGAAAAGCAGAGGTAGAATCTCTTGCACAATCAACACAAATGCAGCACGTGGTTTCTGGATGGTAAGCCAACAGCAAAACACTTGTCTTTTTCAGCAGCCATTGTACAGTGAGTGCATGCAGCCGAGCTCAGGTTGGGTTGATGGGTAATAATCCTTTATTAGTCCCACAAGTGAGAAATTCAACATTGCAGCCAATACTCCGCAAATTTTAGTACTGGTCCAATTTGAAATTAGTTTCCACTTTTGTTTTTATTAGCTTACTTTGTGTTGTTATTGTGATTTTGTGATGCTGCCGACTGTGGGCTCTCGTTGCCGAGTAACTTTAAAAATCAACCCATAAAAGGCTCGATACGCTATTACTTCCGTAAACAATGCGCTGCTTTGTGACGTGAACGTTCTACTTCTGCGCATGCGGGTCGCTATCGGACGTAAACCATTCACACAGAAGTCTCGTTGCGGTGGGATTTTAATTCAGTAAGTATGAACGAACACACACACACACACACACACACACACACACACACACACACACACATAATAATAATAAATTCAGAAAAGAAAATCAGAATTGCGCATAAAGACCTGCTAAGTGAACGACAAAGTGAAGCCGCATCAGTTCCATTTCCCTCTCTGCTCCTTGCATGTTGATAACTTTCGGGTTGCTTTGTTGTAAAGGTATCAGGTGAATAAAAAGTTCTGCGCCCAACTCGAAGAGATATTGAACTGTGGAACAAGCTGAACCATCCAGCCTCCTCTCAACAAATTCATTTAAAAAAAAAAAGAAAGGAAAAAAAAACTTCTTTAAACTCACGAATGGCCTTGGACGTGATGCAGAAAGCAGCAGCAGCAAAGAGGCTATGTGGAAAACCTCGCGCTTTGTGTTGTCATCTCTTTGATTCTGTTTCTTCTCCATAAGGCTTCCTCTCCTCGGAGAGACAATTGAGGGTCCTCTTGCTTTTTTTTTTCTCACCTCAGGGCATAAGCTGAGCTTGGACTTGTTACACTCCCAACCTCGTATCGAGACAATTCAAATGCTCCGCGCGCGCGTGTGTGCGAGCGAGAGGAGAGGAGAGGAGAGCGCGCGCGTGCGAGTTGTCCAGCTGTACACGTGGGACCACGTTCAGTTCAGAGGCTTTTGTGATAGAATATGCTCCTGCCTCGCTTTGTTGAGAACCAATGAAATATGTATTGACGCAGAGGAGGACTAAACAGACAGCCTAAAAACACAGGTTCCTTTGATATTGTTTCGCCTTGACCATGACCACGAGGACCAAGGATTGCAGCTTTTGAGTTTCTCTCGGTTTTTGCGCTCCTGAACTTTCACTTTCCTCCCTTTCCGTCGTCTTTTGCACACATTGTACGTATCCGTCGTGGACCTCCTCCACGAGTGAAAAGGGCCAAAGTTACAAGGTGGCGACTGAATGGGGAAGAGAAAACAAACACCAACGAGGCTATAGCTGGTTTTTATTTTTACTTTACAGGAAGAAAAAAAAACCTCGGAGAATATCAACACAAGCCCTCTTGATAAAACGGATCAAATTAATTACTCGTGCATGAATAGGCATCGCCCTCTCCTCCGCCCCTAGAGTCAAACTTTCTGTCATCTTCTCAGCCTGGAAGAGTATATCAGAGACATTTTGTGGAAGAAAAGCATCTTAAGAGTTGGAATGCAGGAAGACACTTCTCCCTTTAAATCTCCCGGGGTTTGAATATTTTATGTGTCACATCTTCTTTGCCTTTTTTCTGGCCACTGTCTTGCTGTTTTTAATTGAGAGGGCTGAAAAATGACAGAAACTTTAGCACTTTGAAACGGCTTTCAGAATCATTTTTTTGTGTGAAACTCAGATTTGTGTGAAGAAAAGTTCCTTTGGCTGACAGGCCAAAAGTGACGCAACGTCCCGTTTCCATTGATTCCCGTTCTGACCTCCGTTTGGTCAGTTTACAGAATTCTGATCCGGGATCAAACCAAACTGATTCTGGGAGACCGTACAAAAGAATATTTGTCAAAATCAACTAAATGGCACAATTTTTTTTTTGGCCACAAGCTTTGCACTTTTAGAAAGCATCCATATAAATGTTCAAACTGGCCTCAAATTATATTTATGTCCGGACTTTAACTGGGCCATTCTGATAAATGAATATGAATTGATATGAAATATTTCATAGTAAGTCTGGCTGTTTGTTTAAACATATTTTACAGCCATCATTGATTGTGCTATCATTTTATAGCACAATCAAGTAACTGTTCAGTTATAAAAATGCTGCATATCTATCAAACACAACTTAAAAGAAGTTTGACTTTGTAATTTAATACCTTGAAATTGGACGTCTGTCTTTTTAAGAAACTCCTGCTCTTTTTGAAACTCTGCCTTCAGGCAGTCATCACAACAATGCTCCTCTATTAACCCTTTAACAAAGTTTTTTATTCCTTTGCACTGAGAAGGAGCTCATATAATGCACTCAGCAGTTCCACTAGGTGTTTGCTAATTGGTGCTGGCTAGTCTGAAGGAGCTGAGTGTGGGAGTCGCAAGTTAGAGCTGGTCTGTGAGGCAGAAACTTAGAAACTGCAGCTCAGAGGAGGAGCTGCATCTCGAAGGTGAGGGAATCAAGGCAACACTCAAGGTATGTTTTTGATGAGGGAATAACATTATAACATGACGTAAAGCTCAAAAAAGGATTTTTTTCCCTTTAATAATGCCCTGTAGACCCAATATAAAAAAGCCTGTATGTGTTGGGTATAGTTTTTATGAAAGGAAATATCTTTGTTAGTTTGCTACATTTAGCCAATTCTGGTTGCCTCTTGACTCGGAGATTAAAAATCAATGATCGCATTGGCCTCATATTAATCCTTATGCTTGTAATGATCTCATATTTTATGTGATGTTTAGCTTGTTTGCTAGGTGTTGATTTTGTTTTTTTTTTTAGCTACCAGCACTTTCAGATCTCATGGGTCTTTCCTGCTTAAATAGTAAACATACATTTTAAAAAGCCTTGCAATCAGAAAACCCAGAAATTCTGACCTGTTGGGAAAGAAAAAAACATAGATATAGTGTTCTGTCTGTTTTGTTTACCAGCTCACATTTTCCTACCTTATTTTTATTTCTCGTGATCATCTTTCTCTGAGTTAGGTACTTCACGCAACTCCAGACGGGCAGGCTTCACTAGTCATGTTTCTCCACATTCCACTGGTTATGAGGGTGCTTGTTCATATTGAATGGGAAAAAACCAGCGGTGTTGCTTTTTTTCTCCTTTATTTTAAATTCAGGAACTTAGAGTTGTTCAAATAGAAGCACTCAGAGCACAAAAAGACAACAAGCGTTTTGTTTCCACTCAACGTTACGACATTTTAAACCCAAACGCTCGACGTACTCGTATGTCTCATACTTGTCACGAGTTGTGATGTTTTTCTGTCCTCAACCAATGGACAGTTGTGTGACGCCAATAGCGTCACCCGAACCGTACAGTTGTCCTATCGTCCTACAAGAGGGACTAGGAATGGTGCACAAACAAACACACAAACATTTTAATTGAATAATTTTGGGTTTTAATTTGCTTAAATTAAAAGCCAAACAAATAACACAAAATATTCTTAACCCAACATCTAAAATAAAGCAAGTTGTTATTTTAACAGCAAACTATCAACTTAGCCTGTACGCAATCTACAGTTTTTAACATTTTTATTGCAACAACTTGCTTTTTTTCCCCTCAAATGAATTTTAAAATCTTATGCCCACAACACTAGTAAAATAATACAATTCACATATACACACACATTTCTCTCGCTGGTCCCATTGGCTTCCTTTCACACGTCGTCTTCATTAAGGTATTCCATTCCACCCCGGCCCCATTACCAGCCAAATACATTTAAACACACGGTCACACACACACACAGCGAAATTCCACTTTCCTCTCGCTGTCTAAGCATCTCAGAGGATTTGAGGGCAGATTGTTTCTCCTGCAGACGACCGAGCGGCTGAATTTTATTTATTATTTTTGTAGAGCTGCCCATAACTTTCAGCCAGTAGCGAACCGCCGGGCCGCGTGTGCAAACTGTCGGTGTCCGCAGTTATGACGGAACGCATCGTGTTACGGCCCAGCATCCATCGCCTTTGGGTTTTAAACGTCTGACAAGACCTAAGTGTGTTTGACACCGGTTTGGACTGGCAGCACTTTTGTCTAGTCTCTACGGTGTTTATATTTTGAGTGACATGTTAAGTCTGTTTTGTTTTTTTTCTTTTTAACTTTTTTGTAACTGCGGGAGAAAAGAAAGCGACAATTTCCAAAATGTTGACCGTGTGCTAAGTGAGTTTTTTATTTTTTTATTCCCTCCCTTTGGATTTTAGTTGCTTTCCCGAAGTGGCGAAGATTGCCTGTCGCCACTGGGCATTCTCGACTCGAAACACTGATTGGTTATCACTTCATGACAAATTATATACAGCGATGTTAATTAAGATTAATTAACCTTTAATTTCCTGTCTCATTTTTGGAAACGAGTAAATATTTAAAAGAGAAACAAATTTAACAACAAATATGTGGAAAGTTGAGTTTATTTTCACAAGCAACAGCCAAGCCTGATTACTGCCAGATCAGTACGAACAAGGAACTTAAATAATATGACAAGTTTTTTGTATTTCAGTGTTTATTGAACATTATAAATTACAAATAAATGGTAAACGTTCAAAAGACTGGGTAGTAGTATAAAGCTATTAAGTTCCTGAATTGTTTTAAGAATAAATTGTTGTCATGTCCCTTTTGTTATCCAAGGAAGACATAATTTTTAATGAGCAGTGATTGGAAAAAGAAGCTTTAGTAGTGAGGACGACATTTAAAGCGCCACGTTAATTATTGACAAAGAGGCTCTTATTTTGAAGAAAGAAAGGAAGTAGTTCTTTGGTTGCCATGTTGCATGAACAGAATCTGCTGGCTAACATAAACTGGAAGAGGTTCCCTCCAGCTTTAAGCTGTCTGTCTGTCTGACAGTGACAGACAAGATACAAACGATTTTGAAATACTGAGGTTACCACAACTAGCAAACTGCTACCTGCTAACATCGATAGATTCTGTCTGTAGCATACTATAAGCTATCTAACAGCTATTTTGTGTATCTTGGCTGCATTTAAATGTAATTCAGAATTTGAAAAGACTGGCCAAATCTGAAATCGACAATTCTACATTGGAAAGAAATCATTTAAACAATGTTTGAAGCTTAAGAAAACTTACAAGTGTATTCACACCAGGTCCGTTTAGTTCGCTTTAATCAAACTCTGATGTGGACCAAAATGGTTAACTCTGGTCTGCCTAAAAACCTAGATCTCGATTTGGGTGAAGTGAACTCTGGGCGGTTCAAATGCCAACCAGACTGGAGACTGGACCATTAGGAGAAATCCTACAAATGGTAAAATTTTATGCCACTCCATTGTTGTTTACATTTTGTTAAGAGAAAAATTGCACTTGGTGTCTTTTAGAAGTTTTTGTGTCATTTCCTTGCCACGGCGCTGCCACAGGTGGGGAGGTAAGCAGGATTTTCAATTGGTTTGGTTCATTTGACGAAGTGCAGTGTGAAAGCGAACCACACCAGCTGAAAATGTAACAAATGTTGCAACTTTTCCAATCAAACTGACACTACGGGACTATTAGTAAATCAGTTTGTGATTTGTCAAATATTTACCAGTTTTACCTGAAGATACTGCTAAAATCTCACGGGACTATTAGGCATAAAAACATCCTTAGTTTCATTCGGGAAAGCACATAAAGGATCATTTTTAATGTTGTTTTTTACTATTTGGACTACCTTAAAATACAACATCTTAAAATTGCAATGCACAAACAAAATGATCAATTAATTACAATTAATTTGTTTGTTTGTTTTTAAATCAGTTTGTGATTTGTCAAATATTTACCAGTTTTACCTGAAGATACTGCTAAAATCTCACCTCATTCTTATGAACATGTGTTGAATGTATTGTTACTAAGCTGTTAAAAGTTTTTTCCTATAGGTGAAAATGTCCATCTAACCAAAAGTAAAAAAAAACAAAAAAACAAGAAAAATAACCCCTGCATTTCTATTTCCTTTCTCTGTAACGTCCCAACATTCCCATCACGTCCCAAATCAGATAACATTTCCACTCAGTACTCAGCGCCTTTCATCTAGTCAATTTAACTTCAAATATGTCTTTATGTGGCTTCCTTTTCTGTTTGCGTCTCCCCTGCCCTGTGAAACACCTCCGAAGGATTTCATTTACCAGAGCAGAAGAAGAAATGCTTGCCCTCTCCGCTGGCTGCCAGGCGGAAAGCGCTGCTCAGCTCTGCTCACCCGTAAGTGTGGCAACATTACCATCTCCGCTTCAATTGCTCTCTGACACAGAGTGAGGTGGGTGTCGGGGTAAAGGGAGGATGTCTGCGCCCTAACAGCCCAACTGGGGAATTACTCAAACATGCTGTACAGTGAAATTGCCGTCCTCTATCCTAATAGGTTGCCGCGTTGCAGAGCTTTAAAACAAGATCCACTATCATTACTCGTTTAATTCCTTCTACTGGAGCGCGCTGCTTCGGATTTCGTCTTGACTTTCTCGTCGGCTGATCAAACAAAGCCCATTGAGCGTGAACAGGTACGGCGAATGTGTGGATGTTAACAAGACGGGGCACTTGACAGATGTTTTTTCAAATACAGCACAACGCCCACCCCCCTTCATCAAAAGAAACCCAACAGCAGCTCTGAGGGCAGAGCTGTGTGATTTTTCACTAGATGAAAGTGAATATGTAATTAACATGCTGTAATTGCTGGCAGTCTCGCTTTTTATTCCAAGATAAAGTGATGCGGCGCTCGCTCTAAAGCCAAGGTCAAGGGCCCAGCCTCCTGTTATACATATTTAATGGACAAAGACAAAATGTGACGGTGTGGCTTACGTCTTTACATGAAGCTGGATAGTATAATCCTCTTGCTAGTGGTTCAATAAATTACTGGCAAGTGCTGGTCAAAATGCATTATTCATCATTTTTCTATGCATCATCGTGGCTATTTAAGGCTGCTTTAAATCTGTAGAATAGCCGTTAACCAGAACAAAACCTACGTTGAGATAAAATGACCACCTTGTGTTTATAGAATAGAATAGAATAGAATTACTTTATTAATCCCAGCAGGGAAATTATTTCGCAATTACAGCAGCATAGAGACAAGACACACAACAACCACCACTGAGCTTGTTTTGAGCTTGTTTTAGTTTTTACTCAGTATTCAAAAACGCTGTTGAGAATTCTGAGTTAATATAAGTTACAACTACATTTAATTTCCCCTTCGGCACCAACAACCTATTATCTGTCTTCCACAGTTTTTTTAAAAAAAAAACAGTGATGGCAGTGATCTGTCGTCTGTCACTTGGTGCAAAACACCCCATACTTTTTAAACTTAATACAAAGAGTACATTGTGAAAGCAACTAAATCAATAAAAAAAAAGTTCCTATCAGAGCATCATGGCTTGGCTTGAAAACCATCATCAGTGCATCTCGCTCCGCTCCAAAGATATGAAGGCTTTGGAGCTTAGGGGCCCTTTTTGTTACTAAAAACACCAGCACCTCTAACAGCTTCTGTGTTGGATTTAATCTGGGACAAGGGAGTAGTTTAATTGGCCAGCCTAAAAACAATCAGTTACAGTATAATGGCAGTTTACTAGTTTGTATTTGTGAACAAACAGAGCTCAAACTAAGAGATTAAACTCATAGCATCAGATTGTTGCTATGGTAACTAAACAAAATGAATATTGTTCTTTGAACTTTTACATAGTAAACTTGCCAGATCCTTAAAATCTTACAAAGTGTTAAACAATTTACATTATTTTAATTTATGTATGCTGAAACCATCAAATCAAATTTAGCAGCATTGATAATCAATAAACAAATGTTACATTTATGTATTTGTGGTCTGTGTTTATGGCCCCTGAAGCCCCGGGGGCCTGATGGAGCTGCTGACTGAATTTGGATTAAACAGAAGTGCAAATAATTAATATTCATTTTAATTGTATTTTTTGAATTTGTTATTTTTAAGACTAGTTGTGGGTTTAAATAGCGTTTCACTGGTGATGTTTTCCAGTGACATACAATTACCCAGTAATATTTTTATATTTCCTGTCTACTTAACATCTTTTAACACAAAAACATGGTGGACCACCTCGGCGCCCCGACCAGCGGGCTTAGCAAGTCTCCTGAGGGAAACCCTGAAATTACATCAAAGTGCAGCAGAAGAAATTAAGTACAATACTTATTCCATTGGAAAGTGTCCCATCCACTCAGCTGATCTCTTGGTGACGATTAATTGCAGATACAAAGTATTTTCGAGGCTCTTGTAAATCAGCAGCACTTAGTCCCCCCAACCACTCGCCTCCTTTTGCCGAAGGCCGACGCCTGATTCCTACATGTCACCCTCTCTGCGTAATGAAGAGACGGCGGGCGTCACGTCTGTCCTCGGCTGTCCACGTCAGACGTGAGTTAGTGTTAAATGGACTAACTGCTGGCTTTGTCACCGGAGGCCCCGCCGGTGTCTCAAGCCCAGTGATTACTGCCGACCCAAACAAAAATGACGTTTGTCTGACAATAAAATTGGACACTAACCTGTCTGAAAGCTGTCTCTTATTTGCCTAGAACAAACGTTTGGCTTCGGGGAAACTGTTTGACACACTTTTCCCCTTGAATAAAGAGAGAAGGCGAAGTCATCCGTTGGCTCACGGTAATGGCCTCTCATTGTTGGCCGGTGAGGATGTGGCGCTATTCATACCGGTGGATGATTGAAAAGAAAATTGAATCTCTTTTGATGTGATAAATGTGTCTATTACTGCATTTGCACACAAAATGTCTGTGGAAATTATAGTGGGGAGGCATGGCTCAGAGGGAAAAATACATAGGGAAGGCATATTGGCTAGATTTTGATTGGAGCTGAAATATAAATATACTGTACTGGTAGTAAAATGAGTCCAAGCTCCCTGATTTTTTTTTTTCCACAGGAACTTCACAAATGAAAGGCCTTGAGAGCCTCAATTGTAAGACTATATAAAAAGGTTAAATGTCTACAAAGCGCTGCTGTCTCTCTTCTCCACGAAATGCTGTTTGATAAAGGACACCAACAGCTGTCTGCCATGCAATGAGAGACATTTAGCTGTTGTTTACTTTTTTTATTATTATTATTATTAATAATAATAATTTCAAGAACTCCTAAAGGACAAGAAAAGGACGAGAGTGGGGAAAAAAGGAGACGTGGTTTATAAAGAATTTCAAAGTGAAGGACAGAGTCGTTTAGATTTCACAGGCAGGTGACCAAGTACTCAGTACAGAGGAGTATTATGGCTGCACTATGAAAATGAAAAAAGTGAAATTGTGATATTACGAGAATAAAACTGTACAAGAAAAAAGCATTCTCTAAGTATTACAAGAGTAAAGTCATAGTACTACCATAGTCATAAAATTATGACTGTATTCTCACAATATTTATTTTATTCTTACATTATTACAACTTTATTTTTGTATTATTTCAACTGTATCCTCATAGCACTGTGAGTTCATTCGTTCATATTTCGATTTTATTGTCAGACGAGTTTATTCTTCTAATATATATACATATTTTTATTCTTAATATAACCGTAATGCTGCATCATAATATAGAGTAAAATTTCATTGGATTTCTCTCTGTGTGAACCGTCTGAACATTGGTTTTCATCTGTTAGTGATTTATTTGGACCATAAGCTTTTCTTCAGAGAAAGATTACATAACTAATACCTTCAGCGAACAAAACCAAAAACACCAAGGCGTGCCGTGTCTATAGAGAGTATTCACCCCCTGGGACTTTTTGCTGCTTTCACAAATCGATCATTATTAACAAAATGAGAAAAGAAAAACTACTTAAAAGTCTTGAGGTTTTCTGAAGGCCCTGATCTGAACTCTCCTAACAATTCGTGGTTTGTGCCATGAAGGTGACCGATTCTAATAAACTAGCAGAGAAGCCATCCAAAATGTCAATCCTGCACATCTAATTCTTGTTTCCAAAATTCTTTGACGACGTATGCCGTTTAGTCAATTCATTGGAAAAATTGGTTTCAAGGTTTAAGAAAAATAATTTTAAAAAAAGGAATATGGCATATATGGTCTTGATGAGTGGACGTCAGCATTTCTATCACGTATTGTTCCTTAAAGAGGCTTTGTTATTGTTTTTTAAAAATGTAAAATTGTTTTTTAAAGGAAATTTTTTGAAGGAAGTAATTGGAAGTAGTTTTCCTTGGATTGTTACACTTTCAATCAAATTATTTCGATCTTATTTGGTTTAACAGCTACTTAAATGCCAAGGTCATTTTCAGAGTTCAGGCTCTCTGTATTTGCTCATAGTAGTTCTCTATTGAACCTACAGAGGCAAAGCTCAGAAAACAAAACAAGCATCACATCATATTAAAACTCATCTCCTTGCAATAGATTAAAAAGAATGTTTTCATTTCATAATTCTTTAACATTGATGGTATGGAAATAATTAAAAACTTCTTTTTTTCTTCCATGTCAGTTTTCAATGCTAAAGCGCCGTTTGTTCCTTATTTGTGGCACAAAAACCTCATTAATCATCCAGTATTGTGTTTTGTGTATTTCTTTGATTGGAATTCCAAGTATCAATGATGCAATTAAAATTCCCTACCTTTTAATTTATCAAGTCTCTCTGCTAGAGATCTTGTGAAAGATGCACTTTGTTCTCTTTCATGTTCATGGTGTTGCTCTGGAACATCTGCAATAATCACTGGGAAGTATAGATTCGCTGTGGTAAGAATCCCACTCACTTCAATCACCCTCTCATTTTTGTAGCGCAGTACCTTTTGTCTATTTTCTTATAACTGTTGTTTTTAGGTTGTCAAAGTGCTAATACCCACGTAGACAGCGATGAAGGTGTCCATCTGAATGAGGTCAGGGTCATGAAGCAGTTAAAATGGCCAAAAACACACAGCTTGCAGCTACATGTAGGAGCTCCTCGGTGACAGAAAGGTCTCGCTTCACGCCTCTAACAAAAATGGCTGTGTCCATAATGTCTGTGCTTTCATCGACAGCCAATGAAAAAGCTAGATAGCTGCACATTTCTTCGGCCAGCGGTGTGGCTAAATTTCCGGCTATTTGCTCAACTTGGTCCGCGATGTCAATGGTCTGCCTTTTAGTTCTGCTGCAGTTTTTAGTTTTTCTTGGAGGCTAAATGTTGCGTACTTAGCTCCATGTTTGGTTTCAAAATGCTGACGTATGTTGTATTAACTGTCCCAGAGCACAAACCACCTACTGGTTTTTCACCTGGAAGTACAAGCAGATATTCGTTTCCCCATTGTTCATGAAACAATCTTCGTTGTGCATCGATTTTTCTTTTCCTGGATATGTTGAGGTTAGCTTGACGATGTCTCAGTTTTATTCATTGGGAAAATCAAAAATCGGCTTGAGGTGAAGCTGTTGCACTCTAGTGGCGAGAAGCCATGATGTCTTGTAATAATTGAAATGCACTATGGCAGATGTAGTTTACGGTCAATTCGTGCTTTAAACCTATTTTTAGTCAATCATGGTCCTACCAAACTGTGGGGTGGGGGCACATAAAGTGAGGTAGACGGGTCACATGTGGCTTACTGTACCCGTCATCTGTTCCCCATAATTCCTCCATTCAGCTGTGTTTGAGGAGACGCATTCACAGCAAATAACACACACACACACACACACCAAATCAAACCCTCCATTCTGACCCTTACATTTTTAATCAGCACACTCATCTCTCTTTTTAATACTCAACAACTTTGATGATGATACGACCTTTGATGGCAAGTGAATTTTATTTGGGTCTGGAAGCCTGCAAAGCATACGGCTCGAGACGATCAGCGCGTTCGTGACTTCTAGGCAATTACTGTAATGATGCAAAGTGGTAAACACTGGGCCAGCATGTAAATAATTTAACAGGCTGAAAACATGCTGCTCCAGTGTTTACCAAAATCCGTTTCAGCGCTTACAGACTGAACACGTTAGAACCTTTCATGGCATTGAGCTAAAAGGAGAGGTCATGCTTGAATTGCTTGATTGTATGATATTTAAATGTGACGGACAATAGCTCCAGCTTTTCTTTGAACTCTTCGCTCAGGCCAGGACAGCCAAACGTAATGCATCTGAAAAATGTTTAGAGAGCGAAAGTCTTTTAATTGGCCAGACTTTTCGTGTGTTTATAGACTTGTTTTAAATGGAGCTCGGTAAAATAAACTGTAAACAGAGTTTCTCATTGTTGGTGAAATTTTGGAATCAAGTGGCGTTACAAAGTGTCCATCAACGTTGTAGGAAAATCTCATGAGCCTTCATGAGAAAGGAAAAAACTTAATTCAGTTTCACAAACTTACTGTAGGATTTTCTCTAAATTAAGGCACAGAGGTAAAACATTTGTAGACTGATCTTAATGATTTATTTTTAAAAAATCTTTAGTTTTACATTAAATGTTTTTTATGCTCCACATTAACTCCGTAGGAAAAGGATTCTTAGCCCTTAAACTTTCCCACATGCCGTCACAAAGTCTGTAAGTTCAACAATAATATATAGGGTATTTTTAATTTTTTTACATTGAAGGCTTAATGTACATTTATATTGAATCCCTTTTATTCTGGTAATCTTACATAAAATCCAATTCAACTGTTGGCCTTCGGAGTTCATCTAGTTAAATGGAGTCCATCTGTGTGTATGTAAGTCCCAGTTTGTCCTGTAACGGCCTCAGGAGTTTGTAAGAGAAAATCAGTGAACAAAGCCTGGCCATTGCCTTCCACTTGATTCTCATTTCCCATCACCGGTCCTTGTGGGATTTCTCCCATTGAGCTGGATTTCTTGAGTAAAATTTAAACTGGGCCAATCAGCAAACAAAAGGAGAAGTAGTGAACTACGACGTCAATTTTCTGCGCTGTTTTAGAATTGTCACCGGGACGTAGTTTCAGCAACGGCAGCGGAGGAAGTGAACAAAACCGTTCAGTTCGTGCTGGCCACACTTCCAAATATTGAGCAGGTAAAGTCGAAGCAAGAACGAAGCAACTCTCATCAACACCCGCCTTGTTCGGCTCAGCGTATCTCTGTTTGCAGTGGGGGTTCATTGCTAACAGCACACGCAATTTCTGGAAATATTAGATTTGGGTAAAATCAGATCCAGTGGTTTAAAACTTCAACAGAGTCCACGCTCCAGGAAGCAGTCGATTCTTAATAGTGTTTGGTCCAAACCCTCTGGCCGAAGCAAAGCGTAGAACAAGAGGTGGTGTTTTTTACGTGGCTAGCTTACATGTCACAGCATGGTATCAGAATCAACTTTATTGGCCACGATTTCTTAGAAAAACAAGGAATTTAACTTTGGTTACAAATGTTTACAGCAGAATAGCGTGTGCATGTATGAGTATCTATATCAGCTTTTGTACAAAGAAGAAGAAAACAAAGGCACTTTGTGGAAGTGCAATGTGATTTCGTTTGTTTCGCAGCAGAGTAGTTGGGCTCAAACCAAATCAGGATCTTTGTTCACGCCCCGTGTTCATTCAACCCATCTGAGCTTACGCTGTTTCGCACAGGAGTATCTGCAAACAACATTTTACCTCTGTATGTTCCACGAATCACAGCACGCCCTGATTCATGCCCTGAAAATGTAGTTCGACAAATTCTTGGCTGATCCGAAGATGAACACTAAGGCATGACACGTTTTTCTGATTTTTCTTCGTATCTCTTTTAAACTATGTATTTGCTTCTTTAAGTTTATGTTCTATTTTATGTTGGTCTAACAAAAAAAAAATCAAACACAAAATACACAAACAAATGGAAAATAAGTGTGTCTTGTGATGAGAGAATATGTTAAATAAATTAAAGGGTATGACTACTTTTGCAAAGCACTTTCAATATTTCTTTTTTTCTTTCTTCCATCGATTACTATAATTTACGGGCTAAAGTTACTTTTTTCCTATTAAATTCCGGCTGCAACCTGCTGGTTCCTGCTGCTGAACTTGACCCCATTGGTAGTTAATAAGTAAGCTCCCACAGAATGGCTGAAGATGCCCACAGGAGCGTTGGCCTCTGCTGCTGGGTCACACAAATGATCTGTTTCACCGACTTCCAAGTGCCACAGATGGCTCCTCTGAACCGAGTAGAGGAGTTAAATGCGGAGTTCATTTAATGCAAACTGGAACAAAATCGAAAGCTATATCCAAAGTGGCTCAGGCAAACTTTTAAGCAGACGCCGTATCTGGACACATTCCAGCTGGTGACAGGGCAAAAGTTCTGAAGAAGTTACTGACGGGATTGTTTTCTCTGTCTGAAATGGACCCGGAACACGGAGGTTCTGGGGATCAGCTCCGCCATCTGGACGTTGCCGTTGATGAGCGTGAACCCCGGAGAGGAATCTTGGACCTTCTGAGCAAACTCCGTCCTGAGTGGAAGACACAGCACATTCAGATGAAGGTACGCCACTGGCCATATGGACTGATTTTAGTCTGTTTCCACTGGTCTCATGTGTGATTGTTGAGGTCAATCTTTTACTTTTTAACTCCAAGCTCAGGCACAGCTGACAGGAAGTGATGTAATTCTCCCTGACTTTGTTTACAACATTCAGATGGCCATATCTTGTTCTATGTGTTTGACAATGTTTGAAAACTTAGCATTCACGCTTTCAGACTCTAGAAATAACACAAAATGCCTCCGGGAAGACTTGTTTCCTGTTTTGTCGTGGCCATTTACAAATGTCTCGGTTGGGTTTTTTTGTGTATATTTGTACCTTTTTATTATATCATTTTGCATTCAAAGTGTTTTGAAATCAAATCACATGTCTGGTGGCAAAATCTTGTCTTTAAATTGACAAAAGCCTTAACTTTCCCTGACACCTTGTCAGAAATCACCGTTCAGAAAAAAGTCTGGAGAAAATCCAAGGTAACTGGACAACAAAGGCAGAATTTAGAAAGTTTTTGTGTGTGTGTGTGTGTGCGTTTTCAAAGCATCTATTGAGGACAAGAGAACCTCATTCTGGTCCCATGTGCAAACACAAGGTCCAATCTTTCAGAGAAATAGGGTTTATGTTTGTTAGGTGACTGCACATCGACT
The DNA here is from genome assembly GCF_001444195.1 of Xiphophorus couchianus. Taxonomy (NCBI): domain Eukaryota; kingdom Metazoa; phylum Chordata; class Actinopteri; order Cyprinodontiformes; family Poeciliidae; genus Xiphophorus; species Xiphophorus couchianus. The sequence continues at coordinate 27,936,507 of NC_040229.1, read as the reverse complement.
GTGTGACCTCTCAAACTACACCGGGTCCTGGAAAGTACACAGAGGAGTAGATGCTTCCCTCCAAAGCTCAGATCACACAAGTCACTTTAATGATGTATTGTACTCGTCCGGGTAAGGTCAGATGGTTCCTGCTGTCACACCTGTGCTTTGGCATGGGCTGTGTACAGTCTGTCACAGGTGCTTTTTCAATTGGCTTCCTCTTTAGTCGCTATTTTCCTGTTCAATAATCTTGTTTATCATCTGAAAGAGAAGGAAGACTTTTAACACAATGCTGTAGATCAACTTCAGATTCAATGATTTACACACTCCTTAAAGGATAGTTACAAAAATGCTATAAACGAATCAAGAAATGTGGGGGAAAAAAGCAATATTAAATAAGAACATTTTTACTTTCATTAGCTTGATACAAATGCACAAAGATTTAGACAATTACTTTCGGGGCGTAAATCGTATTTATCCATCCACTTATGATTCGTTGCAAATCTTTGTCGACATTCCACAAATGTCGACAAAACTATTTTCCAATTGCAGTGTTAGTAAGAAATTAAATTAAAATCATACATGAATAAGCTATAACTCAGCCATGGCATTAGCGCTCATTATCTATCATCCGTCAGAGGAGACGTCGGCGTCTTATTCAGACGTTGGAGCAACAAGTCGCTTGTACATGGGAGCGACTATGTTTTGGGGTATTTGTAGGCGTTGGTTATACAAAAGCTATAGACTAGCTTTTTTATAACCCTAACCCTATGGATTCAACACATTGGAGTGTTGAACACACAACTTTTTATGAACTGTTTTACATCCACAAACTCTGGAGGAACCAGTTGTACATTGTCCAAAAACCCCCCAAAACAAGCCGTCATCCTCCTATTACTTCCTATTGTCCCTTTGTCGTTTTCGCCAATAGTCAGTTTTTTTCTCGGGGTACTTTAGAATAGCATGCCCATTGTCTCTTAAGGGCACCACCTAAACATATTGCATCGCGTCAGTATGTTAATTGACCCGCTGCATCTCCCGACTTAGACGAGCTCATCATAGTTGCCTTACAGTTGATTGCGAATTGTTCCAGAGAAAGCTAAAGATCACAGCTCGAAGACAGCCGGTGTGTCTGAGTTCAAGGTCCAATTGTGGCCCTCAAATGCGCCCTTCTTTTCCCAGATTTGAAGGGCAGGTTTCACGCATCCTTCGTAGCCTACTGTTTCCCAAGATTCATTGTGGGATTAGGAGACGGGAGATAGAGTGGGCTAATTTTGGTTTACAGTTTTAAATGTAGGTGCACTAAAATTTAAGCTACAGTTTTACCAGTTTGTGTTGAGTGTCATCCCGGTTGCTAGGTGAAAGAGCATATGTCAAGGGCAGGAATAACTCAAATGGCTAGACTGTCCGGTCTTCTTGGTGGAAGAAGGACCTGGCCTACGTCGGCTGGGTAGGCAGGGTCATTCAAAGTATGTGACCCCTGAATTTGGAATCCCTACTCTCATCTTTAACTGTGGGCATACAATACCATCACACCTCATATTCTTGCTTCAAGCCTAAGGTCAGGGTTATAACCCTCCCTCATGTACAAAAACGCATATGGACTCAACAATCAAACTCTCCTGACTCTCTTAGCCACCCAACAAGGCAGATCTGTCCAACAGTCAGTTAAATTTCACACGGCTACTTCTCAGTGTGGTGTTTTGATCCTCCTCTCCAAATGTATTCTCATAATTATTTGACAAGTATCAATTTCAGTGAATCTGATGAAACAGAAGACAGTAGACTCAAGTCTGGCAGACAAAGAAAGCACAATTACAAATGTCAAAACCAGCCCTCCCTCCATTCACCATAAATAATAGATCCGATGTCAGGGTAGCCATGTTTGTTCAGTCTACCTAGATGAGAAACTGTGTCGTGTTCGTGTCCCTTTGGAGGCTCAGAAACACTTCAGGGACCGTGGTACAGAATGAGAATCTGCTGAATGACAATAAGGAGGCAAACAGTGGTCAATGTGGTATCTTTGTGTACACAAACAGGGCAGGACAGACTGTCCTGGACCACCACCGTGCTGTGAAGAGGACACCTGTGTGCATTCCTCTGCTTGCCTTTTTTTTACAAGTTTGGTTTAAACTTACTAATGTCTCTTTGCTAGAAAGTTGCATTTCTCACTAGGCTTGGAAACAAATTTGTTGCTTTCTCAATGTTTGTCTAGTTTTGTGTACAATGTTTCATTTGTATCTGTAGTTATTCTGGGTTAGTAGCCATATCATTTTAAATTATTTATGTTTCACATGACTTTCTTTTTACCTTTCCAGGGGGTCTTTTTGTGGGCTCTAGTGTCCCTTATATGACAGTAGGCTGACAGGAAACAGGGAAGGAGAGGGGGGAAGACATGCGGCAAATATCGCCGGGTCCGGGAGTCGAACCCGCAACGGCCGCGTCAAGGACTCAAGGCCTTAAAATATGGGTCATGCTAACCACTACGCCACCACAGCACGCCCACATGACTTTCTTTTTAACTTTTATAAATAGTTTTCTTAAAGGAGTCATACTAAAGTGTGACTTGTTGGTTAAAGTTCAAATTTAAGATTACAGCAGCATTGTGTAACCAAAAATAATGCAATGAATGAATTCAAACAATTGTTGACTGACCATTAATATCAGTTCTTTTAGATGCACAGATTTAAACAGTCAATTTCCTGAACCTTGTTGCCCCGCAGAAATTTACAGAAGGCATTACCAACCAGCTGATTGGCTGCTACGTGGGCTCTCTCCAGGAGCCCGGTTGTGTTCTGGTGCGACTTTACGGCAGAATGACGGAGCTCTACGTGAATCGCGATCGAGAGGTGGAGATGTTCCAGGTCTTCAATGCGCATGGCTGCGGGCCCGAGATATACTGCAGCTTCCAGAACGGCATCTGTTACGAGTTTGTCCGAGGAAATGTGCTGGAAGACGAGCTGCTGCGACAGCCGTCCATCTACAGGTTTTTGCTCTCACCCAGCAAAATCAGTCACTCTGCAGCTATACTCTCCACACAGATTATTTAAAAGAAAACAGGGTATCTCCTGGTTTTAGCAAGTCAAATTTAAGATTTTTTAAGACCTTTTTAATGCAAGTTTGAATTCAATTTAAGACTGAAAAATATAAATATAGGGGATGATTGGTGGATCCTGCCGGCTTGTCTGGGTTGGCAACAGAAGTGAGCCAATGGCAAAGACAAACACTGTCCAGCCAGCTGGTGATACATTTGTACATACCCACGATAGACACAAAAACAAGCTAGCAGTTAGCTACTGACCACCTCAAGTAAAAGGCTCTGACTCTAAGCAGCATCTGCATCCACATTCTTGACACACAGTTATTTAAAAGAAAGCAGCGTATCTGCAAGTTTCAACAAGTCAAATTTAAGACGTTTAATGCTAGCTTGAAAGAAATTTAAGACAAAAAGAGACATTTCCAGACACCCTGGAAACTGTTATTGTTTTCATATAAAAGATATTGGGCATTTTCAAAAAGATGAAATTATGAAAATAATGTATTGATACAGAGAAAACTCAAACGTTTGGCTAACAGAAAAGTCCTGCAAAAAAACAAAAGCATGGAAGATTAAGTAGTCCTGCCACGACAAAATTTAAGACCTGTGATTGACGTATTCAAGACCAACCTTAGACTTTTTAAATAGTTTTAAGACAATTTAAGGCCTTCTTTTTAAGCACACAAATTTAAGACTTTTAAGTCTTTTTTAATATAGAAAATAAACATTTGCAAAAAGATGAAATCACAAAATGAAGCTGTGCTCCTGAGGGACTTTTTGCTGGTTTTGCAGCTCACTTACTTGTCATGGTGAGCAATGTTGTTTATTCCTGGCTCGTTTTATTCATTATGTCCATTACAGGCTGACACCATTACTAACAGCACAACACAGTAGGCAGGAACTGAGCCAGGGAAGGCCGAACAGCCAGGGCCACAATAGACATCCGTTCCTGGTGCTTACCCAGAAAACCTTGCGTCCTCCCAGCTAAGATGGCTCAAGAACAAAAAACCAAGTGGATGAAAGGTCACATATGAATGGAGGCCCATTATTTTAAAAAGAAGAACAAGATAAGAATGCTAAATGGAAAGGGAGTTGTGTTTCTGCTCCGATAATGCTTGTTTGTGCAATAACAGCACTGGCCAGGGTCATCTGAGAAAATGTTTCTCTTTTTTTTAATCTTTTTCTTTTCTCTGCAGATTGATTGCAGCCGAGATGGGAAAAATCCACTCGATCCAGCCAAAACGTGGCCAGACGACAGAGCCTCAGCTCTGGGCGAAGATGTCTCATTTTCTGACTCTGGTGAAGAGCAGCATCACCAGGAATCCAGCTGAGCAGGCGTGCACTAAAAGGTAAAGAGTGAGCCGCGTAAAAATGACCCTGAACATAAAAAAAAACCCCATCATGAACATTGATATTCAAATTACTGTAGAAGAGTGGCTGTAGAATCTATCAAAACAAACTGTACAACATGTCAGGTGAGGTCATCCCTTGGAGCTACAAAGAAAGTTCACCAAGGTTGTACATTTCTAGACATATTAAAAACGGTTCGGTTTTTATCAGACAGGTGACTTGCCTTGAGAGCAAAACTGAAATTCCTTCAAAATGAAATACAGAGATAGAAAACGTTCCTGGTGTGGATTCATCTTTGTTTGGTTTCTCTGTGAATCACAACTGTTCAGTCAGGTGTGAAAACACCCTTATACCTTTTCACACCTGTTAGTCCGGTAGACTCGGTTCGATTGGGAACCAAAGTTGTAATATCTATTACATTTTCAGCTGGTGCAGTTCGGTTTCACGCTGCGCTGTTTCAAACGAATCAAACCCTTTGAAAAACCCGTTACCCTCCTCACCTGTGGTGGCGCTGCACCAAGGAAACAACATGAAAACCTTTGAAGAAGACACTGAACTTGAAGAAGACACAACTTCCATCTTCACAAAAACAAAAATGGTGTGGCGTCAGACTTTAGTGGTGGTAGGATTTCTCTTTTGTCTTTGGTAAAAGACCATGAGCCATTTCTCAAGCTAGCGCTGTATTTACCCAGAATGCTCTGCGCTGTAGTTCATTTCCTGCTTTTCAACCTAGCCTGGTACAAACCAGCCCCTAGTTCTACGCCTTGCACAGGGTCTATAATCTCTGCTATTGTGAAACGATTGCTTCCTGGACTTACGTCACCATTACCCAATTGTGTTCGTTGTTGTGAGGTACGCACCACAACAATGCTCCAGTTTGACGCTATGAAGCTTACCTGAAGTTGCCTGCATTGTAAGCAACTATCCTCCATTGCGAAAAGAATAAATGCCAAGTCGAATAAGACTGCTGTTATTGCTAAATCAATATTTGGAAGCATGACCAATATGGACTGAATATCTTCGTTCACTTCCTCCGCTGCCATTGTTAAAACTACAGGCAGACTACAATTCTAAAGCAACGCAGAAAATCCACTTCATCGTTCACGACGCCTCCTTCTGTTCGCTGATTGGCCCGGTTGAACGGAAGAAAGCCCAGACTGTCCGTGAAGCAAGATTTGAATGAAACTCAATTGTCTAGGAAAGCAATGGCCAGGCTAACTTCAACCAAACCGAGACTTGGGTTTCTAGGCAGACCACAGCTCGTTTTTTTTGTTCTTAATCAGAGTTTGATTGCGCATTCACACCTCCCCAAACAAACCGGACTTTCTAGGCAAACAAACTAGAGTTTGATTCGATCGGACTAAACAGGGCTGGTGTGTTTTAAGCAACAGCCTGCCTCAGTCGTTGATTCTTTCCAATCATTTCTTTGATAAAAACCAGTCTCAGCTTTTATCTTTAAGGAGTACTCTGTTCCTTCATCACATTCTCGCATATTCAGACCTGCTAACAGGTTTCCAATCAACAGTTGTCGGGGGAAAGTTTTTCCCCCTTTTTTCTGTCCTCCGGTTTTTCATTTTGCTGAGCCAAAATTGGTCAAACAGCTGAAGCGGGGGAGTGGCTCGTAATGGCAGTGGCTTTGCATTATCTCTGACAGAGGTCATGGAAGGCCCTCCAGACACTACAAAGAAACAGACCCATGAGCTTCCTGCTAAGCTCTCCCTTATCGGTCAAACGTTCAACCTTGTTTGTGTTTTCAGCGAGGGGGCCAGAAGTCCATGCAAACAAACACTGGGAGCGCATGGCTCTTCTTAGAAAGTGGGTAAGGTAGTTTACCCTAGTCTGGTAGTGGTAATACAACCGTTGAGCTGTTCAACTACAATATTTTATAATGTTATATTATATTTTATAGTATTTTATTGCTGATAATTTAAGGAAAAACCAACTCAATTAAGTTTGTAGCTGTAGTTTTCAGTCTCTTTTCAATCTACTAACCCTAAAAAAACACATGCAGTAAAGTTCCATCAGAGACTTGAGAATTCAGATTTGCAAACACTAAATCTATGACAGAATGTAAGCACTTTGCTTGTGCAGGGATTTTGGACCGTTGGCTGTTCAGAAACGATTGCCTCCAGGAGGCGCGGACTTTGTTGACGTTTTAAATTTTACACAACCGCTAACGTTTGGCCATGACGTCTGTAATGCGCCATTTCAATGAAGCCGGAAATTGCGTGAGCTCTAAACAACCTTGGGGGCGGGGAGTGGGGTCACAACATCTTCGACAATCTTCGACTCAATATTTGGCCAACACGAACTGAACAACTTTGTTCACTTCCTCCGCTGCTGTTGCTAAAACTACAGGAAGACTATAATTCTAAAACAGCTCAGAAAATCTACATCATTGTTCACAACTTCTTCCTCTGTTCGCTGATTTGTCCCGGTTGAAATTAAACCAGAGAAATCCATGTCAATGGGAGAAATCCCAGACGGAGCACTGAAGGGAGATGATAATTGCGTAGGAAGTGCAATGACCACGCTGAGGTAAAACAGGCTCTGGATGTGCAAAGCTGACAGAGACAAACCTCCAAGATCCACTAAAACAGCGGCGCCCCAGAAAGTTTACTTGGGGATACCAGTAAACCAGGCCAGTAAAACGTTTAGGAGAGCACAGCTAAAAATGATGGGATTATTGATTTATACATTAGGCTTTACATTTATGTCTTGATTGAAAAGAAATTTACTCTATGGCTTTCTATAACCAAAATTAGTCCAAGATTGTGGTGGCCCAAAGTTTGTCTTTGGGGCACCTCTGCTGTAATCACAGCAAATTGTGACCCTAAGTTTTTTATTTTTTTTACTCTTAATTAATCGGAGTTTGATTGCGCATTCACTTTGCAGGACTCTATTGCATAAAATCACAATATATTGCGTAGACTGGTCGCAATAAATCAATTAACCGCATAATAAATGAAAACAAACTCACTAATTTTCATTTGCATGATTTGTTCAGCAAACTTATTGTGACAGGCCTAATAATGCATTCATGTTTGAGGTTGTCATGTGGCAAAATATGAAAAAGTTTGAGGTTTGGATTCTAGTAGAGAGTTTTGGTCAACTTGAGTTTATCTAATACTTATTTAGTTTCCTCCAATTAAACACTGTTATGTTTTTCTCCAGTTTCTTTTCTGTCTGTTGCAGATCTTCAAACCAAATTCAATTGATTGAACGTCCTACAGAAAGGGTAGGGTCATGTGAGAGAGTATAAGCTGCACCGCACGTCGAGGCCCAATAGATGGTGCTGTGTCGTGACACATTTCTATGACTTCACGCAGTTGAAGCGCCGCTCGCCAGCAGAGACACTCGAACGATCTGAAGACGATGAATGATGAGGACGTAAACCCGAGGACAGTTGGGGAGGGAATTACAGCAAAAAAAGAACATTTAAGAAAATGAGATATTATTTATATACTGTAGGATCGTTTGCATTTAAAACCAGAGCGCGCCTGTTTGGATAATTACTGGCCTCTTCAGAGACGAAGATACGAGACAGAGGCCGAAACACAGCGAGGGAGATTGGGGGAAGAAAAAAAAAGGTTCTTAAAATTTGCATCAGAGAAACTTTTGGTACTCGAGAGTGTATCCAAGTGCAGATATGAATGTGGTCTTCAGATGAGTCGGTAAAAGGCAGAGGGAGCTGCAGGAAGAGGCTGCACCTGCAGAGGAGGTCTTCAGCTCTCAAGCCACCCGCTGTGTGAAGAGGGGGAGGAAGAGGAGGAGGAAGAGAGAGAAAGAGGCTGCAGCAGCTGCATGGTTCCGAGAGAGAAAGAAAGAGAGAGCAAAGAAAGAAAAGCGATGGAAAGCATGAGTGCAACCTCTTTCTCTCCCAAAAGGGCCCCCCTGCTGGGTCGCCCATTTGTGCTCCTGTACTCCTCATGGAAACCGCAAAAAAAAAGAAGAAGAGAGAAAAAATTAACAAAAAATCCGCAGTTCATGGCTCCTGTTTGAAATCGTATGTAAATAAGGCCCAGCCATAATGAAGCGCCAGAGGAGGAAATTCCACTAATTACTTTACAGAGGCTTGACAGGGAGCAGGAGGCGAACGCACTCGACGCGCTCGGCGTTTCATGAGCAGAGAAAAGGAGAGGAAAAAGATCTGATGGCAAGGCGTCAGGTCTCGCCCATTTAAAAAGTCGACGAGGGTCTTTTCATTTTGGTTTTTTTCCCCAATCCGACCGTTCGTGGGCGCTCCCGCGACAAAAAAAAAAAAAGTCACGTTGGTTTTGGGGGATGAGTTGAAAAGGAATCAGTGGTGATTCACTATTCAATTCATATTAGAGAGGATATGGATGAATTGTGCATGTTGCTCTGGGGCAGGGGGGAGAGAGACTGTTCTCACAAAGTCAAATTTTATAGGCAAGTAAATGTGATTAAGCACTCGATTCTGAACTTGGAGCTAATAAAAAGGAAGAACATTTTGATTAGTTTAGAGTCAGCTTTGAATAAAAGTATCTCTTGAAGTGTTTTGCAGCCTTTGGAGGAATTAAAACTGATATCAGGTTGATATAGTCAAAGCTGCAGTAGGCCTAACTTATTTTATATACTATATATATATATATATATATATATATATATATATATATATATATATGTCCTTTTTTACATATTTGTTAAAATTAATGATGTCATGACAGTTTGATATGAGACAGATAATCTGTCAATAGATCGATCTCTTGAACCTACTATACTTCCTGAGATACTGTTGCTCTCTGAAAAAATGAACGGCTCCCGACCAAAAACAACCAATCAGGGCCAGGAGCTGGATCTTAGTGCTGTCAATCTTCACTTACTCGCTGCTCAATGTGCTAATGGTGCAAATGCAACTTATCCACCATCATTGGTGGCTATGCTAACTAGCCTTAGCATCCACAAGCGGCTATGCTAGCTGCAGCATAGCACAGGGTGATTGACAACGCTAAGACCCGCCTCCTGGCTCTTATTGGTTGTTTCTAGTTAGGGCTGGGAGCAGCCGAGGAGGCCGACTGCTTTTCTTTTCACGGATTGTCTGATTCCATATTGTCGCGACATGATGACAGTTTCATCATGTCGTGCTGCTTTAAGTAAAACGAACAAACTAACAAAATCTGAAGTTGATAAAAATGGTAATTAAAGGGGAAAAACTGTAACTGAAACAATATTGTTTGTTTATAAAAACTACTAGCCTACAAGTGGACTGATGTGAAATCGTTTTTTTTTCTTTCCCGCAAATTACGACTCTAGCGTAAACCTGGTGGCACTCGAGCTCGTCCGCAAAAATGGCAACGGCAACAAAGTTGGGAGAAAACACCAGTCAGTTGGTTGTTCTGCCATAATTGAAAACCTTTTCTAAAAACGGTGTCTTCTGTTGAGTATACATTACCCCTGTGAATGTATACATATAATCACAATACAGTACTTTGACCTTTTTGAATTCTGCACCTAAAAATGCAGTATGAATAAACAAACGACAATAACTCATAGAAACTTAACTGAAACTAAACAATACTTAGCTAATACGAACTAACAAAAACTAGCAAATACGCCCTAAAATCTAACCGGATGAGTCGGACATAAAGTCATAACCAAATAAAACTGAACTATAACCCTGATCTGAACACAATATCGCTCTGACATTTCCTTCATCTCTGTCTAACAGGACGACTTATTTAGTATGTGTAGGTGGATTTGTATATAAAAAAAAGCAGAACCTCAGTGTCAGCATCATAAACAAAGTGAGGCTCTTTTCGCTTTTATTGCGTTCCTCGCAGGCCGCACTAAATCACGTCCGTAAGTGTGTATAATACCGCAAGAGTCTGTTTGTCCCCCTTTGGATAAATAGGTAGTGTTTAAATAACACTGCTAGGAGCTCCGTCTTGTCCAGGCAGACAGAGGGACGGCAAGGAAAATGAAAAAGGATCGGCTTGTGACGCTTTAAGAAGCTGCAGTGATCAACAGACGGGGAAGAAGACGGGATGTTTGACCTCTCGCCGAGTCGTGCTGGTTTACAAACACGTTGTTGAAGTGAAGAGTCGGAGACGTCAGGGCTGTGGTCCGATTTTCCGCCAGTTCCTCACCTCTGGGTTTAACGCCATTCCACAAATTCTTCCTAGAATTATCACCAGAGATATACTGTTCGCAATCTTCATATATCCAGTTTTTATTACAGATTTTAGCCGTTTTGTTTGTCTTTTGGAACTAAAAACGTGTGAACCAAACATGGTGAAGCTGCTTTAATTTTTTATGCTACAGCAATTTGGAACAAACTTCCAGAAAACTACAAAACTGCTGAAACATCGACTTCAGTTAAATCAAGGCTCCAAACCCACCTGTTTAGATCATTCATCACAAGCAGATGGATGAATCACATCTGCCTGTGATGTTGCATTGATCAATGTTTTTGAAATACATTTGCTTGATGATTTTAGATTTATGACCTGAACCCGACCCGAAATTTAGGCCGGGTTCAGGTCAAGCAGTAAAATCTTAATTAAAATATTCTGTCAAGTTTACTTTGGACTCTGGCCTATCATTGAAGTTAATTAGTTGGGTGGGATCATTATGCATATTGGCTTATTTGCTTGATGATTTTGATGATCACATTTGACAAACCGGAAGGTTTGTTGCTTCTGTCATAATTGGTGATGTTTTTAAGGTGTAAAGCATTTTGAACTGCCTCTGACTTGTGTAGAAGAAATAAGAACTTTTATATTTGGGTATTTCTTCCGCCTTAAATCATATTTTTCGGATTATAAGCCGCTACATTTTTTCCACGCTTTGAACCAAGCGGCTTACAGCCCGGTGCGGCTTTTCTGTGGATTTTTCTTCAACCACCAGGGGGCGCTTTAGCAGGAAGTGAATCATTGGAAATCAAAGAAGAAAGCGCTGATTTTCATTTAGGACAAGCACATGCTAGCAGCAGGCAGGACGGAGAAATGTTCTCACATCCTACTCAAACCTCAGGGGAACAAAATGTAACATTTTACCAAAAATAATAAGTTACCTCAGCTTTCTTTTAAAGAAAAAAAATAAATATATATATATATATATACTGTATGTATATATATGTATATATATATATATATATATATATAAAAGCATTAGATGTTTTTACTATGTTTAACAATTATCTTAATTGAATTACTTCAATAAACTGAATTAATTTTTAAGCTAATTGTGTATGTATATTGGGTTGTGCTGTAGAGGCGCCGGTGTTAAGCACAACCCACATAAGGAGGCCTTAGTCCTCGGCGCGGCCGTCACAGGTTCGATTCCGGGCCTGGCGACCTTTGCCGCATGTCTTCCCCTTCTCTCATTACCCACTTTCCTGTTGATTAACTATCAAATAAAAGCCACTAGAGCCAATAAAACCTTTTTTTTTAAAATTGTGTATGTTTATCATATTTTCATAGATCATGTGATTTATCCGGTTATAGCTCCTTGCCTCTTCGAGACGTGCCGAGCTACGAGGTTCTGTTGGAGGAGATGGAGTCGCTGAAGAGACATCTCTCCCAGACGGACTCGCCCACCGTCCTCTGCCACAACGACCTTCTCACAAAAAACATCATCTACAACTGTCAAGAAGGTGAGGAGACCCTCAGATGAGATAGCATGAGAAATTATACGTTTGTTGATTGTATGTTACTAACCCTTCCAGCATCAAAAATCACAAAAAAACCTCAACAAAACATCAAATCAAATGGAATTTATCCTCTACAACCACATTTTTGTAGCAATTTTTCTAGTTTTTCATTCGTCACACAATGTCTGCAAAGCTACTCGAAGTGCCTCCGGAGAGACGTACTGCTACTTTGACCCCTTTGCTTTGAGTAAAATACCACAGAGGTTGTCGGCTGTTAGTCCACATGGTTGAGCTGTTTGTCAGGTTGTCACGGTAACCCTTTCCTCTCCCCCCCCATCAGGGTCGGTGAAATTCATCGACTACGAGTATGCTGACTACAACTACCAGGCCTTTGACATCGGGAATCACTTCAACGAGTTTGCTGGTAGGTCTGAGTGGGTTTTTCCACACATTAGCACAATAACTGCACTCTGTGATTCACGCAGCGAACAACTCGCATGTACAGAATGTAACGTGTGAAATCATTTCCCGTCTGTTTCTGTCGGGGTTTTTTAGGAAACAGGTGGATTCAGTACGACTTTCAGTTTCTCTATTAGCCCCCTGAGATGTTCACCTTTCAGATTCTTTATTTGTGATGGTCAGAATGCATTTATTTTATTCTGTGTATTTTATACATGTTCATATAATAAAGCGTAGTCCAACCATTAAAAAAATGATTTTGGGTTGAAAGTTATAACCAGGTGGAAGGAAAACTGGCCAAAAATGTTTAAATGTGGGCTTGGTTCTGTGGCGAATGCTGAGATAGAATGTTAAAAAGTAAACTCGTAGAAGAATTTAGGTATTTCTTTTTATATATTTAAATATTTAATATTCTTTATTCGAGACTCTTCTCTGGTTGTAAGGCGCAGAGAGAACTGGAGCTCCTCTCCTGTCTCATCCAGTGCTGGCTACTAAATTTTCCTTTCAAAACACAGAAACGCTCTGAAAAACACAAAGAGTCACGTTGTGGAAACTAAAGGAGCATCATCCAATCATCCTAAACCTTCAGGCTCTACTGTAACAACAGATTAGTATCACCTTTTAATTTGAGTTAACTAGACAAAGAACTGAAAGCAAAATTATATCCTGCACTATAAGCGCTGCTAAGCAAACATTAAACGGTGAGGACATTCCCTTTTGCTTAAGTGTGTGAATTAGAATAAAGTAAAAACTGAGATGAAGGTTGACATTATGATGATGAAAATGTCATATTTTGGTATCAGCAGAAATAACTTTTAGCCTATTTGTTATGTCAGGCTGTACACTTCTGTTTACATTTTGTTGTGTGTTTATACCATGAAACCAGAGTATTTTTTCTCAAGATTATTATCCTGCAAACATCAACACATGCCTATTTTCAGTCACAGAGTAATTTATATGGAAACTCTTGTCTCACTTAAGTCATCCACTTTTTTTAATCCAGACAGTGGCACGCCCAGAATATTTTCACCCTGGTGCCCAGACCAGGGCAGTAACGTGCTACGTTTTGGGGAAATTGTAGTCGGCGATTTTACAGAAGAGCCAATCGATTCGACACGTTAAACTTTTAATGAACTGTGTGATGCTGTGGGAGCTCTGGATGGAGCCAGCTGCACATTGTCAGAAAAAAACAACAAAAACAAACCATCATCTTCCTACTTCCCACTTCCTGTCGCCTTCTTTGTCGTTTTTGCCAGTAGCAACATCTGGCTGTTGATCACGTGACTCATGTGATGTGAAAAGCCACGTCATCGTAGCACAAAAACTTTTTCTTGAAATTGCCGCATTTCCATTAAGTGAATTTATTTCGTAATTTTAATTGAATTTTTAATAGAATTTTATTTTGTTATGTTTAATGAAAAAGGCTACACCTAATATAGCCATTACATTTAGGTTTATTAACCTTGGCCAATGGGTGACTATGGTTAAAAAAATGTCACTTATTTCACATATATATATATATATACTGTATATATACTGTATATATATATATATAATCCCTTTTCCCCCACTAGGGGTCGCCACTGAATCCAGATACACTGCATCTACAGAAACGTGAGGAAAAGATTAAAGTATTTTTTGCAACATCTGTTCCCAGATTGCTCTCTGAATTGGACAACTTCTTTCAAACTGTTTGCTAAGTACAAATAGATAATCATTGCCTGTATGGTGACTTTATGTACGATGAATTATTTAAAGAATATATCCAGTTGTCTTCCACACATAATATGTGAAGTAAATGTCATTTTTAACCTATTTCAAAGTAAACGGGCTCCGTTGGAAGTCTGAAAACCTTCTAATTAAGCTGACAGTAACTTCAGCTTGTCGTGTGTGTGTGTGTGTGTGTGTGTGTGTGTGTGTGTGTGTGTGTGTGTGTGTGTTGTGTCCAAAGGTGTGACTGACGTCGACTACAGCCTGTACCCGAGCCAGGAGCTGCAGAGGGACTGGCTGACCGCCTACCTGGAGAGCTACAAGCGCAGCACGGGCCTCAACGTCACGGTTACGGACGAAGAAGTCACGAAGCTCTACGTTGAAGTCTGCAAATTCTCTCTTGTAAGTCAGAATTATAGCACAAGCTAAGCACGTTGTGAGACACGTTGGAGAAATTTTAAAAGTCATCTTCTGTTTTTTTTTTTTAAGTTTTCCTTTCCTTCTGTTTAGTTTATAGTTCTGGGCAAATTCACACAAAGAAGAGGAGGGGAAAAAAAAAAACACTCACATTATGAGATTAGTGCTCTCATTTCAGCAGCATCCAGATGTGCGCAGACCTCCGAGATGACGGAGAGGGCATCACCTCACCGCCGCATTCTGATAATTTACTTTTCCAGCAACAACCCCCCCGTTTCTCTCCCCCCCCAAACCTCCTAAAAGCAAAACCAAACCATCCTGTTTAAGCCACCGCCGCTCAAAACTATGATGGACTCCGTCCGAGTTGATTAGAAGCCACCGCAGGGGGAAAAATGAAAGGCGGCAGCCAAAATTATTTTTCTTATGACCACAATTTTCGTTCTTTGGTGGCTCAAGTGGTGCTGAGCTATCTGTCTGAAAGTGCTTCCACAGCTCCAACACAATATGCAGAATTGTCCAAGCAATTTAGAGAGAGAGAGAAGGGGGGGCGGGGGGTGAATTTCTCTTTAAATAGCCCAGAAGTGATGAGAAAGCATATTACTTTTTAAAATAACCCATGCTTTGGCCAAAAAATAAAAAAACAGAGAGGGAGAAATTAGAAGAAAAAAAAAGCAGGGAGTGGGGGGCTGAGGGGCTGAGGGGGTGAAATACGGCCTGGAATGGAGTGGGAGAAGTGATAACGTCTTGTTGATTGAATTCAGATTTTCGGTGACAGACCAAAGAGGTTTTTTTTTTGTCTGACTGGGGAGATTAGAGAAAAATTGTTCACTGACACGTAACAAGCCAAGTTTCCAACTGCACTCGTTTCGACGCTCCGTGTGTCAGGAATGACTGATGCCAAGCCTGCTGCATTAAAACGGGGAACCTCGGCGACGAGACGATAGCCCTGTTTTATGTTGTAAGTGTTGGCTTTGATTAATATGTAGCAAAGATGAAGTAGCTTTAGGTTATGTAATGTGTAGGGAAGAGATCCATCCAGTGTCATTCTCACTTCTCTCCACTCATGGAGTATTTGAACCATAAATTTCAAAAGAAATATTCACTGGCTTCTCAATTATGAAATTTAGGGAAGTAATTACGATTTCAGTATTTTTAAATGTTTTTATTTAACTGTTACTGATTTTTTTGTTTGTTTGTTTGAACAAGCTATTATTGTGTCTAAATTATGAATGAACAGCTTCACATTATAGTTCTTTAATATACTCTTTCTTTACTCGGAGGCTTCACTTTGGAGGATTACGATGTTTAGCACAATGTATACAGCAAATATAATATTAATGTAACTAATTATATGACATTGCCATGCAAACCAGAATTATTCATAGTCTTGAAAAGGCTGGAAATTGCTTTCATTGTTTTCCAGGTCTTGATAAGTATGAAAAAAAACAAAGAATGAGCATTGAAAGATTTTTTGACTTCTTTTCTTTCCATCTGCTAAAAAACCCCCAAAATAAATAAATGTGATCACCTTTTACATTTTAACATTTTGATGTAAATTAAACTTTACCTTTGGTTTGCTACATCACACCGTTATTTTTTATTTTATTTGATACTTCAGTATTTTGATTTTGCATATACTGACTGACTGCACACTAAAATAAAGCAAAAAATAATTTCATAGCCTGTTCAATCAACTCCCAGTTCTGTTAGTTAGGTTGAACTGGACTTAGGTAAAAAATATTTTTGAAAATATAATAAAAGTAGCAAAATTAAGAAACTGCACCTTAAAGACTGCATTTATCTCCTGGAGTGATAGAGTTTGATGAAAACAAAAAACAAAAACAGCTAAATGACCTGATACCGTGCTCTGGAAATTGGAACCTAATTTTAGCATCTTTGTGTTTCGAGACTTTTGAACCCGAAGTGTTTCAGAGCTGGTTCAGCGTCAAAGTTTTGTTCTCAAATGTCCAAAATGCTGTAAAAACTGAGGAAGATTATGCAATGAATGGAACAACAAGTCTATGTTGTCTATGTTTTTAATAAACATGCAAAACAAGTGTAAAAATAAATGACATCAATCTGTGTTCAGCCCCTTTTGCTCTGACACCCCTAAATAAAACCAAGACAACTGTTTTTTTTTTTTAGATTATTTGTTAAAAGAAAAAAAAGAAAGTAAACCTCAATCCACAATGATGCTCTATTTTGTGTTCGTCCCTGAAAATCTGGATAAAAACACATTTATT
This sequence comes from Xiphophorus couchianus, assembly GCF_001444195.1. Taxonomy (NCBI): domain Eukaryota; kingdom Metazoa; phylum Chordata; class Actinopteri; order Cyprinodontiformes; family Poeciliidae; genus Xiphophorus; species Xiphophorus couchianus. The sequence continues at coordinate 27,919,700 of NC_040229.1, read as the reverse complement.
TAAATCAAATGAAAATTACAACATGTGAAAATTCAAGGGGTGTGAATACTTTTGCAAGTCACTTTATGTGAGTAAGTAAAGTCAGTAACATGTACACAATATGCAGCACCTATCAAAAGTCACAAACATGGAAACAAAAACATACAAAATGTAGCAGAATTCTGGTCTTTTTTTAAATTATTATTTTTTTTTTTTCAAACCGTTTAGCTCTGTTAGTTTTACCTCATTTGACAAATAGACTAAAATGCCAAAGCTGCGACACTGGCTGGGAAAAAAAAATAAAAAATCAAGCTGAACTGCATTGATTCAGCAGCAAAGCCTCAGCTGATAATATCATCCAGTGGGAGAAGCTGTGTGGCCGATTGCCAAAGATGTAAAAGGAGCGAAGCTTCCCGCGTTCACCTCCAGCGAAGACGCAGCAGGGCCCTCGCAGCTCGTCCTCTTCCTCTGCAGGGATCCCCTCCCCTGACCCCCCGCCCTTCGTCTGCCGCTCCTGTGTCGTCGCAGCTCGGGCCCGCCGCTCCGTGGTGTCGCTCTTTCCTCACGTCTCCGTCGTCCTTTTTTTTCTTCTTTTCTTCCCTCTCTCTCTCTCTCTCTCTCCTCCGACTCCCCTCGGCTCGGCGTTAGATTAACGCTCCTCCTAATGAAGAGCAGTTACTAATCATAGTGGAAGCGCGCGCTCAATCTTTCCCTCCCCAACTAAGGACGGAGATTAGAGATGAAAATCTGCCAGGTTTGGCGGGGCTGTGGGGGAAGCCAAGGGAAACCACACAATGCTCCACAAGCATTTCATTCCACCCTTTATTTGATTATCAAATAAAAATGTGATTATATCATTGGGCCGCAGAACAGAGGCCCCCGTCTGGATCTTATTAGGACGTGCCATTAGTGGCCTTACCATGAAGATTTACAATAAGGGTGGAGAACAACAGAAATTTATGGAGGCATGGAAGTCCGCAAGCCTAAGTGAGCAAGGCCATTAAGGAGGGAACTATTCAATACAGAGGGTTTGTCATTCTGACTGAGCGGCGCGCAACTGGCATGCAGCGGCAGCAGTTTTGGAAGCGGTTACAACCCGACAACTGGAGGTCACACAGTGTGTTTTTACAGCCCTTGCAGCATGGCACGAGGAGCTGTAACCAAACATTAAACTACAGCGCTGCAAAAATAAGCTTCAGTTTCACACTCTCTACTTCCTCAAAGCGAGTTCAGAGTCTTCCGCGTACGTTTTTTTTCCCTCCCTCGCGGTTGTTTAAGAAAAGATGCACATGTCTTGACGCCCACGTTGGCTCCCACCTATCGGAGGCGGCGGGATCCCGAGGAAGGGAGCCCTTGCAACCAAATGGGATCCATTTTTTTATTTTTTTTTAATCATCTTTTCCTTGAAGACGATTTGAATCTCCACAGAGAATCTGTAGACCCGTCGTATGTTATTGTTTACATCCGGAAATTTCACGTATGTGCACATTGCTGGTGGTCAGAAAGATTATTCTTTCCGTAGCGTCTCTGGTAGAACAATTCCATTAACCAAAGGAAACCTGGAGATGTAGGTATTATTAATTTATCGCCACAGGAAAGGGAAAGCAACGCAGACAAACAGTTGAGCAACAGCTCAGAACCACTCATATTGTTCTATGTTTTCACTCTGTATGTTGGCTACGCCATACACAGACCCGTTGCCATAGCAACTGATTGACAACTGCTCCGCTGGTGGGTAAATGCCAACATTTCGCACAGAAAAAGCAGAACATTCAATCGGTTACAGTATTGTGTTTTCAGGCTTGACGTTTATTTTGTGATTATTAGTAATTGATCGTCTCAACACAGCAGTGGTTGATTTGCGAATTTAAACACCTTCTCTGCTCATGATCTGTCGGAGAGTCGGTGTCTGGAACGCAACTGAAACATACCAAATTCTGCAGCACATCTACATGTTAAGGTTGTCAAAGTCAAGCTAGCGTAACAGACATACTTCCCTCTCCTTCACTACTTTTTTTTAAAGACTTTTCCTGATCTTATGATCTAGTTATTGTGGTGTTGACAGTTAAACGATGCGTACATTTAAGATGTAGTGCATTATGTTGACAACTCAACAGCTAAAACCAAAGCTAGTCACTGTTGGTAAACAGTTTTTTTGCCCTCCAGCAGGAAGATGGAAGGATCTTGCGCTTATCAATAAGGTATCTATTAGATCAGCATAGCCTTGTATAAGATTGTCACTCTATGAATATTTTGAATGACAGTAAGATAGTTTTATGGCGTAAGCGTTTCCAAAAGAGTTGAAAACAAGCAGGACCTAATTTATTTAATTTAATACAAGAACAGCAGAACAAAATAATACAATATGGTTATTATTATTACAGTTATAATAATGTGTTAATTGTTTTTATGACATGTTTTTAATAAGCAAAATACATGAAGACCTGCTTAGCTCTGCTGTAAATGTCCTTTACTTGTATAGGTCTTTTTCTAGTCCAGAGGACTTCTCTCAGTCATTCCCACTCTGATGGTGGTGAGCTACATTGTAGCCACAGCTGCTGCAGAATCTGCAGAATTTCAATACCAGCAACCCACCAGTTACAGGACAATTTCCATTGACAGTCTTTGTAGTTATTTAGTGAAGAATCGAGATAGAGCCACGAAAACGTTAGCGAGGCCTAAGCCTAACCAACCTTTGTTCGGTTAATAATTTTTACCGAGATGATTTGTGTTTTCCACAAATTGTTTCTCTTTCTCTTCCACCAGGCATCCAACTTCTTCTGGGGTCTTTGGGCCATCCTGCAGTCCCGATTCTCCTCTATCGACTTTGACTTCCAAAGGTTTGTACACATGGCGACGGGTCCTCACCGCTGAGGTCGCTGTAACAGAAACTCAACACAGCGATGATATCCTTCATTAACTGAAAGCATATTTCTTTTTCTCACTCTTGCGTAAAAGCAGAATGATATCCACATCTCCTCTTCTTGTCACTTCTCCTTGTAGACAAAATATTTACTTGGGGGAATTCTCTGCTTCTCGTCACTGTTGCGCCACACATCACGATAGGATGCAAGCCAAAGCTTTCATTAAGACTTTCAAAGGATGCCAGAGGTTAATTTCTTTTATTTTTAAATTTACAACAGCGTGCATTAGGGTTATTTATCTTAAACGAGTCCAGGAGACATTCCTCATCGCCTGACAGTAAAGTTCAGGAGGGCACGACGCTTCCCTCCACACCCCCACCTTCCACCCTGATGACTCGCTTTCCTCTGTGCCCCGCACCGGCAACAGTTGTGATCATGATCCTAATCACTATTGACATAAGGCACCCTCCCCTCTGTGTGGCTTTCTCTGGCCGCTTGCTAGATCAGCAACGGGGGCCCCCGCCACATTTCGATATGGGCCTCGGAGGAAATGTGATCCAGAGGGGCGCTGGGGCACAGAGGCGCTATTGTTTCCGTGCTGTCGACCCAGCCTCGCTATACGTCTTGCGTAGCCGTCTGCTACTTTAAGCCGCTGGCTGAGGTTGTCCTAAAGTGCATGTGGAGGGTTGGGTTACGTTTCTTTAACTGGAGGGGTTAAACTAAAATGAGCTCTAAGAGCAACGGTAACGACAGGGAACCAAGTCTGATCTTTGAAAGCGGGCAACTCCGCTAACCTCTGCCATCCCTTAATACATGCTCACAACCATTCAAATTCTTTGTGTCTGCTCAAAGTCATAATTCTTTATTTTAACAGGCTCAACAAAAAGAAACATTGACAGCCAGGGTTCTGCCGCCTCTCTGTTCTTTGTTTTCATTAGAAAAGAAACAATAAAATGAAAAACTCTGGGACAAAGAGCAACTGTTGTACTTGTAGCTAACAGATTTATTAGCTAAATGCAACACTTGCTCTGCATTTCTATTTCTATTTTGAAATGGCCCTCTTCATTTAAACGTGAACTTATGGGCGACTGCTCAGAGATGGTGAGCATGTTGCCAAAACAAATAAATAAATGTGAACTGACCAGCAGCAACATGCTAGCAGTTAGCTTTCAAGCTAATGTAGTTAATACCAAAAGTTAGATCTTAGTATAACCTCACACTCCACATTAGGTAAACAAAAAGGGCTCTGTCAGCACAATTAGACAGACGGGACACACCACCATGCACACACACACCTAGGGAGAGTTTAGAGAGACCAATTTACCTAACAGTCACGTTTTTTGGACTGTGGGAGGAAGCTGGAGAGAACCCACCATGCACAGGGAGAACATGCAAACTCCATGCAGAAAGACTGGGAATAAGGAATAAGGAAACCCAGGACCTTCTTGCTGCAAGGCAACAACTCTACTAACTGCGCCACTGTGCAGGCCTCAGTCTTTTACTGAAGGTTAAATAGACAGAAATAGAAAAAAAAACATGCACCGTTCAACAGCTATGTAGGCGCACAGGTTCATAGCATCTAAAACAGGGGTGTCAAACTCCAGTCTTCAAGGGCAACTGCAACTTTTAGATGAGCCTCTGCTGCACCACCTGAACAGAATAATTAGGTCATTAAGGCTCTGGAGAACTGATCTACACAAGGAGGAGGTCATTAAGTCATTTCATTCCAGTGTTTTGTACCACATCTAAAAACTGCAGGACAGCGGCCCTCGAGGACTGGAGTCTGACACCCCTGATCTAAAGTCAACCTGTCTCACTGCTGGAAAAAAAGTTATGGGTTTAAAAACTGAACTATGTAAAGTTTCCACAAATCCCCCCCAAAAATTTGACTAAAAGCAACCAAGAAAACGAGGCGATAAATGCATTTAGGGTCATTTTCAAATGAAACTTGTTCAGATTTAATCGGTTTCATTTCACTGCTAGCGTGTAGTAAACAACTTCCTTTAAGGAGAGACCTAAAAATAGACTTGAGCTCAGAGCGAGTAGAAGTTATTTTCGATGAATTAGAATATTTTTGAAAAGTTAATTCATTTCAACAGCTCACTTCACTGAGTGAAATGCGCTATGTAGATTAACTCCACACAGACTGTTGCTTTCAAGCTTTTATTTCTATTAATTACGACAACTTTCTGCTTTCAGCCGCCGAAAACTTGACATTTAAGATTAGATTACAGCAAACCAATAAAAACATTTTGATACAGAAACCTGGCTTTGATGAAAGGTATGGTTAATACCTGCTTAAGAGTTTTGACTTTTAAAAAGTCATTTTGGATCTGACAAAGGAGCCTCGTCACGCACATGCTAATTTATTAAATGTGCGCGTGCGCAGGCGTGTATTCGTGTGCGTAAGAAACTTTCCTCCCAGCTCTCTATCCCCATGAGTCAAATCTTTGCCGACTTCCCAACGAGTGACAGGCGTCACACAGGCCTTGTGCTCTAACCAGGTCCAGATGTGGATGTGACAATGGAGAGCCACAAGGGGAATGCGAACCCGCCCTCCTCCTACCGTCCTTATTTACTTTCCTCTCATGATTTTTATTCATGTGTTGAAAGTGTGTCTGCGAGTCGGCGGTTTCGATTTGTGGACGTCCTGGCAGGCCCAGCTGTTATTTGACAAAGACATTATTATGAGGAAATGAACAAGGAGGAGGCCCACTGTTTGGAGAAGTCGGGCTGCAAAATTGAAGGAATTGTGCACAAAAGCACATTGTGAAAGGGAATACCTGCGCTTCATGCAGGGGCTGACTCTTCCCCCGCCCCCACCTTTCTGCTACATAGAAAAATGTCTCAGTTTCATCTTTGATGATGATAAACACTGAGCACTCGAGTTTCACCTGTCGACCTTAATATAGTTAAGGATGACTGAAATCGTATGTGAAAACAGCTGGTCTTAAAGAAGTAGGTTCCAGTGTATCAGTGTATTAGAAATCAGTGTTCATGATGAAAATGATTAATGGGGAAGTACTTTGTATTTTCTAGGCACATACTGACATTTTATAGCACAATCAAGTAGCTGTTAATCATACATATACTATATATATATATATATATATTAAATATAGCTTGAAAAAAATTTGACTTCATAATTTAGCGCCTTGAATCTTGACTTTTGTCTCTTTAAGAAACTCCTACTCTCTCTGAAACTCCGCCTTCAGGAAGTCGTCACATTCAACTCCTTCAGACTAGGGGCAGCATTACAAAAAACAACTTTTTTGAGCTTTACATCATGTTATAAAGTTATTTCCTCATCAAATCCTACCTGGAGTGTTTAATTGATTCTTTCATGCATGCTTGAGGAATCCTTTAATCTAGCATGGCAATCATCCAGCTGTGCGAAACGAATGGGCGCGCCTAGCTCTGCCTTCGAGGACGAAGCTCCTCCTCTGAGCCCTCATTTGCGACTCCCCCACTCGGTTCCTTCAGACTAGCCAGCAGCAATTAGCAAACACCTGGTGGAACTGCACATCTGCTGAGCTCATTATAGGAGCTAGTTCTCAGTGAAGCTCTGGTAAAGACCTCGTTAAAGGGTTAATAGAAGAACGATGTTGTGATGACTTCCTGAAGGTGGAGTTTCAGAAAGGGCAGGAGTTTTTAAAGAGACAGAAGCCCAATTTCAAGGCATTAAATTACGAAGTCAAATTTCTTTTAAGTCATACAGCATTTTTATAACAGCTGAAGGTAACATAGTTTCTTGATTGTTCTATTAAATGGCACCATGTGCCTGGAAAACACATAATACCGCCTCTTTACAGCACATACCAATAATGACACCTCAGACCTGCCACACTAGACAAAGTCAACATGCTGACAGTAACCGGATAGTGCTTTGCGAGACAAGGCTCACTTTGACTAAAGTTGTTGTGGTGTTTTAATATCATGAGGTCTCATTGCACTCCAACACCTTGGTTGTTGCGTTTGTGTCTGAGCGAGAGAACTGTCAGTCATCTCGCGGGAGCCCGCCGCTCTCAACGGATTAAGCCTGTCCAGAAAAAAATGCCTTTGAAACCTCGCCAAACCAGAATGAGGGAAGTGAAAATTGCCTGCTGAGTTTTGCCAGGATAATACCAAAAAAAAATTGTTCTTCCTCCCAGTATTGTGGGCACATATTCGGCTGCACCAAAAGCATGTGTCTTTGTCATAATCT